>NC_064614.1:505024108-505649108 GCF_023898315.1 Schistocerca nitens
AGCGTCTGAACATAAATGGGGTCGACTACAAACGACAGATAAATCGCAATATGACGACTATAGTTTGAGCTGCACATTACACCATCCGCACTGTTCAATGTGCATACTGCACAAATACAACAGTCAACTGCTGTGGCGCTGTTAGCTGGGTAAGTCCAACCATCACGCCACGGTCATGCCATATCGAAAAGAAGTAATCTGTTTTTAATCACCCTGAGGCCAAAAACGGCATAAAAAGCAAAATGACATCAGTTTTTAACTGCCCTGGGACAACAACCGCACAGAAAGTAAACTAACATCGGCTTATAATTGTCGTGAGACCGGCGCAAGACGTTTTCAATATGCTGTCCACCGTTTCCTACCTTTTACGGTCTTTGCGATCCAGAATGCATCCGCTGTGACAACAGAGCCTTAGGTTTCACGCCATATCCGTAAACTTACATTTAATCAAGTGTTATGAAATTTTTCAGCAGTTTTGGATCTTTCCCGACTTCATCTTGTGACGCTTCAGAAACTTGTAGCCCCTGCCGTTCTTTCTTTTTTTCCTCTAAATTAAATGAGGCGGGAGGGGGAGTGAGAAGTGGTACGATGGAGATACTTTTTACCAGGATATTAGCACAAAATTTTTACTAATTTATTGTTCTACTAAATGGCATAAAAAGTTTTTGCAATCGCATTTCCATATTCCATCACAAAAGAGAGTTACACGGTTCAATACTAAAAGAGGAAATGTCCCTGCATTCTCTCTCTCTCTCTCTCTCTCTCTCTCTCTCTCTCTCTCTCTCTCTCTGTGTGTGTGTGTGTGTGTGTGTGTGTGTGTGTGTGTGTGTGTGTGTGTGTGTGTCATATGGCAGCTTGCCGCCGGATGCAAGTCTTTTTATATGATGCCATTTTAGGTGACTTGCGTGTCGGTGATCGTGAAATAGTGATGACAACACGCCACCCAGTCCCCGAGCGCAGAAAATCTCCGATCCGGACGGGAATCCAACATGGGCCCATTCGTTTGACATTTAGTCACGCTAACCTCGAAGCTACCGAGGCGGGCGTTCACGAATTTATTAACAAGGTAGCCGAATTGACTAACAACGCTTACCTCAAACACCAATGAGATATTAAACAATTAATTTTAACTAACTGTACTAGATAATCACCCTTGCTTCAAAACAATAAATGAATTATGCTTCGGTTCAGAGGGGAGAGCATAACCAGTCGACTGGCGTAGTGGAATGGTAATAACACATGGACAGGATGACAAGTAACGGTCTACTATGGCAGGCAGAAAGCAACAGAATTAAAAACAACATTTAAAACGTTAAAACATCAATTTAAGCACAAATCAAATCTGGCCACTAAAAGCACGGGAGCTGCATAAATATCCTTGGCTAAATTTGTAAAACATTTAAAATTACAGCACAATACAAACGAAGATAAGTGTGGTTGTGTGTTTTTAACTACATTCTGCTTTGGCACTCCCGAAGTGAACATAGCTTAAGGAGAATGAAGAATAATTGTATTAAAAGCATTCCACAGCTGAAATAATAATAAAAAAGGAAACACAGTATTCAACAGTCGTCATGCTAATCAGAGGAACTTTAGTACGTGTTATCACTCAGAATAAATGACATTGGTGAGCACAAACACAAAATATCAACAACTTTTTTTAGTCATCGGTCTTCTGACTCGTTTGATGCGGCGCGCCACGAATTCCTCTCCAGTGCCAACCTCTTTTTCTCAAAGTATCTCTTGCATGGTGGTGGTTAGTGTTTAACGTCCCGTCGACAACGAGGTCATTAGAGACGGAGCGCAAGCTCGGGTTAGGGAAGGATTGGGAAGGAAATCGGCCGTGCCCTTTCAAAGGAACCATCCCAGCATTTGCCTGAAACGATTTAGGGAAATCACGGAAAACCTAAATCAGAATGGCCGGAGACGGGATTGAACCGTCGTCCTCCCGAATGCGAGTCCAGTGTGCTAACCACTGCGCCACCTCGCTCGGTGTATCTCTTGCAACCTATGTCCTCAGTTATTTGCGGGATTTATTCCAATCTCTGTCTTCCTCTGCAGTTTTTGCCCTCTACAAATCCCTTTAGTACCACTGAAGTCATTCCCTGATGTCTTAACAGATGTCCCATCATCCTGTCCCTTCACCTTGTCAGTGTTTTCCGCATGTTCCTTTCCTCTCCGATTCTGCGCAGAACCTCCTCATTCCTTACCTTATCAGTCCACCTAAATCTCAACATTTGTCTGTAGCACCACATCGCAAATGCTTCGATTCTGTTCCTGTTTTCCCACAGTCCATGTTTCCCCTGTTACCGTCCCGGAATAACGATTTCATAGACGTCGGTGTTGTGTGCCAGTGTTAATCCATGCGGGCCCGCTTCCCTCTTAAGGCGCTTCTCGAAGTTAACAGCCAGGGCCGCACTGCAGAAAATGCAGCACAAACAAAGGCCCGAACTAGAAGCCTACCGCTCGGCCACAACGGGGAGCGACATGGACGAGTAGCACAGCCAGCCCGTGAGAGCAGGAGACGCGGGCCGCAGTTCCTCCAGCACACGACTGCCTCGGCCAGCACCAGCGGCCCGCTTAAGTCGTCATACACCGGTTGCTCCCTCCGGGAAAGAATGTAGACACGTACTCGCCAGTCTCACAAAGACACGCACACTATCTCTCCCACAAACTCGCACAGGTCACTAAATTCAACGTTTTCCGCACAAATTTTTCTGATACACACTTCATACGTAGACAGTACGAAAAATTTAGACATGCCAACATCATCAGCTACTTGTACAATTATGATTCGTCGATCGTTCATAATTGGTTCTTCATTTTTCCTCTATTTCATCGGTTGAAGATATACGGGGTCAACCAGGACGCACATCATCTTCATCGAGTTCATTACTCTTTTCCAAAAGCTTGTACCACTCGTGAACCAGCGTTTTACTCACAGTGGACTAATAAAAAAAGACATTTCTAAAACTTTACTACACTTTATTCTAGTCCTATAGCAAAATTTAGTTCAAATGGCTCTGAGCACTATGGGACTCAACATCTGAGGTCATCAGTCCCCTAGAACTTAGAACTACTTAAACCTAACTAACCTAACGACACCACACACATCCATGCCCGAGGCAGGATTCGAACCTGCGACCGTAGCGGTCGCGCGGTTCCAGACGATGCGCCTAGAACCGCTCGGCCACGCCGGCCGGCCAAAATTTAGTACATATTCTCTGATGCATATTTACACAAAATAAATAATCGCCGATAAAACAAAAATTATGTATCTTTTTTGACAGGTGATATCTTGGTATCCGGCTAACATTGTACGGATACTTTTCACATTTGTTCATATACGCAATAACGAAATAAACAGTGTGAATCGAACTAACACAACATGCAAAATTACATAATTGCCGTTACTACTTTTCTGACGCACAGCGTACATGATTGAGAGTAAAATTATAACTATTTCCGCAAAACTGGAAGAAGACTGTTGGAACAGCCGAACTAGCCTACTGCCGTACAAGCATCATTTACTATTGAACTGCGACGGATAGCCATTGGAGGATCGGAGGCAATCCTACATCAGACTAAGATGGCAAAGAAGTTACATGTTAATCCTGTAGCTCATAGACATGTAGAAGGTTCAGCAAAGGACAGTCAAGTGCATGACGCGTCCCTGTGGCCTATTATTGCTGTTATCGCTTCGAAGAAATAGGAATAAGACCCCGATTCAACTATGCTGTACCTTGTTGCAAGCACCGGAAGAATGACCTCAGTAAGTACTAAACACAGAATGCATCATGGAAGTGATATTATATGAGGCGACTACACTGCATTCATTGTTAAGGATAAACCTGATGTAAAGATTACACTATGTGTTCTTTTGCTACAACGTCATTGGATTTCGTTTCACGTGGAGAGTAAGCCAAGCTTTCTCAATATGATAATAAGGATACGTTTTATGCTGTGCGCTACGCGCGTATCGACTCAGGATGGTGCTGCGCAACAGTTTTACCAGTACATTTAATTTTGACAACACTGGCCAGCTAAGTGGGCCAACTGACCTGCGGTGATGTCACAGTTGCAGTCAAGGCGTAAAAAGAGACGATCAGAGAAACAATATAGCTTCGAATGTTACTTAATTTTCAAACAGAATGTAATAATATATGCTAAAACTCCGGCAATACGCTTCATACACTCCTGGAAATGGAAAAAAGAACACATTGACACCGGTGTGTCAGACCCACCATACTTGCTTCGGACACTGCGAGAGGGCTGTACAAGCAATGATCACACGCATGGCACAGCGGACACACCAGGAACCGCGGTGTTGGCCGTCGAATGGCGCTAGCTGCGCAGCATTTGTGCACCGCCGCCGTCAGTGTCAGCCAGTTTGCCGTGGCATACGGAGCTCCATCGCAGTCTTTAACACTGGTAGCATGCCGCGACAGCGTGGACGTGAACCGTATGTGCAGTTGACGGACTTTGAGCGAGGGCGTATAGTGGGCATGCGGGAGGCCGGGTGGACGTACCGCCGAATTGCTCAACACGTGGGGCGTGAGGTCTCCACAGTACATCGATGTTGTCGCCAGTGGTCGGCGGAAGGTGCACGTGCCCGTCGACCTGGGACCGGACCGCAGCGACGCACGGATGCACGCCAAGACCGTAGGATCCTACGCAGTGCCGTAGGGGACCGCACCGCCACTTCCCAGCAAATTAGGGACACTGTTGCTCCTGGGGTATCGGCGAGGACCATTCGCAACCGTCTCCATGAAGCTGGGCTACGGTTCCGCACACCGTTAGGCCGTCTTCCGATCACGCCCCAACATCGTGCAGCCCGCCTCCAGTGGTGTCGCGACAGGCGTGAATGGAGGGACGAATGGAGACGTGTCGTCTTCAGCGATGAGAGTCGCTTCTGCCTTGGTGCCAATGATGGTCGTATGCGTGTTTGGCGCCGTGCAGGTGAGCGCCACAATCAGGACTGCATACGACCGAGGCACACAGGGCCAACACCCGGCATCATGGTGTGGGGAGCGATCTCCTACACTGGCCGTACACCACTGGTGATCGTCGAGGGGACACTGAATAGTGCACGGTACATCCAAACCGTCATCGAACCCATCGTTCTACCATTCCTAGACCGGCAAGGGAACTTGCTGTTCCAACAGGACAATGCACGTCCGCATGTATCCCGTGCCACCCAACGTGCTCTAGAAGGTGTAAGTCAACTACCCTGGCCAGCAAGATCTCCGGATCTGTCCCCCATTGAGCATGTTTGGGACTGGATGAAGCGTCGTCTCACGCGGTCTGCACGTCCAGCACGAACGCTGGTCCAACTGAGGCGCCAGGTGGAAATGGCATGGCAAGCCGTTCCACAGGACTACATCCAGCATCTCTACGATCGTCTCCATGGGAGAATAGCAGCCTGCATTGCTGCGAAAGGTGGATATACACTGTACTAGTGCCGACATTGTGCATGCTCTGTTGCCTGTGTCTATGTGCCTGTGGTTCTGTCAGTGTGATCATGTGATGTATCTGACCCCAGGAATGTGTCAATAAAGTTTCCCCTTCCTGGGACAATGAATTCACGGTGTTCTTATTTCAATTTCCAGGAGTGTAGATAATTAGACGAAAAAAAACATTTTCTGGTTCTCAGATAATATAGCATTGTAATTAAAAACAAGAGTGATGAAAATTCCTAACTTAACCACAGAATAATTTTTGAATGGGAGCTGTGTGCGACATAAAAGCGTACTACTGAGATTTCACCATATTGTTAAATATTGAAGACACTGAAGGCATTAGTTACAGTCAGTCGTCTGGTAATCTCCCAACTCCTTTTATATCTGAACCCGAGGAATACATTTCAGTACTGGAACTGTCATCTGCTACGTTGATAAGAGGCAATCAGCAACAGAATCCACGAAGGCACCCAAAAACCGCATTTTCTTCTCTCCTTTTATGACGTGCTGTTCTGCATTTCGCCAGCGTTCTGCAGTGCTGTATGACAAAGCTCCGTGCATTAGTTCGGAATCTTAAACATCTCGTTATTTCTCGCGACGAACTCCTTGGCTCCAGATCAGTTCTATTGGGTTCAGATTACAGTGGTATGGTAACAACTGCAAAGCTACACCATTTTTATACTGTGCTCGCTTCTGTGAAAGTTGTTTTCCACATTTCTACGACGCTTATCAGCTGGTTTCTTTGAGGCCAGATATGTGGCATAAAACAATGGAAATAGGCTAAATATTCATACAATGTAAACTTTCACGGCCGGTATTGACTTCACTTAAAACTTCCGGGCTGATAGGCCGTGGTCGAAGTATAAAACTGTCTCCTAACGTTTCGTCTCCGACTGCGGGAGACATCATCGGAGGTAAAGCGGCGAACTGCGAAGATGACTCGAGGAGGCGTTGATTATATAGGCAGTACAGAGGGCGCCACTGTCGATCACGTGGCGTCGGCTATGAGATTGTCTCTGGTAATGCCAACATTCACGATTGAAAGTAATCGATCGTCACGCTTGCGGTGCAACGCTGACATCCAAATTTTATCCAGTTTAACACCTTCGTCTTTCCTGTTAAAATTATTACGATGTTTATCAATCTCGATAGCCTCTCTATACAAGCGTGCATAATAATGCGAGGTTTTTGATATGACGCTCGTCTCGCTGAATTTTATTTCATGATCACCTTCCTGGTAAACATGTTCCGCTACGGCCGATTTATCCGTGTGACCTAGGCGGCAATTCCTCTTATGTTCGACAAGACGGGTGTTCACACTTCTCTTTGTGGTACCGATGTAAACCTGTCCACAACTACAAGGAATTTTATATACCCCCGGTGTAGCCAAAGGGTGCCGTGCATCTTTTGCCGACCTTAAGAATTCTTTTATTTTCCTAGTAGGTCTGAAAATAGTTTCCACCCCATACTTGCCTAAAACTTTCCCAATGCGATCTGTGACCTTGCTAATGAACGGAAGAAAAACTTTGCCCCTGGACGACTGTTGTTCGTCGTTACTCCTGATTCTCTGCCTAGAGCGAAGTGCTCGATCTATATCCTTGCTAGAAAAGCCATTCTTCACGAAAGCTGACCGTAGATGTTCAATCTCACCTTTTAAATAAACAGGTTCACAAAGTTTGTGCGCCCTGTCTACCAAAGTTTTCATTACACCTCTTTTTTGTCTAGGGTGGTGGTTTGAATCTTTGTGTAGATAACGATCAGTATGTGTGGGCTTTCTATACACCTTATGGCCCAACGTTCCGTCCGGTCGTTTAATCACAGACACATCCAGGAAGTTCAATTGCCCATTCCTTTCTGTCTCCATAGTGAACTGGATTTTCGGATTAATGCTGTTTAAATGTGTCAGGAAGGCATCCAAATCCTCTGCTCCGTGTGTCCATACTACGAACGTGTCATCGACATAGCGATACCATCTGGCTGGTCTCTTACTGGCCGTCTGCAACGCCCGTTGTTCAAAAGTCTCCATAAAAAAGTTAGCCACAGCAGGACTGAGAGGACTGCCCATAGCCACCCCGTCAATCTGTTCATAAAAGTCACTATTGTATTGAAAGTAGGTTGTGGTGAGGCAGTGTCGGAATAATGCCACAATGTCGGTGGGAAAAATATCCGCTATGCATAAGATAGCTTCGTTTACCGGAATCATGGTAAATAACGACACAACGTCAAAACTGACGAGGATATCATCCGGGCCCACGCTCGTTTCCTTTAACTTGTCAATGAAGTGAGCTGAATTTTTAATATGACTGTCCGTCCTACCAACATAAGGCTGCAGCATTGAGGCAAGGTGTCTAGCTAACTCGTGCGTTGGTCCGCCTATAGCACTGACAATTGGCCTCAACGGAATCCCAGGTTTATGAACTTTGGGTAAGCCATAAAGTCTAGGTGGGTACGCTTCTGTTTTACAAAGCAGCTTCTTATCGTCGGAGCCAAATGAAGACGCTTTCACCAGTCGATTTGTCATTCTTAAAATCTTCATAGTCGGATCTTTCTGGAGCTTTTTGTAATTGGAGGGAACCAACATATCATTGATTTTTCCATGATAGTCCTCACTGTTCAGTATGACGGTGGCATTACCCTTATCTGCATTAAGAACAATAATGTTTTTATCTCCATTTATATCCCTCAGCGCCTTCCTTTGAGCCTGCGACAGATTACTTTTAGGTGGCTTACATGTGCGTAAAATCCTAGCCGTTTCCATCCTAATTACGTCAGCGGACTGCTGTGGAAGCTGACGGATACCGGCCTCAATATTTGCTACAATATCCTCTGTGGGTACGTTTTGGGGCGTCACAGCAAAATTTCCTCCTTTCGCTAGTACAGAAATTTCAACTTTTGACAAATCTTTATCGGACAGGTTAATAACAGTTCGAGAATTGTCCTCAACTGAACCCCCAGAAATGTTGTTCTGTAAGTTATTAAACTTCTTCTTCTGCCTGTTTGCTGATATTTCTGCACTAACTTCCATAGTTTTGAATGTTAGACCGTCAATCTTATTCCAGTCACCACACTGCATAGTATTACTAAGAAACAAGTGGAGATGAAAAAGTTTACTGCTGGTTACCGCCAGTGCTCGCCGCGTCTGATGAATCCTCTCACGTAGCATTGCAGACTCCATACGGTTGTAAATCCGATGTGCCTGGGCCGAGCGAAACATCCTCTTCACCTTCAGAAATTTCGGAACCGTCGAAGTGTCCCTACAGCGTAACAGGAAGGTGAGGCTACACAGTAGTTGTGCTTTCTTCTTGCGCATTCCTTCAAATCGTCGAACAGATACTGACATATCCTCCCCGTAAAGGCGTTTGATCATACAATGTAAACTTTCACGGCCGGTATTGACTTCACTTAAAACTTCCGGGCTGATAGGCCGTGGTCGAAGTATAAAACTGTCTCCTAACGTTTCGTCTCCGACTGCGGGAGACATCATCGGAGGTAAAGCGGCGAACTGCGAAGATGACTCGAGGAGGCGTTGATTATATAGGCAGTACAGAGGGCGCCACTGTCGATCACGTGGCGTCGGCTATGAGATTGTCTCTGGTAATGCCAACATTCACGATTGAAAGTAATCGATCGTCACGCTTGCGGTGCAACGCTGACATCCAAATTTTATCCAGTTTAACACCTTCGTCTTTCCTGTTAAAATTATTACGATGTTTATCAATCTCGATAGCCTCTCTATACAAGCGTGCATAATAATGCGAGGTTTTTGATATGACGCTCGTCTCGCTGAATTTTATTTCATGATCACCTTCCTGGTAAACATGTTCCGCTACGGCCGATTTATCCGTGTGACCTAGGCGGCAATTCCTCTTATGTTCGACAAGACGGGTGTTCACACTTCTCTTTGTGGTACCGATGTAAACCTGTCCACAACTACAAGGAATTTTATATACCCCCGGTGTAGCCAAAGGGTGCCGTGCATCTTTTGCCGACCTTAAGAATTCTTTTATTTTCCTAGTAGGTCTGAAAATAGTTTCCACCCCATACTTGCCTAAAACTTTCCCAATGCGATCTGTGACCTTGCTAATGAACGGAAGAAAAACTTTGCCCCTGGACGACTGTTGTTCGTCGTTACTCCTGATTCTCTGCCTAGAGCGAAGTGCTCGATCTATATCCTTGCTAGAAAAGCCATTCTTCACGAAAGCTGACCGTAGATGTTCAATCTCACCTTTTAAATAAACAGGTTCACAAAGTTTGTGCGCCCTGTCTACCAAAGTTTTCATTACACCTCTTTTTTGTCTAGGGTGGTGGTTTGAATCTTTGTGTAGATAACGATCAGTATGTGTGGGCTTTCTATACACCTTATGGCCCAACGTTCCGTCCGGTCGTTTAATCACAGACACATCCAGGAAGTTCAATTGCCCATTCCTTTCTGTCTCCATAGTGAACTGGATTTTCGGATTAATGCTGTTTAAATGTGTCAGGAAGGCATCCAAATCCTCTGCTCCGTGTGTCCATACTACGAACGTGTCATCGACATAGCGATACCATCTGGCTGGTCTCTTACTGGCCGTCTGCAACGCCCGTTGTTCAAAAGTCTCCATAAAAAAGTTAGCCACAGCAGGACTGAGAGGACTGCCCATAGCCACCCCGTCAATCTGTTCATAAAAGTCACTATTGTATTGAAAGTAGGTTGTGGTGAGGCAGTGTCGGAATAATGCCACAATGTCGGTGGGAAAAATATCCGCTATGCATAAGATAGCTTCGTTTACCGGAATCATGGTAAATAACGACACAACGTCAAAACTGACGAGGATATCATCCGGGCCCACGCTCGTTTCCTTTAACTTGTCAATGAAGTGAGCTGAATTTTTAATATGACTGTCCGTCCTACCAACATAAGGCTGCAGCATTGAGGCAAGGTGTCTAGCTAACTCGTGCGTTGGTCCGCCTATAGCACTGACAATTGGCCTCAACGGAATCCCAGGTTTATGAACTTTGGGTAAGCCATAAAGTCTAGGTGGGTACGCTTCTGTTTTACAAAGCAGCTTCTTATCGTCGGAGCCAAATGAAGACGCTTTCACCAGTCGATTTGTCATTCTTAAAATCTTCATAGTCGGATCTTTCTGGAGCTTTTTGTAATTGGAGGGAACCAACATATCATTGATTTTTCCATGATAGTCCTCACTGTTCAGTATGACGGTGGCATTACCCTTATCTGCATTAAGAACAATAATGTTTTTATCTCCATTTATATCCCTCAGCGCCTTCCTTTGAGCCTGCGACAGATTACTTTTAGGTGGCTTACATGTGCGTAAAATCCTAGCCGTTTCCATCCTAATTACGTCAGCGGACTGCTGTGGAAGCTGACGGATACCGGCCTCAATATTTGCTACAATATCCTCTGTGGGTACGTTTTGGGGCGTCACAGCAAAATTTCCTCCTTTCGCTAGTACAGAAATTTCAACTTTTGACAAATCTTTATCGGACAGGTTAATAACAGTTCGAGAATTGTCCTCAACTGAACCCCCAGAAATGTTGTTCTGTAAGTTATTAAACTTCTTCTTCTGCCTGTTTGCTGATATTTCTGCACTAACTTCCATAGTTTTGAATGTTAGACCGTCAATCTTATTCCAGTCACCACACTGCATAGTATTACTAAGAAACAAGTGGAGATGAAAAAGTTTACTGCTGGTTACCGCCAGTGCTCGCCGCGTCTGATGAATCCTCTCACGTAGCATTGCAGACTCCATACGGTTGTAAATCCGATGTGCCTGGGCCGAGCGAAACATCCTCTTCACCTTCAGAAATTTCGGAACCGTCGAAGTGTCCCTACAGCGTAACAGGAAGGTGAGGCTACACAGTAGTTGTGCTTTCTTCTTGCGCATTCCTTCAAATCGTCGAACAGATACTGACATATCCTCCCCGTAAAGGCGTTTGATCATACAATGTAAACTTTCACGGCCGGTATTGACTTCACTTAAAACTTCCGGGCTGATAGGCCGTGGTCGAAGTATAAAACTGTCTCCTAACGTTTCGTCTCCGACTGCGGGAGACATCATCGGAGGTAAAGCGGCGAACTGCGAAGATGACTCGAGGAGGCGTTGATTATATAGGCAGTACAGAGGGCGCCACTGTCGATCACGTGGCGTCGGCTATGAGATTGTCTCTGGTAATGCCAACATTCACGATTGAAAGTAATCGATCGTCACGCTTGCGGTGCAACGCTGACATCCAAATTTTATCCAGTTTAACACCTTCGTCTTTCCTGTTAAAATTATTACGATGTTTATCAATCTCGATAGCCTCTCTATACAAGCGTGCATAATAATGCGAGGTTTTTGATATGACGCTCGTCTCGCTGAATTTTATTTCATGATCACCTTCCTGGTAAACATGTTCCGCTACGGCCGATTTATCCGTGTGACCTAGGCGGCAATTCCTCTTATGTTCGACAAGACGGGTGTTCACACTTCTCTTTGTGGTACCGATGTAAACCTGTCCACAACTACAAGGAATTTTATATACCCCCGGTGTAGCCAAAGGGTGCCGTGCATCTTTTGCCGACCTTAAGAATTCTTTTATTTTCCTAGTAGGTCTGAAAATAGTTTCCACCCCATACTTGCCTAAAACTTTCCCAATGCGATCTGTGACCTTGCTAATGAACGGAAGAAAAACTTTGCCCCTGGACGACTGTTGTTCGTCGTTACTCCTGATTCTCTGCCTAGAGCGAAGTGCTCGATCTATATCCTTGCTAGAAAAGCCATTCTTCACGAAAGCTGACCGTAGATGTTCAATCTCACCTTTTAAATAAACAGGTTCACAAAGTTTGTGCGCCCTGTCTACCAAAGTTTTCATTACACCTCTTTTTTGTCTAGGGTGGTGGTTTGAATCTTTGTGTAGATAACGATCAGTATGTGTGGGCTTTCTATACACCTTATGGCCCAACGTTCCGTCCGGTCGTTTAATCACAGACACATCCAGGAAGTTCAATTGCCCATTCCTTTCTGTCTCCATAGTGAACTGGATTTTCGGATTAATGCTGTTTAAATGTGTCAGGAAGGCATCCAAATCCTCTGCTCCGTGTGTCCATACTACGAACGTGTCATCGACATAGCGATACCATCTGGCTGGTCTCTTACTGGCCGTCTGCAACGCCCGTTGTTCAAAAGTCTCCATAAAAAAGTTAGCCACAGCAGGACTGAGAGGACTGCCCATAGCCACCCCGTCAATCTGTTCATAAAAGTCACTATTGTATTGAAAGTAGGTTGTGGTGAGGCAGTGTCGGAATAATGCCACAATGTCGGTGGGAAAAATATCCGCTATGCATAAGATAGCTTCGTTTACCGGAATCATGGTAAATAACGACACAACGTCAAAACTGACGAGGATATCATCCGGGCCCACGCTCGTTTCCTTTAACTTGTCAATGAAGTGAGCTGAATTTTTAATATGACTGTCCGTCCTACCAACATAAGGCTGCAGCATTGAGGCAAGGTGTCTAGCTAACTCGTGCGTTGGTCCGCCTATAGCACTGACAATTGGCCTCAACGGAATCCCAGGTTTATGAACTTTGGGTAAGCCATAAAGTCTAGGTGGGTACGCTTCTGTTTTACAAAGCAGCTTCTTATCGTCGGAGCCAAATGAAGACGCTTTCACCAGTCGATTTGTCATTCTTAAAATCTTCATAGTCGGATCTTTCTGGAGCTTTTTGTAATTGGAGGGAACCAACATATCATTGATTTTTCCATGATAGTCCTCACTGTTCAGTATGACGGTGGCATTACCCTTATCTGCATTAAGAACAATAATGTTTTTATCTCCATTTATATCCCTCAGCGCCTTCCTTTGAGCCTGCGACAGATTACTTTTAGGTGGCTTACATGTGCGTAAAATCCTAGCCGTTTCCATCCTAATTACGTCAGCGGACTGCTGTGGAAGCTGACGGATACCGGCCTCAATGACTATGAAGATTTTAAGAATGACAAATCGACTGGTGAAAGCGTCTTCATTTGGCTCCGACGATAAGAAGCTGCTTTGTAAAACAGAAGCGTACCCACCTAGACTTTATGGCTTACCCAAAGTTCATAAACCTGGGATTCCGTTGAGGCCAATTGTCAGTGCTATAGGCGGACCAACGCACGAGTTAGCTAGACACCTTGCCTCAATGCTGCAGCCTTATGTTGGTAGGACGGACAGTCATATTAAAAATTCAGCTCACTTCATTGACAAGTTAAAGGAAACGAGCGTGGGCCCGGATGATATCCTCGTCAGTTTTGACGTTGTGTCGTTATTTACCATGATTCCGGTAAACGAAGCTATCTTATGCATAGCGGATATTTTTCCCACCGACATTGTGGCATTATTCCGACACTGCCTCACCACAACCTACTTTCAATACAATAGTGACTTTTATGAACAGATTGACGGGGTGGCTATGGGCAGTCCTCTCAGTCCTGCTGTGGCTAACTTTTTTATGGAGACTTTTGAACAACGGGCGTTGCAGACGGCCAGTAAGAGACCAGCCAGATGGTATCGCTATGTCGATGACACGTTCGTAGTATGGACACACGGAGCAGAGGATTTGGATGCCTTCCTGACACATTTAAACAGCATTAATCCGAAAATCCAGTTCACTATGGAGACAGAAAGGAATGGGCAATTGAACTTCCTGGATGTGTCTGTGATTAAACGACCGGACGGAACGTTGGGCCATAAGGTGTATAGAAAGCCCACACATACTGATCGTTATCTACACAAAGATTCAAACCACCACCCTAGACAAAAAAGAGGTGTAATGAAAACTTTGGTAGACAGGGCGCACAAACTTTGTGAACCTGTTTATTTAAAAGGTGAGATTGAACATCTACGGTCAGCTTTCGTGAAGAATGGCTTTTCTAGCAAGGATATAGATCGAGCACTTCGCTCTAGGCAGAGAATCAGGAGTAACGACGAACAACAGTCGTCCAGGGGCAAAGTTTTTCTTCCGTTCATTAGCAAGGTCACAGATCGCATTGGGAAAGTTTTAGGCAAGTATGGGGTGGAAACTATTTTCAGACCTACTAGGAAAATAAAAGAATTCTTAAGGTCGGCAAAAGATGCACGGCACCCTTTGGCTACACCGGGGGTATATAAAATTCCTTGTAGTTGTGGACAGGTTTACATCGGTACCACAAAGAGAAGTGTGAACACCCGTCTTGTCGAACATAAGAGGAATTGCCGCCTAGGTCACACGGATAAATCGGCCGTAGCGGAACATGTTTACCAGGAAGGTGATCATGAAATAAAATTCAGCGAGACGAGCGTCATATCAAAAACCTCGCATTATTATGCACGCTTGTATAGAGAGGCTATCGAGATTGATAAACATCGTAATAATTTTAACAGGAAAGACGAAGGTGTTAAACTGGATAAAATTTGGATGTCAGCGTTGCACCGCAAGCGTGACGATCGATTACTTTCAATCGTGAATGTTGGCATTACCAGAGACAATCTCATAGCCGACGCCACGTGATCGACAGTGGCGCCCTCTGTACTGCCTATATAATCAACGCCTCCTCGAGTCATCTTCGCAGTTCGCCGCTTTACCTCCGATGATGTCTCCCGCAGTCGGAGACGAAACGTTAGGAGACAGTTTTATACTTCGACCACGGCCTATCAGCCCGGAAGTTTTAAGTGAAGGCTAAATATTGTCCGCAGCTCGTGGTCTAGTGGCTAGCATTGCTGCCTCCAGAGCACGGGGTCCCGGTTTCGATTCCAGGCCGGGTTGGGGGTTTTCTCCGTCCGGGAACTGGGTGTTTGTGCTGTCCTCATCATTTCATCATCATTCGTGACAGTGGCTGGATTGGACTGTGTACAAAAGCTGGGCTGTGTAAAAACTGCGACTTTATACGGGTGCTGATGACCGCGCAGTTGAGAGCCCCACAAAGCAATCATCATCATCATCATCATCATCATCATCATTATCATCATCATAGCCCAATTAAGAGTATTTAGTTTTTTCATTTTTCTTCCAAAAACGTAATTGTGTAGTGTTTGTTTAACTTAAATAATCTTTAGTAACAATCTTTTATAAAACATTGATAATTAAGAAATTGTATTTGCAATCAAAACTGGAATCCTGCGTGAGGTTTGAAATTAGAAATAAGAGGCGTGCATTTTTCAAAAAAAAAACATGTGTTAATTAGCATACATATTTAATGAATTTCTAATTTAAGTGATGTAAATATTCACACTGAACGAAAAAAAGAAACGTCACAGCGAGATCTTTTTGAAACTATCATAAACCTTATTCAGATTAGTTCGATCCAGTGACCTACCCAATACTCCATTACCGAATTCAACGCTACGGATTAAGCCACGCATCTCATATTCAAAATACCTTCTGTGGAGTTTATACAGTTTCTCGAGAAACTTCGGAGCTGATTTTCTCTGTAATCTTGTGAAAAACATTAAGAACAACTTCTTTCTCGCCATTTTTAACGACGTCCCGTGCGCATGTTTCACTGCGAAGCAGGAAGCAGTGTCAGCCACTACGTATTAACAGCGCAAGAACCGGAGCATAACTAGTGTTTCAAGAGACTGCGACTGTACACGATTTTTGAAATCAAAACTAAATAGCTAAAGTATGATTACGAAAATCGTTGACGGCTGTTAACACATTACAATATCTTAAAGTTTCATTTACAGTCACGTAATAATAAAATATCTAATACACTAAGTTGGACCTACTTCGAAAAGTGTACGTGTACTAAGTCTACTGAACAATCATCGCATTTGTGTTTGTTTACATCAGGTTAATTCGTATGACGAACGAAGTATAGGAACGTATAGCTTGTCATACAAGCATCTTCATTATGCACACCGAAGTGGCATTAGCCTTTGAATGAGTGGAGTACCGGTCTGTTCTAGTTTTCGGTTTTACTTTCATTGTGACAGTGAGTGGAAGGCAATATGCACCTCCCCCTCCCCCTCCCTCCTCTCGAATGAAAATCGAGTACCTTAATAACTGTGCCAGCTTGATTGGTCGATCTGCATATTTACATGTCTTTACAAGTGACACTGTAGAGAGACGAAGTCCTCAGCGTTTATGAAGTCGTTAAGCCAGTGCAACAGGTGAGGATTCCGTCCTACATATAGGCAACCATCTACCGACGCAGGGCTCGTTTCCTGCACGAACACCATAAATAGCGAATAATTCAGAGCGTTAGTTGATAAGCTTGGTCTCAGAACCTGAATGCCGTACAACACACTTACATCGCTAACGCCCGCTGGTTTTTACCGCTACTACTCTTGCTCAAACCCTGCCTGTGAAGCTGTCAGGCTCCTTCATGAACACATTGAAGGCCAGATACCGTCGGGCCTAGAAAACCGGCCATTTATGCCATTATTTAAAGGGTTGCTGCCAAATACGTAATCATCAAGCGTAATACATACTAAAAAGCTTTGACTTACTGTTCGTATTTACCTTGGTGCAACGACAGATTGAAAACATTAAAATAATGACAGGAAGTATAAGTATCCGTCCAAAAAAACCAAGTGCGATGTGAGTTATTGAGCAGTTTCTTCCTCTCGAGCTTCAAAAATGTTTTGCTCATTCAACAAAGATGGCGTATTTGTAGCAAAATGATAGGAAACTGCGAAACCTAACGAGTACAGGCAGGAAATTACTTCAACGCAATCACATATTGTCTCAGCCGTTCACTTATGTTTCTTTCGAAATAATTCTAGAAACTGACAACAGATAGTAGCACCTGTCAAGGGACAGGTAGGAGGCGCCCGTGCATTGTTCTCGCACGAAATGAGTCCAGTTTTCCAACGACAGCTGTCTCACGTGCCGAGAAAATCGCGGCCCGAGAGGTATTCTAGCGTGGTCTTTTGAACAGTGCTGAGGTCCGAGCTGTGCTCAGGCTTGGTCTCCATAGAGTATACAGCACTATATGTGTTCTGCTGTTGTGGGTAACCACGTTCCACACCTACTTCACCTCTGCTGCAACGAACTGACATTTCAATCGTGTTCAAATTTTTAACTTTAATTCTTTGGCTTTAACTATATTTCCATTTTGTATAAATTTAAAATCGTATTTCCTACAATATTGTGAATCTTCATCACATCTGCACACAGCTGCACTGTATCAGACGAATAAATTGCAATAACGTGACCAGTTCCTGACCTTTCTTGAATTGTTGTTAGTAAAAGCCTTGAAAGGTGGCTACACTGAGCCACAGCGCCAGAGATCGCTAGAGAGCATTGTTCCGCCGCCTCCACGGGAAGTGATTATTGAGATGTCGTAGTGGCAGTGCTTGTCCAGGACTCGTAGTAGTCAGTTCGTGTTCAGATGTGCTAGTAGGGAGTGCTTGCTGAGATGTGATACTGAAAAGTTCTTGTTGAGATGTGGTAATAGCGAGTCGGTGTGGAGATATATTGTAATGATTAGAGTGATTTTGGTCAATATATGAAGGTAACGAAACTTGATTTATTTTTCATTATTTCCATGTTTTAAATAATGCGTCATTACAGGTTCAGTCAACAAAGCATCTGGCTTGTGTTCTTGTATTAGAGTGTAATTCTGGTTTTCTTGAGTAATTATGGTATTTTTATTTTCTTTAATTAATTCAGTATAAATGATATTTAAAATGTCTTGTGTTATTGAAGAAGAACCGTGCCAGATGCGTACGTTGAGTCATACTTCCACACGCAGAACAGTTACACTTGTGCTTTGGTTTCGTAGGTTTTATAGTTGCTGGGGACTTAATTAATTAATTGTGTTAATGAAAATTTCCATTTCATTCCTTGTTGTTATTCTAAGCAGTCAGATTGCGTAATAATACTCGTCAGGGCCAACCGGTACGAGACTTCGTAATCGGACGGACACACTACTAAATCAAAAAAATTAAAATTATTTGCATTCTATTTTAATTAAGCCCCCATGCACGTGGCGACCGCTGCTTCGGATCGTCCCTTGGAATTCTTCTGATTGTAAAAATAGTAGACAGTAGCATTGTTGTAGCAATTTGTAGTTTAGTAATTATAGTCTGTTTTGCATGTGTAGATTTGGTAATTCTCATTCTTATAATGGTATTTTTTTTCAGAATTTCATTTTGTTGTCTTGTATACGCGTTTGACAATTTAGTGCAATTATTTCAATTGTTCGATTAATCGTGTTTGAGGGAAACATTTCGTGTGAATGGTATTGTTGGAGGTAAAGTGTCATTGTGTGTAATTTTCATATAGTGACGAGTTTTGTATGTTTTGTAAATGATTACGCGATCGATGAAAAAGGCAAAAATGATGGATAGTGAGAATGACGAAATTGTTAACATGGCGAACTCGCCAACAGAGGAAAACAGTATCATGAATAATGAAGTGGAAAACAATTTAATAAGTCGGGAAAATAGTCCGGAACCATTTCAAAATTTTTCTCAATCAGAAAATTCACAGAATACGAGATTAACGATAGAAGATTCTGAAATAGTATCGAACACAGATAGCTTTACAGCCATGACGAAAGAAGTTGGTTTTGCGGGAAATGTTAGGGGCGAAAAGAATTTCGAACCGGCTATTATGGAGCAGTTGATGAGTGCGATATTAAATTTACGATCTGAATTAAAAACAGATAGGGGAACAATGGAGCAGTTTCGATCTGAATTAAAAACAGATAGGGGAACAATGGAGCAGTTTCGATCTGAATTAAAAACGGAAATAGGAACAATTACAACTGGTATGGGAACAATGGAAACACGGTTAGACTCACTGGGATCACAAATAGGAACAATCAAAACCGAGATGGGAACTTTGGGATCTGAATTAAAAACTGATATGGGAACAATGGAAACACAGTTCAGATCTGAATTAAAAACACAGATGGGGACAATGGAAACACGGTTAGACTCACGAATAGGGACATGTTTCAAAAATATGAAAGATGAATTAAAGAAAGAAATCAGAGAAGAAGTACAACCGATTTTGAATTCTCACAATAATAGATTAATTGCAGTAGAGATTAGACAAAGGGAACAGGATAGAGAACAGGAGGAGAGAGATCGCGTGATAGTACAGAAATTTTCAGAGTTAAATTTACAATGTGCACACGATAAGGAAGAAATATTTGAGAGAATCGCGGAATCCGTACCAAATGACAGAATAAATAACTTAACGCAACAGTGTGAACAGTTAACTACTAAATGTGACAATACCGAAACCCGAGTCGCGACACTTACGGAAGACGTAAATAAACAGAAAGAGCAATTAGGTGACTTATCGGAAAGAGTTGAGGAGATTTCAGATAAATTGACAAGTCTTAGTTTAAATGGGGATAGAGATTCAGATGATACAGCTCCATTACCATTTGCAGAAACTGAAGAGTACCAGAACATAAATAAGCATGTTGAAAATCAGGGAAAGTTTAATGAACGCGTTAAAAGGGAAGTAGAGGCATTACGAAAGCAAGTCAAACAAATCGAAGGTGAAATTGTAGGAAAAGACAGCAAAAGAAATTTAGAATCACAGGTAGCAGAGGGGTTTGAAGAAAGTAATTTGTTTCATTTACGGGATGCAACAAGAGAGCGCCAGGCGCGCGAACTTGACAATAATCGACATTCAAACTGGGACAGACGCGGTAGGTCTTTGTCGCCACGAGGCGAAAACTTTGACTATAAACACTTTTTGACTGTTCGGAAATTTAAGATCTTCCGCAATTCTAAAAATGACATACATCCATGTGCATGGTTAGATCAATTTATGTATGCACTCCCACCAAATTGGCCACTAAGTCACAAACTGGAATTTATGTGTGGATATTTAGAAAACGAACCGGCGACGCGGATGCGTGCACTCATTAGAGATTGTAATAATCTGAATGATTTTTATCATGCATTTCTATCGGCATATTGGTCCGAAAACACGCAAGACAGAGTCAAACACAGTCTTATTATGCAGCGTAATTTCAAACAGTCTGAATTCCGCACGCCAGCCGAATATTTTGAAGACATGATTCGAAAGAATCAGTTCCTTTCCAACCCTTACAGCCCGACTGAATTAATTCGCATTTGTTTAACTAAGCTGCCACAATCCATAAGACAAATTGCTTTAGCCGGAAGATGTAAAGACGACATTGAGACTTTTAAGACTTTGCTACAAGAACTTGAGTATGACAACGACGACGGGATTTCTTGTAATTTTTTCAGTAGCAGTAATTACAATACATTTTCAGAGAAAAGGGATAGTGATCGGAACGGACGTTATTTGGGTAACTTTGAGAATGACAGACGTAACAGACAGGACAATAGATACCAGCCTTATGACAATAACAGACGTTCTAACAGAGATTACACAGACAGTTATAATAACGGTAATTCTTACCGGAATGATCAATCATACGGAAACAGTAATCGGTATCATCAAGACAGAAATTATTCATACAATAATAGAAACTCTTACTACAGAAATAACCAGGGTAGTAGGTCTAACAATAATTTCAGAAGTGACAGTCGAAATTATACAAGAAGTAGTTATGCAGACAGACAGGAAAACAGAAATTTTAATAACAGACACAACCAAGAATTTGCATCTAACAGACAGGAAGGATCTAATTGGCATCCTCCGCGTGACAGAAATTCAGAGAGACACGTGGAAATAGTAGAAATTGATCCGCGAAATGTCGGGAATAATCAAAGACGTGACGCAAACAATCGACAATGACTAGCGGCTTCGGCTTCTGGCAGCAATATAGACGGTTCAGAAAGTAATGACACTACAACTTTACACTACGTACGCCTGGAAGATATGAGAGACATTTTGCTAGGCGAAAAGGAAAATAATGTAGACGCATTTTTACATCCTGTTATTGAAGTATGTGTGGGTAAGAATAAGTTCACTGCAGTTTTAGATTCTGGGAGCCCACTGAACGTCATTAGTGAATCAGTTTTTCGTATATGTGAAAGAACTATTGCCTGTCCTGTGTTACCTATTTCTAAAACTACAATTCGAGGAGCGATTTCTGGAAAAGGTGTGGAAGTTAAACAACAGACCAACCTAAATTTCATTTGTCAAGGATACGAATTGTCTGCTAATTTTATTATTGTTCCATTACTCAGTACACAGATTATATTAGGTATGGAGTTTCTTAACACACATAAGGCAATTTTGAACTTTAAAGAAGGAAGTGTGAATTTGACTGTTGCCGGAATGCCGAAATGTTTGAAATTTTTCGAGTGTTTAGCAAGATCTGAATCAGATACAAAATGTTTAAGGTTTCTTACTTCTGATGTTTTCGTTGAGCATTATGACGACAGTGTGTTTATTCATGACAATGACAATAGATACAGAGACGCGATGGAGGATATAATTAGTAGCGAAGAATTAATTAATGAAAAGGTTAAGAAAGCTGAAGTGCCAGATGACGTTGCAAGAGAAGAGCTGCACCATATTTTGACTTCACATGCTACAGTGTTTAGTCATCACACAGGAACTATACAAGGCTTACAATATTTATTTAAAGTAAAAGAACACACACCATTTCGCGGGAAAACGTACGCTATTCCTTTGGCTTACAGAGACAAGGTTAAGAATGAACTTCAATACATGTTAGATCAGGGCATTATTGAGCCAGCAGTCAGCCCTTATACCAGCCCATTACACGTTGTTCTTAAAAAGGATGGGTCAATTCGTTTGGTTCTGGATTCCAGACAGATAAATAATATTATTATTCCTGAAACTGACCGTCCACAAAATTTAGATGAACTTCTTCAACATTTCCATGGAATTAAAGTTTTATCCACGATTGATATGCGCGCAAGTTTTTGGCAAATAGAACTCCACCCTGATTGTAGAAAATATACTGCCTTTTTAGCCTTTGGTAACTGTTACCAGTTTCGGAAATTACCGTTTGGACTTACTGTATCTTCTGCAGCATTTATTCGCAGTTTAAATGAAATTTTACCTGTTTATCTTCGTGACAATATTACTTCTTATGTTGACGACATTCTTATTGCTAAACGTTCTTGGAGTGAGCACAACAAAATTTTGGATTCATTATTACGTATTTTTGCACGAGTTGGCATGACAGTGAACTTAGAAAAATCTGAATTTGGTCGTTCTCAGGTGAAATTTCTCGGTCACATTATTTCTACAGAAGGTATTCTTCCTGATCCAGAAAAATTAGACGCTATTCGTAATTATGCTGTTCTTACCACAAAACGTGATGTTCGTAGTTTCCTTGGTGTCTGTAATTTTCTTAGACGCTTTGTTAGATTGGACAATTTGGCCACACCTCGCTTATGTGAATTATCTGGAAAAAATTCTAATTGGTGTTGGGATGAGGAAGCTCAGTCGGAATTTGAACAACTTCGTGATGCTTTAGTTGCTGCCCCACTTCTTTCACATCCGGATTTATCTAAAGATTTTTGTTTGGCGACGGACTCATCATACAAGGGCCTAGGTGCACACTTATTTCAAGAGATAGAAGAAGACGGCGTTGTAGTACAGAAGTCGTGTTCTCTCTAAATCAGAGAAGAATTATTCGATTACGGAACTTGAAGCTTTGGCTGTTGTATGGGCTTTCACAAAATTTCGCACATTTTTGATTGGCAGACATACTAAGGTTTACACTGATCATCGAGCTCTGGAATTTCTTATGTCGACAAAATCAACTCATGGAAGATTGTCACGATGGGCGTTGTACCTACAGGAATTTGTTTTTAGTATTGTTTACATACAGGGATCTTCAAATATTGTTGCTGATGCTTTATCACGTGCACCTGTGGGTTTGAAACAAAGTGCTGAAGAGGACTGCAAAGAAAACCATTATTGTTTGATGTACATTCAAGGTGTTGCGTTTGAGAACTTTATTTCATCTTCGCTCCAGGACATCGCTAAGGAGCAAAATAAGGATCCAATCTGGAAGGACATTAAGGAGAAGTGGAGGAGAAAGGAAAGCGTAGCGATTAGACAGCATTATTTAGTTCGCAATGACATTCTTTTCAAACGAAAATCGGTCGACAACTCTGTTTGGTTAGTTTGTATTCCTGATGAGTGGGTCAATAAATTGATTTGGTACACACATTTTAGTTATGCGCACTTTGGTCCCAGAAAATGTTTTCATAAATTACGAGAAAATTGTTACTTCAGTAATATGGAAAAACGTATTCGATCCGTTCTGGCCAAATGCAAATTATGTCAAAAGGCTAAACCGCCAACGATTTCTCACAGAGCACCGTTGTTTCCTATCATTCCAGCGAAATTAAAGGACATGGCTGCAGTCGATTTGTTCGGTCCAGTGGTTCGTTCTACTAATGGTTTTGCGTACATTTTCGTAGCAGTGGAATTGACATCAAAATATGTGTGTTTTACGCCTTTACGCAAAGCAACAGCTCGTTCAGTATCTAACGCTTTCATCAAACATTTTCTTAAAGAAGTTGGTCATGTTGATAAGGTTATATCAGATAATGGATCACAGTTTCGCTCTAAAATTTGGCTTCGTACTCTACGGCGTCGTAAAATTAAACCAATTTTCATTTCACTTTTTCACCCTCAATCTAACGCTTCAGAGAGATGGATGAAGGAAATCAATAAATTGTGCCGTCTTTATTGTCATCAGAATCACAGAACTTGGGATCAGTATCTTCATATTTTTCAAAACATTCTGAATGAACTTCCTAATGACTCAACTTCTTTACCGCCTCTATTGATATTAAAAAATAAAGTACCAACAAATCGCATTTCTGAAATCGTTCCTTTTCCGCCTTCACGGAAACTGCGGCATTCTGAAGTTGTCAACCTGGCTCTACAAAATATTGCATCGGCGGCTGCTAGAAGAGAGAAATCAGCTAAGCGTCCTGGTCGTTTAAAAATCTTGTCAGTTGGCCAGAAGGTGTTAATTAAGTCCCACCGTTTATCTCATAAAGGAAAAGGCTTATGTCGCAAATTTTTTCTGCTTTATAACGGTCCGTATAGAGTTCGCAAAATTATTCATGATAACACTGTTGAAGTAGAAACTCTTAAATCTCGGCGCTCTAAGGGAATACATCATATATCGAACGTAAAAATTTTTGTAGAATGACATACTTTAGAGAAACTAACAGCTACATGTAAACATGCGGAGAATGCAAGAGTACCGCGCTGTGTTTTGGCGGCGGCACATACTCAAAGCAACAGTCAGTCTGCGCGCCGCACAAGGCAGTCGTTGACCGCAAACAATCACTTCCTACGTCACGCGCCTACAGCTGATCGAGCGCTCAGTGCGAATGCACTGACAGCCGTAAATAAATACACAGTTTAATTTCTCCGAATAAATTCTGTATAAAGCTATAAGGACTTCATAAATTATGTTATTAACGTTCAGTATTTTTCAGGATACGGTTGTATAAAGTATTTAAGACCTTCAGGTAAATTCTGTGCGTGTCCGACGTTAAGACGACTTGCTTTGGAGAAAATTTTCAGGAAGAAGGTCATTTCGAAGAAGAAAGTAATAAACAAAAAAAAGGTAACGGTTAATTGAGTTTATTTTTCAGGTAACATAATTCCACTTAGGTACGTACTTCAGACGTAATTTGCTGCTTGCGATTACGTGATTCATACTTTGTGCTAATTTCATGTTCTATGAATTTACTAGTGAAGCGACGTGCTTACGCATATTAACTGATTTTGACAATGATTAATTAATGAACAGGGTTGTTATTTGTATATATTATGCATCGCTTGGCTGCTATGCTTTTTCACTGATGTCATATTTTTCTATTATGTGCCTGCTGTGCTTAGTTATTTAAATTATAATTGTCACCTGATTAATTGTGCTGATGTTGTTAGATATGTAAGTTATACTTTGTGATTTATCTGCTTGCGCCTTCATGTTTACTTATTAAGATTACATATGAAGATTTATTTGCTTATGTCGATGTGATGCTAATGACCTGTTTATTGTGTAAGGCATGTTTGCTGCTGTGCGTATGGATTGCATATTTACACATTTCTGTTTGTTGTCATAACTACTCTTCAATTTAGTATATAGAAATGCTGATATACTGTGTACGAACATAGAGTTTAGGTATTAATTATAGATTGTTCGCTTGGCAGAGCCTCGTTATAGGGATTGTGCTGCATCCCCTTGTTGACATTCTGTTCTCTACTGGTATATTTACTTGCTATTGGATGTTTTGCTTACGCTCAGTGCTTTATATTTTAAGATAAGAAACTGAACTGCTATAATTCGACGAACGACATTAGTACAAGAAAGTCATAGAAGTCACATGAGCTGAGGTTTTATGGAAGCTGTATAAATTTATGCTACTAGGAAGGAAGCTAACGACATGACAGACCAAAACTAGGTTTAGACCATTGACAGTATTACACTGCATTTTCGTGAGCAATTGAAATAGGAAGTGACACTTGACACAAAAAAATACTCCACATGTTTGCTTCTGCTATGATTCTTGAAGTGGTGTACACACTGTGAAATATTATGATCATTCACACTCCGTAATCGTACTTAATTACTGAGAGTTATTCGAACTAAGTCTGTTAGAGGTCATGTATGCATTTCTTTTATTTAATGATGGACAAGGAACCAAAATGTATCTTATAATTTATAATGAGTAGAAAATTTGGGTCAGATGGATTACACAGAGGTTGTGTGTTGACACTGTATCTTCGGATTGTATGGATGATGAGGTTTGCATTAGGATTTTATCTGTACTGTTCGAGGAGACTGACTAGAGGAAGGAGTTGCTGTGGAAGCGAAATGATATTGGTGCTGAGGTTTATATGTTATCGACGTATTATTGAGGTATTGAGATTGGGTGAAGTTGATGATTATTGGAGTTTTGGTGGATAAGAGGTAAAGTAAGTGAGGAAGATTAAGTGATGATGATTGGAGTTTCGGTGGATAAGAGGTAAAGTAAGTGAGGAGCATATTCTTTTTGTTGGTCCATATGGAACAAGGAGGATGAAGATGGCAGACTAGAACACCCAAGTAGAAAGAAGATTGCCTACACACACACTTTGTTAAATCAATAAGCAGTATACACTTTTTTTTTGAAGAGAGGAAGTATTTGCATATTTTGGCTCACTGACAGTTGTTCAGCAACAGTACAATGTGATCTGGCTTGGCAAACATTGGTCTTGACATGATGACTATGACGTTGACTTAACTATTATTGACTGTTATACATTGCTGCCACTACTACTTGATCCACATGATGAACATAAAATTTCGACAGAATTGCATTTACACAGTTAACACTATTCAATTACACAGTACCACTAACGTGGATGAAAGATGAGTGAGTGTGTTTTGTGTGTTTTCCTTTTATAATCCCAGAGAAGTGATCCCAACCTATCTCTTAAATATTATTTCACTTGTTTGTTGTGGCTTGCACTGACACCCATAAATATTATAGGTTAACTGTTATTGTGTACTGTAATAGTTAATGTGACAATTACCTGATATCATTTGTGTGTTTATTATGATTTGTATGTTTAGTGTAAGAGCATTGATAATAATTTGTTAAAGAAATTGTATGTGCATTCAAACTATTGTTCATGACTCAACTGTCTCAGTAGTTATGGTGAATAGTATGGACTGTTACTTGCACCTTTTCTACATGATTGGTGCTACAAGGATATGTTTAAGCCGGCCGAAGTGGCCGTGCGGTTAAAGGCGCTGCAGTCTGGAACCGCAAGACCGCTACGGTCGCAGGTTCGAATCCTGCCTCGGGCATGGATGTTTGTGATGTCCTTAGGTTAGTTAGGTTTAACTAGTTCTAAGTTCTAGGGGACTAATGACCTCAGCAGTTGAGTCCCATAGTGCTCAGAGCCATTTGAACCATTTTTTGATATGTTTAATTTCTGCTGATGAACTGTGTGATCAGTGATTGTAAAAAAATTATGGACTGTTACTTGTACCTTTTCTACAATATTGGTGCCACTAGGACATGTTTAATTTCTGCTTATAAACTCTGATGAACAGTGTGATCAGTGACAGTGTATTTTATGGAACTGCTTCTGCTGAGAAATGTGACTTGTTGCTGTGTGTACCTGCTCAACATTGCTGGGTACCACTGATGGACTGTTTCTACTGAAAAGATGTCACCTGTTGCTGTGTGTACCTACTCAACATTGCTGGGTACCACTGATGGACTGTTTCTACTGAAAAGATGTCACCTGTTGCTGTGTGTACCTGCTCAACATTGCTGGGTGCCACTGATGGACTGCTTCTACTGAAAAGATGTCACCTGTTGATGTCTGCACCTACTCAACATTGCTGGGTGCCACTGATGGATTGCTTCTACTGAAATGAAGTCACCTGTTGCTGTGTGCACCTGATCAACATTGCTGGTGCCACTAATGGACTGATTCTACTGAAATGGTGTTACTTGTTGGTGTCTGCACCTGCTCAACATTACTGGGTGCCACTGATGGACTGCTTCTACTAAGATGATGTCACTTGTTGGTGTCAGCACCTGTTGACCATTGCTGGGTGCTACTGCTGGAACTGTCAACTGCTTATTCTTGGGCTATGGAAAGCGTTTATGTGAATATTTGTATAAACTGATTTTTTGTGTATTACTGTTTGTGAAAAGTTATGAGACTCTTACCTGCACATATTCGTCATTGCTGACGCTATTGATTGAACTGTTTAACCATATAATACTTGTGTAAACTGTTATGTAAAGTCACATGTATGAAAGAATTTGTATTGCTTACTGTATTTTATATATTAGGTTATTGAAAGGTCAGTGCAAAGCCAAAATTTTATCTAGTTATATGATATTTACGTATTAATATTATCTTTTATTTTTGTCTGTATTTTTTTGACGAATTTGGTGGTATTTTCACCACCAATGCTGGAAAAAATACCATCAAATTCTAGCCGTGGAGGAAGGGCATATGAAAGGTGGCTACACTGAGCCACAGCGCCAGAGATCGCTAGAGAGCATTGTTCCGCCGCCTCCACGGGAAGTGATTATTGAGATGTCGTAGTGGCAGTGCTTGTCCAGGACTCGTAGTAGTCAGTTCGTGTTCAGATGTGCTAGTAGGGAGTGCTTGCTGAGATGTGATACTGAAAAGTTCTTGTTGAGATGTGGTAATAGCGAGTCGGTGTGGAGATATATTGTAATGATTAGAGTGATTTTGGTCAATATATGAAGGTAACGAAACTTGATTTATTTTTCATTATTTCCATGTTTTAAATAATGCGTCATTACAGGTTCAGTCAACAAAGCATCTGGCTTGTGTTCTTGTATTAGAGTGTAATTCTGGTTTTCTTGAGTAATTATGGTATTTTTATTTTCTTTAATTAATTCAGTATAAATGATATTTAAAATGTCTTGTGTTATTGAAGAAGAACCGTGCCAGATGCGTACGTTGAGTCATACTTCCACACGCAGAACAGTTACACTTGTGCTTTGGTTTCGTAGGTTTTATAGTTGCTGGGGACTTAATTAATTAATTGTGTTAATGAAAATTTCCATTTCATTCCTTGTTGTTATTCTAAGCAGTCAGATTGCGTAATAATACTCGTCAGGGCCAACCGGTACGAGACTTCGTAATCGGACGGACACACTACTAAATCAAAAAAATTAAAATTATTTGCATTTCAAATTTAATTAAGCCCCCATGCAGCCTCTGTCCGAGAACTTTCCCTTCTCTGGGACCGTTTCAGCGTTCTTCACAACCGGAGAGATAGTACTACTTACGTGTACTGTGTTGGCGACGATCTGTACAGACTCTCGGCCCTACAGAAGACGAATGGGTCCATAACATGGCCTTTCTTGGCCTTTTAGTGAAAAACTGCCGCCTTTATTCGAAATGTACATGTTTAGCAGCGTAGCCTTCATTTAGATCAATACATTTTGTCCTTTTTTTTTAATAAGTAGATTCTTTTCTGAAGTGCTATTCTCGAAGGCCTGTAAAGTATCATCCATCTCCAGGTACCGTAATCCCATTGTTGGTCTCAAACCGTAATTCGCCTACACATTTCCTTAGATACAGAAATAAATGAAAACGGGAGTTGCCATACAATAGCTAATAAAAAGTATCCAGGCACTTATTACTGGATATTGATATGAGGTATGTCCACCCTCCTCCTTTATGGCGGCTTGAACTCTTCTGGGGACACTTTCAATTAGATGTCTGAATGTCTGTGGAGAAATGATAGTCCATTCTTCCTCAGTAGGCGAAACCAGATAAGATACTGAAGTTGGACGCTGCGGAGTGAACCGAAGTAGACACTGTAACTCACTCCATAGTTGATCCATTGGCTTGAGGTAGGGACTCTCGGCAGGCCAGTCCATTTCAGGAATGCTGTTTTGCAGCTATCGATGCCTGACTGGTACTTACTTATTACAGGGTGCCATGCTGATACGATCATCGCCTCCAAACTGTTTCCCTACTATACGCAGTAAACAGTGCTGTAAAATTTGTTCATATCCTTCCGAATTTAGCTTTAACTTAAGCTCAATAAGGGAACCACAAACTGACGACGAGAAACACCCTAATAACGTAACACTACCATTTCCTTACTTTACTGTTGGAACTACACTTGGCGACAGGTAACGTTGTCCAGAAGTTTACTAATCCCAAGATCTTCCATTGGACTGCCATAGCGTAAAATGTGAGTCATCAATGAGAACCACTCGTTTCCAACCATCACTGTTCAGTAGACAAAAAAGTGTGGCTTATGAAGAGCTGTTCGACCATTGTTTGTGTTAGCTGGACTGCCAGTAACACTTTCGAACCCACGAGTGGTTCCTTATGCTCCTTTCTTCCTCTCTCTCTCTCTCCCCCCCCCCTCTCTCTCTCTCTCTCTCTCTCTCTCTCTCTCTCTCTCTCTCTCTCTCTCTTTTTCAAGTACTCTCGGTAAAGCTCGGCGGTCCCTGTACTCGTACGTCAGTACATGAGGTAGCCTGGTCTTGTTTTAGTTGTGGTTGTTCCTTCGCTTTCCACTTTACAGTTACATCACCAACAATCGACTTGGGCAGCTTTAGAAGTGTTGAAATGTCGCTGGCGGATTTGTTACTCACCTGACACCCAATGACTAGTCCACATTTGAAGTCACCGAGCTCTCCAAACTACTCTTACAGCTTCTCTACTGACAACACAGTTCTCTACGCCTCATTTCATACTGGCGGGTCCGCTTGCCGTGGTTTATAGAGATCACTCCCGCAATACGTACGGGTGTCCGGATATTTTGAGTAGGCAGTGCGTACGGTGACCGTTCTCACTCCCGCATAACGAACAAAAGCTGACCGTGCACAACAGTAGGTCAGGCAAGTTCTAAGCAAACACGACATGTCGTTACCAACAGAAAGAAATCGTCAGAGGAAAAGAGGAGTGGGTCCAAGTTGAACGCGGTCCAGAAAGTTGGCGCATCAGCTTTAAAGACAATGGCTTCATTTGTGGAATCCCGCGCCCTGGCTCTCGCGTGTTTCGTGTAATAGCCAGGACAAGGTTCGGATGGGGACCTGCAGGGGCGCGCAGTTCGCGTCGGAAAATCGCCGGCATTTCCCGGCCATTTGCTGCTCAGTCCCGCGGAAAATGCCGCAATCCCGACGACACTCGCGGCGACGGATGCGCCTCTGGCCTTGCGCCGCCGCGCCACACTTTGCTGCGCAGCTTGTTTGTGGCTCACCGCGCCGCGCCGCGCCGTTTCGTACTCGCCAAGAGTCGTTACCTCGCGCCCGCCCAGTTCTGACTTCTGCAAATGTTTTTTCCAGTCGGCGCATATGCATGACCTCTTTATACCTGTCCTCTACGTCACTACATTTTTTATGCTGTACAGCGTAAACCTGAAGTGTACCGGCAAAATACCGTGGTTGTTTAGGGTCTTTTTTGTGTATTTCTATAGAAGGGACCTATGGTCTCCTGTACGCTGTTACAGAGTAATAATGTAATTATGCCTCGTTCCGGAGTAACAATATAATAATGACTTACACCGTTTGTTACCTCAATTTCCTTTGTTTTTTTATGAAAATACCCTTTCGACAGTGAGCCGTGCGTGGCTCGTCCTCGTGCCATTTCTTATTTTACATCTTGTTTTTACCGTATTGCCTCCTCGTTATGTTAATTTTCAATTGCTGGTGTCACTGAGTTGCTGCCTTGCCTGCCTGTGAGCGGCAGCAGCAGAGCTTATCGATATAAGCCCTTCCGTATTATCTTTGCTGGACTGCTATTACTTCCCGGTCGTCGTATGTCGTGAGTTAGTTCGGACCTGACTGTGTTTGAGTTGGCACGCGGCACAAGTTCAGTCGGGATGTGGCAGCAGTGAGGTCCGGACCGCCATAACTCGCCCGACGGTTGCCGACACATATGATTCGAGTGGGGACGACTTTGATTGGTCGTCGGTCAGTCGTCTTGCCGGGCGACGTGTACTTCGCTGGCGATCGCTAATGGGTTGGCTGTGTGTGGTGTGCCGACTTGTGATTTGTCCCTGTTACTGTACAGGCACTGCCGTTAGCATTGTCTAGTTCTTCAGGCAAATGTTCGTGAAACTGTGTGTAGTTAGTGTGATTTTGAGTGACAAGTTATTTTAAATGTTGTCAGCGTACTGGCTCTGAGCAGTTGGTCGGTTGGCATAGAGCAGGGGGGGATTCTCGGCGGGGCGTAGTTTGGCCGGGACCACTGGCAGTCTCTATGCGGTGTCGGAGAGTGTGGCGCTGTTCCCATTGCTATGAGGTCGGTGGCTCACCGACCCTGGACACGAAAGTTGAGTTTTGATTTTACCTACCAGCAAGTCAAGACTTGATGTTTAAAGCTTTCCCGGCGTACTGATTGTTCCATAAAAACACGGGAGAACTGCCGGATATCAGTAACGTCCTGCCACGATATTTCGGCGCAGAGTCTTCTGGCCATCTTCAGGTGAGTGCCACTGTAGTAGTACTGGCGAGTACGCGCTGAGCTCCGCTATTTAAAGCCTTCTGAGGTGACATTGCGCATGCGCTACTCAGCGTGCGCTTTCATAACAGCTCCGTGCACTGCGCCTCGCGCCCTCCACGGTGAAAGCTTGGCGTATCGATATCAGGTCGATTTTCATGTTTATGCAGATAGCTACGTTGACTACGAAGTTTCTCTATAACAGGATTCCAAGCAGAGTTCAGCTGATAACCGCTATCTCGATTGATGAGAGTCTCGTCAGACAATCTTATTTCCACAGATTCATTGATAATCGAGCTCCAAAAGATTGATGTATGGGCCAAAATTTTTGTGTCGTTGTAATTCATGGAATGGTCTGTGGAAATACAATGTTCGGCGATTGCGGACTTGGTGGGTTGGAGAAGGCGGATATGCCGTTGGTGTTCCGCATTGCGTTCCTGCACAGTTCGTGTTGTTGTCCTATATATGATTTGCCGCATTCACACGGTTCTGCAAACACTTGATTTACGCAGGCCCAGGTCGTCTTTAACGGATCCCACCAGTGATGAAATTTTGGAAGGAGGGCGAAAGATGACTCTCACTTGGTAATTTCTCAATATTCTGCCTATCTGTGAAGGAATATTCCCAATAAATGGTAGAAAAATAGTCGACCTGAAGGCCTCTTCCTCTTCCTTGTTCCGTCGTTTGTAGGTCTTCATCACTCTGTTCACTTGCCTAGGTGAAAAGCCATTCTTCAGAAATACTTTTTGCAGGTGTTCCAGTTCCGCTTGAAGGCTGTCGGTGTTGAAGTCATCAACGTACCAATTTCCTCCTGAGACTACTCACCATTCCGTACCCAACTCGCCGTACTTCCGCGGTGCCTACTTTTTTGCGATAAATTTTATGAAATGGCTGACGGAATGGCTACAGGTTCTCCTCCTTCTTCAGTAATGGCCAATATATTTATGCAGTTTTTAGAGAGATGTACCACTAACACGGATCCCCTCCACCTGCACACCTTCTTTCTTTGTTTTTCCAACACGTTTGTGATCTGGTTACATGACATTAAACCTCATCAGTAAGCATTAGATGAGTAGGAAATCAACCTAACGTATTTACAGATGAGATTTGTATCCGTTCTCTGCTGATTTTCTCCAACATAAATGAAAATTGGCGGCTCTGTAACTCTATATATCCTGACATATACTGACTAATATCTCACCGAAAAGACATTTTGCCATCCAGCCCAGAAAAAAAGAGTAGTTTTAGGTACACAGATGGATACTGCTCCAACGAACCGCAAAAAGACCATTTTGATTACAAGACTACACTGCGCATCACAATTAAACAGTCATGATGCTCAGTCAGCTTATACCATTAGGACACAGAAGTTCGAAATTTGGATCGATGGTGCCTACAACCTCACTCTGCAAAGTCGCAATAGCGTGGCGCATTGCAAAGTCGCCCTCGCCCTCGGGGATGCTGCAAACAGCAAGGCGGCGACACGTGCATAACAAAAGCCAGAGCTCAGAATTCACGTGAGATGTAACTATCCATGGGCAATTAAACCTTGCTCAGACATCGCGTGCCTGCAATCCCATTGAAGGAAATCAGAGAGAGGTGCGACCACAGTTTTTGTTCTGAATGCAGGGTGGGACCACTAGGGATCGTTCAAACCGATTCGTCGAAATCTGAACGTGATCCGAAGCAGCAAAGGGTGTCTACACCTTTTTTTTTCAGCCCTACTGTTAGGAGCCTTCTTGTGGCATGATCACAGGGAAGTGCAACATCGACAATCACATGAACGAAAGAGCAAACCGTCCCTCTAAGACGTCTCAGATTGATTACTTGCACACCTTTGACGAGCATTTAAAACATATCCCTGTACAGAGACATACATCCACTAATGAGTAAGTGCCGGCGGGATAGGCAACCCTATCGACTCACCCTCAGCCGAGCGTGGCTATAACGCTGCGCTACACCCTGCTGTCCGCATGCGAAATCTGAAGGGCGTCAAAACTGTTGCCTATCCCTCTGGCGTGCAGTTATCGATGAAAGCATGTCCATGTACAGGGACATTTACACTGAAGCGCCAAAGAAACTGGTGTAGGCAGGCGTATTCAAATACAGAGATATGTAAATAGGCATAATACGGCGCTGCGGTCGACAACGCGTTATAAGACAACAAGTGTCTGACGTAGCTGTCAGATCGGTTACTGCTGCTACAATGGTAGGTTACCAAGATTTAAGTGAGTTAAAAAGTGGTGTTATAGGCGGCACACGAGGGATGGGACACAGAACAGCGAAGAAGTGAGGATTTTCCCGTGCGGCCATTTCACGAGTGTACCGTGAGTATCAGGAATCCGGTAAAACATCAAATCTAAGATGTCGCTGCGACCAGTAAAAGATCGTGCAATAACTGGACCAACGACGACTGAAGAGAATCGTTCAGCGTGACGGAAGTGCAACCCTTCCGCAAATTGCTGCAGATTTCAGTGCTAGGCCATCAACAACTGTCAGCGTTCGAACCATTCAACGAAACATCATGGATATGGGCTTTCGGAGTCGAAGGCCCACTCGTGTACTCTTGATGACTGCACAACACGAAGCTCTACACCTTGCCTCTGCCCGTCAGCACTGACATTGGACTGTTGAAGACTAGAAACATGTTGCCTGGTCAGACGAGTCTCGTTTCGAATTGTATCGAGCGGATGGACTTCATGAATCCATGGACTCTGCGTGTCAGCAGGGCACTCTTCAAGCTGACGGAGCCTCTGTAATGGTGTGGGACGTGTGCAGTTGGAGTCATATGGGACCACTGATACGTCTAGCTACGACTCTGACAGGTGACACGTACGTGAGCATCCTGTCTGATCACCTGCAACCATTTATGTCCATTGTGCATTCCGACGGACTTCGGCAATTCCAGCAGGACAATGCGACACCCCGCACGTCCAGAATTGGTACAGAGTGGCTCCAGGAACAGTCTTCTGAGTTTAAACACTTCCACTGGCCACCAAACTCCCAGGACATGAACATTATAGAGCATATCTGGGATGCCCTGCAACATGCTCTTCAGAAGTGAGCTCCACCTCCTTTTACTCTTTCGGATTTATGGACAGCCTTGCAGGATTCATGGTGTCACTTCCCTCCAGCTCTATTTAAGACCTTATTCGAGTCTATGCCACGTCGTGCTCACGGGGCCCTTCACCATATTAGGCAGTTGTGCCAGTTTTTTGACTCTTCAGTGCTCAGTAAAGGATTCGCAGGTCAACTAGGGTGTCTTAGAGGGGATCTTTGCCACTTTATTCAAGCACGTCTCGATTTCGCACTCCGCCATGATCATGCCACAGCAGAATGCGAAACAGAAGGCTTGTAGGGCTCAGAAAACAAAAGCACCCACAGATGCTTCGGATCACGTTCAAATTTCGTCGAATGGTTTCGAACGGTTCCTAGTGTAGCTTTTGCACTATTACAGAGGAATGTTGTAGGCACTTCGAGCCAAATTTTGAACGTCTGTGTCCTAATGGGAGAAGCTGACTGTGTTTCAAAACAGTGACCTTTCAATTGTGTGGATCCATGATCAAGATTTCTACATCTACATCTGCTGTGATTACTCTGTTCTTCACAATAAAGTGCCTGCAAAAGTGTTCAATGAACCACCTTCAAGCTGTCTCTCTACCGTTCCACTCTTGAAAGGCGCGCGGGAAAACGAGCATTTAAATTTATATGTGCGAGCCCTGATTTCTCTTATTTTATTGTGATGATCATTTCTCTCTATGTACGTGGCTGCCAACAGAATGTTTTTGCAATCGGAGGAGAAAACTCGTGATTGAAATTGCATGAGAAGAACCTGTCGAAACGAAAAATGCCTTTGTTTTAATGATTGCCACTCCAATTAACGTATCATGTCTGTGGTACTATCTCCCCCCCCCCCCCTATTTCGCGATAATACAAAACGCAAAACGATCTGTCCTTCTTTGTACTTTTTCGATGTCATCTGTCAGTCACACCTATTGCAGATCCCACAATGCACAGCAATACTCCAGAATAGGGCGGACAAGCATGGTGTAAGCAGTCTATTTAGTAGACCTGTTGTACCTTCTAAGTGTTCTGCCAATGAACCGCAGTCTTTGGTTTGCTCCAACCACAACATTCTCTATGCGATCGTTCCAATTTAGGTTATTTCTAATTGTAATCGCTAAGTATTTAGTTGAATTTACAGCCTTCAGATTTGTGTGACTTATCGCGTAATCGAAATTTCTTTTAGTACTCATGTGAATAACTTCACACTTTTCCTTATTCAGGGTCAATTGCCCTTTTCGCACCATACAGATATATTATCTAACTCATTTTGCAAGTCGTGTTGATCATCTGATGACTTTACAGGACGGTAAATGACAGCATCATCTGCAAACAATCTAAGACGGCTACTCAGATTGTCTCCTATGTCGTTAATATAGATCAGGAACATTAGAGGGCCTATAACACTTCCTTGGGGAAGTTTTACTTGTGTTATACTCGACGACTTTCCGTCTATTTCTACGAACTGTGGCCTTTCTGGCAGGAAATCACGAATCCAGTTGCACAACTGAGTTGATATTCCATAGGCACGCAGTTTGGTTAGAAGACGCTTGTGAGGAACGGTGTCGAAAGCCTTCTGGAAACCTAAAAACATGGAATCAATTTGCCACCCCCTGTCGATAGCACTCATTACTTCCTGAGTATAAAGACCTAGTTGTTTTTCGTAAGAACGATATTTTCTGAAAGCGTGCTGACTATGTGTCAATAAATCGTTTTCTTTGAGGTAATTCATGATATTCGAATAGAGTACATTGTGGGGTAACCGGAGAGTTGTGGCGCCCTGGAAATATTATATGTTATGAGTTGGGACGGCTGCATAGAACGCTCGTCAAAGCCGCGGCCCGGCAGCAACCACGTGGTGCCGAATGTTAGCTGAGCATGAGGGGAGCCCCAGCGCGTGGTCCATCGAGCACGTGGCTGGGAATTCCTTGGTGACGCCGTGCGCCGGGAGTGCCAAAGATGGTGGACTTTGTGAAACCTTAATGGCAGACGTTTCACGGTTCGTATAGAAATTAATAGTAACCAGATAAATCATGATACCTCAAAAAGAAACATGTACATTACTATTATTTGCACGACAACTCTGATGGTGTAATCAGATTTTCAAATCTTTATTAGTTTAAAGTTTAGTATCTTATGGTAAATTATACAAGTAACACCGAGCAACGAATTTGCAAAATTTAAACGCTTCATCCGATTTCGTCGATCGACGTGTCTTTAGAAAGCTATTAGTGTAAACTTAAATTGGTATAAATTACAGGCATGTAACTTGAACAGTACATGAGTTATTGTAGGTCAAAATGGCCAATTACTATTAATTGCGTCAGGCCATAAGTACTCGACAGTTACACGAAAAATCGGTATCTGAATGCTTATAAATATATTTATTCGTCTATGTCTTTGTTTATATTCAATATAAGCTATTCATGAAGAAATTGGTTAAATATTTACTGTGTTATAGAAATCACAGAGACATTAGGCTACTGGCCTACCTCTTGTTTCTGTTCCTTTGATATATGTTTATTTGATTTGTTTATGTATTTCGTAATGTGTGTTAGCGCATGTTTATGGTCCAGCCGTAGGAATATGTATTTAATTTCAAGTTATTTAAATGTAAATCCAGTATTTCGAATGTGTTTCATTATGTTTGTGAGCGAGCGTTGACTTGAAGACATGGCGGAAGCACTCTAGTCAATCATAGCGCTCGTTAATGGAGAGGACAAGGGAGTGCTGGACAGTATGGGAGAGGACATGGGAAAGTCCTGGACAGTATGACGTGACGGGCGCATGGTCACGGGAAAGACTTGGAGAGTGGAGCAGTTTGCGAGTGGTAGCTAGAGACAAAAATATTTCGGAGTGCCCACTTGTGCTCTTGTGTGATTTCTGTGGCTTCTACAGTGAAGATGTAGTATGCGTTTAGAAGCGAATATCTCGCGAGCTATGTTGTTGTTCATAACTAATTATGTGAAGCAGTAATCTATTGTTTCTCTGTCATTCGACTTATATTTCATTTAATTGCTGGACCATCGACACCAATAAGTGTTTTACAGTAATAAAGGATATTCTTAAAGGTACTTTTGCTATCATGCTCATCATTTAAAGTCGTTAAAATAGTACCTGCAGAATTTATTTAATTGCAATCTTTCATTTATAAATGTCTATATTACGTCCAAAATTCGCAATTGCCGAGTGATAGGAACCTTCGACCATTCGATTCATGTGTGTGTTCATATTGTACACTGTAGACTCAGCAGTATTTGGCCTGTGATGTGGCAACTACGTATCCCAGCCCCTAGACGACGAAACCAGCCAAAACTTTTAATATTTCATCTCTGAGTCTGTTGGTGCGTAGTTGAGGGCCACCCACCACATCACTTTAATTTGAAAGCCCGCAGTATGTTCCAAAACCCTACTGCAAATTGACATTAGTGTATGGGCCTGAAATTCAGCGGATTACTCCTATTTCCCTTTTTGAGTATAGGTGTGACTTGAGCAATTTTCCAGTCTTCAGGTACGGATCTTTCTGTGAGCGAGCGGTTGTATATTATTGCTAAATATGGAGATATTGTGTCAGCATACTCTGAGAGGAACCTGACTGGTATACAATCCAGACCGGAGGCCTTGGCATTATTAAGTGATTTAAGCTGCTTTGTTACACCGAGGATATCTACTTCTGTGTGTCTCATCTTGACAGTTGGACTTGATTGGAGCTCAGGAACATTTACTTCGTCTTCTTTCGTGAAGGAGTTTCGGAAAACGATGTTTAATAACTCTGCTTTAGTGACACTGTCATAAGTGATTTCACCGTTGTTTTCGCGCAGTGAAGGTATTGATTGCGTCTTGCCACTGGTGTGCTTTATGTACGAGGGTTGACTGAAAAGTAATGGCTCCACCTTAGTAACTCTTCCACAGTTGGTGGCATTGGTATGCAGCAGGTACTGCCTTGTTCCATAGCCTCTTCTCTACAGCTCCAGTTGCCGGGAAGCCTTAGCATTGAACAATTGTGTTTTTACAGTGTAAAGTATGTAACCCTGTGCAGACGGTCGGTCAACGCGATCTAAGCAACGTGCAATCACTGAATTCTTGACAGCAGAAGGTGTCACCCCAAAGGAGATTCATCAGAGAATGAAAGCAGTTTATGGTGATTCTGTTGATGTTAGTACTGTGCGTCATTGGGCGAGTAAGTTCAAAGATGTTAAGGCGGGAACATCTGACCTGACTGACAAACACACTACACGTGTCACCACAGCAGAACTACAGAGACTGAATGTCACCACCGTTGGGCATCCTCCATACAGTAAAGATTTAGCACCGTCTGACTTCAATCTGTTCCCGATAGTGAAAGATGATCTGCGGGGACATCATTATGCTTCTGATGAAGACGTTTTGAGAACTCTGAGACTGTGGTCGCGGAAACAGAGAGTCGACTTCTCCTGTACGAGTTCAGAACCTTTGTTCATCGTTGGCAGAAATGTATCCAATTGGCTGGCGATTATGATGAAAAGTGAATATTGGTAATTAAAGGTCACATTCTAAGGATCATTTCTGCGTTTGAATTATTAAAATATTCTCATCCAAACCCAATTAACGAAGGTGGAGGCATTACTTTTCATTCAACCCTCGTATGACCAGAATCTCTTTGGGTTTTCTGCCAGATTTCGAGACAGAATTTCTTTGTGGAAGTTATTAAAAGCATCTCGCATTGAAGTACGCGCTATATTTCGAACTTCTGCAAAACTTTGCCAGTCTCGGCGATTTTGCGTTCTTTTAAATTTGGCACGCTTTTCTCGCTGCTTCTGCAACAGTGATCTGACCCATTTTGTGTACCATTGGGGATCAGTACCATTACTTTTTAATTTATGTGGTATATATGTCTCAATTGCTGTCGATACTATCTCTTTGAAATCATTCCAAATTTTCTAAGCTTACATGATCAGATCGAAAGGAGTGACGACTGTCTCTTAAAAAGGCGTTAAGAGCATTTTATCACCTTTTTAAATAGATATACTTTGCGTTTCAGTTTGATGGTTGTAGATGTTACGGTACTCAGCCTAGCAGCAACTGCCTTGTGGTCGCTAATCCCTGTATTCGTCACGATACTCACTATTTGTCCATAATTATTTGTTGCAAAGAGGTCAAGTATGCTTTCGCAACTATTTACACTTCGAGTGGGCTCATGAATTAATTGTTCAAAATAGTGTTCTGAGAAAGCATTCATTACAATTTCGGATGACGTTTTATGCCTGCCACCGGCTTTAAACGTATAATTTTTCCGACATATCGAGGGTAGATTGATGTCACCACCGAGTATAATTGTATGAGTTGAAGTACCTATTTGAAATGAGAGTCAAGTTTTCTTTGAACTGTTCAGCATCTTCTGAATTGGGGGTCGGTAAAACGATCCAATTAATAGTTTAGTCCGACTGTCAAGTACAACCTCTACCCAAACTATTTCGCAGGAACTATCTACTTCAATTTCACTACAGGCTAAACTACTCTGACAGCAATAAATACTCTACCAGCAATTATATTTAATTTATCCTTTCTGAACACTGTTAGGTCGTTAGAAAAAGTTTAGGCTTAACTTATTTCCGGCTTTAGCCAGCTTTCCGTACCTATAACTATTTGAGCTTCAGCGCTTTCTATTAGGTCTTGGAGCTCTGATTCTTTCCCAACACAGCTACGACAATTTACAACTACAATACCGATCGTTTCTGCAACTACCTTACTGTGTATTACCTACCCTCTTTTAGACGGACACCCTTTCTGTGATTCCCTGAGACCCTCTAACCTTCCTTCCACACAGCACCCGCTACCCGTGTAGCCACCTCCTGTGTGTAGTGGACTCCTGACCTATTAAGCGGAACCCAGAAATCCACCACCCGATGTAGTAAGGAAGCAGTATTAATATATCTGCAGAGTTTTCGAAGGTAACAGTCTTGCATCCTATCTGATTGCACTTTCCTCAGGCATTCTGGTTGGCATGATCATTGTTTTGGAACATTTTAGGTGAAATATTACGAGGTGTTTCACCCTGTATACCAGGACAAATACTGTGACCGCATTGCACTCCAAAGGATTCAGATCTCGTTCAATGGGGTTCCAGCCTCACAGTGTCCTTAGAGATGGGTCGAATCGTCCGGGGGTTGTCAGCAGCGTATAAGTTTCTCAAGAATGTCGTTCTGTTACACATCTCATTGCAAGTTGTCGTTTTAGGTCGCGAAATGTGTGTAAATGAACATCTCAGGGGAAAGGGCAGTTCCGTTAACGCCCTCTATGTCATCTCCTGAGGTACCTCCGTGTCGATTCTGAGCAGCGATGGGTCTGAACTTTTTGCCTCGGCCACACACAAGAAAACCGCCTGATCTCAATGCTGGGTGTCCCGTTTCTGGTCTCTATCGCAGAGGCTTCAAGTGAAGGGGTGGGCAAGGAATATGTAAGGCCTTCTCATCATGTGACACGTCCACAGTGGTGCTGGGCAGAGTTGTGCTGAAATTTGGTGCCAATGTGACACCATTAACCCACTTAACACCTCACACGAACTTCTGAGCTCTGGCCGTTCTGTTTCACGTGTCTAAGTGTTGTTGTTTGAAGCGTCGCTGAACTCTGAATTAAAAGGCACAAGTTTTAGGAGTCATAGCCTATGCCGAGGCATAGTGGATGTGATAAAGAACGCAAGAGTCATGATGGAAAGAAAAACATCTGATGTGCTTGCTGAGGGTGCTCAGACAGCAGTCTTGAAATCTCAACAAGAAAAAAAATTATCTACCTGCTAACCAAAGGCAGCTTCTTCTTGCACTCACAGAATCCCTTCTGAGATTTGAGGGGGGAGGGGAGGGGGGTGGGAGGAGGGAATCTAAGTGGGATGGTGAGGTGGATCTCCTCAGTCTCACTGGCTGACCTCACTAGGACTGCACACTACGGCGCTAGCTTACCTGAGGCCCCCACTCAGGACTGACTCGGAGTTGGTTCGGAATAGTTTGGGAATGTTATGAGTTACCTAGAACTCTTATTCTATAGATTTAATATGTTGTTCCCAGATTTCGGGGATTCACTCTCACAGAACTAAATAATGTTAGCAAGATAGTTCAAATGGCTCTAAGCACTATGGGACTTAACATCGGAGGTCATCAGTCCCCTAGACTTAGAACTACTTAAACCTAACTAACCTAAGGACATCACACACAGCCATGTCCGAGGCAGGATTCGAAGCTGCGACTGTAGCAGCAGCACGGTTCCGGACTGAAGCACCTAGAACCGCTCGGCCACAGCAGCCGGCTGTTAGCAAGAGTTCACAGACGTAGAATTCCGCAAAAGAGGTTCCCTGGAGAATATACCTTCCTTAACCTTGAGGTATTCCAGTGGTTAACATCAGGAGCTGTCAGAAAGCCATCTGGTGCGATAGTAGTGTAGATTATCAACACATTTACGACCATGGTTTAAGGTTCTTGCGTGTTTTACCATTTTTATGTTACATTTAATTTCAGCACTAATAGAATGCCTTAAACGACAGTACAAATTTTGAAGCAAATGTTTAGTTTGAATTGTATACGACTCTCTTAGGTATGTGGAAATACGACTAGTGCGAGATTCCAGGAGGCGGGTGACGAGATTGGAGCAATAATAAGTAAATAAATAAATATGTAAATATAACTCTTAACAGTTGTATTAATTTAAACAGTTTTTGATGTTGGTGAGCAACAGTCATAAAATAACTTTTAAATCAACAGACCGCCATTTGACTGTATTGTTGTTTACTTAATTACGACCCAGGTTTCGGCCTTTTATGACATTTTCAAGTGATTGAGTTTATGTCATTAACATATATTGCAGGACATTAAGCTCAAAATTGGCCATAAAGTAAGAAAAATATTCGATTCCCACGAAATGCCAGGTGAAAAATCATCATCTTGTAAAAATATCAGTAAATAATTTGCAATATATATTAATGACGTAAACTCAGTCAATTGAAAGTGTCATAACAGGCCGAAATCTTGGTCGTAATTAAACAAACAGCAATACAGTCCAATGGCGGTGTGTTCATTTAAAAATGTATTTATTTAGTTAATCTATGTACTTAGTTAATCTATACAACAGCTTTGGAAGTCCTACCAACAGAAACATGTGTCAAATGACGCTTATCAGATTGTGGGGACATACCATGCGTATTTTTATTTAAGTCGCAAATTAGTGATCATTAATGCTTGTTTGGGTCAAGGAAGTATTAGTCTATCAGAAGCTCAGAATGGGCAAAATTCTGTGACTATTCGTTTGCGCATGCTGCCGCATCATTGTATCTGAATTTGTATGTGGCTTTATATAAAATGCACCTGAAGGTGGGACTGGTGTCCTGAAACTTGACTGTGCTTCCTTTTTATTGAAAATAAAATTTAGTATAACTGTATGCGACTGTTATCAACCATAATAAATATCAGTTTGCCATCTGCCTTCAAATGGTTCAAATGGCTCTGAGTACTATGGGACCTAACTCTGAGGTCATCAATCCCCTAGACTAAGAACTAAGTAAGCCTAACTAACCTAAGGACATCACACACATCCATGCCCGAGGCAGGATTCGAACCTGCGACTGTAGCGGTCACGGGGTTCCAGACTGTGGCGCCTAGAACCGCTCGGCCATCACGGCCGTCCATCTGCGATCACAATAGTTAAAGTCATGTAATGATTTCATACCAAATCGCTTCGAACAGAAACTTTCAGCTTCTTGAACATTGTGGCAGATTGCAGTCACTGATCTCAGATCAATTAATCAAGCCGTAAAAGCTCCTTTCGTCTATTTAAGCGCATATATTTTATGTCGCCAGTCAGCTACCAATCATTGCACCAAATATAGTTCATTTGCGAATTTTTCTGTATTTTGTAACCAGTTTCGCCCGCTATCCACACAACTATGGCTACTTCCAACAACCTCATATGATTGCAATAATTTCTGATAACACAAAGAAGTTTCCCGGAATTTTCATTGCGTCAGCGCTACGTAATTCAGTCGACTGTTAATCATGAAGTAGCACTACAATTTCAAGTTCGTCCAGTCGGATCCTGGCAACGAAGACGCAGAAAGTCGTCCAAAGCTTGATGTTATCGTTTATACCAATTCGAGAGAATATTGTTGAAGAATTCCAACGTGAAAAATGTATTCCCTTCTTATTGGTGTTCACTAAACAGAGCACAAACACACACAAATCGTTATAGCTATAAACCAATCATACCTTCTGTAGTGACTGACAATTCGCAATTTTTCACAAACACAACTTTTATTCATGTATATTTACAAGGTTGATGACTGAACAACAAAAGAAAGGTAACTGTGCAAAGTCGAGAATTTTTACTACCTGCATTTTCCTACAGTTGAGCCCCCGCCCCCTCCCCAAAAAGAGCTTTATGTTACATTCGCTTCCTGTTACATTTAATTTGACATTTTAATTCCACTTCATATTAATTCACGACATTTTACCTGCTTGTTTAAAATATGTGACAGGCTCCAGACGCGGTACTTTAACTGAAACTATCGATAACTTACACCTTTTGGTGGGCTATATTTTCCATGGGTCCATATGTAAAGAAAACGGTCTTTGAGCACTCCAACAAAAATACTGACCAAGTCGTTATTCATTTCCTTACAGATATCCATCGAGAATACCTGGTCCACATACTGTCTTCATACTCGCCGACGTGGAACTAAAATGGCCTCGTGGTAGCCCTGCCTTAATTAATGAACTTGATACGCCTTTGTTGAGTTGACTAACTTGATACGAATGCTGACATGGTTCCGTCAACACCACTGCCGATTCGCTTTCACACACTTCTCAATCTGAGCTAGTGTTTTGCCTCCAGTGACACGGATGCGGATGGTACGCAGAATTTTACCTACCCTTCTGCAACATACAGCATCCGGACAGACCACGTTTGACATCGTTGAAACCTTGGGCGATGAAAAGTGTGCTGGCGGACATTACGCACACGTGAAAGACAAAAGCTTCTGGATATGAACCATGAAATCTCATGCCTTATGGTCCTCTTTATAAACGATAAAAGAGGGTAAATGTTGAAAATCTACTCTGTTTGACTTTTTTAAAAAGGATAAGCAACGGCGAGGTAAGTCGTACAGCTTATTTTGATTTTAGGTAAGCCACTGCGTAAAAACTTAGTAAACTCTTGTCACATTAATGACTCGCAAAATACACTGCCGGAAAAAATTAGTACCTGGAAAGACGACGTCGATTTTGATCCGATGACGGCATATGCCAGCAGGGCGACAGTAGACGTACTGATATTGGTTTAAACGTCATCCTCCAACAGAAAGCTCAGTGGCATAGCTACCAGATCGCCGTCTGTGTATGCCCTTTAATAGGAAATTCTCCCAGTCAGAAGGAGCTGTGTGGTGCAGTCGTGTGAGGCAAGCAGGCAAGCATCGCATGAAGACGCATTCGTGCGTCTTACAGCCGACTGAAAGAGTTTGAAGGGAATCAGATTGTGGCTTTCCGAGTGGCGGAATGGTCCTTTCGGAGAATTGTCACACAAGGTGGACTCGCTGTGTCAGCTGTGCAACCGTCCTGGTATCAGAGGTCACGTGAACATTCTCACACCCGTAGACGAGGTTCTGGACGTCCACGCAGCACAGACGCCCGTGCTGTCAGCTTCCACAGCAGAGATAAGAGGGCTTGTGAGACCATACGTGTCAACACGAACAGTTGCGAACCAGCTACCAGTAGTGGAACTACGGGCACGCACACCTCTAGCCCGTCTTCCATTCACGCCACAGCGTCGACATTCACGACTCGATTACTGCCATCAGAAGATCACCTGCAAGACAGAATGGCGCGCCGTGATCTTCAGCGGTGAAATCAGATTCTGCTCACACGCAAGTGATGGATGTTTGTGCGTACGATGTAGACGCAGAGAGCTCTTTCTCGTAGAGTGCATTCGTCCAACACACACTGGACCCACTCCAAGCCTCACGGTCTGGGGCACGACAAGCTACAACTCTCGTTCACCTTTGGTGTTTCTGGAGGCGACGCTAACCAGTGCTCGGTACTTGCAGAATGTTGTTAGACTCGTTCTTTTCCCGTTCTTGCAACAGGAAGGTGATGTACTTATATGGATATGGTGTCTGTTCTTTCGGACATGGGTTGGGTCACTACGAATGTAGTGTGTCGACATACGAGGTGAGAATCTGGGTCTCGCGGGAGGCGTGCGCGAGATAGTCCCTGCAGTCGCACTATCCTCTGTGCCCTCGGTGGCTCAGATGGATAGTGTCTGCCATGTAAGCAGGAGATCTCGGGTTCGAATCCCGGTCGGGACACACATTTTTACCTGTCCACGTTGATATACCGGGTCATCAAAAAGTTAGTATAATTTTGAAAACTTAATAAACCACGGAATAATGTATATATAGAGGTGTAAATTGACAAACATGCTTGGAATGACATGGGGTTTTATTAGAACCACCCCATATTGCTAGATGCGTGAAAGATCTCTTGCACGCGTCGTTTGGTGATGGTTCAAATGGTTCAAATGGCTCTGAGCACTTTGGGACTTAACTTCTGAGGTCATCAGTCCCCTAGAACTTAGAACTACTTAAACCTAACTAACCTAAGGACATCACACAAGACCCAGTCATCACGAGGCAGAGAAAATGCCTGACCCTGCCGGGAATCGAACCTAGGAACCCGGGTGCGGGAAGCGAGAACGCTACCGCACGCGTTTGGTGATGATCGTGGGCTCAGCCGCCACTTTCGTCATTCTTGGCCTCCCAGATCCCCAGACCTCAGTCCGTGCGATTATTGGCTTTGGGGTTACCTGACGTCGCAAGTGTATCGTGATCGACCGACATCTCTAGGGATGCTGAAAGACAACATCCGACGCCAATGCCTCACCATAACTCCGGACATGATTTACGGTGCTGTTCACAACATTATTCCTCGACTACAGCTATTGTTGAGGAATGATGGTCGACATATTGAGCATTTCCTGTAAAGAACATCATCTTTGCTTTGTCTTACTTTGTTATGCTAATTATTGCTATTATGATCAGATGAAGCGCCATCTGTCGTACATTTTTTGACCGTTTGTATTTTTTTGGTTCTAATAAAACCCCATGTCATTCCAAGCATGTGTGTAAATTTGTACCCCTCTATCTACATTATTCCGTGGTTTATTCAGTTTTCAAATTTATACTGACTTTTTGATCACCCGGTATATCAACGCCCGATAACAGCTGAAGCTATTAATATAATTCTAATTTCGGAAGGTGATGTGTTGTTCCAACAGGATAATGCTCGCACACACACACTGCTCGTGAAATTCAACGCACTCTACAAGACGTGCAGCACCTTTCTGGCCAGCACGATCTCCTGACTTGTCTCCGATCGAGCACGTGTGGGATATGATGCGACGAGAAGTGATTCGTGTGTCTCATCAACCACCAACTCTCACAGAACTAGGTGAACCGATCGAGCAGGCGTGGCATAACGTATCCCTGGACAGTATTTTCCGTCTGTACGATCGACTGGATGCCAGAGTCAGCGCCTGCATTACCACCCGTGGAGGCTACGACACGTAGTACTAATGTGGGTACACTACTGGTCATGAAAATTGCTACACCACGAAGATGACGTGCTACAGACGTTAAATTTAACCGACAGGAAGAAGATGCTGTGATATGCAAATGATTAGCTTTTCAGAGCATTCACACAAGGCTGGCGCCTGTGGCGACACCTACTACGTACTGAGATGAGGAAAATTTCCAACCGATTTCGCATACACAAACAGCAGTTGACCGGCGTTGCCTGATGAAACGTTGTTGTGATGCCTCGTGTAAGGAGGAGAAATGCGTACCGTCACGTTTCCGACTTTGATAAAGATCGGATTGTAGCCTATCGCGATCGCGGTTTATCGTATCGCGACAGTGCTGCTCGCGTTGGTCGAGATCCAATGACTGTTAGCAGAATATGGAATCGATGGGTTCAGGAGGGTATTACGGAACGTCGTGCTGGATCCAAACGTCCTCGTATCGCTAGCAGTCGAGATAACAGGCATCTTATCCACATGGCTGTAACGGATGGTGCAGCCACGTCTCGATCCCTGAGTCAACAGATGGGGACTTTTGCAAGACAACAGCCATCTGCACGAACAGTTCGACAACGTTTGCAGCAGCATGGACTAACAGCTCGGAGACCATGGTTGCGGTTACCCTTGACGCTGCATCACAGACAGGAGCGCCTGCGATGGTGTACTCAACGACGAACCGGGGTGCACGAATGGCAAAACATCATTTTTTCGGATTAATCCAGGTTCTGTTTACAGCATCATGATGGTCGGATCCGTGTTTGGCGACATCACGGTGAACGCACATTGGAAGCGTGTATTCGTCATCGCCATACTGGCGTATCACCCGGCGTTATGGTATGGGGTGCCATTGGTTACACGTCTCGTTCACCTCTTGTTCTCATTGACGGCACTTTGAACAGTGTACGTTACATTTCAGATGTGTTACGACCCGTGGCTCTACCCATCATTCGATCCCTGCGAAACCCTACATTTCAGTAGGATAATGCACGACCGCATGTTGCAGGTCCTGTACGGGCCTTTCTCGATACAGAAAATGTTCGATTGCTGCCCTGGCCAGCACATTCTCCAGATCTCTCACCAATTGAAAACGTTTGGTCAATGGTGGCCGAGCAACTGGCTCGTCACAATACGCCAGTCACTGCTCTTGATGAACTGTGGTATTGTGTTGAAGCTGCATGGGCAGCTGTACCTGCACACGCCGCCGTCCAAGCTCTGTTTGACTCAATGCCCAGGCGTATCAAGGCCGTTATTACGGCCAGAGGTGGTTGTTTTGGGTACTGATATCTCAGGATCTATGCACCCAAATTGCGTGAAAATGTAATCACATGTCAGTTCTAGTATAATATATTTGTCCAATGAATACCCGTTTATCATCTGCATTTATTCTTGGTGTAGCAATTTTTATGGCCAGTAGTGTATTTCAGCATGAGTCGATACCATTTATCTCAGAACCGTTCGTAATATTGATCTGTAAATGTAATCATTTTATTTACTCCATTTCTACTGTTGCAACAATAAATCTGGAGTGAACTGGAAACTGCTAAAAGGGTGTACTATTTTTCTTCCGGTAGGTCAGCAGGTGTATTACAGCCTCGGAAACAAATAACGTTTGATACACATATGGCCTGGGTGTATTATTGTGTACCACAAAACATATATCCGCGAGCTGTGTTTGTTTTTAACAGAGATGACAGAAAGGCAGCACTGGTCCGTGTGTTGGATCTTTCAAAGCGCGTGATGACGATGTCTACACGTGATGTGAAACGACCAGAGACCTCTAGTTCAGAAACAAAACCCGGTCTCTATATGTTACATGATACTTCAGTTGTTTTTATTTATCGTTCTACTCCTGTGTGTGAAAGTTACGAAACGCTAAACTTAAAAAAAAAAGCTACGTGAATGTAGAAACAGTTCATTTCTGCTTGTTATAAAACATTCTCTGTCAGTTTTCAATGTTGCTACAGATGCTAAGTTCTATCACATGAAACCAGTATCATCCAATCTACGCATCTCTTTCCGTGACATTTCATTATCGGTCAGCAATCAATACTGGCGGATACGCATATTTGAACATTGCATTGGTACGCACATCAGCGTGAAAAAAATTTACATCTGCTATAAGCTGTGTATTTCATTTTTGTTGTATGCGTACAGATTTGTTGAGTGGAATCAAAATCTGTAGCCGGAATATAGAACAAAAGACAGTGATTCGCAGTCGAAGTGTGTGCGGTCTGTGGTACATTAATAAATTGTTGTTACAGTGCGAAGCGCATATAGTGGCCATTAATATGAATTTGAAGTTGAAGAGATGCTGCATCTTCAGGGGTAAGATAAAGGGACGATAATTCGAATCATAATGTGTTTTCTTCTCACTTGACGTTTATCTTTCGTGTAAAAGGCCTTAACACGTAAGTGGAAGTTATCGAGAGTTTCAGATTAAAGAAGCGCGCCTGGAGACTGTCACATATTTTAAACAAGCAGGGGAAATATCACGAATTGATATCAAGTGGAATTAAGATGCCAAATTAAATGTAACAGGAAGCGAAAGTAACATGAACTTTCACTCCAGTTGGATTCAGAAGTAACAAAACGAAGACTGGTTTGATGCAGCTGTGCAACCTAGTGTCAGTGTCGTCGTAACTGCCGTCTGCTTCACGTCTGCTGTGCAGCGAGCTACCTTAATTTAAGTATTAACTGTATTTTTCTTACTTGTCACTTCTTCTTCCGTGTGTTTTTGCTTTTAGGAAGCTTTAATTGTCGAGCGCTAGTAATAGTGTTCCATAGATTCCGTGTTTGTTTTGAATACAGTCAGAGAGAGTCCCTTTAGTCAACCACAGTGCCAGGAGTGCTAATGTTTCTTTCCAATACAGCCCAGAGACAGGTAGTGCTATATTCATTGTTTTCTACAAGAAGTGTCTAGCAACCACAGTTTAGTCAATTATCAGCCGCCTTTCGTGAATTAGCAGTCTAGTTAAAAGTTGATTAACTCTCTACAGTAAACTGATTTCTTAGGATGGATAGGATGTGTGACTGCTGTGTACGGACGCAGGAGGAGCTGGCCACTGTTCGCGAACAGCTGAACGTGTTGATGGGCGCGGTCAGCCGTCTTCAGGCTGCTGCCTCGGAGTGTAGCGGCAGTGGGGAGTCTGGTGCGTCGCATGGTACACCCCAGGTGTTACATGCTTCACCCACGGTCCCTGCTGTCGAGACATCTTCGCGGGTACCGGGCGCGGTTGGGTCACCCTCTCCCCAAGGGGAGTGGCGGGTTCAGCGGCGTTCGCGGCGCACGAGGCGGAGGGTCAATGTGGAGGCGGCCGTGTGGAATCGCCCGCTCTGCCTGTGAGTGGACATGTGGCCGCTCCTTCAGCAAGGTCCGAGCAGGCACACGGGGGGAAGAGGGGTTTATTAGTTATTGGGAGCTCCAACGTTAGGCGGGTGATAGAGCCCCTTAGGGAGATAGCGGAAAGGTCGGGGAAGAATGCCACTCTGTCTGCTTGCCGGGGGCTCTCATCCGAGATGTGGAGGAGGCCCTGCCGGCGGTGATAGAGAGCACTGGGTGCACCCGACTGCAAATTGTTGCTCATGTCGGCACCAATGACTCCTGCTGTCTGGGTTCAGAGGTCATCCTCAGTTCGTACAGGCGGTTGGCGGAGTTGGTGAAGGCGGAAAGCCTCGCTCGCGGGGTGGAATCTGAGCTAACTATTTGTAGTATCGTTCCCAGAACCGATCGCGATCCTCTGGTTTGGAGCCGAGTGGAAGGCTTAAACTAGAGGCTCAGACAATTCTGCGGAGATCTGGGGTGCAAATTTCTCGACCTCCGCTATCGGGTGGAGAAATACAGGGTCCCCCTGAATAGGTCAGGCGTGCACTACACGCAGGAAGCGGCTACAAGGGTAGCGGAGTACGTGTGGAGTGCACATGTGGGTTTTTTAGGTTAGAGAATTCCCTCCCTAGGCCCGACAAGACGCCTCCTGAGACGCGGCAAGGTAGCAGTAGGCAAAATGTAACAGGGAATAACAATATTAATGTGCTAATACTAAACTGCAGGAGCGTCTATAGAAAGGTCCCAGAACTGCTCTCATTAATAAACGGTCACAATGCCCACATAGTACTAGGGACAGAAAGTTGGCTGAAACCAGGCGTAAACAGTAATGAAATCCTAAACTCAGATTGGAATGTATACCGCAGAGACAGGCTGGACAGTGAAGGGGGAGGCGTGTTTATAGCGGTAAGAAGTGCAATAGTGTCGAAGGAAATTGACGGAGATCCGAAATGTGAAATAATTTGGGTGAAGGTCACGGTTAAAGCAAGCTCAGACACGGTAATTAGATGTCTCTATAGGCACCCTGGCTCAGCCGCTGTTGTGGCTGAGCACCTGATGGATAATTTGGAAAATATTTCGAGTAGATTTCCCCACCATGTTATAGTTCTGGGTGGAGATTTTAATTTCCCGGATATAGACTGGGAGACTCAAACGTTCATAACGGGTGGCAGGGAAAAAGAATCCAGTGAAATTTTTTTAAGTGCTTTATCTGAAAACTACCTTGAGCAGTTAAACAGAGAACCGACTCGTGGCGATAACATATTAGACCTCTGGTGACAAACAGACCCGAACTATTTGAAACAGTTAACGCAGAACAGGGAATCAGCGATCATAAAGCGGTTACTGCATCGATGATTTCGGCCGTAAATAGAAATATTAAAAAAGGTAGGAAGATTTTTCTGTTTAGCAAAAGTGACAAAAAGCAGATTTCAGAGTACCTGACGGCTCAACACAAAAGTTTTGTCTCAAGTAGAGATAGTGTTGAGGATCAGTGGACAAAGTTCAAAACCATCGTACAATATGCGTTAGATGAGTAGGTGCCAAGTAAGATCGTAAGAGATGGAAAAGAGCCACCGTGGTACAACAACCGAGTTAGAAAACTGCTGCGGAAGCAAAGGGTACTTCACAGCAAACATAAACATAGCCAAAGCCTTGCAGACAAACAAAAATTACGCGAAGCGGAATGTAGTGTGAGGAGGGCTATGCGAGAGGCGTTCAATGAATTCGAAAGTAAAGATCTATGTACGGAGTTGGCAGAAAATCCTAAGAAATTTTGGTCTTACGTCAAAGCGGTAGGTGGATCAAAACAAAATGTCCAGACACTCTGTGACCAAAATGGTACTGAAACAGAGGATGACAGACCAAAGGTCGAAGTACTAAATGTCTTTTTCCAAAGCTGTTTCACAGAGGAACACTGCACTGTAGTTCCTTCTCTAGATTGTCGCACAGATGACAAAATGGTAGATATCGAAATAGACGACAGAGGGATAGAGAAACAATTAAAATCGCTCAAAAGAGGAAAGGCCGCTGGACCTGATGGGATACCAGTTCGATTTTACACAGAGTACGCGAAGGAACTTGCCACCTTCTTGCAGTGGTGTACCGTTGGTCTCTAGAAGAGCGTAGCGTTCCGAAGGATTGGAAAAGGGCACAAGTCATCCCCTTTTTCAAGAAGGAACGTCGAAGAGATGTGCAGAACTATAGACCTATATCTCTAACGTCGATCAGTTGCAGAATTTTGGAACACGTATTATGTTCGAGTATAATGACTTTTCTGGAGACTAGAAATCTACTCTGTAGGAATCAGCATGGGTTTCGAAAAAGACGATCGTGTGAAACCCAGCTCGCGCTATTCGTTAACGAGACTCAGAGGGCCATAGACACGGGTTCACAGGTAGATGCGGTGTTTCTTGACTTCCGCAAGGCGTTCGATACAGTTCCCCATAGTCGTTTGATGAACAAAGTAAGAGCATATGGACTATCAGACCAATTGTGTGATTGGATTGAAGAGTTCCTAGATAACAGAACGCAGCATGTCATTCTCAATGGAGAGAAGTCTTCCGAAGTCAGAGTGATTTCAGGTGTGCCGTAGGGGAATGTCATAGGACCGTTGCTATTCACAACATACAAAAAATGACCTTGTGGATGACATCGGAAGTTCACTGAGGCTTTTTGCAGATGATGCTGTGGTGTATCGAGAGGTTGTAACAATGGAAAATTGTACTGAAATGCAGGAGGATCTGCAGCGAATTGACGCATGGTGCAGGGAATGGCAACTGAATCTCAATGTACACAAGTGTAATGTGCTGCGAATACATAGAAAGATAGTTCCCTTATCACTTAGCTACAAAATAGCAGGTCAGCAACTGGAAGCAGTTAATTCCATAAATTATCTGGGAGTACGCATTAGGAGTGATTTAAAATGGAATGATCATATAAAGTTGATCGTCGGTAAAGCAGATGCCAGACTGAGATTCATTGGAAGAATCCTAAGGAAATGCAATCCGGAAACAAAGGAAGTAGGTTAAAGTACGCATGTTCGCCCACTGCTTGAATACTGCTCAGCAGTGTGGGATCCGTACCAGATAGGGTTGATAGAAGAGATAGAGAAGATCCAACGGAGAGCAGCGTGCTTCGTTACAGGATCATTTAGTAATCGCGAAAGCGTTACGGAGATGATAAATAAACTCCAGTGGAAGGCTCTGCAGGAGAGACGCTCAGTAGCTCGGTACGGGCTTTTGTTGACGTTTCGAGAACATACCCTCACCGAAGAGTCAAGCAGTATATTGCTTCCTCCTACACATATATCTCGCGAAGAGACCATGAGGATAAAATCAGAGAGATTAGAGCCCACACAGAGGCATACCGACAATCCTTCTTTCCACGAACAATACGAGACTGGAACAGAAGGGAGAACAGATAGAGGTACTCAAGGTACCCTCCGCCACACATCGTCAGGTGGCTTGCGGAGTATGGATGTAGATGTAGATGTAGATATTATGCAGTTATATAACATCTTACACCCATTTGAAATAGCTCGCTGTACTCAAGCCTTGCTGTCCCTCTACAAGTTTTATCCCCCACAAAGCCTTCCATTACCAAACGGTGCTTTGGGTAGCGTCCTACGAAACGAATAATTTGTGCGACAAATAACTTGTTCCTCATTCGATTCGGTACATCGTTACTTGTTCCATCTATCTATCTAATCTTCAGCATTCTGCTGCAGCATCACATTTTGAAATCAGGTTAAACATCAAGCCATTATTTTCGTAGATTATAACTCACATCATTTTCATTACAATGTAATGATACCAAGTTGTTGTATCCAAACAAGTTCAGATATTAGTTCGCCAAGTCACTGTCGTCTTGGGACTGAGGCGCTGCGTCTTAAAGCAATGGTTGGAGTCCCGCTTCAGGCATGTGTGCAGTTTTTAAATACTCGAACGCGAACGTGCGTGCGTATGTGTGTGTGTGTGTGTGTGTGTGTGTGTGTGTGTGTGTGTGTGTGTGTGTGTGTGTGTGTGTGTGTGTGTCTGTGCAGTTTTTAAATGCGCGAACGAGAACTTGCGCGCGCGAGCGCGCTTGTGTGTGTGTGTGTGTGTGTGTGTGTGTGTGTGTGTAGTATTTATCCATGTACAAGATATAAGTATTGATACCAATATGCAGTGAAGAGTGAAATTCCTAAACACGTGATGGTCTTGGACAAGAGCCGGCCGCGGTGGTCTAGCGGTTCTAGGCGCTCACTCCTGAGCCGCGCGACTGCTACGGTCGCAGGTTCGAATCCTGCCTCGGGCATGGATGTGTGTGATGTCCTTAGGTTAGTTAGGTTTAAGTAGTTCTAAGTTCTAGGGGACTGATGACCATAGATGTTAAGTCCTATAGTGCTCAGAGCCATTTGAATTTTTGGACAAGAAAAGCACGGAATGGCGAACCCTGAACAGCAGCGTCATTTGTTGTTTGAATGGATACATTTATTTAATCACCACACAACAGCATGAATAAATAAACACAATACTCACAAATAATTATGAGCGGCAGGTTGAGGCTAATTAGTTGCTTACAGCAATAATCGTCTTCAACATATGATTTAACCTGAACAAATCGCAAAACACAGTACCAGAAAAAATATAAAACAGTGTTTTTTTTAAAAAAAAAAAAAAGCTTCTTTCTTTCTAAAACGGAAGCTGCTCAAAGGGCAACAGTAAGGACATCTTTCAGAAAATTTAAGGAAAAGTCATTTAAAGCTTTCAAAGAATTTTTTTTTACTCATATAGATCCTTAACACACAAGAGAACAAAGACATTACAGAAAACAGCATAAAGATCTACTGAAAATTTTATCAGATACCAAAACAGGAAAATAGATTAAGGTTGTCCACACTTGAGGCAAGTACAATCCCAGTTTAGGCTCAAACCATAATTATGGTTAAATGATTTGGCAATATTTGCGTAAGATAATAATCAAGACAGTGTCTTGTGCGTAAGCAAGTTTAGAAAAACCCTTAGCTGCCTGAAAATCGTAACATGGGCAATACAAGCATATTCCAAAGGAGATGTACAACTTTAAATAAGGTTCTATTGATCAGAACATTAAGCAATATAGTTACTACTTTACTTAAAATTTATTAGAGGGCAATGCGAACCAGCACGCTAAGGCAATCGCAGACGCGCGTCAAAGACAGCCAATAAACTCCAAGGCGGTACACAGCAGTAACAAACACCCGCGCGGCCACCAGCCGCTGAAAAACCGGCCTCGATGTTCAGAAGACACAGTAGGGCTGTTAACAAACACCACTTAGGTGAAACATAGGCCAAACAAACAAGTTAAGCAAATATTAATGGCCGCCTTCTCGAGAAATGGTCAGCATAATGCGCCTTAATAGGCCATCAAATTTCAAAATTTATCTTTAACCTACTTTAAAAAAATACTAAGAATGTGGAGTAGTGGCGAAGATAATGTGTTTTAAACCATTCAGCTGAATAAAACTGATACAGGAAAACCTAAAAATTTCCTATAGAATAAGAAAAAAAATGGTTCAAATGGCTCTGAGCACTATGGGACTCAACATCTTAGGTCATCAGTCCCCTAGAACTTAGAACTACTTAAACCTAACTAACCTAAGGACATCACACGCATCCATGCCCGAGGCAGGATTCGAACCTGCGACCGTAGCGGCCGCGCGGTTCCAGACTGTAGCGCGTAGAACCGCATGGCCACACCGGCCGGCCTATAGAATAAGATCTGACAGTAATTTAGCCGAACAATATGGCAAGGAACCTTACGTAAGCCAAACTGTTATGTGAGGAAAGTGACAAGCCTACCTCTACAAATGGCTCTGAGCACTATGGGACTTAACTTCTGAGGTCATCAGTCCCCCTACCTCTACGAGGCGGTACTTAATAATTAGATCTTACAAGCAATCCGTGGTATTTAGACATGGAAACCTACAACACAATTTTAACACATTTATTACATACAATAAATTTTTGTTAAAGCAAACAAAATATAAAATAAATGATTAAATTCAAAATCCTTAAAAAGAATTAAGGTCATAATTTAACCTGCAAAATTTTGCTATGGCTTATTGCCGAAACACTTTCTCAGAATACAACGGCACAAGAAAGCCGACGGCCATATCAATGGGAAAATCTAACATCAGGTTAACCACTGAATTTAGTCTTTCACATCGCATATAGCCAACACAAATATACTACAATGAAGTTCTCAGTGGAACACAGAAATCCCCAATACAGACACAACTACACATACAGCCAAATATTCCACTGATCAGAAATATAAATTATCTGAAGCAACAGAGCCTTAGCTCAGATAATTATGCCCGAACAAATGTTTCAGAAAGCCACCAAGCGCAGACAGTAGAGGTGGGCATGACGTAATGTGAGGAATATTGACCATAAACGCACGATGTGGAAGGTATTTGGTAACCTTGGAAATATCTAGTGCAGTTCGCAGCACCCAGTCCTGCGAAGCAGGGCATATCAAAGCCGGACAAATCAGCGGGTGCAGACAGAAACATGCCGCACTCAGGTCGGTGTCGTAACTCCGACTGCACCAGTCACACCAAGTATTGACACAAACAGAGCTAATGGCCGACTGACCCACTATGTCGAGTTCCAGACGTAGTGGGTCAGTCGGCCATCTGGAACTTGACCCGTGATGCCCTCTAGTCACACCAAGTCGTGACACAAACAGAGCTAATGGCCGACTGACCCACTATGTCGAGTTCCAGACGTAGTGGGTCAGTCGGCCATCTGGAACTTGACCCGTGATGCCCTCTAGTCTGCTGTCAGTCGCTGCCTCGCTCTTACTGCCCCCACCAACGCTGCTCAAGGCATACTTTAGGACCCACTCTGCCAGAGATAAGCAGCCACAATCTACAGTCGATTCGCGCTGCCAGAGGTATCACCAGTGCATAATGCCCAAAGTCAAGGCACGCGACCGAGCGAGGTGGCGCAGTGGTTAGCACACTGGACTCGCATTCGGGAGGACGACGGTTCAATCCCGCGTCCGACAATCTGATTTAGGTTTTCCCTGATTTCCCTAAATCGCTCTAGGCAAATGCCGGTATGGTTCCTTTGAAAGGGCACGGCCGACATCCTTTCCCATCCTGCCCGAGACCGATGAGCTCGCTGTTTGGTCTCTTCCCCCAAACAACCCAACCCCAAGGCACGCGAAATCGACTGCGAGCACCCCAAGGATCAGAGAGATTACTTACTGATTCTTTGATTCAGTCTGTTATGAGGAATTTTCCGAATCCCTCGATGGAAACCTGCTACCACAGAAGCAGCGCCTGTCAAGTAGCGCTATGTAGATTGAGCTGAGCTCTCTTCCCTGAATGAGGACAAGGCAGGTGAATTGCAGTCTTTACCTTCCACTGTATGAAGGCGGTTTAAAATTACGCCGGAGATTCAGCCGCTTGTGATGACGAGCAACTCGATATCGGCATCTGGCCAATTTTTTGTCAATGTGTTCGATCCTGCTCGCCACCATGGACCACTGCCTGGAACGTACGGCTGTACAGTAGCAACTGAAGGGCCGGAATACAAGTCAGAGGTTTTTCGTTCCCAGACATTTCTGATATCTCAGTTAGCACTCGCAGAATTTTTACAGTAGGAGCAAATTTTCGTTGATAGTTACTTTTTAACAGTTACTTGTGAGAACTTGCTGTAGTGTCTGGGAGTCTAGCGAGAGCAGATGTCGGAAGCCTTCACACGTAGCAGGGTGAGAGTGTCTGTGAGAGCTCAGAGGCCACTCTTAAGCGAGATTTTTCAATCGTAGTACTGCGCGTGAAGGAAGAGGCTGCAGCCGGCGGCTGTGGCCGAGGGGTTCTAGGCGCTTCAATCCGGAACCGCGCTGCTGCTACGGTCGCAGGTTCGAATCCTGCCTCGAACATGGATGTGTGTGATGTCCTTAGGTTTAAGTAGTTCTAAGTCTAGGGGACTGATGACCTCAGATGTTAAGTCCCATAGTGCTCAGAGTCATTTGAACCATTTGAAGAGGCTGCAACGGAAGAGCTTCGGGCTGCAACTGCATTTTCAATACTTTTAGTGGCCAACAAAATACGTTAACTACAGTGTTGAATAAGAATGTGCATTAGGCGACAGTGTGATTTTGAAGCATGCAAGAATCTCATCGCAGAGCTTGTGATGAAAGATCAGAAACAATATCTAAATTTTACGAGAAAGACAGCGACTGAGATCGGAAGAAATACTTCTTATAATGGGCCACAAAACTGTGAAGCAAGATTGTGTTATGCATAAAATCATTAGCGTTAAAGACTGCTTGTGAAATTAAGATTTCCAGCAACGAGTATGTTTCCCTATTTAATATTTTCTAATATAACAAATGGCTCTGAGCACTATGGGACTCAACTGCTGTGGTCATTAGTCCCCTAGAACTTAGAACTACTTAAACCTAACTAACCTAAGGACATCACACACATCCATGCCCGAGGCAGGATTCGAACCTGCGACCGTAGCAGTCGCACGGTTCCGGACTGCGCTCCTAGAACCGCGAGACCACCGCGGCCGGCGCTAATATAACAATTACGATGAAATGGAAGTGAGCATATTGCATTGTTGGCCGAGAGGCCCCATCCGGAGAAGTTCGCCCGCTAGTCTCATTTCAGTCGACGCCATATTGGGCGACTTTGCGTGCCGATGATGAGGACGGAATGATGATGAAGACAAGACAACACCGAGAAAATCTCCAACCCAGCTGGGAATCGAAGCCGGGCACGATTGCACGGAAGGCAAGCGCTTTACCGCCCAGCTAAGCAGGCGGACGACGATGAAATAACATTATACTAGATTTCACCTTGATACCCATACTCGTTCAGCAACCAAATAGAGCGGATATTTGATAAATGAAGCATCTCTAGACATACATTTATTTGAACGTTTTTACTTGCATTGACCAGTAAATTCCTGAAGGTCTGTTGTTCAGTATTCAGTATAATAATATAATCAATAAATATCACGTCATAAAAAATACATAGTTGTATTACTTGAAGTTAAACGATAATTTTCCGAATTCAAAAATAGTTCATTTCAAACGCAACTTCACTTGTTTCCTATGTCTAATAATTTGCGTTATAAAACCATTTTGCATTATTCCTTAAATTGCACATAATCTAGTAAATTTCTTGTGTGAAGCTGTTAAAAAATGTAGCTAAGTAAGCCAACTAATTTCGTTTCTTATCTCCGTTCCAATAGTTCAGTAAATATACATTCCAAAGCTCTGGCCTTTCCTCGTACAAATTAATTAAATACGGTTTGCGCGGCTACCCCTGCCGGAGGTTCGAATCCTCCCTCGGGCATGAGTGTGTGCGTCGTCCTTAGCGTAAGTTAGATTAAATAGAGTGTAAGCTTAGGGACCGATGACCTCGGCAGTTTGGTCCCATAAGACCTTACCACAAATTTCCAATTTAATTAAATACGTAACTTCATCCAGAGCCTACTCCTTGGCAACTTTATAAAACATTTTTTTTGCCTTCATATCACTGACATTCACTTCGCCATGCGTATCCATCGCGACAGTAATATAGGAGTCTGGTCCGAGACGCCTACAGTCATCAGGATTGTGCCGAGCAGACTGCAGTGAAGACGAACTGTTTACGATCGAGAGTCCCATGAAAATATTATTCCCAGTGACATATTTACTATTCAGAAATACAAAATTGTCTTCGCAGGGCGCTCACAGCTCAGTGGGGCCGTTGGTGTGTGGGCTACATCAGCAGTGTAGCAGTCACGCATCCGCCTGGCTGTACTGCCGCGTAGAGGACGGCTCGTGTGGCAACCTTTCGTCACGGCCAGTCGGTGCCTCAAGGTGTAGCAGGCACAGCCCGCGGTGGACACCACCTCTGTGAGTGATCTCTGAAGCTCTCTGGTTGACGAAGACGTGCGCTCAGGATCTTACTCTCCAGCCCAGCCTGAAGTACTCATTGTCAAGCAATGTTCGACCCACGGCCTCCAGGACTAGACCGTCAGCATCAGTGTCTGCTGCAGGAACGGGACGAGCAGCAACTGTGATTGCCACTCACGACAGGGTGTGGCGAATAGCTTCCTGGTACCACTAGTCAAACCTTCAGTAGGCCAGCAGGTTGATGGCAGTCTCTGCACTCCATGAGAGATGACCTGGAAGTTGGTGTTGCAGCATGCAGAGGCAGAGTCTCTCCAGTGGGATTTGCGGGTCCGTAGATGGTCCTACACGACTATGCATCAGAGGGCGGAATGACATAGCCACCTCTCTCAAAAGCCGGCCGCTGTGACCGAGCGGTTCTAGGCGCTTCAGTCCGGAACCGCGCTGTTGCTACGGTCGCAGATTCTAATCCTGCCTCGGTCATGGATGTTTGTGATGTCCTTAGGTTAGTTAGGTTTAAGTACGAGGGTGAGTCAAATGTAAACCTTAAATATTTTTAAAATATTATTTATTGTGCAGTAGTGGTACAAAGCTGTATCACTTTTCAACATACTCTCCCACACCCTCAATGCAAGTCCTCCAGCGCTTACAGATTGCATAAATTCCTTTAGAAAAAAATTCTTTTGGTAGTCCGCACAACCACTCATGCACCGCGTGGCGTACCTCTTCATCAGAACGGAACTTCTTTCCTCCCATTGCGTCTTTGAGTGATCCAAACATATGGAATTCACTTGGGGCAAGGTCTGGTGAGTATGGTGGATGATGAAGACACTCAAAATGCAGTTCTGTGATTGTTGCAACTGTTCTACGGGCAGTGTGGGGCCTTGCATTGTCATGTTGGAAAAGGACATCTGCTGACAGCAATCCACGTCGCTTTGATTTGATTGCAGGCAGCAGATGATTTTTTAGGAGATCTGTGTACGATGCACTGGTGACAGTGGTCCCTCCAGTCATGTAATGCTCCAAAATGACGCCTTTTTCGTCCCAAAAGAGAGTCAGCATAACCTTCCCTGCTGATGGTTCTGTTCGAAACTTCTTTGGTTTTGGTGACGAGGAATGGCGCCATTCCTTGCTCGCTCTCTTCGTTTCTAGTTAGTGGAAGTGAACCCAGGTTTCGTCCCCAGTAACGATTCTTGCAAGGAAGCCATCACCTTCTTGTTCAAAGCGCCGAAGAAGTTCTTCACAAGCATCAATACGTCGTTCTCTCATTTCAGGAGTCAGCTGCTGTGGCACCCATCTTGCAGACATTTTGTGAAACTGGAGCACATCACGCACAATGTGGTATGCTGACCCATGACTAATCTGTAAACATGCTGCAGTGTCATTCAGGGTCACTCGGCAGTTTTCCTTCACTATGGCTTCAACTGCTGCAATGTTCTGTGGAGTCACAACTCGTTGTGCCTGACCTAGACGAGGAGCATCTTCCACTGAAGTCACACCATTTGCGAACTTCCTTCTTCATTCGTAGAATTGCTGCTGTGACAAACGTGCATCGCCTTACTGAACCTTCATTCGTCGATGAATTTCAATAGGTTCCACACCTTTACTACGCAAAAACCGAGTAACAGAACGCCCTTCTTCAAAATGGCTCTGAGCACTATGCGACTTAACTTCTGAGGTCATCAGTCGCCTAGAACTTAGAACTAATTAAACCTAACTAACCTAAGGACATCACACACATCCATGCCCGAGGCAGGATTCGAACCTGCGACCGTAGCGGCTTCGCGGTTCCAGGCTGACGCGCCTAGAAGCGCACGGCCACACCGGCCGGCGACCCTTCTTCCCTGGTGCAAGTCGCAAGTGAGGCGGCCATCTTTATACTGATACTGCGACGGTGTGTGTGCATCTGCACTATGCTGTCACCTACAAGACATTCTACACGATGTTTGTAGCACGCTTACCAACTTAACAGGATAACGGCGCGCAATTTCGATTTGTTATTACAAATTTAAGGTTTTCATTTGACTCACCCTCGTAGTCCTTAGTCTAGGGGACCGATGACCCTAGTGTTTGGAACCGTTTGAATTTGAACCTCTCTCCACAGAATAGCTGCGACTGAGATTATTGATTAACAAAAGTGTAGTATATTATGTTGACGCTTTCTGTGCGCTCTGTTACAATAGAGTAGCAAAGATATCATGAGAAATAATTTTCTCGTTGGTCATCTCTCCTAGTGGCTTCAGACTTCCGTAGCTTCATCTCTCAGGTGTTCTTTTCTGCTACGTCAGTGGCTGAATAGTTACCGTTGAGATGTATCTAGGCTTTCTTGTGACACTCTGTTCTGTCACCAATACGACGGTACCTTTCTGTTGCCATGATGTCACTGTGCATCATTTGCAGACTTATGCCCTCGGCCGGACCACGTGTCTCAATCCCTTCCGCGTTCACCTCGACCTGTTCAGCATTTCCTACTAGTTGGCAGTCTGCCGGCCATTGACTTACGTTGTTTGGCTTCCGGCGTCGCCGGTGAAAAACTTAAACAAATTTTTAGTGTTTTAATGTTTGACAGTACACGTTTGTGGAACAGTTAGCTGCAGTGTCCATCAGGTGCAATGGATGCAGCGCTAGTTTCACATTCATAAACGTAGCATCGAGTCTCCTCTGTCACAATTTTTTTCGTTTATTTATTCTATATAATACGTCTATGAAGTTTGTTCTTCGCTGCTTTTCATCGTTTCAGTCTAGAACTTTCTAAATAAGCTTACTGCTCGTGTTGTTCGTGTAGTTAGTAAAATGTCTGATTTCTTCACTATAAAACATGCCACGGCCACAGATTGTGTCTCTAAAAACGCAGTTTCGTGAGTACTTTCATTTAATGTGCACCTGAGTACGGTAAAATGCATTAACAAGATGTGGTATCGTAAAAACTATGAAATACACCACAAATCCTGGACACAATATGGCCGCTCCGTCCTCGCCGAGTGCTCTAGCGCTCCTGACAATGCCGTTATAGCTTTTCTTGCTTGACAGTGGGAGTTACGGCGAGCAGCTCTCAAGAGATGGGGGTTACAGTCTGTACTAGAGGTGTAAACTTGCAGGGTGTTGTTATCTCAGATCTTCCCTCATTCTCGGAAACTGCCGGTGGGCTGACTCTCAGCGCTGTCTACATGTCATGTATTACTCGCAAAAGCTCTCTGAGTGTGAAAACCTCTCACGCGTATACCTAACGGAAGACACACAGAACGCCACTTTGGTTGTGTTTTGAATCTGGCCTAAGGCTCGCACTTAGTTTGTTTTCAAAACGAATCAACCAAATTAATTATAAATTTTGTGCAGGTGGTGCTCCGCAGCTTGACAGTATTAGAAAAAAAATCATATTTAAAAACCAGCAAGACATGCAGATGATATTAATCATACTGAGTACAAGTTTCGGGCCGGCCGCGGTGGTCTAGCGGTTCTGGCGCTGCAGTCCGGAGCCGCGGGACTGCTACGGTCGCGGGTTCGAATCCCGCCTCGGGCATGGATGTGTGTGATGTCCTTAGGTTAGTTAGGTTTAAGTAGTTCTAAGTTCTAGGGGACTTATGACCTAAGATGTTGAGTCCCATAGTGCTCAGAGCCATTTGAACCATTTTACAAGTTTCGGTCAACCGACCATCATCAAATGGTTCAAATGACTCTAAGCACTATGGGACTTAACATCTGAGGTAATCAGTCCCCTAGACTTAGAATTACTTAAACCTAACTAACCTAAGGACATCACACACATCCATACCCGAGGCAGGATTCGAACCTGCGACCGTAGTAGCCGCGTGATTCCGGACTGGAGCGCCTAGAACCGCTCGGCCACAGCTGCCGGCCCGACCATCATCAGGTGATACAAAATTATTTGTGCACGTATATGGTATCGTTCAGAGGCGTCAAGAAATAAAATAAAAACAGCAGCCTGCTTCACTGACACTGCCACCATTACTAAAACATATTGATACAGTCGACAGCAAAATGCATTAATGCAATTAATTAATCCGCACACTGTCTACAGTCAAATTCCATACTCTTGTGTAGAGTGCGCTCTCCATATATACACTGCCTGAGAAGAAAGTGTAGGGCCCAGAAGGAAGGAGGAAATGAAATGAAACTTCACAGGTTGGGATGGTATATGATGCTACTTCAGTGATTACAAAATCGATTCAAATTTACAAAGAACTCGACAGTATGAACCCATTTACGAATATGACGTTACACCCCTCCTGGCCTGGATTGGGTTGGGAAGGGTCTGATTAAGCCGTTGTACCCTCCTCTAAGGCAAGCTGGCCTGTAGCTGTTGTAACTAATCCTTTGATATCCCAGGTGCTGGTAATGGGACAGAGTTGACATCCTGGATTCTCCCACACATTTTCTACCAGAGACGGATTCTGAGATTTGCTGGCCATGGGAATACCTCAATACCGTGCAGACAGTTCATACAGAAGCGTGCTGTGAGTGGACGACGACTGTCCTGTTGAAAAATAGCACAAAGATTCCCTCACATGAAGGGCAACACATGAGGATACAGCATGTCGGTGCCGTACCATTGTGCCATCAGACAGTTCCCTCAATTAATAACAGTGATCTCAAGTCATACCTGATGGCTCCCCACACCAGTACGCCAGGATTACCGCCGGGCCTCTTCAAGAATGGCACCTCTCCCCAGGCTCCGTGATGCTTGCCGATGAGGGACGTCTGGAAGAGCGTTGAACCATTCATCATCAGTCCATGTGTCCTGGTCAAGGCATCACTCCAAATACAGCCAACTGTTTTGCGTTATTAACGGCAGCCTACACTTGGGACGATAATTCCGTAGTATGGCTACTGGTAGACCCTGAACTATGGTGCGGGGTGATACAGAATGTTGCAGGAAGTCCATTATTTGTTCTCGGATGACAGGCGCAGATATGAAGGAGTTTACGAAGTGCGTGGTGCACAATACGGCGATTCTCCCTTTTGGTGGTCAAACATGACGGACTCCTTTCATCAACATTAAATACGCGCAATTACCTTGACGAAGAATATGCCTGCTCTTATGATACCATGCTGTCCTACATTGGTCTACTGTCACATCCAAATACTTCATAAATCTGAATAGTGCCCGATTCGACCAGCCGACGAAATGAAGTTCCACAATTAGATCCCTTCCAAACACTGTCAGGTACTGATAACACTATCACAGACGAGTACACTGCATCTGCGTGTTATTATACACTCCTGGAAATGGAAAAAAGAACACATTGACACCGGTGTGTCAGACCCACCATACTTGCTCCGGACACTGCGAGAGGGCTGTACAAGCAATGATCACACGCACGGCACAGCGGACACACCAGGAACCGCGGTGTTGGCCGTCGAATGGCGCTAGCTGCGCAGCATTTGTGCACCGCCGCCGTCAGTGTCAGCCAGTTTGCCGTGGCATACGGAGCTCCATCGCAGTCTTTAACACTGGTAGCATGCCGCGACAGCGTGGACGTGAACCGTATGTGCAGTTGACGGACTTTGAGCGAGGGCGTATAGTGGCCATGCGGGAGGCCGGGTGGATGTACCGCCGAATTGCTCAACACGTGGGGCGTGAGGTCTCCACAGTACATCGATGTTGTCGCCAGTGGTCGGCGGAAGGTGCACGTGCCCGTCGACCTGGGACCGGACCGCAGCGACGCACGGATGCACGCCAAGACCGTAGGATCCTACGCAGTGCCGTAGGGGACCGCACCGCCACTTCCCAGCAAATTAGGGACACTGTTGCTCCTGGGGTATCGGCGAGGACCATTCGCAACCGTCTCCATGAAGCTGGGCTACGGTCCCGCACACCGTTAGGCCGTCTTCCGCTCACGCCCCAACATCGTGCAGCCCGCCTCCAGTGGTGTCGCGACAGGCGTAATGGAGGGACGAATGGAGACGTGTCGTCTTCAGCGATGAGAGTCGCTTCTGCCTTCGTGCCAATGATGGTCGTATGCGTGTTTGGCGCCGTGCAGGTGAGCGCCACAATCAGGACTGCATACGACCGAGGCACACAGGGCCAACACCCGGCATCATGGTGTGGGGAGCGATCTCCTACACTGGCCGTACACCACTGGTGATCGTCGTGGGGACACTGAATAGTGCACGGTACATCCAAACCGTCATCGAACCCATTGTTCTACCATTCCTAGACCGGCAGGGGAACTTTCTGTTCCAACAGGACAATGCACGTCCGCATGTATCCCGTGCCACCCAACGTGCTCTAGAAGGTGTAAGTCAAGTACCCTGGCCAGCAAGATCTCCGGATCTGTCCCCCATTGAGCATGTTTGGGACTGGATGAAGCGTCGTCTCACGCGGTCTGCACGTCCAGCACGAACGCTGGTCCAACTGAGGCGCCAGGTGGAAATGGCATGGCAAGCCGTTCCACAGGACTACATCCAGCATCTCTACGATCGTCTCCATGGGAGAATAGCAGCCTGCATTGATGCGAAAGGTGGATATACACTGTACTAGTGCCGACATTGTGCATGCTCTGCTGCCTGTGTCTATGTGCCTGTGGTTCCGTCAGTGTGATCATGTGATGTATCTGACCCCAGGAATGTGTCAATAAAGTTTCCCCTTCCTGGGACAATGAATTCACGGTGTTCTTATTTCAATTTCCAGGAGTGTATTTATGTTCAAAAGAAGAATTTAACGTTTTTCAAGCTGGTAATATTAAACTCGTTATTATTGAACTAGTGTGTGTAGTGTCTCCGTGCATGTGTGTGAAGGAAACCATCTTGATGGGCGTCGACTACTCCCACAGTATACGTAATTTTGTACACGTAGCCTAGATAATCTCGTGATGAAGAAGCAGCTGCCGACTCCGACAGTTGCCTGTAAGATTCTTTAAATATAAGAGAAAGAAAACTTCTGTAGGATCTTCTAGAATTGTAACACTGCCATTCGCATTTAGTCATTCGATGATTGGCTGCGAGTGAAATGAGTACTTTTTAGAAGAGAAAACTTTATCTATTCTTTTGACCGTGTTATGGAAGCAGGTTCTACAGCAAACATCGACCACCAAATGTTCGAAGTCCTATACAAGCGTGTAGTACATAATAGTTCATCACAGACTCCTTTGATCAACATTAATTGCCGGCCGTGGTGGCCAAGCGGTTAAAGGCGCTACAGTCTCGAACCGCGCGGCCGCTACGGTCGCAGGTTCGAATCCTGCCTCGGGCATGGATGTGTGTGATGTCCTTAGGTTAGTTAGGTTTAAGTAGTTCTAAGTTCTAGGGGACTGATGACCATAGATGTTAAGTCCAATAGTGCTCAGAGCCATTTGAACCATTAACATTAAATATCGCTTGTGAATCTCAAAAAACACAAATTATCCAACATGGCGGCTAACAATGACTGTTTCATTGCACACACTTCCTACGCGTCCTCTTGTTATCCTGTCTCGTAACAAAGTCCAGTCACATTCCGATTTTCTTACTTTTCTTCGCTCGCCATGTAGCAACGCAGAGTCAAGGAACAAACATTTCGGTCGCGCAGGTCAAACGCGCCAACTCGCGATATGTATATTCACTTTAAACCAATAACAATAGAAAGGTTGTTGAGCGATCACTCAACATCTGACGCTATTCTCGCACCCCCCCCTCCCCCCCATACCCTACCTGGCCTGATAACAAAACTAAACATGAACAAAATTAACATACTCTGGTGGCCATTCTACTCGCTACAGAGAATTGCAACTCTAATCGTTTATATGTCCATTAATGGTGTGTATGTATACGAAGTTACAGAGAGATTTGACTATGCCTTTTGGGTTCTTCACTATTTTAGTGAGGCAGTTTAGTGTCTTTCACTTATCGATGGTGATTCTGCTTGCCACAGACCGAAATGAGTTCCACACGATCTTTCCCCAGTTGCTTAAGATGGTCTTAGACCTTCTGCATTAGGGTAATAATAAAGAGATAAAAGCGTGGGCATGCACATGGTGCGTCGAACATTAGTCCACTCTTTATTAGGTCTTCGTCCTGTGGCTAGCAGTTCGCCACACATGAGACAGAATTTTGAGGCGCTCTTCCTGAGGTGTACATTTTATCAAACTACATATAAATGATAAACATACAGTCCATCGTAACAGAACCATATTGCAAGCCTTCCTGAAAATCTTACCACTTGACGTCTTTCCCCAGATTAGATTAGATTAGCTTTACTTTCATTCTAATTGATCCGTAGTGAGGAGGTCCTCCAGGATGTAGAACATGTCAAAAAAACAACAATACATGACAAATACTTACAACTCAATCAAATAAGCTAATGTACCATTCCACAGGTCCCAAGTGGCATGGTCGTCATTTTTTAATGAACGCTATATGAAAGAATCATTTTACAAATACCAATGCACTGAATTTAAAATAAAAAAAGTTTTTTATTTATTTATAAGCTAATAAACATGTAATACAACTACTAGATACTTATTTACAATGAACATATTACTGCACTGAACTGGTGCAGAAGTTGTATAACACATCAGTTGGTTCTACTGAGAAATTCATCAATTGAGTAGAAGGAGTTGGCCACCAATAAATCCTTTAGGCTTCTCTTAAACTGAATTTCATTGGTTGTCAAGCTTTTTATGGCTGCTGGCAGGTTATTGAAAATGTGTGTTCCTGAATTTTGCACACCTTTTTGTACAAGACTAAGTGACTTTAAATCCTTGTGAAGATTATTCTTATTTCTAGTATTGATTTCATGAATTGAGCTGTTGGTTTGAAAAAGTGATATATGTTTAATGACAAATTTCATTAAAGAATAAATATATTGGGAAGCAGTAGTTAGTATCCCTAGTTCTCTAAACAGGCTTCTGCAGGATGTTCTTGCGTTCATACCACATATAACTCTTACTGCACGTTTTTGTGCCCGGAAAACTTTAGCTTGGCTTGATGAATTGCCCCAAAAAATAGTCCCATATGACACTATGGAATGAAAGTAAGCATAGTATGCCAGCTTTTTCATTTTTATATCCCCTGTGTCTGACACAATTCGCATTGCAAATAGATATTTGTTAAGATGCTTCAGAAGTTCTGTGGTGTGCTCGTCCCAGTTGAATTTATTATCAAGCTGTAATCCCAAGAATTTAACACTGTCCACTTCTTCTATCTACTTGTCATTGTATGTTAGGCATATACTTGTGGGACACCCCTTACAAGTTCTGGACTGCATGTAGTGTGTTTCTTCAAAGTTTAGTTACAAAGAATTGGCTAGGAACCAGTGATGAATGTCCACAAATATTTTATTAGCTGACCTTTCTAAGACTACACTTGATTTGCTATTTATTGCAATGTTTGTATCATCAGAAACAAAACGAACTTGGCTTCTGGTAATGTTACTGATGAAAGGTCAATGATATACACAAGAAAAAGTAAGGACCCTAAAATGGAACCTTGTGGGACCCCACATGTAATTAGTTCCCAGTTGGATGATGCCTGATAGCTTGATACATGTCTCTTTCCTTATAACATCCTTTGTTTCCTATCAGAGATATAAGATTTGAACCATTTTGCAGCATTTCCTGTTACACTATAATATTCTAATTTGCTTAAAAGGATATTGTGATTTACACAGTCAAATGTCTTTGACAGATCACAAAATATACCAGTTGCCTGCAATTTTTTGTCTAATGAATTAAGTACATTTTCACTGTAAGTGTAGATAGTCTTCTCAAGATCAGAACACTTTAGAAATCCGAACTGTGAGTTTGACAGTACGTTATTTGAGATAAGATGGTTATAAAGCCGATTGTGCATTACTTTTTCTAAAATTTTTGAGAATGCTGGCAAAAGTGAAATTGGACGGAAATTTGATGCTGTTTCTCTATCTGCCTTCTTAAACAGTGGCTTAACTTCAGCATATTTTAACCATTCAGGGAATATTCCACTGATAAATGACTGGTTACACAGATGGCTTAATATGTTACTTAACTCAGAATCACATTCTAGATGTTTTTGATTTTAAAGATTTTATGATGGATATTATTTCTGTTGGGGTAGTGAGGGTCACATTCATATTATGCCTGGTCTGTGGTATTCCATAGTAGCATCTACAGAACCTGACAACCCCATCTTGTCAGTACCAATTATAAAATGTTTGTTGGAAAGTTCTGCAACACTATACACGTCTGTCACCAATGTATCATTTACTCTTAATGCTATTTGTCCCTCTTTGTGTCTGGATCTACCGGCCTCCTCCTTCACTATATCCCTATAGTCTTCATTTTGTTATCTGATATGACTATCTTTTCCTTTTAGTATATTTGATTTGATGTCCATATTACAGTCTTTAATATTTTGCAGTATTTCTTGTAATGTGCTATAGCATCAACATCGGAACTGTTTCGGATTGACAGATACAGTTTTCTTTTTGTTTTACAAGATACCCCTATTTCTTGAGTAATCCATGCCTTCTTAGTAGACTTTGCTCTAACCTTGGTAAGTTTTGGGGGAAAACAGTGTTCGAATAAGGTAAGCACTTTATTAGCAAAGGTGTTATATGTTTCATTCATGCCATGAGCACTGTAAACATCAGTCCAGTGAATGTCTCTGAGGAGTGTCCTAAGATAATCAATTTTGATTATTGATTTCCCTCTTGAGCTCAGATTTAACAGATTTTATACCCTCTTCAGTATTAACATTTAACAGAAGGAACTGCATGTCATGATCTGAGAGGCCATTGACTATTGGTTTTGTAATATAATTTTGTTCGTTGGACTTTTCTATAAAGATATTATCAATCGCTGTTTGTGAGCAATTGGCTACCCTAGTGGGGAATTTTACAGTGAGAATTAAGTTGAATGATAGTGTTACTAACTCAAATAGGTTCTTATTGGGAGAGTCTTTAAGGAAATCTACATTGAAATCACCAGAAACCACCATTTCTTCGTTTTTGGATGTTAAATGGGCCATTACAGCTTCAAGGTGGTTTACGAACAGATTAAAGTTACATGCAGGTGCTCGATATACACTTATTATTATGAAGGTTTTTATGTGAAATTCTGCTTCTGTTGCACATGCTTCCATATGCTGTTCTAGGCAAAATTTATGAAATAGTAATGGAAAATTTCTCTTTGTCCACGTACTTTAACCTACAGAACACACCTTACGGCAGCAGCGTCCCATCCCGCAATCAATCTAAAATTGTCACATGGACTGACCAATATGGTCACAGGCTAATACCCACTGATATCAGGGGTACATGTACTGGTATGTTGAAAACGATATAGCAACAGAGCAACGTTCGGGCACGTGGTGTTCTCATGTATAAATTGATTATGTGGGTGAAAATACAATCCCAGTAATACAACGCGTACCATAGCACAAAATTTATCGAGATTATGGTGCATGGAATACAAAACTAAGTAACTTTCTATCGTCATCAGGTTACCTTCCACTCGGAAAGTGGATGAACTCAGTGACTGTATGTGATATAAATTATAGAGCGCAGCAGTCAGTAGTCCTTTTTACATTTTATTATGCAAATCCAGATTTCGGCTGGTAGCTATTTTTTATTCTCAATGCATGTAAGTTCCTGTTGTTCGGGCGTCAGTCACAGTTCTTCAAAGAACTGTGACTGCCGGCCGAAGTGGCCGTGCGGTTAAAGGCGCTGCAGTCTGGAACCGCAAGACCGCTACGGTCGCAGGTTCGAATCCTGCCTCGGGCATGGATGTTTGTGATGTCCTTAGGTTAGTTAGGTTTAACTAGTTCTAAGTTCTAGGGGACTAATGACCTCAGCAGTTGAGTCCCATAGTGCTCAGAGCCATTTTGAACTGTGACTGACGGCCGAACAACAGGGTCTTACATGCATTGAGAATCACAAAATAGCTACTAAATATCGTTGTTTATTTCTGGTACTCCTCAAGACCAGCCACTTGATGCATGATGTTGGTTGTTGCAGGACGAGAAAAATCAAATCCTCACAACGAATTGCTGGCTGACGCAGATCTGGACGGACCACCACCTCAAGTGGAACGTGTCCGACTTCGCAGGCATCAAGGTGATACGTGTACCCTTCCAGCGCGTCTGGAGGCCGGACATCATTCTTTACAACAAGTGAGTATCAGCGACCGTGCTCGAATTTTTGAAATCCTGCATTCATAATACGGTGTCGCTGTTCTTAAATAAACGAAGCCAACGAGGAAACCGATCACTCTGATTTGTTCCTAACTGAAGTGGAATGATCGCAAAAAAAAAAGGATAGCGACATTTCATAATTAGTGTTTAGTTTGAGCGTAGCTCAATCTCCTTCACACAACGTAGTAAAGTAAACAGGTTAGCCCCCTAAAAAAAGTTTAAATCGTTTTGTCTAAATTTAGACATCGATCATTCGTACGGGCTGAATTACTGAAATTCTGTCATCTTTTCTAGAAACTTGACTGATGAATTTTTGATAAGTCATGATGTACAGGGTGATTTTAATTAAACTTTTGTTACTTGAGGCAGTGTAACGGAAATCTATTTACCGTAATGGTACGCAACTTTATAGGAATGATGTTTAGACTGTGCGTTGCAGAATTTGCATTGTTACTAGTAATAGTAGCCAACGGCCTTGCCGCAGTGGTAACACCGGTTCCCGTCATATCACCGACGTTAAGCGCTGTCGGGCTGGGCTAGCACTTGGATTGGTGACCATCCGATCTGCCGAGCGCTGTTGGCAAGCGAGGTACACTCAGCCCTTGTGAGGCAAACTGAGGAGCTACTTGATTGAGAAGTAGCAGCTCCGGTCTCGGAACTGACATAGGCCGGGAGAGCAGTGTGCTGACCTCATGCTCCTCTATATCCGCATCCAGTGACGCATATGAGATGAGGATAACACCGCGGCCGGTCAGTACCGTTGGGCCTTCATGACCTGTTCGGAAGTAGTTAAGTTTTTTTAATTTTTTTTTTTTAGTTCAATGACCTACCGTTAGGCCCCAGTTGAAACACAAGCAGCAGTGTGCATCACAGCTGTAAATTGTCAAAATGCGTCTGGGCAAGTTGAGCAGGGCTTTACTAGTAGAGCTGTTTTGCCAAAACAACAGCAACGGTGCTGCTGCTCTGAGTATCGATGCATTAAAGGAATACGGAGCGGTAACCTTTCCGCACCGGGGTTGAAGAACATGATTCGGAACTTCGAATTAATGGCGATTTGGGAATTCCTCCAGGAAGAGACTGACGGCCAATGAGGCACAAATTGTTGAGGAAATTACTGTTTTCATTGCTGAGAATGCTGGACGCAATGTGCGATCTTAAATCACTGCACGACCTGTGTTACGATAGTTGAACATTCCAACGTCCATCATTCAAAGAGTTCTGTGAGCAATTGTGAAGTTTTATCCCTAAATACTTCACATTACTCAACAATTTTTGCCACGTGACGCAGACATTCGAGTAGACGCTACTAGGAAATACTACCCTCTCATGTGGAAATTAAGATGTATTTTTTTCACTGCTTTATTCGTTATTTCTCTTCCTCTTGTACTTACAAACGTTTCCAAAAAGTTTCCTTGTCCTACGATCATTCGTTTCTCACAGGGTCCGTCTCAGGTGGTGAATGTGTAATTATAACCACCCAGTACAATAAGTAGTAGGAATAACATTGCTTTCCACAAGAGTACATATTTTATCTCACATATTACACTAACGTAACATATCAAAAAACTGTGTTTTGTTCCTCTGTAGCATCTATATCTAATGCAGAAAGCTGGTTCCTTGAAATATGTTTGTATCCTCACCTGCCTCTTATGTTTAGTCTCATTGTCGTCATGTAATGTGTCATCCTTATGTTTAATATCATTTGATCCTATGACACAAGTGTTTTTCATAATATATATGTATTTCATCAGTCTAAAATTCATAAAACCCCATTCTAAAAATTTATTTCTTTTACATTTACTGCACGACGCTTCTCACTGCTGCGTATTAACTGAGAGCCGGCCAGGGTGGCCGAGCGGTTCTAGGCGCTACAATCTGGAAACGCGCGACCCTACGGTCGCAGGTTCGAATCCTGCCTCGGGCATGGATGTGTGTGATGTCCATAGGTTAGTTAGGTTTAAGTAGTTCTAAGTCCCATAGTGCTCAGAGCCATTTGAACCATATCAACTGAGATAATATCTGATTACGACACTAAGAATTTTAAACGTCTTCACAGTATGCGAGTAAGTTAAACTACAAGTGTACAGTAGTTGTGACATGATTTTGGAGGTTACATGGTAGTGAAATAAGACGCAGTGCAGAAAACGGGACAACAATAGATTTCTGTCACGATGTAACTTTTTAGTTAGTTTTCAGAATGATACAGGGTGTCCCACTCAAACCACCCTGATTTCAAGCATCCAGGAGAGAAAAACCACAGTAGATACGACAGTGAAAAATGCACCGTATTGTAGAGCATCTCAAAGAATCTATATTTCCGCATCAGAAGTGTCTAACGAAACTGTGAAATTAGTTCCAGAATGAGATTTTCACTCTGCAGTGGAGTGTGCGCTGATATGAGACTTCCTGGCAAAATAAAACTGTGTGCCGGGCCGAGACTCGAACTCGGGACCTTTGCCTTTCGCGGGCTACTGCTCTACCATCTGAGCTACCCAGGCACGACTCAGCTTCAATTCTACCAGTACCTCGTCTCCTACCCTCCAGACTTTACAGGAACTCTTCTGCGAAACTTGAGTTAAAATCTCATACCCCAAGTTTTGGCTAAACCATGTCTCCGGAATATCCTTTCTTCCAGGAGTGCTAGTTCTGCATAGTTCGCAGAAGAGCTTCTCTGAAGTTTCGAAGGTAGGAGACGAGGTACTGGCATAATTGAAGCTCTGAGGAGATGTCGTGAGTCGTGCTTGGGTAGCTCAGATGGTAGAGCTGTAGCCCGCAAAAGGGAAAGGTCCCGAGTTCGAGTCTCGGTCTGGCACACAGTTTTAATTTGTGAAAATGGTACTGCGCCGAAAATTCCGGCATTGAAAGACATCAATTGAAGACCACTGACTTCCATGTACCTTATCATCACTCATCAAATTATCAGTACCTACTAACTGACTATTATTAACTTCATCTCCCAATACTGCAAACAGAAATCATCCTATCAAGCTCCTCTTTAAACAAAATATCATTAACATTGTCGTCATTAACATCATCATCATCATCATCATCATATGAGTCACATACATCTGCATGGATTTCAGCTACATCATCTAATCTCTCTACTGCTACATCGTCATCATCATCTGAATCAGCTACTAAAGCATCAATATTTTTGGGTACAAGGTTATCATCTTGGCTTACTACTACATCAGACAAAACTGCGTCATCATCATCATTAACAAACAAACTAGCAAACTATATTCATCATTATAACCAACCTTGGATACACACTTGTTGTTTAATAAATTTGTCATGAGTAAGCTTATAACTATTTTGTGTCTTCGTGTCATCATTACTCATTTCTTTTAACATATAGTTCCAAAATTCATAGTGCTTATTTACATTATTAGCTTGGTAGTTCCTATTGTTATCTATGAGATGTTGGAGGTGTGACCTGTGTCTGTTTCTCCTACTCTTAGCTTGGTTATGAGTTTTTCTCCTCACCTCAAACTGGCAGGCCCCCAATGAGGTGGTTAATTGTTTTCCTGTCTATACTGTCTGTTCTGATTTGAGTTGGCGTTTTGTCTGTAATTCTTGCTATTTTGACCACTGTTCCTGTTCCATAGTTATTTTGTCTGTTACTGTTATGATAATTTTGATTTTGAGAGAACCCACCAGTCTGGTGTTGGTACTCTCCCCTACTTTGATTGTTTGAATCCACATGCTTCAAAAATTTTTCAATGGAGTCATCTGGCCCATAAACTAGCCCCCACTGAACCTGGTTTGGTAGATGTCGTTTCAGTCCGTCGATCTGAATTAACTCGTCTAAAGGTATCTCTAGGTGCGTCAGTTTTCTTAGCTGTATTTCACAAAACCCACGCATGCTTAATTTCCCTTCTCTGTATTTTCTGCCGTTCAAAAATTCAGCCTTTATCGTAGCTTGTCTGCTCTCCGACCAGAATTTTTTTCAAAAACAATGTTTGAAACTGATCAAAATTCATTTACGGGCTTACATTCTGATTTGCGCAGGATAAAGCTCCACCATCCAGAAAACGCTTAGCTGCTTTCTCTTTTAATGGTTCTGGCATACCAGGTGTGAAACTGTCTTTGCATTGATATAAGAAATCTACAGGATGCAACTTGACATCTCCAGGGAAAGTTTTTAAAAATACATTGTTTCATTGGTTGGCAAACAGATTGTTGTTATTGTAACAATTGGCAACAAGGTTATTTTCTAAATTATTTACTCTTAAGTTTACTCTTGGAAAGTTTTGGGTTACTGGCTCAATTTTTTCGTTTACGTGTTTAACCTCTTCTGCAACTAATATGGAGTTCAATTTCAGTTTCTCATCCACATATTCACTTTCGGAAGTAATATATTCCTGCACAGCTTTAATTTCAGCTTTTCTGCTCTTGATCAACTCATCGATAACATTTGTTTCTGTGAATCTGACCCATTCCTCAACGACGACAATCCTGTCATTTATTATTTTTACTTCTGCGTCAGTGACTTTACTTAAGCAATCAATTTTTGTTTCAGTGCGGTCGACACGAATGTTAGTGTCGGCCAATTTCGTATTGGTTGTATCTAAATTCTGCTTGAAAGAGTTTAAAGTTTCATAGATTTTCTGAAAGTTACTATTCTTGTTCTGATTAGCATTGTCTGTGTTCTAATTAACATTCTTTCCTACTTTCTTGCTGTGGTTTAACACTTTAGCATCCAACATTTGGGATAGCTCTTCTATTACATTTATAGGTTGGCCTGATTGTTCAAAGTCCTGCAAAGGAGAGCCCGAACTGCGTGACGCATTTTCGTGATTATGAGTTTCAAAAAATGTTCAAATGTATGTGAAATCTTGTGGGACTTAACTGCTAAGGTCATCAGTCCCTAAGCTTACACACTACGTAACCTAAATCATCCTAAGGACAAACACACACACCCATGCCCGAGGGAGGACTCGAACCTCCGCCGGGACCAGCCGCACAGTCCATGACTGCAGCGCCCAAGACCGCTCGGCTAATCCCGCGCGGCTATGAGTTTCAGAATTTAAATTCGGAGTTGAAGCACAAATTTCCCTACCCGAGCTAGTGGTCACAGGTAAGTGAAGAATATTATTATACTTGCAACACTGCTCAAAATCAATAAATAATGTTCTCTACCCACGAATCGTCACACAGATAAAACCTTGTACTTCAACTATTGAACATTTATTGTAGCACTTTGTAACTATTGAACAACTGAAGTTAACACTGAATTTAGTCCCAGACCAATATAATTGAAAAACTGAGTACCCATCTTCCGTCCATCGGCGATGTTACAGGTCCCTACAGTTGAGCGTCGGTTTTCTTGCGTCCACACATATAAACAAGATTCATCTTTCATTTATTTATGACACCTGGAAATTCGCAGGTATTAGCACTCCAGATAGACTTACGACTATCCCAGCTCCTCCACCAAATTGTAAAGAAACTGTGAAATTGGTATTGCGGCAAAAATCCCGACACTGAAAGAGATTATTTGATTTAGAAAAAAACCTCAAAAGTTTATTGTAACAATTGTCTTCGATAGATATCAAGAACGCGTGATCATGGGGTATCTTATTGATCACTTTGGCCTCCGCCGCTCAAAGATGACTTTGAGACAAATGTATATGTTTACTGCTAGAACAGTTTCCAAACATTACACTTTAGTAATTAGTTTTGCAGTGACACATATATAGTTCAATTCATTGTTTATGCGTATCTTAGTTGGGTGTAACTCGGAGTAATCTGCTTCCTGCTGCTGCTGCTGAAGTAGTCGTTGTCACGGTCCATTTCATCTGCTAACTGGATCAAGTTACACAAGTGCGACACAGTGGTTGCATCTTAAACTGAACTTCTCTGAGCCTTGTGCTCCTCGTATTTATACGTTTTTAACAATGGAAACAACAAAACTACAGTCCAAATTTATAAAATTAACAATTACAAGTTTAACATTATTATGAGTAACAATCCACAAAACCTTGCGTATTTTATGCCGAAACTGGCGTATACAATATAAAAGATTTTTACATAAAATATACATCACATTATATAAAATACAGAAAAACAACAATACCAACCTATTTTTTCTTAATTATGGCTTCATTATTGAATGCAAAATATAGCGAACATATATTTGACAAACGTGACATACAAGTAAACAAATGAAATAATAAACTTTATGAGATTTAATGTATTACGCGAAATAACTTATTAGATAGAATTGAAATAACGCAACTTTCAATTAATTGTCTCTTCGGAGAGTATTTCATTAGGGTATTGCAACAGGAATGTAAAACAAGAGGTTGTTTTATTTTAAGTGCCAAGTATCGTCGCCAGAGTGCAACATGGTCGCATGAAGTGAAAATGGCGACTCCACAGCAGCGCACGCAAGCAGTAGTGTGGTTTGCAGACACAAAATCGCCGATTACTGTGCAAAGAAATTATCGTCGTGTGTATGAATTTCCTATAATTTTGGCAACAGGAAGTGTTCTGAAACATTCTGGTGGTGCACTTTACAGAGTTTCAGAAGAGACAGTGGAGGTCATCAGACAAACGCTTCTCAGAAGCCCACGTAAGTCAAGTATCTAGGCAACTTGATGTACCTCGATCAACATTGCATCGTGTAGTTCACCAGCATCTTCGTATGTGCGCTTACAAAGTACAATTTCTGCAACAGCTGACGCCGAACGACAAACCACGCCAACAACAATTTGCTGCGGATATGCTGCAGCGTATCGATATGGATGCCAACTTCCTCGAAAGATGTTTATTCTCAGATGAGGCAGTCTTTCATCTATCAGGAAGTATAAATAGGCATAATGTTCGGATTTAGGGTTGGCAAAATCCGCACGTTGTCATTGAATATGTTCGTGACAGCCCTAAACTAAACGTCTGGTGCGGGCTAATGCACGACAGGTTTGTTGGACCGTTCTTCTTTGCAGAACAAGCAGTGAATGGGTCACTGTATCTGAACATGTTGGACCAGTTTGTGTACCCTCAGATACAGGACTTGTAACCCAAAATCATTTTTCAACAAGATGGAGCTCCACCGCATTGGTCAACGGCTGTTCGCAAGTTCCTGGATAGGAAATTTCCCAATCGTTGGATCGGACACAGAGGACACATTGCCTGGCCATCACGTTCACCCGTCATTAGGCCGCTTGATTTCTTCAGCTGGTGATTCATGAAGGACCGCGCGAACCGTGGTAAGACGCCCAAGACCGCACGGCTGCCCCGCGCGGCCCCAATTTGCATTTTCATTTTTTGTTTTCTGCGTGCCGCTTAATTGTTGACTTACTTACACTTTATACGCGTGCTGATTCATTTAATCCGTGATATCCATTTAGGTATAACGTTACACTTAAATGCAGTTCATCTGTGCTCCACTTTCCTCAGCTTCTTTCTGTTGCAACACTGTGGTACTGAATAATTATTTAATTAATAAGTTAGGTTAAAGAACACTTTAAAATTCACAATATCATTTCCAAACATTATGTTGCAATTGTAATGCTAATCGCATTTTTAAAGCTCACTTTAAGAGCAAGTATCTCAGTTTGTACCGGTAGAATATATGATACTTACAGCGGTACATAATAAGGAACGTCTCCATTTCCTCTTTGTCAACATCCTACAAACGAACCACAAAGGATACACATTCATGCTATCTGAAAATAAAGATTATTTCCTGTACATTCAACCATAAAAAAAACGTCATGTTACCAGATACCTAATAACAGTAATTCCCTTCGCCACGTACACAAAAAGGTCAAAACTATAACAAAGTCAACGCTGTCTGCAGACGGTCTGTCCCTCAACACACACAGGCCATACCTGAGATTTTGGCTCCGAGGAGCTCACTAAATGTCACTTAGTACAAGACGTACGAATTTTATAGCAGTGGTGCAAATTAGGTGCCGGTATATAGGCAGTTACGAACTGTATTCGTGTCCTGAAGCGGCGTATCTCACGACGCTGAAATTACCCAAACTTTATTCATTCAATATTTGATGCTGAGAGCACTTACTAATTTCCTTGCAGTTTTGCTGTTCGTGCATACGTTTTAATTTACTACTTCTTCATTACTAACTATATTCATGACACATTTTGCAAACAGTATCTACATGTATCACTTTAATATATCAGCAAAATTATATCATTGAACAACCCATAGTTCAGGATGTGTGACGTTTGAAACATTGGAGTTTGATTCTTTAAAGAATCGAGTGTGGGTGTTTACTGGTAATATATTATTTTTGCTCCTTCTCGACAAAACAAACATTTTTGGCACTTAAACGACTACAGTAATACCCGTAATGGCAGATTTACGCAAATTAAAAAGTAAAATACAAAAAAGGTTATCCAAAACCTTGGTGCTGCTTTCCTGGATAACTCAGATTTTTTCTAGCAGTTCACGTGACTTTTACGTATGTCAGTGTTTTCTGTATATAAGAAATATAGATCTATAGCCTTATTAGGATTCCATTTTGTAGGAAGATAGGGGCATAGCACTCCTGATAGACCATTGGTAGTAAAGCGCAGTAGCTCCTCAAACAATGAAATGTCTGGGAACATTATGAAAACACGTTGTACTGCATTACTTCATACAAAATACCACAAAATTTCTGCTACGCATATTACTGAAAATCCAAAAATAATTATATCCGTATTTTACAATTATTCAGTGTCTACCTACACACTCCGCAAGCCACTTTACATTATGTTTGCCGGCCGTGGTGGCCGAGCGGTTCTAGGCGCTACAGTCTGGAACCGCGCGACCGCTACGGTCGCAGGTTCGAATACTGCCTCGGGCGTGGATGTGTGTGATGTCCTTAGGTTAGTTAGGTTTAAGTAGTTAAGTTCTAGGGGACTGATGACCTTAGAAGTTAAGTCCCATAGTGCTCAGAGCCATCTGAACCATTTTTACGTTATGTTTCGGTGAGAGTACTAATATTAATGAATTACTGTCCTACTTTATTTGCTTATTGAGAGTGCAAAAATGATTGTTTGCACGTTCTGTGGTCTCCCAAATCTGATTTGTCTCATGTACATGCTGTAGTTACGCGAGATATACGATGATGTCATCATAATTGTTGCACATTCCTCATCGAATTTGAAGATGTTATTGAAATTGTCACGTCTAAAGAAAAAAAAATGTTATGGTAAACGTTTCCTTATTTATCATTGTGTATCGGTTGTCTAAGTTTACTCAACGGGGTTTCACAAGAATAACATCACCCCTGTTACACTTTCGTACGGGCTATACCAGCCGGTTACGGTGCTAGCAGCGCGTGTACGAATTCGTACGATGTCTGCTATTAGGTCCACTCGATGAGGACTCCAATCGGTGGATCAGTGCTCTAGATTTGCTCGCAGTAGCATCTTGTACGTAACTTCCTTTACAAACGAGCTGCACTTTTCCAGAACCCTTCTCACAAATCTTAGTCTCTCATTCGGCCTACCTATTAAGATTTTACATGTCAGTCCTACTTTACGTCGCTTTTTAGTGTTAACGTGCTCTAGACATCCACTACTGTGCTTTAATCATCTACTGTCGCGTAGCTTCTCTTGTTATAGCCCTTATCTTGCGCTGAATATTGAACCATTTATGTTAGTTTGAAAAATTTGTATGTTTTATCTTTCTTGTCACCAAGAAATTTGTTCCATGAAAACTAATCTCCTTAACGTGTAAACAATGCTCGATTGTTGACAGCGCCGATTCGCAGTATAACTCGGCTGTGATCAACACGAACGTCATAGTGACGTACACGGGAGAAGTGGTGTGGCTGAGCCACGGCATTTTCCGCAGTTCGTGTGACATAAATGTCGAATACTTCCCGTTCGATATTCAGAGTTGTAATATGAAGTGGGCATCCTGGACATACGATGGCTATCAGGTAATAATCGCCTTTCGGTTTTCAAACATTGGATTATTCTCGTTTTACTTTACAATGGCAATAATGTCAGATTCTTGTCACTTACTGCATTACGTAATTGTGTATACATTATAGCAGTTAATACCTGCTTGTCCCGCAGTTAGACCTGGTGAAGCAGACGGAAGAGGGTGACGTCAGCAACTATCAGGCCAATGGCGAGTTCGACCTGGTCAGCTTCGACGCAGTGCGCCACGTCGAGTTTTACTCGTGCTGTCCAGAGCCGTACCCCGACATTACGTACATCATTCGGCTGCGGCGGAGGCCCATGTTTTATGTCTTCAATTTGATTCTTCCTTGTATCCTTATCAACGGAATTGGTAAGTAATAACATAATGTAGCTCTTAAGAAAGGCTAGTCAAAACTTAGCGTTAATAGCAGGTTCTACCGCCGCTTTAGTAATGCATCAGAAATTTCGGGATAAACCCAACCCACCCAATCTTAAGTACGGAAATCTTTAATTACCATGGCGCCTTATTCTGCACGGAACGTGACTTATCAAAACACCGTACATATCCAACCGCAGTACTGCAAATTGTTACCACCTCGTTCTCTCACTTTGTTTCATTCTCTAGCAGAATATACACTCCTGGAAATGGAAAAAAGAACACATTGACACCGGTGTGTCAGACCCACCATACTTGCTCCGGACACTGCGAGAGGGCTGTACAAGCAATGATCACACGCACGGCACAGCGGACACACCAGGAACCGCGGTGTTGGCCGTCGAATGGCGCTAGCTGCGCAGCATTTGTGCACCGCCGCCGTCAGTGTCAGCCAGTTTGCCGTGGCATACGGAGCTCCATCGCAGTCTTTAACACTGGTAGCATGCCGCGACAGCGTGGACGTGAACCGTATGTGCAGTTGACGGACTTTGAGCGAGGGCGTATAGTGGGCGTGCGGGAGGCCGGGTGGACGTACCGCCGAATTGCTCAACACGTGGGGCGTGAGGTCTCCACAGTACATCGATGTTGTCGCCAGTGGTCGGCGGAAGGTGCACGTGCCCGTCGACCTGGGACCGGACCGCAGCGACGCACGGATGCACGCCAAGACCGTAGGATCCTACGCAGTGCCGTAGGGGACCGCACCGCCACTTCCCAGCAAATTAGGGACACTGTTGCTCCTGGGGTATCGGCGAGGACCATTCGCAACCGTCTCCATGAAGCTGGGCTACGGTCCCGCACACCGTTAGGCCGTCTTCCGCTCACGCCCCAACATCGTGCAGCCCGCCTCCAGTGGTGTCGCGACAGGCGTGAATGGAGGGACGAATGGAGACGTGTCGTCTTCAGCGATGAGAGTCGCTTCTGCCTTGGTGCCAATGATGGTCGTATGCGTGTTTGGCGCCGTGCAGGTGAGCGCCACAATCAGGACTGCATACGACCGAGGCACACAGGGCCAACACCCGGCATCATGGTGTGGGGAGCGATCTCCTACACTGGCCGTACACCACTGGTGATCGTCGAGGGGACACTGAATAGTGCACGGTACATCCAAACCGTCATCGAACCCATCGTTCTACCATTCCTAGACCGGCAAGGGAACTTGCTGTTCCAACAGGACAATGCACGTCCGCATGTATCCCGTGCCACCCAACGTGCTCTAGAAGGTGTAAGTCAAGTACCCTGGCCAGCAAGATCTCCGGATCTGTCCCCCATTGAGCATGTTTGGGACTGGATGAAGCGTCGTCTCACGCGGTCTGCACGTCCAGCACGAACGCTGGTCCAACTGAGGCGCCAGGTGGAAATGGCATGGCAAGCCGTTCCACAGGACTACATCCAGCATCTCTACGATCGTCTCCATGGGAGAATAGCAGCCTGCATTGCTGCGAAAGGTGGATATACACTGTACTAGTGCCGACATTGTGCATGCTCTGTTGCCTGTGTCTATGTGCCTGTGGTTCTGTCAGTGTGATCATGTGATGTATCTGACCCCAGGAATGTGTCAATAAAGTTTCCCCTTCCTGGGACAATGAATTCACGGTGTTCTTATTTCAATTTCCAGGAGTGTATGATCACAATGGTGTGAAGTGACACAATCGTTCAAGTCGCTGCTCACGAGTGCTACTTGTACCTACAAAGAATTGGTCCAATCCGACATGTCCAAACCTGTCCTGAAATTTGTCACACGGGAAGATTACAGCGAAATGAATGCACTATCAAAATTTTAGCTGCTAAGGCGCAATGCAAGTAGTTTTTTAAAAGTGTTGAAGTTATTCATATTTGCCGCACGAAGAGCCTCTTATACCAGCGGTTTGCGCAGCACTTCCTTCCTAGTGCTGGAATCGGCGATTAAGCAGATGTAGCCGCGACAAGAGGACAGAGTGTCGCGTTGTGCAAAGTCCAAAGTTTACACATGTGAATTTTAAGCTCTTCAATGATACCAAAAATGCCTCACTTCATCAATTTTTAAACAACTAGTACTTCATATCGACAGCTAAACAGTTGCAGTTTGCAGATTTATTTCTTACAAAAGTGACTAGCAGAGGGAAGAAAATCAAGGCGCCCGCCACTGTGATCGAGCGGTTCTCGGCGTTTCAGTCCGGAATCGCGCTGCTGCTACAGTCGCAGGTTCGAATCCTGCCTCGGGCATGGATGTGTGTGATGTCCTTAGGTTAGTTAGGTTTAAGTAGTTCTAAGTCCAGGGGACTGATGACCTCAGATGTTAAGTCCTATAGTGCTTGGAGCCATCTGCACCATTTTTTGAAAATCAAGGCAGTGTGTGATGTCACATTACAGCCGACTTCCATCAATCGGGACCTTAATTTGTTGACTTAAATATTATACAAGAATTCCTGAAGCACAGTTCTTATGACAATTTTATAATAATAACGCATATTTTGCTAACCCATCAGGTTAGCCGAGAGCGCTAATGCGCTGCTTCCGGGACTCGAGTAGGCGCGCCGGCCCTGGATCGAATCCGCCCGGCGGAGTAACGACGAAGAGCCGTTGTGCCGGCCAGCCTGGATGTGGTTTCTAGGCGGTTTTCCACATTCCACTAGGTGAATACCGGGCTGGTCCTTACGTCCCGCCTCAGTTACACGACTCGCAGACATTTGAAACACATTTGCACTATTTCATGGTTTACACTAGACACAGACAGCTGGGGTAGACTGATTTCTTACGGGTGGGTACGGGGTAGCGACAGGAAGGGCATCCGACCACCCCTTCAATTAACCATGCCAAATCCGACCGTAACCACGCCGACCCTGCGAAACCTGTGGGACAAAGGCACAAGCAAAAGAACATATATTTTGCTAACAATGAAACAGTTGCTTGTTTGTTCCCTGTAGTTGTCAGAAAAATGAGAAGTGTCTATTGCATGAAGAAACCAAACATTTCCCTTACACTAGGCATTTCTGGTAACAGAAAACTTAATGCATTCAGGCACTTCACAGTAATTACTAGTTAATTAGACAGAACTGGAATGGAGGTGATGCAAGCTGACAATGCAGAAACGACTGAAGCTTAACAATACTGTTCCGCTGATAAACCTGCAATGACAAAGAGCAATTGCAAATTATGCTGCCCGACAGTTACCTGACAAATGCTTTACTCGGTTGATTTTTTTTTTCTTCGAAAGGCTGAATCACATAATTAGGTGCACGTGGAAACTGAATTATATTAACAGTCTTCTCGTCGCCCTCCTAAATACAATGAATTATTCTCTGCAAATGGTAAGAAAACGTTACAAAAGCAGCATTCAGAATTATTGTTTCTCATTTTTCAAAATTTTGCTACATCGATTACAAGACTTTTGCAAGTAAAAGAATCATTTTTTTTATTTTTCGTCCTAATTTGCCTTGACGCTCCTGAAGGTAAAGATAAAGTTGCGGAAACAGTAATCCACCGATAATTATGAAATGTTCAAATGTGTGTGGATTCCTAAAGGACCAAACCGCTGAGGTCATCGGTCCCGAGACTCACACACTACTTAAAGTAACTAATGGTAAGAACAACACACACCCGCATGCCCGACGATGGAGGACTCGAACCTCCGGCGGGAGCGGCCGCGCAATGCGTAACATTGCGCCGCAAACAGCGCGGCCACTCCGCGCGGCGATAATTATCACTGGAATTGTTGAATATGAATAAGCTTCGTCTCGCATCGGCGACTTCTTTTACCATACAATTTACTGAATTTGTTAAATTGAGCCGAAGATGCCTAGAAATCAGTAATGTTCATCTCACATACAATTCATCCAGTTTCGTACATCTCCTCTGGTGACAATGCATTCACTCTCACGAACAGTTCTAAATGTTTCGAATAGTTTTCATTTCACACTTTTGCGAGTTTCATTTTGGCGCATATTTCGTTTCGTGTAAATCTTTCTTCCATTTATACCAATCATGTTCATATTTTACGGAACAAAATTAGCTGTGTACACAGCTTAAGTGTTTTCTCCTTACTTCAACAAAAAATTTACAGCCTTTTCTTTGTCACTGAAAGCTTTCACTATACATGTTTTCTAGGGCTTGGAAGGTACTTTGTTTTTGTTCTGGACTTTAATTAGCATAACAATCATCGTTCGAACTACAATTCACAGAACTGTCTGAGGTATTACTTGTTTCTGCTACTGTTACCACAGTTTCTAACGAAATATCGACATCGTTGGAACGAATGTCCAAGAATTAACTAATAAATGCACATGTGTAGGTCTTCAGGAGATGTAGGTGATTCTGATTTGCACACTGGGTTCTTCACATTTCATCTTTCTAATGTCGAAAACATTAATCGGATCCCACGTTTCTGCGAAACTCTCTTCACAAAGGCAGATGCTGTGACCGAGCATATGCCAAGAAATCACTAAGAAAATAAATTCAGTTCTATCTCCATTGTTAGCAGTTAGTGATACCACAAAGGCATACAGTCTGGAACCGTGCGACTGCTACGGTCGCAGGTTCGAATCCTGCCTCGGGCAATAATGTGTGTCATGTCCATAGGTTAGTTAGGTTTAAGTAGTTCTAAGTTCTAGGGGACTGATGACCTCAGATGTTAAGTCCCATAGTGCTTAGAGCCATTTGAACCACAAAGGCAACTGCTAAATTTGTTAGGGATATTAAATGAGTTGCAAAATGGCTCTGAGCACTATGGGACTTGACATCTATGGTCATCAGTCCCCTAGAACTTAGAACTACTTAAACCTAACTAACCTAAGGACAGCACACAACACCCAGTCATCACGAGGCAGAGAAAATCCCTGACCCTGCCGGGAATCGAACCCGGGGACCCGGGCTAATGAGTTGCAAATTCGACTGAGTAGTAACTGTGAACGATTGTGTCAGAGGAACTATCAACGGAAACGGAAATTCGCTATACCAATTACGATTGCGTTGTGCCATCTGTTTAGCGACATGCTGTCAGCCAAAGATAGGTGCCCACAGGGCTCGTATTCAGTCTACTACAGCTACGGCAAGGGTGTACAGTTCTCCAGCGATCTGGCGAGTAGGAATTTGGCAAGTTTCAGCATTTTTTTTTTCAAATACTTGCAGTGTGTTTTAGCAGCTAATTTTTGACATTGTACTTCTTTCCGTGATTTATTGCTGTATAAAAAAATTAAGGTCATGTTTCGACACCTCAGACTGGACAACTAGCTTGTTAGTGCTCCGTCTGTAATGTCATAATTGTGAAGGACGCCTGTCGCAGAAATATTATTTGATTTTTCTTTACTTATCAATACTTTAGCGAAGCTCAATATCAGTTAAATTACACTTTCTTTGCCTGTTCACGGATATTCAGCCGGGTAGCGTCAAACACACAGTACAACATTTTAGCCAGCTGACTTATCACAGGATGGCCCACGGGAAACGGGCAGTTTTCAAATAAAAAGTAATATGTTGTATTCTAAGGAATTTCTATTTACCAAAATCGAAGGTTAACATCTTCTATGATTTACATTGTTGCTTGCGAAAAATTACATCATCCAAGTGGCGGCCAGTTTCTCGAATACAATTTTCAACTTTCTCCCAGAAACTTCCTCTAACTCGAGCCAACAACAGTCATTGGTCAATCGAGCCGACTCTTCTTTCACAAACAGCTTTCAGTCCCGCTGAACTCTGGTGCCTGTGGACATATAGACATTCTTTCAAATACCTTCAGAAGAAAAAGGCATAAGCGGACATATCTGGTAATCTTAGTGGCCACAGCACTTCACATAAACGAGGAATGAGAGTCCAAGGAAAAATGCTCCTCACAACTGCCGTGCGTGCATTTGCAATGTGTCATGTTGCACCATGCTGATGAAAATAAATACTGCTCGTGTTTAACAGCCGCCTCAGCAATTCTGGCAAAACGAGCAAGTTTATCGTGTGCACGTAACGTCTAGTGTCCACCGTCTCTGTTACGCCGTCCGTCTCAAAATAGTATGGCCCAATTTCACAGACAGTGACTACGGCAAAACACAGAGTCACACCTCAGGAGTGAAGAGGTCTTTCGTAAACGACGTATGGTTGACCAGAAGCCCAAAACCATAGTTCTGTTTGTTAACTGTCATACTTACAAACGAAAATGCTCGTCATCATTCATAAATTCTATAAGACTAGGGTCGTCTTCAAAGATCACTTGCATAGCACGGCGATGTCTTCTCCCTGTCTTTCGACTGTTGACCCCACCAGTATTTTGTACTGAAGGAATTGTAGACAGTATACGTGTTAACGTGCAAATCATTTCGGACTCGTGATGATTGTCTCTCTCACAGTGGCGACGTTTTCAGGTGTCTTCACTTTTTTTATCAGGGCCTGTCGACATGTTCTTACGAATGTTTCCTGTTGTTCTGAGCGATTTAACCCATCATAGGATCGCAATACGACTTGGAGCTATGCCATTGAAATGGCAACGAAATATCCATAGTGTTGGAACGACAGACTCGTCGTTTACGACAAAGTTATCGTATCCGAAGAAGCGATCCTCAGTCTCCACTGTTCCACAGCTGCCGAAATGACACAAGCGTTGCCTCTCTCTCGCGACTCATGGCTGTGTACTAGCTAATCTAGAAACGCCCTACTGACTCAATGACTTCCTGCAACACCGTCTTGGTTATTTACTCCCTGGTACTGTCGATCTCGGCTCTGCGGTTATCAGCTTCGGGGTGCGTCAGATCTGATTTCCCCCCCCCCCCCCCACCCATTCTTCTGATTAACCGTCTATAGGTGCGTGCCTGGTGCCTGTCGGTGGGAGATTCGACGGGCCGTGCTTGCCAGTGTGTTCCACGTCTGCAAGTTTGAGCAGCTTGCAGTAAACGCTTCACCCTAGTGTGTCATCTGCTTTTCGCTTAACCGTCACGTCAATGGACAGGAGCTTTTCGTTGTACTCCACCTCCACTGTGAAACAGGTGTTTGGACGCAGCAAGTCCAAATATTGCACGAGAGGAAGTAGACACACCTTTTGCAGCAATGTTCGTACCTTATGTGGAAAGTGCCGGCGAAAATTGGAAGAACTCTTCGGAAACACAATGTCAAGTGCGTTGTCTGTCCGCCACACAGGATCAGAGTTTTGATAGGTTGTTTGAAGGACAGCTTGAGATTAAAATCTTCATCTCATGATAATGATTATCAGTTTTAGAAGTGAGTATGTCCTCCCTACACACGGGTGACTTCCTCCATTCTGCGAGGCATGTTCTGGATCTCAATGGCAGCTTCAGTGATGTCCTGAAGATAGGTGGAACACGTCCCGTTGCTGCTCTGTTCCATTCATGTCTGTGGACTGTACTGGCCAATGCGTTTGGTTGATGTTCCATCTTTGAAGGTTCCGAGACGTTGCATTTCCATGGATTAGGATGAATTTGTCACCGACTTCACGTCTACAGGGCTTTACAATCGTTTGTTGGAGGCATTGTGGAGCAGTCAAATTGGCGTAGATGGGTGTTAGAGGAGTCTGCCGCCCAGAACGTCACTTCCACATGCAAAAGGATAGACTTCCTCAGCTCCTCCTGGTGTCGTCTAGCACTTTTCCAAACCCTAACACGACTAGTGTCCGTTGCAAACCAATCCTGGTCTCGTCAGCAAACATGACATTACTCCATAATGCAAGGTCCAATGTTGATGTGCAAGAGCCCAGTACTTCGATTGCGTCGGTTCCTTTGGTTCAGTGCAAAGCTTCTCATTCGTCTTCTGGAATGAAGGCCACCCTGATGCAGTTTTCTACGCACTGTTTGGTCTGAGATACGAATCCCTGTTGTCTGGGAGAAGTCCTCTGCAATATTTCTGGCAGTTGATGTTGGGAGCCTGCGAGCCGACAGTTGGAGGAAACGATTCTGGATTAGTGTTGTCATACGAGGACGACACTACGAGGACTATGTTCACACTTCCCGTCTCTCTGTACTTTATCCACATCTTAGACACCACACTTTGAGTGACATGTAACCGATCGGCAACATCTTGGTGTATGTGACCTGCTGAAAGTAAAGCCCCTATCCTGCTCTATCAAAGTGTTGTATGTCTCTACGTGCCATGTTACTGCAGTGCTGAACACGATCTGAATGAAGCTGTTGTTGCTACTGGACTGCTCGCTGTGTGTCGCTCCGGCAGCGGCATGTTTATATGACTGGGAAACGGCCACAAAGCATGCAAGTAGTAAACACCCTCTAGTAAGGGAGCTGTAACTGGATAATGTATGAAGTGCCCCTGTCAATGAGACCTCTGGTATCGTAAATTTCATTTAACGACACTATTCCGAACTTCTGTTGGGCAGTGTAGTAAAATTATTTCTGGAGCTAGTCTACCGTTAATACTCATTACAAGATGCCCGCTCACTAATCATTAGTCCCCGAGCACTGGAAAAGTTACAACAATACTTCACACTATCGTAAATTCAACACGAGATTGCACAATTATGTTTAAAGGGAACTTTAACAATTCATTCTGTATTATGTGCCCGTGCGAGACAATTTGTACAAATCTAAATATGTGGACAGCACGCTAAAGACCCACAGATAAAAGCCATCACACGGATAAATGATAACCAATCAAGTCAGCTGTAGCTTAGCTCTGTAGGATTTTGTTTGAGTCGAAACTAACTTATTCACTCATTTTACATTTAGATAATTATTGGAGGCCATTCTGAAATGTTTCATCTACTGAGTTAGGTGACTTGGTTTGGTGAGTGACGGTAGTACTGTGTGGGTGATATAAAACTATGTCTTTCATTTAGCGACTTTTCAGGGTTTCATTACTTACAGCTATGAGCCTAACAAGCTTTTAAACACCTGATTCGATCATCAGAATCGACTTCCAAAAGCGAGAAAGCGAATAGGGATGGTTTCTATCAGAACAGTTGTAGTATTCAACAGGTTATTCGCTACCGTAATTTAGTACTAAACAAGTTCCTCTAACTTCGAATGGTGCGCTATGTGCAAACTAGATGCTGGCTACAAGCTATAGTTGTTTTAATTACTCTCTGAATACGTCGACAAAGTTTTTCACCAAACTTCTATGATACTTGAAAACAAATTAGAATATCAAAACACCCTTCCTAAACAACTTCTTTTAGTACAAATGAAACAACAGATTCGTGATCTGTGAATATAATTTGCACAGTGTAAAAGTAAACTGCTTTTTATTTCAGCGCTTTTGGTTTTCTACGTTCCTTCGGAATCAGGAGAGAAAGTTACCCTGGGAATCAGCGCTCTGCTATCGATGACGGTGTTTCTCATGACTATAAGAGAGAGCCTGCCTCCGACAGAAAAGACGCCACTCATAAGTAAGTACTTTGTAGGAAATCCCTTCTTATAGTTCTGCTCTACACTTACTACCATTCAAAAACAAAATTACTGGCTTCCCCGCTAATATTTCATGTAGAATCCAACGTCAAAGGTTTCATTAAATTAGTAAATGACTTTCTATGACATTACTGTCCAACCAAGTAGTTACGTCATTTTTTAATCAGTAAGTCTTGGAATAACACTGTTTAATCATTAGGCTCCCTATTTCAACTAAGCCAATGGTATCTGTACCCCTATAATACTAAAGACGTTATATACCAATTAACAGGTCTATTTCTGTTTATTAGCACTGGCAAACCTCCTTGATAACCAGTTGTATTTAAGTCTTTAACAGTGAATTAAGCAACAGTTTAATGTGAGATGACACTTCCTTTCACACTCTGAAAGAAACTGAAAACAGTAACAAAGAAGAAGAATGAGTAAAATAGTTGAGGGATACGAATGTGTAGGTTTGTGCGGCTAATGACCTCATTAAAATCCTTCAAGGTAGTCTGCCGCGTCATGTTATTATACTTGAATGTTAAAATACTAAATATCCGACTCTTCGACCTGAGGACGGCCGTCGCAACACCGCTGGACATTTAGTATATTATGACATGTCGATATACCCAGAAGTTTAGTGATCTATGAATTGAAATATAGTACGTGCAACTATAAATATATTTTGGCTTCGACCAGAAACGTTAATATTAGATACAAAGATCACAAATGATATTCAAGATTGAATTTACGCACTCCGCACATTCATAACATCTAATACAAGTATATCACCGCTACCACAATGAGATAAAAACAGACATCCGCCCTACTCTTCCTACCCTAACATTCTACTCCGCTGTCACCCTCTGCAGTTCCCACGTTCCCTCAGTTAACCCAATAGCAAGATCCGTGCGACTGTGACATGCAGCCTGTAGTCCAATACTGCTTAAAAAAGAACCACCAGACACACGCCAACTCTAGTAAACAAAAAGTAAAATCGAAATTCTGTACTTGAAAGTTATACAAATATTAACATAACCTATTATGCTTCCAGGAAACACTATATTCCTCACAACAAAATACTATACATAAAAAATTGAGTAGCTGTATGTAACCGAGCAAAACTCTACTTATTGTTATTACTTGTCATAAGCATAAATACAATAACCAGAGTTATCCCCACGTTGCCTGCACTATAGACAATGCGAGTTGGCTTGATTAGAACCAGATGTATAACATCTACGCTTTCACTGATTTCTCTTAAAAACTAATTCCACTGGACCTGGTAGTTGTTAGCTCTCCAGGAGCACTGTTCACGTTCTGATTGCTGTAATGTAGGCCTACTACAGAGATCCATTGTATCGCTTCCTCTACCTGCTCATAGCAGTTTCATGTTTTACGTGGAACAAGGCCTTTCCCAGTCAAAATTAATACACACGCGAGGTACATCTTCAACAAGAATTTCCTCATTGTAAATCCACCCGTAAGTGAGCGGTTTTTCTCGGTGTAAATACTACATATGTAAAATCGTCATTTTGGGCACAATGTCCAAAAGCAGGAGTATCATGTGGCCATTAATTATAAACGGATTTACTTTGTTTAGCCTTTCGTTTACGTTTAAGTGATCGTCGATGAAGAAGTCCGTTAATATAATCTCCAGTACGACCTGCGATTGTTGTTGATGTTGATGGAGCTATATTTCTAGGACGACTTTGGGAGAGCCTGTCTCGTCCTCCCGCTGAAAAGTGGCCCACATTGTCCTTAGAGACCTGAAGACATGGGTCAAACATATGCATTTTAAGACAAATTCAGTGAAACCGAGTATATCGATGCATTTTTAAATTATTCAGAGTGTGCACACGAACTCAAACACGCACACTGGTATACAGGCATAGTAACTGTATTGCGTTCAATCTCCTCTAAATGACAGTCTCTGGCTGTATTTGCTGCCTGCCTGCCTCTGTCTCAGCAGTTACATTAGACACAATACAGTCACACTTGATTTTTCAAACCGTGAAGACGTTCTTGTCAATAGATTTTCATCATTGTAATAATTTAAACTGCTTTGTGTGCTACTTATTGCACACTTTATTTGCTGTTGTAAAGTAAATAAAAATTCTCCATATTTTATGCACATGTATAAAGCAGACAAGTTTGTTCCACGCTCCACTAAACGTATGTATCGAGATACGTAATTATTATGCTATTCTTGAAGCACATGTACAACACTCGCTCTCGTTGGTCATTCATAAATCTATCTCTGTCAAAAACAATCTGAATTTAATTATGTTTTGATAGGGGAAAAATAAGAAATTAATAACGGACCTAGATCCTCAGAAGTCATTATCAAATGTATAAAAAAATGAAGAATTTATTAATACTAAGATCACTTGTAAGTATGAGCGTCTATCTATCGCTAACAAAATATGACACTTTCTACAACACAAAACGCTTTTTGCGGAAAGAGGGCAAATACGTAGTTCACGGGAACATCAGACAACTTGTGTCGCTAAGAACTGAGGAACGATCACACATTCATAGGTAGATGACGGGAGGTTGATGTGGTATCAAAATTTCTTCAACTGTCATCATGTATCAATTCGAACACAGAGATGTGTATTTGTGTGAGTGCGACCAAGGTTTTGCTACGTGAAAGGCACCGATATATGCCCAGTAGTCTCTATTTCAACCTAAAAACCCGTTATATCTTTCCCGTCAAAAATCAAGTACACGGCAGATTGGGAGGAAGTTGGCAGACTGGCCTACCACCACCCACCATAACGAGCACGAGTGTCTGTAACTGGAGAAAGTCAGGCCGCACCTGCCGTGAACAGTGGTCAGCGTTGCCAATGACAACGCCAATGATGCCACTGTAGACGGTTTGCCAAGAGATTCAATTTCTGTTTACTACCTAAAAATGATATCAGTTCCGAACAAGGTTTACTACATCTATCCTATGTGAGACGGATGAAGTCAAGTACCAACTTCTGTTGGGGTACTGACACGCACTAACTGGTAGGAACCACATATGTCCGAGATCGAAAGACAAGCCTTTGCAGATCTGGGAAACAACCGTGGCATCGTTTTCATTCAAGCAGACAAGTTCAGCACATGTGTGCATATGGATACGAAGGACTATGAGAACAAAATGCAACATTTAATCAGATGCCTCATACATAAGGAACAACGTAGGTCTAATAGCTAAGATTATCAGAAAGGAAGAGCAGAAAATATTTTGTCACAACCAGTAGAGTAATTCGCAAAGTCACAACTGCACTCAGAATATATGAAGTGAGGAACACAAATGAAGAGGCCAGTCCACTATCAATAGTACGAGGGATTAATTTGTCAACGTAGAACCTGGCAAAACATCTAACACAAAAATTGCGAAACCTACTGGGCAGTAGGCCATAGTACATAAAAGATTCATCCCGCTTCCACGCACTTATATAGCAACAGTCCATCGCGCACACGAACATGACTGTTAGTTTTGAAGTGACTCCGCTGTTCACAAATGTACCCTTGCAGGAAGCGTTTAACGTTTTACAACGGCTAGTTATCTCCGGCATATGTTACCTCGCGCAGTGCTGTATGATGGCCATTTTTTCAAGTGGAACGGCAAGTGGCGTAGCAAGAAGATCCCCCTTTCGCCATTAGCAGCGGATCTCTTCATGGAAGCGTTCGAGAAATCGACACAACATTCCGCAAATGCTGACAATTCTTTCGTTATCTGACCCCATGTGAAATAGACATAATAACTATGTAATGAGCACGTCAGGTTGGTAGTAGGGATGGCAAATGCTCGACTTCGTTTTATTGGGAGAATTTTGGGAAAGAGTAGCTCATCCATAAAGGAAACGGCGTATGGAACGCTAATGCGATCCGTTCTTGAGTACCGTTCGAGTGTTTGTGATCCCCATCAAGTCGGGTTAAAGGAAGAGATCGAAGTAGTCCAGAAGCGAGCTGCTACATTTGTTACCTGTATGTTCAATCAGCACACAGTAGTTATGGAGATGCCTCATGAACTCAAGGGGGAACCCCTACACGGAAGACGATACTATTTCAGCAACGCAACATTGCTCAAATTCAGAGAACCAGCATTTGAGGCCGGCTGCAGAATGATTTTACTGCCGCCAACGTACAGTTCGCTTATCGACCATGACGATATGATGCGAGAAATTAGGGCTCGTACGGAGTTTTTAGACAGTCGTTTTTTGTGAGTGGAACAGGAGAGGAAATGACCGAAAGATCCATCAATAAAATCATGTTCCCAAGGAAAAAGTGACAGACGAGCAGGTGGAACAACTACGTGCCGGGAGTTACCGTGCTTGGTGGAAGCACGCAGTTTCTTCGTCGAGTTGGCATTAAGCTGATTTATCGTAACGGCAACAAAATTAAAACACGCGCCGGAATCCAGCAAAGATACAATTGCTACGGTACACGCACATGGAGTTTATGATGTCAGCCGGGAGTATAGCGCATGAGATGCTGCTACTTATAAATACAGCTGAAAGAGCATAAGCGCCATATACCACTCAGATAAAATCAATAATTCGTGGCTATGACAAACGTTTCAGCGGAAGGTAAACAGCGTACTGATCCTTCTTAACTGCCCAGGATCCCGCGGGAGCAGGACCACTTGACGAAAGCTGCCTCCTGATTCGCCAATGTGGACCAATAAAATTCTAAAATTAGAATCAAATAAGATCATCATCTCCCTTCCTCTCCACTCCCAACATCCTATAATAAGTGAACAGGCAAACGTTGGGTTGTATAGCTGCTGATATTTTCGTTACGCAGATAAATTTACGAAACTTTGTCAAATAAGTATCGACGTAAATTAATGAACACAAAAGGGAGTGGACATATGCAGCCTCCGTGGGCTGTTCTTTAACCTTAAGGCCATAACGGGTAAGACTGTGTGATACGCACAGTCGATCAGAATGGAGAATCACGCATACCACGGCCAGAGAAGACCGATGATTCGTTTTTAACATTTATGTAAGCTATCAATTTACACTGCTGCCTGCAAGACATAGTATATATGCATATTTCTGTTCATAAACGAAGATTATGGAATTATGTTTAGGAATTTATTATCTTTTCAGCTTAATAGTAACAGTAATGACAATAATAATAGTAAAACAGAAAAAACGATTTAAAATAAAAATGAAATCCTACAGTAATGCTCCAAAGATCATGTAGATTATGTATATACGTCATCAACAAATCACAAAATAATTCTACATGAATAACTAGTGTGGAAGGCATGGAAAGGAAACAGGCTGGGAAATTGCGACTTCCAGCCGTACAGGGCATTGCGGCAACGCAATAGCGAGAGTTGAAACTGTGTGCCGTCAGACCCAAATTCCCAACTTCCCGTTCGCCGCACCGCAACAACCCCTGCCCACTGACCACCTATTGGCAGATTGCTGATCACCATAAGAGTAAGGACGTTGATTGTGCATCCACAGTGAAACTTTTCCATCAAACAGCCGTCGCGCCCATACAATTATAGATGTAAGTGGTGGGTGTCTGTTCATGTCTATATTCTAACACATTATCCATATCGCTAGCCCAGCTGTTGTGATGGACACTGGGGAACAAATCCTCCAGCCTCACTTCTTCTGCTCTTCGTCTGAAGTGAGTTTTCCAAGTGCTAGGTAGGAGTACACGTAGATATTTGGGTAAGGATCTATCAAATTAGCAACCATGTGTGAAATTTCATTTTGTATCTTTTACGAAAAATGTAACAATTAAGGTGCACGGAAGAGTGACTTCAATCCTGAACACTGCACAAGGTGCGATGAGCTGACAGTAAACGTTCGTAATGGTTTAGAATATTAGGAGAGGGAAGGGGTTTTTGAAACAAATTTTACCTTTGATCTTTATCTATTTTGGGCTGTGATCTCAAGCAGGAGTGATGTCATTGTGTCCACTGTCCAGTGGCATTTCCACTGATCGATTGTTATTTGGTCGACTGATTGAACATTCATTCGCGTGGCGTAAGATATCTTGGGAAACAAAGAATGCAAGACAAGTGAAACCTCCCGCCACTACTAATTGCTTGGTCGACTGATTGAACATTCATTCGCGTGGCGTAAGATATCTTGGCAAACAAAGAATGCAAGACAAGTGAAACCTCCCGCCACTACTAATTGCTGGCCTTCTAAGTCTCACCTCATCCAATGCGTATCGTCCTGAGGGTGTACATTCTGGTAGTTGGAAGACACTGTAATTCTGCAACTGACTTTCCTAAGGGGAAAGAAACAGAATCTGTATGTTCTTTCAGTGCACGTACGTGAAAGATGTGGAATATTCTGCTTACCTGCGTGTTCACTGTACGACGAGAATGCACTCGTCATACAGCCAACGCAATGGCTGACTATTGAACTACGTCGGATAACTTAGTAACGAAATTTTCCACGTAGAATACCCAAGCTAAATTCAATAACTGTACTTGATGAAGCTGCACAACAAAGCGAAGAAAATGTGTGCGACGCCAAATTCAAGCATGCCTGTTCTGTTGTATACAGTGAGTCGAACCCTGCAGCAATGTGAAAAAAATTGAGCAGTATCCTCGTAGGAATGGGAAAATACGGTTCTCTTTTTAATCCTCTGCAAACGTTCACACATCAAAAAAGTTTTGCATCACCCCAGTTCCCAGAACTCCTGAAGATAGACGTTGACGGTGGATGTTGCGTCACAGACACCGTCCCTTTGACTGTTCAGAGATGTCACTAAAACCATCCAAAGATGTAAACAACAATGCATGAGCAGCGCCTATTAGACGGAGGGGGTCCGACAGCCGATCAGTTCCAGTCATTCAAGCAGGAATGAGGTACACAGCTCGTGTTGTCTATAGTTCAACTATGCCTAGACGGTCAATACCGCGGTTCGATCCCGTCCCCATTCTTACTTTGTCCCGGGAAGGGCTCTCAACAAGTGAAGTGTCCAGGCGTCTCAGAGTGAACCGAAGCGATTTCGTTTGGACATGGACGAGATAGATAGAGTTTGGAACTGTCGATGACATGCCTCGCTAAGGCCGCCCAAGGGCTACTACTGCAGTGGATGACCACTACCTACGGATTACGGCTCGGAGGAACCCTGACAGCAACGCCACCAGTTTAAATAATACTTTTCGTGCAGCCACAGTACGTCGTGTTACGACTCAAACTGTGCGCGGTAGGCTGCATGATGCACATCATCACTCCCGACGTCCATGTCGAGGTCCATCTTTGCAACCACGACACCATGGAGCGCAGTACAGATGGGCCCAAAAACATGCCGAATGGACCGCTCAGGATTGGCATAACGTTCTCTTCACCGGTGAGTGTCCCATATGCCTTCAACCAGACAATCGTCAGAGACGCGTTTGGAGGCAACCCGGTCAGGCTGAACGCCTTAGACACACTGCCCATCGAGTGCAGCAAGGTGGAGGTTCCCTGCTGTTTTGGGGTGGCAGTATGTGGGGCCGACGTACGCCACTGGTGCTCATGGAAGGCGCTGTAACAGCTGTACGATACGTGAATGCCATCCTCCGACCGATAGTGCAACCATATCGGCAATATATTGCCGAGGCATTTGTCTTCATGGACGACAATTCGCGCCCCCATCGTGCACATCTTGTGAATGACTTCCTCCAGGATAACGACATCGCTCGACTGTAGTGGCCAGCATGTTCTCCGGACATGAACTCTATCGAACATCCCTGGGATAGATTGAAAAGAGGTGTTTATAGACGCCATGACCCACCAACCACTCTGAGGGATCTACACCGAATCGCCGTTGAGGAGTCGAACAATATGGACCAACAGTGCCGTGATGAACTTGTGGATAGTATGCCACGACGAATACAGTGATACAGCAATGCAATAGGACGTCCTACTGGGTATTAGATGTACCGGTTTGTACAACAATCTGGACCACCACCTCTGAAGGTCTCGCTGTATCGGGGTACAACATGCAATGTGTGGTTTTCGTGAGCAATAAAACGGACGAAAATGATGTTTATGTTGATCTCTAGTCCAATTTTCTGCACAGGTTCCGGAACTCTCGGAACCTAGGTGATGCATTTTTTTTTAATGTGTGTATTAACCGGCTGTAGTCAGCTCTCGAATTACAAACGTGAACGCTTGTTATTTATGCTGAAATCAGGGAAAATGTTGCTAGCAACGGGAATGAACACGGTGGGAAAAAGAGCACAAAACTGTGTGTTCTACGGCATTGGCAGAAGAAACATTCAACTAGTTAATGGAACAGTGATCACCAAGTTTGCGTCGAGTAAGAATCGCAGAATATAATTAACCTACAAGTAAGCGAGGTAAACAGTTATCAATGCTGTCTACACCCCCCTCCCCTTCCCCATGTTACAAAAGATTAGAGTAGGAGATAGCTACTCGGTTACAGCTTGTGGTGTTCTTTGATGGATCCGACTTTCGTTTAGACGGATTTGACCAGGTTATCTTTGCATGGAGGAGCAGTGCCAACGCCCAGTGACAGACAACTACAAAGTACCACGCCGCTCGATAAACAGAACGACAAAACGCTGCTTTAATAGGCTTCTGCTTCCGTTTGCTCTTTTCTTTGCTTCACTCCTTGTGGAAATGTTCCAGCAAGGATGATGAAGTCCGATACTCACAGTTGCTTATCCAGAGATTGCAAGAGAGTCATAGCCACCTCATAACAAGCCGCTCGGATGGCGAAGTTCGTGTCGAATGCCGAATGCACAAACTTCCTGTAGGTTAGTCGAAACTAGTAGGTTCGTCGAAACTACGAGATACCCATAGGTAACTCCAATATCTCACTAAAAATATCCTAGTAACAAATAGAGTGAAAAGCACTTCCTGTCAATAAATGTAAAGAACAGAGAAGGGGGCAAGGAGAGGAGTAAGTAGCGTTATATCAGTGATTACAAATCAAGTTAAATTTACAAAGTACTTGGCAATATGAGCCCATTTGCCAGTATGACGTTGACCCGCTTTGGCGTGGATGTATGCTCTGATTCGGTTGGGAAAGCTGTCATGTCCTCTCCTGAGGCAATCTTGCCCAAAACTGTTGTAACTGGTACTTTAATATCCTGAATACTGACACTGCGATGAAACTGACATCCGAGATGGTCCCACATATGTTCTATTGGGGACAGACTTGAGGATCTTGCTGACCACTGACGTACCTCAACATCTGACAGATAGTTCATAGACATAGGTGCCATGTGTGAACAAGCATTGTCCTCTTGAAAAATGACACAATACGTCGCATAAGGGGTAACACATGAAGCTGTAGGATATCTGTGACATACTGTTGTGCTATCCGATTTCTCTCAGTCAATACCAGTTGTGACCTGAATTCATACCAAAAGTTTTGCACACCATTACGCCAGAAGTAACACTGTTGTGCTGCTCTGAAACATTGTGAGAACAGCGTCTCGCCAGGTTTCCCTCGTACTGACCAACAACGGTCATCAAATGTAGTTCAGAGCTGTGATTCATAGCTGACCGCAGTGCGACGCCATTCATCAACAGTCCAGACTCGGCAGATTACATGTGGGACTGTAATTCCCTAGTCGGGATGCTGTTTGTCTCCGACCAGTGGTGCAGGATGATACAGTATGTTTCTGGGAGTCTATTACCTGTTCTCTGATGGCATGGGTTACAATATGCTTGGTGCACAATATGGTGATCCTCCCTTGTGGTGATCAGACGTGATCGACCAGAAGCTTGACAACAAATACACCTGCCATCGTGTTCCCATGCAGTCCAACATTGAGCCACTGCCACATCCAAATGCTCCACAACTCTGGATAATGCACAAACCGACCAGTTGGGCAAATGAAGAACTGTAATGAGGACCGTTTCTGTCTCTTACGAGTAGAGAGAATCTCTGTGTCCTACACAGTGATCACTCCACTTCTGCATTGTGGATGCCCTAATAGGTTTGGTAACAACACGAAACACATGCAGCACTAGTGCAGTGTCGTGCCCATCCTACATGTCATAAGGAATTGCACTTCTAAAGTCATTTATTTACATGCCATTGATGTGTATGTGTATGAAGTTACAATGACATCTGTCCATACCGTCTGGCACCTTACTTAATACAATGTATTAAAATGATAGCTCTTAACTGATAACAGCAAAGTTGCAGAACTCATCTCTCTAGAGGAATTTCTCTTACACAACACTGAAAACTGATTGCAATATTTAAAATCTCCAGCCTCTGTAAGACTATTATTTCAAGATTGTCTTGAATAAGACATGGATTAGTGAATATAATGCTATTATAGTGACAATGATCATCAAAGGAAGAAAATTGCCCAAGAAAGCTAGGAGAGTACTCATACTTGTGTGTGGTACTTCATTTTCAAGTGCAGACTATAAAGAAACAGATCAAAGATACAGCACATATAACTTTGGCTTATTGACATACAAAAATAAATTAAATTTTGAACATTATTCACTCCCAAGGTCACTGAAGCACCAAAGAAACTGATATAGGCATGCGTATTCAAATACAGAGATATGTAAACAGGCAGAATTTGGCACTGTGGTCACCAATGCCTATACAAGACAACAGTGCTGCCACAATGGCAGGTTATTAAGATTTAAGTGAGCTTGAACGTAGTGTTATAGTCAGCACACAAGCGATGGGACTCAGCATCCCCGAGGTAGCAGTGAAGTGGGAATTTTCCCATATGACCATTTCACGAGTGTACCATGAATACCAGGAGTCTGGTAAAACATCAAATCTCCAACATCGCTGCACCCGGAAAAAGATCCTGCAAGAATGGGACCAATGACTGAAGAGAATTGTTCAACATGACAGAAGTGCAACCCTTCCGCAAAGTGCTGCAAATTTCAATGCTGGGCCATCAGCGTATGAACCATTCGATGAAACATCATCGATATGGGCATTTGGAGCCAAAGGTCCACTCGTGCACCCTTGATGACTGCATGACACAAAGTTTTATGCCTCGCCTGGGCCTGTCAGAACTGACAATGGACTGTTGATAACTGGTAACATGTTACATGGTCGGACGAGTCTCATTTCAAATTGTAACCAGCAGATGGACATGTACAGGTATGGAGACAACCTCATGAATCTATGGGCCCTGCATACCGGTAGGGGATTGTTCAAACTGGTGGAGGCTCTCTAATGGTGTGGGGTGTTTGCAGTTGGAGTCATATGGGACCCCTGATACATCTAGATATGACTGACAACTGACACACGCGTAAGCATCCTGTCTGATCACCTGCATCCATTCATGTCCATTGTGTATTCCAGCTGAATCCCACACATCCAGAATTGCCACAGTGTGGCTCCAGGAACACTCTTCTGAATTTAAACACTTCTGCTGGCCACTAAATTCCCTAGTTATGAAGATTATTGAGCATATCTCGGATGCCCTGCAATGTACTGTTCAGAACTCTTACTGATTTATGGACATCCCTGCAGGATTTATGGTGTCAGTTCCCTCCAGCACTCCTTCAGACATTAGTCGAGTGCATGCCATGTTGTGTTGCGGCATCCTCTTCCCTGTACCCACCCCCTCTCTGCCTGTATGACATAAAGCTTTATGCCTTGCCTGGGTCCATCAACACAGGGTAAGGAAGAAGAAGCTAGAGGGAGAGGAGGATCCATAATTACACAAAGCATTCATGGTCACTACACCTGCCCCCAGATATTTTTTTTTTTTTCAATGTGATGGTAAAATTTTTTCACTGAATGTCCCAGGATTCCAATATACACAACATACTACTTGTGGCTCACATTTAAGAACAGTTAAGACTACTCAAAGCAGATTCTCACAGAATTGGTATTAGATTGAGTATACTGTGAAATGAGCCATTTCATAGTACACATTCACCATTTATCAAACATGCAGTGAACATTCTCACATGAAAGGAAGAATTTGCAGGGAACTCCTCATTATAAATTGGGCTAAACAACAGGTGCACAGAATGACACACATATATCTGCTGAAAGTGCATCGATAGGGCTTTGGGCTCCTATGGGAGCAGTATTAGAGAGTTGTAGTGTATCCATAGGCTTCACTTACTTCATTAGTAGATTTCTGTCTGCCCTTGGTAGCTGAATGGTCAGCATGACGGATTGTCAATCCTCTGGGCCCGGATTCGATTTCCGGCCTGGTTGGGGAATTTTCTCCACCCAGGGACTGGGTGTTGTGCTGTCCTCATCATCATCCTATCATCCTCATTGACTGCAGTCACCGAAGTGGTGTCAAAATGAAAGACTGGCACCCGGCAAATGGCCTACCTGATGGGGAGCCCTAGCCCTACGATTAAATAAATAAAAAGTAGATTTCCACGGGATAACTGATGTACACACTGGTCAGCAAAACTACACACTCAAGTCACATTAAAGTAACCACTGCCTATGTTCAATGTCGACATGCAATAACCACCCACAGCCAAAGGAGGCAGCACTAGCAGTGAATGGTATATAAAACGTGTTGAGGTATGTGGAAAACAGTGCATAAATGTAGTAATGCAGAAATTGAGCGATTTATCTGACATTCAAAAGGGCATCATTCAAGGAACTTCCTTTGTTACACACAATGGATGACTGTTAACTTCAATAACTCTTCATGGAGTAATTAAATATTGTTGGTCGGGTCTAGTGGTAGTTTTAAAGAAAAAAATATTTATCTTATTTCTTGAGGATCTCCTTAAATTTGTTGCTTGAACTTCTTCCTATCTGGAAGCCAGGTTCTCTTGTAGGTCTGGAAGCCCTATTGGTTGACGTGTTTGTAGAATAATGTAGATGGCAAAACTGATTCATATGTAATTTTCATATTTAATAGTTCTAGATGCCTTGCCACCTTGTAATTTTCATATTTAATAGTTCTAGATGCCTTGCTACCATAAATTTACAATGTTCACTCAGTGAAATACTTTCCATTTTTACACAACTCCAGAAAACTTTTACATCTCTTCTTCCTTTGTTCCCAACAAACAGATGCAAGCCAACTGCAGCCCGTTAACAGATCCAAAGGACATCAGTAAAGTTGTATTCATACTAAGTTTGCAACATAGAACATTAAATTGAAAATAATTTACAAAAAATAAAATTCACTCAACAGCACAATACAACAATTATGAGATGGCTTATTGCATGTTGAAATCATTGGCTTTTAGGGCAAGGGTGAATGCATTTCCAAAGCTGCTAAGTTTCTAAACTGTTCACATGACATGGTGATTAAAATATAGTGTGCATGACAAAATGGCGCTATCCAAAACCAGTGCTGAGGCAACTGTGGTACACCACAAGCCATAGATGTCATCACTTTAGAGGCCGGGCAAACACAGCCGGAATTCCACATCATGAGTGAAGTTTTCGGCACTGGCTGTTAAAAAACTTTTATTAAAATGTCACTACCAATTTTGCAAAGGTGGAGATGCATCTTTGGGTGGTCTATACAATAAATTAGAACATTACAGAGTTACAATGGTTTTAGAAGAGATGTGTACTGCCATAATGTGCCATATATCAGTGAGAGCTAGGTACCCACCGGTTTTTTAAACAGCCATGGTGTACTTATAGCCAAGTCACATCATTCATCATCAAGATAAAACTGGTAGTACAATGAAAGTGGTTGGTTATGATTAAACTGACTGGGATCATGCAGTACCTATAAGTGATGGGAAGTGTGATAAACCTGTGGATTAACCTGTAAATACTCAGCTCTCATTGAGACATAGTACTTTATGATAGTATACATCTCTTTTAAAACCACTGTAATCCTGTAATGATTTCATTTCTTGTACATATCACCTGAAGATGCATGATGTGAAACCAGTAGTGACTTTTTCATAAAAGTATTTTAACAGCAATTGTGGAAGATTTTATTCATCAGATAGATGACAGGGGTGAAGTACACCTGCAGAGATGTGTATGAGCAAACAGACGTGCAACTGTTGAGCAATTGACCACACAGATGAACCAAGGGACTACCAATGGTGTTTCCTCAATGACTGTTCAGTGAATGTTGCTACATGTGGGACTTCACAATAGGCACCTGATTCATGCACCCATGTTGACTCCTGTTCATCAGGAACAAAAGGTGGGATTTGCATGCCTGTACCACAACTGGACGTCCATTGAGTGGCAAGAGGTGGTCTTTTCAGATGAATCATGTTTTGTGCTCCATTGGACCAATAACCATTGTCATGTAAGGCATGAAATGTCTGAAATCAAACACCCTACAGCAGTCATCAGAAGGTTTAATATGTAGAGAATGTTTTTGTGGCATTTACTGTGTGACCTTGTCATTCTGGAAGATGCAATGGATCAACACAAGTATGCAACTGTCCTTGGGGACCATATCCAAACCTACATGCAGTTGGTTTTTCGTCAGCTTGAAGGCATCTACCAGCAGGGCAGTGCAATACAACACACAGCACACAGTATACATGCATGGTTCAAAGAGAACCAGGATGAGTTTACCATACTCCTCACCCACTAAAGTCCTTGGATTTCAACCCAATGGAGAATTTGTGAAACCACATTGATCAGGTTCTTCTTACCATGGACCCTCAACTGAGAAACTTAGCACCACTGGCTACAGCACTGGAGTTAGCATGAGTCCACATCCCTGCTGGTAACTTCCAGAACCTCAATGATTCCCTTCCAGTGAGTCTTATAGTGGTCCCCACTACAAAAGGTGGTTATTTAGGCTTTTGATAGGTGGTCACATTGACGTGACTAGATATTATGGCAACCTGATTAATAGTGTGTTAGCCTAGCTTTGGAAAGTAATAAAACAATTATTCTGGGTGACATTGATTCGGCAGGTCATTTGACAGTGTCTGAAGGCATTTGGTACCAGAAACCTACTAATAGTTGTTTCTCTTAATTAAGGGCTGGTGGTTAAGTTGTCATAAAGCTGGTGTCCCTTAGCTTCCCACATAGCTTGCATTGAGATCAGAACAGGTGAATTTCATAATCAAGATGTCAATGTGAGATTACTATCATTCTTGTCAAACAACTGTAGAGTGATTTGACCTTGTGACATGGATAGGTATACCGTTGGAAGATGCAATCACCATTGGGGAAGAAATCAATCATGAAAGGCAGATCTGCTACAGATTGCCATCTATCCTGCTTTTTGAGTGGGCAAGCTTCTGTCTGATGTCCACGTTCTGTTTTATATGGCGGGCAGGCCTCCGAGCTCTACATTATGTGATGAGGCTTAGATGTCATAAACCTTGTCACCCACATGTACGAGGCGTGTTTTTTAAGTACGTACGATTTTGAAATTTAAAAAGAGATGTGCTAAGATATCTCAATAATTTTATTTTTACATGAAAGCCTGTACCTTAATCTACTTTTCTACATAATTTCCATTAATATTGAAGCACTTGTCATAATGTACCAGTTTTTGAATATCCTCCTCATAGAAGTCTGCCACCTGACTCGTTAACTGTCCTTGTTTTGACTTCGACATCGTCCTGAAGACGCTGACTGCCAAGGTGTTTCTTCAAGTGCAGGAACAGATGGTAATCACTGGGTGCAAGATAGGGACTGTACAGAGGATGATCTAGAGTTTCCCATCGAAAAGATGTGATGAGATCTTTGGTCTTATTCACTACATGCAGACGGGCATTGTCTTGCAGCAAAATGATGCCCTTGCTCAACTTGCCGCGCCTTTTGTTCTGAATTGAACAGTGCAGATTGTGCAATGTCTTACAGTAAGCTGCTGCATTGATTGTCTCATTACGAGGCAGAAATTCCACAAGCAGTACTCCTTCTCTGTCCCAAAAAAACTGTGCACATGACTTTCTTGGCAGAAATAATTTGCTTAAATTTCACTTTTCTGGGTGAATCTGAATGCTGCCATTCCACGGACAGTTGCTTTGATTCTGGTGTGACATAGGCCACCCATGTTTCATTGCCCATAACAATTTGGCTTAAGAAATCATCACCATTGTTGTGGTACTGCTCAAGGAAAGTCAATGTACTGTCTAAACGTTTGGTTTTGTGCACATCAATGAACATTTTCGGTACCCAATGTGCCCACAATTTTCGGTAATTCTAGTGCTCGGCCACAGTGCCATACAAAACACTAAGTGAAACATTAGGAAAGTCATCCTGCAAGGAGGAAATCGTAAAGCATCTGTTTTCTCTCACCTTATTGTCCACTTCCTGCACCAAACTTTCATTAAAGACTGAAGGACGCCCACTCTGTTGTTCATCATGCACATTTGTATGGCCATCTTTAAATGCTCTCACCCACTTTCTTACCATTCCATCACTCATAATGTTTTCTCTGTAAACTACACAGATCTCACGATGAATATTGGTCACTTTTAGGCCTTTAGCACTAAGAAATCTTATAACAGCCCATACTTCACAGTCAGCGGGATTCACGATTATCAAAGGCACCTTAAACACTCAGTACACAATGAAAACAAGGAAGAATCAGACTGTAACGGTGTCAGTGCATAGACAATAGATGTAGGTACCCAGTGCGCATGCGCAGAACACCGACCACAGCACTGCAGTCGCGGTGTGGCAAAATGGTACTTACTTAAAAAACACGCCTCGTAGTTTCACGTTCCTTAACCAACTTCCATAGATGATCAAGACAGTAGCACATGAACGACTGACCAGATTTGCCATTTATGAAATACTCATTCTCAGATGCTTGAGCATAACACTCAGCCTTTTGTCAAAGTCACCCACTTCATATCAGTGGATTTCCCCACTTGCATTCACTAGAATGATTCACCAGTCGTCTCTGCTCCACTTACTAACTTTGCTTGCTGCATCATGTGCTGGCAGTGTCACCAGACAGCATTCAGTCTCAAAGTGAGCAATGGTCATAATGCATTGCCAGTTCAGGCTTTTCAGCATTCCCTGATACTCTCCATGAGCCAAATAAATATGTGACCATTCATGTGGCACTTATTCAGATTTTTTGTACACAATTTCCTTTGTAAATTGACCGCACTTTCCTAGCATCCTACTAATGAACTGAAGCCTGCCACCTTCTTTATCTATGATTGAGCCAATTGCAAGACAGGTTAGATCATTCAGACACATTCATTGTCTTTTTAATAGCAAAGCCACAATGCAACGCTCCCCTCCAAACACAGAGGTGTCATGGTACCCATCCCACCCTTCCATGCTTCATATGTAGAATAGATTGTAACCTAAAATACCATAACCTAACCTCCTTGAGCCTGCCAAAGTCTAATGGGGATGGGACACACTGTAACCAAGTTGTTGGCCAATCTTATCAGGTGACAGCATCCAATTACCATTGTTGGTGCCACTGTGAATGCAGCCAAAGATTCTACAGAAGATGAATATCAAAGATATTGGACCATAGCTTTGTGTATCAGTCATGATCACCTTCATCTGAATGGAAGTGACTTTTACTATCGTCTAATCACTGGGCACAGTTCTTTCTCTTCCTATGGTATATTAGAGTTAAAAGAGGGCAACTTTATACATAAATTCTGTATAGAATCTGATAGGAATTCCTATCAGCCCCTGGAGCTTTGTTCAATTTTAGTGATTTCAACTGTTTTTCAATGCAAATGTCACTAGTATCTATACCGCTATTCTTTGCAGTGTGGAACTTTCATTTGTACAAAAATATGTGAAAATGGAGTTCCACAAGTGGAGTCCTGCCCCAGGACAGGAGCATGGTAACAGATAAGGTGACCCAAAATGAGATAACATTCCCTTTATTACATGAATATTCACAATACAAGACCATGCCTGTACAACAGACTGCCAGAGAACCAGTTACAGCATAGTCCAGTACCAAAGATCACCTGCATGACACAACAGTCCATAGTCACCAAGGTTAATATGTGACAGTCTGCCCACAGTCCCTCCCCCCCCCCCCCCCCCCCTTTCTCTGGTAGTGCAGAGCACTAGGCGGAGGTGAGTGTTTTATCTGACTATGCTGAAACTTGACACCTGTGCAAAAGGAGAGAAAAAGTGAGGTCAAATTCAATGCGGACGTTGGTGGAAGTGGTATTTGTGGCATCTGGGATGTCTGTACATGAGAATTGTTCCCTTGTCATCAAGCAGAGGTAATATTCCTGAAGGTGTACTGGTGTACACCAAGTCCAACAACAGAAGGACTTATCATACGCATCAGCTGTCAGAGCATAGCCTACAGGGTCAGCTTTTATGGTGGAGGCAAAAGACCAACTCAATAATGCCTTCTAGAATATTTTTCTGGAGTAACTCACCACTTAGACATAAACTATTGATTGCACAAAAGAGAGCAGTGAGAATAATTAGTGTTGTTCACCCAAGGACGTCATGTAGGCATCTATTCAAGGAGTTAGGTATTTTAACAGAACCATCAGAGCACATGTATTCACTAATGAAATTCATTATAAATAATCCATCTCAATTCACAAAGAACAGTGATGTTCATACATACAACACTAGAGGAAAAAATGACCTGTCTTTTCCATTATTGAAGCTGTCAGTTGCTCAAAAAGGAGTACATTATTCAGCAACAAAAATCTTTGACCATTTTCCCAACAACATAAAGTGTCTGGCAGGTAGCAGATTAAGTTTTAAATCTAATTATACCTCTCAATGTAGTTGCATGTGTAGAACTAAAAATTTCAGAAACATTAATATTAGCACTATTCATGTGTGTACATATATCTTGTAATCTGAGTTTTTCCACATCATACTGATAAAATAATCATGAAAATTATGTATGGAACATGGCATAACTAAACTAAACTAAACCAAGATACAAGAAAGAAGATCATGCATGGAGATTTATATTCACTTTTCCCTTGTTCCCTGAATAAATGGAGGAGGGAGTCAATTATGGTGATATGGTGTACACTCTGCCATTCATTGACCAGTGGCTTTTGAAGTAAAATTCAGAGGTTGCTAAGGATGTTTTCTGAGTATTTTTCTACAAGGAATGCATGGTCTCTGATGGCTCATTGCAGATTAATAATGTAATTATGATTTATTCAATTTGCTACCCCGGTTACCTTTGTTGCTGTAAAAATATTTTTGTGACAGTAAAAAGCCTATAACATACAACAACCAAACATACAACATAAAACATAGCCAAAACATATAGGTGCATAGGCCTGCACTGTGATGTGGTTGCCATCACTGTTGGACCATCTCTGTTTTACATTGTTATGTCGCTGTTCCATTTCATTCACTCACCCCATACTGAGGTACGTATCAGCCAACTCTTCATCAGAAAGCCTATCCATACTTCTTTGTAGTATCACTGTTAATGTGCATCTAATACTGCCAGAAAAATAAATTTGAGACAGAACTCCAGAAGGCAAGTTTGAAGGTGAGAGTAAAGTATGCATTGCTGATGCCTACAGCAAGTATCATGAGTAGATGAAAAAAGTTCATTTCTAAACAGGATATTCAATACAGACATAACACAAAGACCACTGGTGTAAGAAATTGAACAGAATGCAAGGCCAGTGTGCTAGCCACTGTGCCACCTCACTCAGTTGATTTATTCCATAAAAAGCTACCACAAACCAGGGAGGCCTTGGATCAAAATACCCTGAAAATATCCCCAAACAACCTCTGGAATCTTGTTGGTGGTGTTTAGGTCATCCTGTGGATTCCAAAAACCACATAAAAGATGGGCATCACACAGTTGCCACTGACTGTATATTATGGCAGCTTACACTCAGTTATTGTTCAAATACATTCACATATTCATCAAGGTGTTGATGTATAAATTATAGAGCACAGAAATCAATCATCCGTGTGTTTTTTTTAGGTTTCGTTTGGAAAATCCAGATTTTGGCTAGTGCCCAGCCATTATCAATGCACTATTTTCTGGTATCAATGCTTGTCAGTTCCCTGTTGTTCAGGCATCGGTCACAGTTCTTTGAACACAGATAGTAGTATTCAAAGAACTGTGAGTGATACCTGGACAACAGGGAACTGACATGCATTGAGACTAAAAAATAATGCATTGATAATGGCTAGGCAGTACCTGAAATCTGGATTTGCCAGATAAAACCTGCAGAAAAAAGGATGGCTGATTGCTGCACTCTATAATTTATAAGTCAGATCACAGTTGCTGAGTGCACCTAAGTTCCTAATGGAAGGTAACCTGATGAAGGTGTTAATTTCTACTTTTTGACAATGATGCTGTTGCCACATCTTGCATTATGCTACATGACAGTTTGCAGAACTTTGAACTTCATGTTGTTGTATTAAGTACGTTTGTGGTCACTCTCATTATAAAACATAAATTGTAAGTTAATTAAATTAAATTTCAATGCTGATTCTGAAATATTAAAGAAATTCATTTTCTGTGAAGGTGAGAATGGCAATGATTATACAATCAATATTCACTGTTTACACTGTTTGTATTGTAGATATGTAGAGTTGCATACTAGTTCCAAACAAATAAAAATATTGTTTCAGGCATGTACTATGGAGTCAGCATTTGCCTTGTTTCCTTTGCATCTGGTTTGTCAGTTGTGACTCTGAATGTGTATCACCGTGGAGTCAGAGGGACAGGGGTTCCTCAGATAATTAAAAACCTCATCTTGGGAAAACTTGCAAGAGTTGTTTTCTTGCAGTTTGAACCAAGGGACAAACCAACATCTGCAGCATTCAATGTAAGTAACTTAATTCTCAGTCTCTGTCATATGTAAGAGTGTGAATTATTCTGATATAGTAACAAATGTTTTCTTATGTCAGTAACCCACTACATGATACTCCTGGTATTGTAAATCTCAGGAACAGTGATTAAATAAGTAAGATAGTAACATCTGCTCCCAGTATTCAAATATTCACCAAGTTCTATAACATTTAACTTAAAAACATCAACCCGCCACAAATTGGCCTCATATATTTATTTGATGACACACCACTGGTTAAAGACTTAGAAAACTTTAACATGATACTATGCTTAGGGTTTCTTCCCAAATCAATCATGTATGGAGCACTGGAAGAATGACTGCTTAAGTGTCCCTGTACTTGCTGTCATTGGTTTAATTTTGTCTTCACACGGTCAATGGGAGTGATACAATGGTGCCTGGTTCTGTAAATTTTGTAAGTAGACTTTTGCAGGATAATTTGCATCTATCTTGAAAAGTCTGCCAATTTAGTTTTTTCAATATTCCAATATCATTCTCTATAACCAAAACAAAACTGTGAAAATTCATGCCACCCTTCTTTGTATACATTCAGTATCCCCTGTTGGTATTATTTGGTACAGGTCCCACACATGTAAGTAGTATTCTAAGATGGGACATACAAGTGTTTTGTAATCAGCCTCTTTTGTAGACTTTCTGCATTTTCCCAGTATCCTGTCAATGAACTGAAGTCTGCCATCTGCCTTACATATGACTGAGTCTGTGTAGTCATTCCATTTTGTACTCCTGTAGATTATTACACTCAGTTACTTGTATGAGTTGACTGTTTCTAATTAGATATCACTGATATTGAAATCATATATTATTAAATTTTTGCACTTTATGAAGTCCATAATTTTACATTTCTGAACATTCAAAGCACGTTGCTAATCTTTGCGCCACTTTAAAATCTTGTAAGGATCTGACTGAATATTTCTGAAACTTTCTCTGTCCCTGCTTCATTAAAGAAACCTGCATCATCTGCAAACAGTCTGGATTTGCTGTTGATATTGTCTGCCAGATCACTAACATACAACATGGACAACAAGGATCTCAGCACACTTTCTCTGACTCAACCTGAAGCTACTATGAAGGATGATCAAAAAGTTTCTGTTCAAATACCATACAGACCAGAATCAGAAGCCAATCAAACAAAATCACTGTAAGCATTGAGGCAATCATCCCACCAACACACCAGGTAGATGATACCTGTTTGGTAAAATACTGTGTCCTGCTGCATGAAGAAGGAGATAGGTGCCTGCTCCTCATCCTTGTCTGTCAGGAATCATTGATGTTTCAAGGCCTTTCTCAATGGATCAAAGACATGATAAGTGCATGGTGTGAGATCAGGACTAGAGGGCAGATGCTAGAGTATCATCCACTTGTCCATAATGGATAAGACTGGCCTCCCAGATTGACTGGCATCTTGTGCTGAATCGCGACCAGCATAGAACTTTGTGCACCATTTCAGAATGGGTGTTTTTGACAGACATTCTGCCCCGTATGTATTCTTCATTCTTTGATGGATGTTTACCAGCATTTGTCCTTCACCAACCAAGAAAAGGATAATGGCACATTGGTCCTGTTTGGACACATTTGGTAAAGGTGTCATTGCTGTAGTTCAAGTTTCTACATTTACTGCACACACATCATAAAGACACAAATGCGCCACTGATCCCTTGCATACATATTGGTGGTTTATATACTCACATCAGAGTTTCTCTATGTTGTGTATACATTGCAGCAAAGCCCTCAAATAAACATTTTGATCGCTTCTTATACTTCTGTTGCTGAGTCTCCATCCAATATAACATGCAGCAACCTTTCTACCAAAAAATCCACAATCCATGCTTGTCAGAAGTCTAAAAAATGCATTTACTGATTTTCTTGAACCATGGCTTTCAGAATATCATGTGAGAAAAGTATATGTTGAGTTTCACATGATCAGTATTTTCAGCATCCATGCTGGCTGACGTGGAATACCTTATTACATTTGAACTCAAATTCTAGGATTCTATAACAGATGGATATCAATGGCATTGGACAGTAGTTTTGTAGATCACATTTATTACCTTTCTTGTAAACAAGTGTCACTTATGCTTTTTTCCAGTCATGGGCACTGTTTTTTGTTAAAGTAATCTTCAGTATATTATGATTAAACAGGGAGCAGATGCCACTGCAAATTCTATATAGAATCTAACACATCCAATAGGCTCCTGAAGTTTTGTTTAATTTAACAATTTTACCTCTCCCTCCACACCAATGGCACTAATATTTGTACCACTCATCTTTGCAGTGATGCAAAAAGTAAACCAGGGTTGTATGTTTGTATGTTGCTTATTAAAGAAGCAGCTGAAAACAAATTTTATCAACAATTATCATTTCAAGAAAAAATTAAACTGGAAATGTTTATGCTGTTACCACACCCAAAAGGTCAGAATCACAAGTTGGCACACAGTTTTAATTTCATTGATAGTATCAAAAGAGCACACACTGCTCCAGAGGGAAATGTTTATTCCATAAACATCAAATGATTCTCCCAGCCAAACAATAAAAAAGCTGTTTATTGGGGGGGGGGGGGGGGGCTACAAGAAAAAAAAATTTATTTTTTGTATGATGGCTAAAAACATTCTTTGAAGTAGGATGACAAATTAAACCTTTCAGCCATCTAGTTTCCAAACTTATTTCATTTGGCTACCACTTTCAGCATTTTACTACACCATCTTCAGACCCCCGACCAACATGTAGGAAGATTCTACCTTAGTTATGATCAAAACCAGGGACAGCAATACTGGTATTACTAGATTTTTGCTGTAGTGGCAAATGATAGTTGAAGTGATCACTCTAGCAAAAATCTACTAATACCAGTATTGCTGGCCCCTGTTTTGATCAGGACCAAAGTGGAATATCCTACACATTGGTCAGGGGCCTGAATATGCTGAAACTGGTAGACAAATATAATAAGTTTAGAAAGTAGATGGCTGAAAGGTGTTTAATTTGACATCCTGTATTGAACAGCCGAGTCCTACAACCATCTCTAAAAAGATGGACATACACATTCTTTAAAATCATCTGCAGGCAACCACCTCTGCTGAGGTTACAGTGGCTACATAGGCTATTACAGGAGGAGGGCAGTGTGTTCATTATGGGTAATATGCAATTTTGGTTTACAGTGTTTTGACAAAATGCTTATTGAACTTTATAAAATGAAAATTTTATATTGTCAACTTTATCTCATAAATCAGAAAGTAAGCAACCTTGGCAAATGCCAAAAGACACTCTACATATTATAAATCATCACTGTTACATGTCTTCTTCATGCATTGCAGATATTGGTGCCTCTATTGGTTAGTTAAAGAAATTATCCAAGTCAAATGCAATCATTTTCAATAACCAACAAAATGAGCCTACGTGATATTCATAATATTAGTACTCATCACAGAAATACCATAAAAATGTTGTACAACAATCTCCAGAAATTTAAACAGGTAGAAACATTTACCTGAAAATGAAATTTTAACATTTGAAACCCATCATATGATATTAAAGTGTGGTAGTTCCAATGTGTCAAGTGTTTGACATGGCTTTCAGTATGCCACTTTCAGTTCATGTAAAGGAACTCTGCATTAGTATTCATCAAAAGATAGTTGTGTTTCGAAAGAGCAAATTACAGCCTCTCGTGTCATATCACCAATTCGTTTCCTATGAGTAAAATGTATTTGATTACTGATTTATGTTACTCTCAATGGAGGCTTTAATGCACATAACATGCTCTCAAGGGAACATTGTCCATTTAACTGCACCTGACAGATCAAGTAGTGCTCCAAAGAAAGCCACATACATGGATACTCAGCAATACAAAACGGATGTTGTTCAGTCAACTGGCCACTTCAAACACCAAGACTATTTATAAGAATGGCTTCAGATCACCTATGGAGACTACCTATCCCTAAGTGGAGCATCTGGTACTGCACGCCATGAAATTTGAATCTGCGCCAGACTTCATGGACGTCGAAGACCCTTAGAGGTCTCTGCATTATCGCGCCGTAAGCTGTGGTGGCGTGCGCCTCCTGGCCCGCTTTTAGTGTGAGGGCGCCACAGTGGAACACGTGGTTCCAGCAGCCGATAGTGGTGCCCCCAATAGAGTACTAAAGTGCCTGCCTCTCGCTCAGCCAGCCAGTCTAACAATGCCTACGTCTCTTAACATATCACCTCGCCTTAGACAGTGTATTTATTTTCGTGTTTTGTTTAAAAGTGGACATGGTTGTTTAGTTAAGTTTATTGACTCTGTTGTCTCATTCTTGTTGTTGTTGTAATGTCCTTCATTGATAGTGTCCGTCCCCTCTCCATTGTGTTGTTGTTTGCGGGCCGCTCCGCGGGTCCTGCCACGTTTTCCGTTGCTTCAACCCTGCAACTGTTCCAGTCGCCATTACAACATTTTGGTGACGACGTAAATGGTGGTCATTGTTGGTATGGAGGCGAAGTTGGTCTGTCTGCTGGAGCAACAGCAGCAGCTCATGCAGCAGCAGCAGCTCCAGTTAGACATCTTGTCGCTGCAGTTGCTAATGGACAAAGTCGATGCTCGGGACGCATTACCCCAACAGCTTCAGAGTCCTCGGGTGTCCGATGCTCTTCCACGTCCACCGTAATTTCCACCCTTTAATGACACTAATGACTGGGAAACCTACTTACATCAGCTGAAACAACATTTCACAGCTTTTCAAATCACGGACGACTCCTTGCAGCAGTCGTTGTTTTTGTCTTGGGCCTCCCCGGACACGTTCTTTCTTCTCTGCAAGTTGGCACCATTGTCCAATCCTGTGGCTCTCTCTTTCCAGGAGATCTGCCTTTTGCTGACAAACTATTATTCCAACGCTACCATGTGGTCGCCTCTCCGCTGGAGTTTCACCAGTACCATAAACAGCCTGGTCAATCGTATCGTTATCGGGTCACGGACTTGCAGGGTCTCAGCAGTCGATGCGATTTTATGTGCACCAATCAGCAGTGTAAGGCTTCATATGTGGACTCCCTGATCCGAGATGTGGTGGTTCAGCTGTCTCCCAATCCTGAGGTCCATACTGCAGCGTTGAAACTCGACAACCCCTCCTTGGAAGAGATTATCCGCATTGCCGACTCCTTTGAAATTGCTCAAGTGACTAACAAGCGCCTTATGGCGCAACCACAGGTGGCGGCAATCGTGGCCTCACGGCGGGTTCCACCAATGCGACGTCGACGTGGCCCGGCTGACAGACGTCAGCGCCATCGGGACTCCTCATTGTCTGACATCTCTATGGAATCGGCGCCTTCGGTCGCCCCTCGTCGCCGGTTATGCGGCCCACTCCCATCTTTCCATCTTGCCCACAGTGCTTTACTGCACATTCGTGGGTAGATTGTCCCCACCGCTGGAAAATGTGCACGCTGTGTAACAAGGTGTAACAAGGAGGGCCACATCTGATCAGTTTGGTGTAGTCGCTCGACTCGCTACAGTCCTGCCCCTCCTGGGCCTCAAGATAGAGTCCATGCTCTGCAATCAGTCATCCCACAGGATGACCCGTCGGCGTGGAAGCTTTTCCTCATGCTCCGCATTTTCACTGAGGATGTCAGTTTTCAGGTCGACACTGGGGCCATTGTCTCCCTGGTTAATATGACGACATATACCCAGCTGGGCTCTCCTGTGTTGTTGCCTCCCTCTCGCCGTTTGGTCGCCTACAGAGACAGTTCCATCCCCCTTCATGGGCAGTTCATCATCCAGGCGACGTACAAGCGTAATCCCCTGCTCCTTACCCTCTTTGTCGTTGACCATCCGTTGGTTCGAATATTTTTGGCCTGGATGTTTTTCAACTATTTGCCTTTTCAATTTCCAACGAAGTTAAGGTCGTTTCCATGGCTGTTCCCTTTCAGGACTTGGACGATCTGTGCTCCACTTTTGCGTCTTTGTTTGCACCGGATCTCGGATGTGCTTCCAGCTTTCAGGCGCACATCACCCTATGGCCGGATGCACAGCCTCGCTTTTTCCAGTCGCGGCCCCTTCCGGTGGCCTTACGGCCAGCGGTCAAGCAGGAACTTGATCGGCTCCAGGCCACTGGCATGCTAGCACCTGTAACTTACAGTGGGTGACACTACTGGTGGTCATACGGAAACCCAATGGGTCCCTTCGGCTGTGTGGGGACTTTGGCGCTACAGTCAATGCTCAGTCCCTTGTTGACACTTACCCCATTCCCAGACAGGAAGACCTTCTTGCCAAGCTTACTGGAGGAGAATATTTTGCCATGATCGACCTGGCTGAGGCATACCACCAGTTGCCCTTGGATGCCGAATCTCAGAACATCATGGTTATCAACACTCCTTTCAGATTGTTTAAGTACAAGCGCCTTCCCTTTGGTGTCTCTTTGGCACTGGCCATTTTCCAGCGATTCCTGGAGCAGCTTACACAGCCTATCCCTGCCTGCGTGAATTATCTGGATGACATCTTGGTCACCGGGCGTTCCCGCCAGGAACATTTGCAAAACTTTAGCGCCTTATTTCACACTCTGCAATATGCTGGTTTAGGCTGTCAGCCGGACGAGTGCTGTTTTTTTCAACCAGAGGTGGAATATTAGGCCACTGGCTTAGCAAAGATGGCATTCACCCTTCAGGCCATAATGTTGTGGCCATTGAGGCCTTTCCTTGTCCCAAAGACTTATCTGAACTCCAAGTGTTTTTGGGCAAGGTTACTTATTACTTAAAGTTCTTGCCCCATGCTACTTCCATTGCTCAACCCCTCAATCACTTGCGTCACAAAGGGGTACCTTTTGATTGGACTCCTGCCTGTGACCAGGTTTTTCTCCGTTTAAAGATGATGCTGAAGTCTGCCCCTTGCCTTACTACCTTTTCTCTGGGCCGCCCCTTGGTTGTGGTGGCTGATGCGTCGGCATATGGCATTGAGGTCGTTCTTGCACACTGGGATGCCGACGGATCCAAACAGCCCATCGCTTATGCCTCTAAGACGTTGACCCCAGCACAACGGAACTACTCCCAGATTGAAAAGGAGGCTCTGGTGATCGTGTTCTCTGTGCAAAAATTTCACATCTATCTTTTTGGGGCAAAGTTCACCCTCCTTACGGACCATAAACCCTTGGATACAGTTTTCGGACCCCACTCTCACCTTCCAGAGCAGACGGCTCAACGTCTCTAGCACTGTGAACTGTTTTTACGTACTTACGCTTACACCATCCGGTATAAGCTCACCGCCCACTATGCTAATGCGGACGCTTTGTCATGTCTCCCAGCAGGCCCCAATCCTGCCTTTGACCAACAGGAGGTCCTCTGCTTTCACATTGATTCTGCCCACCGGGATGTGCTGGACGGTCTGCCTCTTATGGCTCCTCACATTGCTGCGGATACCCGCCGCAACACTGTCTTGCGGCAGGTTCTCACATACGTGGTCCATGGGTTGCGGTCCTATGTTACTCGTCAGATGCAGTCCGATTTCAGCCCCTGGCACCACCTGTCCCACAGGCTCTCGATGGTTGATGATGTCCTTCTGTTGGCCATGGAGTCGGATACCCACTGGGTGGTCACCCCTCCAGAATTGCGGCTTCGGGTGCTCAGTTTGTTACACCGTGGGCACTGGGGTATGTCCCATATGAAAGTTTTGGCTCACAGGCACCTGTATTGGCCCAGCATCGATGGCGATATTGAGCGCCTGGTCTGTAGGTGCACTGTTTGGGCGCGTCACCAGGCAAGTCCCCCCAGTCATTTGCATCCTGGCCTGTGCCTCGCCGGCTATGGCATCACATCCATATCGATTTTGCAGGCCCATTTTTGGGGTCCATGCCTGATCGTTGATGCCTACTCCAAATACCTATATGTTGTCCGCATGTCATCCACCACCACAGAGGCTACACTCACGGTCCTGGCCCTGGTTCTCGCCATTGAGGGCCTGCCACACTCATTGGTCTCCGATAATGGTCCCCAATTCAGGGCGTCCTCCTTCCATGACTTCTGTCAGGCCAACAGTATCAAACATATCCGTAGCCCCCCTTTCCACCCTTCGCCAAATGGCGCGCCGGAGAGGCTCATCTGCTCTTTTAGACACCAGTTGACTAAGGCGGTCGACACATCTCCAACCATGTCGGCCCTCACCCTGTCTTTGAACACCTTTTGCACTATGCCAATTGACGGATGCAGCCCTGCAGAGCTCCTTCATGGGCGACAGCCGTGGACCCTGCTCCACTTGCTGATGCCATCTGCCTCCCACCCCCAGTCCCGGCCCTCGCAGCGGTATGCCCCTGGCACAGCCGTGTGAGCCCATGAGTATGGGCACAAAGTGGGTTGGACACCCTCCACGGTCGTAGCGCCCCCTGGGCTGCGTGTGACATCGGTGCAGACGTCGAAAGGGTTGGAGCACCGCCATCACAATCAGCTCCGCCCTCGTGCTGCCACAGGACTTTTCGCTGCCACCTCTTCCCCTACTTCCTTGAGGTGTATATGTGGTCCTTGAGTCACTGTCCCTGCCCCAGTTGCCGTCTCCCCACGGGCCTGCCGCCAGCCCTCTCTGCCCTGGACTCTGGATTGGCTGTCATGGATACCTCGGGCGTCCCTTCCTCCCTGCCAATTGCAGTTGATGTGCCCAGTTCCTCTTGCCACTGCTGACCACCTTGGCACCATCCAGGGCGTTTCTGCCCCTACGCGCATGTTTCAGGGGGGAGTGATCTGGTTCCGCACCGCGGAATTTGAATCTGCGCCAGACATCATGGACGTCTTAAGACCCCTAGATGTCTCTGCATTATCAAGCCGTAAGCTGTGGCGGCATGCGCCTCCTGGCCCACTTTTAGTGTGAGGGCACCACAGTGAAACACATGGTTCCAGCGGTCAATAGTGGTGCCCCATAGAGTACTTAAGCACCTGCCTCTCGCTCAGCCAGCCAGTTTAATATTGCGTACGTCTCTTGACATATCGCCTCGCCTTAGACAGCATATTTAATTTCGTGTTTTGTTTACGAGTGGACGTGGTTGTTTGGTTAGGTTTCTTGACTCTGTTGTCTCGTTCTTGTTGTTGTTGTTGTTGTTGTAAGGTCCTTCGTTGATCATGTCCGTCCTCTCCGTTGTGTTGTTGTTAATGGGCCGCTCCGCGGGTCCTGCCGCATTTTCCATTGCTTGAAACCCGTGACTGTTCCAGTCGCCGTTACAACAGTGCCTTTATCTAATTGAAGGGGTGGGAATGACATAATCCAAAGCCACAAAATGTAAATTTTTCAGGGGAGCATTTTAAAACTTCGAATAAATCCATAAATCATATTTCAACTTTTCGGGTTTTTTGACAAAACTAGTTTATTTCTCTAATGTGTTAATATACATGTTTGCATAGTTATATTGTGAACAAAGTTAAACATTGTTAATAAAAAAATATTTTATCCCTGGGTAATACAACATTGGGCTTTGGCCTGTCTCATACTAACTTTACACAAAGTTTACAAAAATGTGTACATCAATATACAACATAACTTACAATGATAGTCACTACAGTGTTTCACACAATATAGCCAATATCTATCACCTCTGTTTCATTTTCATCACTTTCTTCCTTTGATTCACTCAGGCTGTTGAAGTAGCCCTTCGAAACATCTAGTATGTATGGCATTAATGACATAACATCTTTGAGTTTTTTTTACACAAATTGGAATGGGCTTTAAGTATTTCCTTGAGAGCTGGAACGGATTACTATCCTGATGTGCTCGTCCTTTTTTAGTGACATTTGCAGGTCTGAATGCTTCAAATTCAGTGTATTGATACTTCACTTTTAAATGTGATGGTATTCCTTCATCAAAACGAAAAGCTGTCGCTTCAGAAAATCGGAACTGAGATCCACCATCATGTTTGTCCTTTTTTCAATATTTATCTGCAGGGGTGTCAGATTTATAAAGTCTGCTTGCTTCATTTTAATGACTGAAAATGGCTTATTCTTGCACAATTCTTTAATGACTGTAACCCAATCATGAGGGGTGTACACAGTGGGGTTTCTGTTCTTAAAGTGCTTCTCAGTTCGACCAAAATCTCGGTCACAGGGCAGTTGAGTGTGTCCAACTTGTGGAAACCAATGTTCAATGGCTTTAAATTTTCCTGAATGCACTAGTGATCTCTCTAGTGCAACAATTGCCCAGTTTTTGCCTTGGCCTCTGCAATTATCACTAATAATGTGAAGAATGTTTGCCTGAGACTTTCGTATTTCTAAGAATTTTATCAGACAGCTTCCTATCTCATCAGATCCACACTTTGCTTCATCTTCACTCCACACAAACATATGTCCTTTTTCAGACCCACAATCAGAATACCAAAATTGTAAGTGCACAACTTCCTCTTATAGGATGCAGGCCCAGATGTAAGCCTTGGTGTTGGAAAGGTTTGTTGTAGATCAAAGGATATTGTAAGATATTCCTCAGGATTCTCCCTAGCTGATATGGAAAGCTGTGTAATCATATTTTGTCCAGCAGATACTTTGGCATGATGTAGGTCCCTTTCAATTTTTAATCTTCTAATACTATCTTCAGAGTTGGTCAATGTGCATTTTTTATTTGAATTTGAAATTCGTCACATACATGACATGTGTCTGAACGAGGCAATTTAAAACCAATATTAAAATCTTGGTTAAATATATCTCGAAATTTCGAAACTTTTACTTGTGGTGCATTATTCTCTTCACAATATTTCAAATAATGTTCTTGATATAATGAAGAAATGGACATGTCATGGTTGAAGTACACTTTATTGGGGTTCTGTGAGCGGCTGTAGTGACTGGCATACTTAGGTATATTATTTATGAAACTGTAAACTGTCTGAACTGCTTCTTGTGAAATTTTCCTTGATGGGTTCCCTTTTTTCCTGGAAACAAAGAAAAAGAAAAGGTGATTTTAAAGGGAAATGCCCAGGTCAGACAAATTTAGTGAATTTGTGTCTGAATATGATATGTAAAGAAAAACACTGGACAAAAAAGCACAACAGAACAAAATTATGGTTTTTCTTGGAAGCAACATTAATTTAATCATTAAATACCTCTTCTGTCTTTTGGAGAAGTGGAGTGTCCCTCACACAAGTATTTTTGTAAGTTCTTAAGATGTCCTTGATTGTTCTGAAGCCCATGCACATTGAAAAATGCTTCTCTGCATACCAAAATATTACAGCCATTAACCTTAACCTGGTAAGAAAAAGTGAACATTCGCCATGAAATTGTGCTTTTCCTTTTCTTTGGGTACCTTAAAAAGTGAAATTTATTAATGAAAATAATAATATTTTATTTATAAAAAGATCATGATATATAAATCAATTTCAAATTATCATTAATCATAGTTACCTCCTTTGCACTTTTTGCATCTTAATATTGCTCAGAAGGTAATTATTTTGGCAACTGAAATCACCCATATCCCAAAAAGAATTGAATATCTGCTCTACACATTCATGAATTTTGCTCCAACACTTGTTTTTACATTTACATCCAGGACCAAGAATTTTAGCACGACCAATTTGTCCTGTTTTATCAGATATGTACTGTCTGCCATAATTTATACAACGTTTACATTTTTCCCTTTTCCAGTTGTTCATATTTCTCTTATTTTTTCTGCCTTTAGGTTATTTAGCAGGTGATACTTTGGGAGACCTGTCACATTCATCAGCACCCTAAGCCAAATAAAGTATTCAGAATGAGAAAGACCAAAGCCACTTTAACACACATACCAAATATTAATATATTATACAAATAGGCTTATAATATTTAAATTATTACCAATAATGCAGTAATTAATAGGAGAAGTAAAATTTGTTCATGATTCACATGTACATATTTTAATTAGTGAGTATATAACAGTTATAATTATGCAATAATATTTCACTTTGATACAGACCTAAGCCTCAATGTTTTAAATGTTTAAAAAAGTAAGTATTTTAGACTTACCATGTCATTTTCAGATGAAAATTCATCAGAGGGACGATACCTGCTGCCACTGGACGAAAAATCATCTTCAGAACTAGCCATTTCTGTATCTGAATCTTCTTTTTAGCTTATGCATGGAAGTAGCCTCTTCTTTGGAAGCACCATTGTACTGTGGTTTTTGGTTGTTTCAGATGCGAAAAAGACTGCTTCCTCACACTATGAGAACTACAAGTGTCAACTGCTCTGCCATCTAGTGAGGGAAAGTTAAAATATGTATGCAGTAGCTTCCTCTGTTGAGTAGAAGTTGAACTAACACAAAAAAAACGTATTTTGAGAAAAGTGTGGCTTTGAGCTATATCATTCTCGCCCCTTCAATTATTCAGTCCTCTGGCCAAACAGAGAGAGATTATGCCAACAACTGAGGAACATTCTACTGCAGCTATAGCTAGTGAAAGCCAGAATCTAGCCTTCCACTACCACAGATCTATTACTGGGACTAATGTTCAAACAACAAAAAGGGTTATAATTGCCACTTCTCCATATGGAAACTGAATTTCACACTATCTATGATTTGAAATACAATACCCAATCATTTACAACAACTTGCGGCACCTCATATGGGCAGCTAAATGTCCTTCCTCATTCTAATCACTAATATCTGGAATAGAAAAGACTTGGAGGTGGGCTTTTCCAATAATGCTTCCTGAGACTATGGAAAGACCATACATGATTGTGTCATTTTTCTAGTTGTTTCCCTGACTAGCTGCAGAGGAAATATCTTAGGAGCTGATGGTCAAACATCACCCTGTCTCAGTTCTCAATGGAGCATTGTAATGTCATGATAGTTGTCCACATTTAGCATTTTCCTAGGCTTTTCTAAATCATTTAATCAAATGCTAGGATGTTTCCTCTGAAAATGACATGACTGACTTTTTTCACATCCTTCTCAAATCTAAGCTATTATTCTGACTCTAATGGCTTCAACATTGATGTTACATTGAAGTCTCTCTTTTTATTTTTTTTTTTTATTTTTTATTTTTTTTTTTTTTATTTTTATTTTTTTTATTTTTTTGGGATCAAGACATTCAACAGGCACTTCCAGTGTAGAATCAGGAGAACCAATATGTCTACTGGTAACAGTTACACTTGCTTTCATACACAGGCATCATCTAGTATCTTCCTTGGTCCTGAGAAGGCCTTTGATTGTACTTGGAGGCTTAATATCCCTGGACAGCTCCAACATAGGGTGGTTCTATGAATGGATTGCATTCTTCATACAGATCTTCCAGTCTGTGCTACTTCAGATATCAACTTAGGGAACTTCTACCATATCATATTGAACAGGATGGTAGTGTACCACCATAAGGATGCTCATCAGGATTTACAAATTTGCCATTGCATTTAAGAAGATTGTGGTGGCATCAAGCACCAGTATCAACATTGGCAAACTTATTGACTGCAGCAACTATGGACATGGTTTATCTGTAGCTTAAGTTCATGATCTTTGATTCACTAGTTCCCGCTAATCTCTCAAACTATACACTTTGCATGAGTGTTTCTTGTATATGTTTAGTTTATGTTCACCACAATAATGTGTGGAATACTTCAACAAGGTGTCTGTACATCATTCTACTTGACCTCAGCTGCCTATTATTCACACATTGATGACCCCAGACCACATTACATCTGATGCGTACTTCACAGACATGTAAACCACTGCCAGGACAATGGATAGCACTGACCAACAGGGAAGTTTTGGGACTTTCATTGAGTTCAACAACGTTCTTCATGGACTAAATGAGTGATCTGGAACACATCAACAAGAAAGTGTGATTGAAAGTTACTTCTTCCACTTCCTCACATGTTCACTCAAAACCCTCTCCCACACTTCACACCACAACAAAGTAGATCAATTGAATTCCTACAGAACACCATCTGGGCTCAACACAGGTAAGCCATGTTACCATCCCACAGGATGTCAGTGTTCATATGCAATGTCATTTATTCAGCCTCCATACTGAGACTTGTGCTATCGAGTTGAGCTCTTAGACAATAAATCCCTTCCTACCTAACAGCAGAGCTCAGCTGGCCGAGCCATGCCAGAAAATTTCTGGTCTTCCTACAGTATCACATATGAGCAATGGGATTCTGTACATCGTTATCTCTGGATCCAATCAAATAATTATCTACAGGTACCTTCCCTACAATACCTTGACAGTGCCACTTACACCTCCTAAACTGCCTCCATTCTTAACAGACCAGTCCCATACCTGGTTTGGTATCACTGAATCTATATTCACTGTACGTAACACATTTTATGATGCATTGAAGTATTCGACTTTACTGTGTCACTTAGGCAAACATACCACCATGATTAGCAACATCACACTCTCTCCACCTAAATTTAACAAGTCTGAGGGAGCCAAAATAGCACCGCTCCTGAGACTACACAAGACACCTGAACAACAAGTACTTCAAGCCATCCATGCAGAACAATTAAATTGACAGTGGCATCTTTTTTGGACCATGATGGATTCTAGTATGAAGGCTTTCACGACCGGATGACATATCTTCTGGTAAACCTTCCGGGATGTAAAGTCGTGGTCCATGAAACTCTTCAGCTCCTAACGTTTTGTCCAGCGCAGCTCTGGACGAAACGTTAGGAGCTGAAGAGTTTCATGGACCACGACCTTACATCCCGGAAGGTTTACAAGAAGACATGATGGATTCCTCACTAATGCCTTACATTTCGTTGTGGGCCATGAGCAAATTTCCATTTGAAATCCAAGCAGTGCTAGTACACAATGGAGGACTCCTGTTTGACAATAAATTACACTTAGCATATCACATATACATTTTACAAAATGGCGACCCACACTACCCCAGCAGCCATTAGTATTAATTATTGTAGGCAGCCATGTTGCATATCGAGTTAGCAGACGGCTTCTGAATGACACCGACCCCTTCTGAGGTTACCCAATGTGCTGAGCATGGAGCAGTGTCAGCCATCTTGTCCTCTGCAGCATACCTTCATTGAACAGTATAGACCTCATCCGAGTTCGACACATTGGGCATAGAGTGCCCAATGCCATCACAGGCAGTTATCAACCCTGGCTGGCCGTACCATACCTCCTACAGCTGATGATGACAGATGGTATGGTTCCACCCACACAGCAGTATATGGACAACAACTTCATACCTGTTTCAGCACTGTCGCATGCAAGTGTTCCCAACCCTGCCAACATGCACATGCCTCCTGCAATCTTCACTAGGCACCTGAGGCCACAGCATCAACAAAGTTCACCACACACTGTATCTGGTGAACCAAACCAGTTTGTGTCACCCACCCATCAGCAGCAACCCTGACTGGAAAATCATCACACCAAACAGCAGTTTTTGCTGGACTCTGGATCAGAAATTGGTACAGCCACAAATACCACTCTGCCTCTTCATGGCCCTGACTCTGCATCTACACTACAAGCAGCAAATGGATCGTTCATTGCCAGTTATGAAACAGTCATCTGTGACATTAACCTCAGCAGCAGCAGCTGACAAAAATTGACATAAACATTTCTTGATGCCAATGTCAATGAAGCACTCATCTGACCTGATTATCTATGACAGTTCCATTCTACCTGGATTTATGAGGAGGAGTTTTGCTCTGCAGACCAAGTAATGTCACCATACCTTCGGATGACCACTGGTCCCAGCCCTGTCACAACACGAGAACACCTACATTTCAGCAGTACTCAGGCTCCAGCTCCTATGATCCCCTATAAAGCATCAACTGACAGCAACTAATGAACAGTACATTGACACAAGAAAAGATGAAAACTCATCCCTTCAGGGGTTACTGCATGAGCATCAAAATTACCTAGTGGAGGTACAGTTATAACTTAGAGCCCTTCAGTCCTCACATACTACCACCACGGAACAATTACCATCTCATAACACAAACCTGGTGGATGTATGGCACACAGTGAAAGACATTCACACAGGAGTGCAGAAATTTCCACCAACCCCGGTGATGACAACAAATACCATCACCTCGATGAATCATTGACCCAGATGCTGCTCATCCTGGACTCCACAGAAAATACCAGCAGCATGCACACATGCCACCACATCAGACAAGCAGTGAATACCATGCAACATTGCATCGATCTACTTAAGTCTTCATGGATGTTGCCTCTCACCAGCAGCAAACAACCTCATTTGACAAACACTGCAAACAAACTGGTCAGTACAAGTGAGACAAGTGACAGTGCAGTCAGTGTTTGTGCAAAAAGTTATTATGAAAGTCATGTCCCTCTCCTGTACCCTCAACCTTGTCTCTGCTAAGGCATCACTAATAGCATGATGTACACATATAAACAGAGGGACCACCCGTCTCTCAAAAAGTGTGCTGCTCCTCTTCCAAGAAATGGCAAATCACAAAGCCACTGTAGATGAGTTGCTTCATTTGGACATCATCCACCCTTCAAACAGCCCTTGGGCTTCACCCCTCCATATGGACCGCAAAAAAGATGTTACTGTCCAAATGTGCAGTGACTACATAATCCTCAATACCCAGACAATCCAGTACCCAACATCCAGGATCTTACCGATGCATTATTGGATGCTATGATCTTCAGTGTCATTGACTGCCAAAAGGCATATCTGCATATACCAATGGCAACATTACTAAAACTGCTATTACTGCCCCATTTGGGTTTTTTGAATACTTATTAATGCCATTTTGACTAAAAAAAAAACATGGCTTAAACGTGGCAATGGTTCACTGACTCCACCCAATGCAAGTTCCTGTTGTTTCCCTTATCTGCCTGACATACTGGTATATTCTGCTATGTCCCAAGAGCATGAAGATGACTTGCAAGAAGTTTTTCAAGTCCTAGAAGAACTTGGTGTAGTCATCAACATGGATAAGTGCCACTTGCATCAGCAGAGCCTAAAGTCCCTAGGATATTCTGTTTCATCAGCAGGGATCAGGCCTAGAGAAGAAAGAAAGGAACTCACATAATTCACTTGCTGCCCACTTCCTACAAGGAGCTATGCAGATTTCTAGGAATGGTAAATTTCTACTGCTGCCACATTCAGCAGGCAGCCGAAACCTGGGCTCACCCACCCAATGGCCTTTCCAGAACCAGCACCAGAGGAAACCAAACTATTCTGTGGTTGGAAGAACTGTCACAGGCTTTCAAGACAATCAAACAGTCACTATAGAGGGCAGTGACCCTGGCTCACCCCTCAGCGATGGCCCACCTCGCAATCACTGCTGACGCTAGTCCCACCACCACTACAGCAACCAGTTAGTAGCGTACACTGCCCCTTGCGATTCTGATTCTTCTCATGCAAACTGAAGGGATCTCAAAAATTGTGGTCCATATACAACTGTGGAATACTTTCCTTTTATGAAGCAGCACAGTCAGAGTAACTTTTTACAAGTCACAGTAATTTTGTACCACTCACTAATTTTGTTTCAAATGGCTACTGCTTCATCTGCTTCCTGTAGACTGTAGTAAAAGTAACAGTTTTATTACCTCTCTGGTATCTAATTAGTATTTCAATTGGCTTCGCACCTTCTTACAGTCTCTGTCTTGTGATTATGCTTGAATTGTATTGGTTGTGAAGAGAGCTTCTGGCAACAGTGAATTAAGTTAAAGAGTGTGAGGTCTATACAAATATCTTTATATTTCAAAGTAAACCACCAATACTGTGTTAACAATGTTTGTTTTTACCTCTTATTAACACTTGATTTCCTTCTGCCATGATCTAAATTTAGCCAAAGCTTTAGATTAGTAAAGATACTACTTTTTAATACTATTTTAAGGTTACCCTTTGTGACAATGTAACATTGTACCAGTATTAAAATAGAAATTTTACTCTAATAGGGCATAATTAGTGTAAATTTCCGCTTTCTGAAGCACTCAGTAACTACAGACACAAAATGTTAGTGTGTCTGTTGTGATGTGTAACTAATCTTGTGTCCAGTTTTTTTCCCAAAAAACAGAAAAAGTGGTTATCCCTATCTACTGCAAAGTGTTTCAGAGAGGATGAACCACTGCTCCTTGGCAAACACCATTCAGAGTCCTAGTGTGGATGTATCACTCTGCCACTTCCAGCACCTTGACCTGGTAACTCAATTCTCAACAGACATCCACCACATGAATGGGGGGAAATCATGGACACTACATGCCCCGTATCACACCATCCGTACCCTAATTAACTAAGAGATTCTAGTAAGCACACAAGAACACAATGTGAAATCTTAGATAATCCAAACCCAGGCCTATAATTCAAACAAATAAAGCTCCCCAACTCCTAGGTCAAAGTTTGGTTGAGACACATTGCAGAGAAGACAACACCCATTTATCCCCATCCCATCCAGAAAATCAATTTTTGTGAGCCTTAATAACCTGTCACTTGCTTCAGTTTGCTCCACTACGAGGCTCATTATAAAATGATTTGTTCAGCTGGATGTTGAAGCGACTGCAGGAACTGAGTGAGGACATGTGTTCTGTGCCACAGCAGCAAGACCAGATGGTATGCATCCTCCTCCACCCCCCCCCCCCCCCCCACCCTTCACCCACTCCCACAAGGCACCTTCATGATACCTAAAGAATGCTCCCAGAACATACACTTAGCCTTAATCAGCCCCCAGCCTGAGGCAAAGGCAACAAATACATATTCTCAGCCATCAACTGCACGACACATGGGTAAAGGTTACTCCCTTGTATGATATAACAGCCGATTCAATGGGAAGGATCCAGACAGCATGGGTTGTGGAACAGCCATTGAAGTCAAGCATGTAGTGTTCAGCAAAGTATTCTGCCACTGGGTGGTCAGCTTCATGCCTGACTACAGCTTGGTGGTGGCCAGTCATTCAGGTGGACAGCTGGTTGGTTGCTCATACATAAAATTCTGTGCAGGAATTTCAGATTTTTTATATGAACTCTACTGTGTCTGAAAAAAAGTCCTCTGCTAAAGTATGGCTAAGGGCAGAGCTAACCAACCAGTGGTACAACATGCTGCTGAGTACACTTGCTCTACAGGTCTGAAACCTAGTGAAGTTCTTTCTTGTTTATGTACCTCTAGACAACTTAGTGCCTGTGCTACATGGTGAGCTGTTATCTTCACTCCTTAAATTATTTATATTTCACAAAAGACTTTCAGTTACCACATTTAAATAAAGCTGTGACATTGTGAGTTACAATTTATTCTTTCTATGCCCCCCACCAAGTTATTTTTATTATTTCAGACCAGTGTCAATTTGTGTGTTTATGTCTTAATGATGGTAAAAAAACATTATGAATTAAATGCATTATACATATTTCCAACTTGCAAGTTTACAGTTTTAACCTGCCATAAAGTTTCATGTCAGTGCACAATCCATTGCAGAGTGACAAATTCATTCTGGCTGGGGCTAAGTCATATGTCTGCAGTAGCCTATCTTCCAGGAGATCTAATCCTGCACGTTTTTTAGGAGAACTTCTGTGAAATCTGGAAGGTAGGAGATGAGGTAGAAGTGGAAGTAAAGCTGTGAGGATGGGTTGCAAGTCATGCTTGGGTAGCTCAGTTGGCACAGCACTTGCCTATAAAAGGCAAAGGTCCTGGGTTTGTGTCGCAGTCCAGCATGCAGTTTAAATCTTCCAGAAAGTTACATACTAGCTGACAGACCTGTAATTGACCATGTATTTATTTTACCAATTTTCTATTAGAAATGAAAACAAAAAATGAAGTGTGTTTGTGGTGTAATATCCCGGACAGTTTCTGTGCCATGGGTGCAGCTCCATGTATCTCCAACACAGTTTTGTAAACATCTCTATGGCAAAGCCTCTTAATAGCTCTTTGAAGGCTATCATTTTTGCCCAAAGTCATTCGTGCTTCATGGCTGAAACCTGTCAAAAGCATTGTCAGGTGATGGGGATTTCCTTAAGCTGACTCAACTCTACGAGTGTCTTAGTAGTAAAGCATGAGTGAATTAAAACTTCATGTATGATGTGGCATTTTTTCATGCATCTCAGTTTATGATGTCATATCTCTTGAGCTATGTGACTTACAATGATATATTTGTGCAGGTACATTTGATGGCATGTGTAGACACCGTCTGCAAAATGTGTTGCAAATAGAGTTAGTTGCAAAGAAGTATAAAACTTAAATACTGTGCACAATGCAAACGTTTTCATGCATCTCAGTTCATTGTGGCAACATATCTTCTGAACTCAGTGTTTCACCAATTTTGTAGGTACACTTAGCAGCATATGTGGATACTATCCACACACACGCTTTTATAACATGTATTGATTGTTAATAAATGTTTTCGAATGTTTAAACAATGGAAACCTCAGGCTGGAATATCAACAATATAAGGGAAAGACAGACTGCTGCTCATTGTTAAGGAGTTGCAGAAAGGTACAACAAAAAGACAGTTACACATCAACATTCAGCCAAAGTCCATCCTGATAGCTGATTGGTCAGCGTGACGGATTGCCATCCTACGGGCCCAGGTTCGATTCCCAGTTGGGTTAGGGATTTTCTCCGCTCAGGGACTAGGTGTTGTGCTGTCTTCATCATCATTTCATCCCAATCTGGCACGCAGATCACACACTGTGGCGTTGTATGTAATTAAGACCTGCACCAAGGCGGCCGGACCTGCATCGCAAGGGGCCTTCCGGCCAATGACGTCAAACGCTCATTTCCATTTCCATTCAGCCAAAGCCTCCTTCAGGTAAGAAAACATACACACATTCATTCACACAAGCAAGTACACCTGATGCACACACGATCATCACCTCCAGCAGCTCAGACTGGAAAGCAGCTGAGAAACAGCAAAGTACCCTTTTGGGGAGAGACGAGCCCTGTCTGGCAGAGCGTATAAGGACCAGACTACCAACAGATGCTGTGTTGGCAGGCTGTGGTTGAGTATGGTTGGCAGGACAAAGGTGGTGGGGGGGAGGGAGGGGGGAGAAAAAGGAAATGAGTAGAGAAGGGGAAAGGTGGGCAGATAAGTTGGCAGAGGGCATCGCACAAAGAGGGTGAGGGGATGAGAATATGAAGGAGGAGAGAGGGCAGAAGAGGTGGAAACTGGGAAGAAGGGTATGGGGACATTAGGTTACTGAACATTGAGGCCAGGATAATTTCAGGAACTGAGAATGCCTTGTAAGGATAACTTCCATCTGAGCAGTTCAGAACAGCTGGTGGTGGGTGGTAGGATCCAGATGACTAAGGTAGTGAAGCAGCCATTGAAATCAAGCATGTTCTTTTCAGCTGCATGTTCTGCCAAAGGGTGGTCTACTTTGCTCTTGGCCACAATTTGACGGTGGCTGTTCCTCCTGGAGGACAGCTGGTTGATATTCAAGCCAGTATAAAAAGCTGTGCAATGGTAGCAGCAGAGCTGGTGTGTGACATGGCTGCTTTAAAAGATGGCCCAGCCTCTGATGAGGTATCAGTACTTGAATAGGAAGTGTTGTGTGGGTAGATCGCAGTTCATGCATCAGAGACTTCCACAAGAATGTGGTCCCTATAGCAAGGGGTTGGGACTGGGAGTGTCATAAGATGGATTAGGAAGTTGTGAAGGTTGAATGGGTGATGGGATACCACTTTAGGAGGGATGGGAAGTATCTTGGGTAGGATGGCCCCATTCAAGGGCATGATTATTAGTAAAGCCCTGACAAAGGATGAAGTTCAGTTTTTTCCAGTACAGGGTGGTATTAGGTGTTGAGAGGATTGGGTGTGTGTGGGGAAATGGAAAAGATCTGTTCTCAGAATAGGTCTGGGGGATAGCACCCATCTGTGAAGGCCTTGATGAGACGCTCAGCATACTGGGTAAGGAAGTTCTTGAAACTGCAGATACACCATCCCCAGGTGGCCAGGCTGTATGGGAGGAATTTTTTGGCACTGAAGGGATGACAGTTGTTGAAATGCAGGTACTGTTTGGTTGTTGGTGGATTTTATGAGGACAGAGGTGTGGATGAAGCCATCAGAGAAGAGGAGGTCAACATCCAGGAAATTGGTACACTGGGTTGAGGAGGACCAAGTGAAGTGAATGGGAGAAAAAGTGTTGAGGTTGTGAAGGAATCAGGTTATGGTGTCTGGCTCTGGATCATGCCTATGACATCCCGCTCCCCCACACATGACCCCCAAAATCCATGAACAACCCTGGTCGCCCCATTGTAGCTAGTTATTGTGCCCCCATTGAAAGAATTTCGGCCCTCACTGACCGTCACCTCCAACCAACTGCCTGGAATTTATTCTCTCACAACAAAGATATCAACCACTTTCTTCACCAACCTCTACCATCCCTCACACATTTACTTCCTGGATCCCTACTCATCACTGTTGACGCCACATCCTTATACATCAACATCCCTCATGTCCATGGTCTCACCGCTATTGAACATGATCTACACCAATGCCATTCAGACTCAAAACCTGCTACCTCAATCCTCATACATCTTACTAACTCATAAGTACTTCTCCTTTGAAGGGATGTTATACTAGCAAATTCGCGGCACACCTATAAGTACACGCATGGCACCCTCCTATATCAACTTGTTTATGGGCCATCTGCAGCAAACCTTCAACGCCAAACTCTAAAATGGCTCAGGTTCAGTGATGATATCTTCACAATCTGGACTCAGGGCCAACACATCCTGTCATCATTCATTCACAATCTCAACACTTTCTCTCTAGCTGCACCTGGTCCACCTCAACTCAGTGTGCCACCTTCCTGAACACTGACATCCTCCTCCCTGATGGCTCCATCAACACCTCTGTCCATATGAAACCCACCAACCACCAATATCTTCTGCATTTCGAAATCTGTCATCTTTCCCACACCAAAAAAATCCCTCTCTTACAGCCTGACCACCCGGAGACAGACAAGCACTAGCCCTCAGACCTAGTCCACAAACAGATCTCCCATGCCATCTTGCCACATGTACCCAATCCTCTCACCATCCCCAAGAACCAGCAAGAAAGGAATGCTCCCTTTGTTACCCAATACCAACCCAGACTGGAACAACTGAACCACATCCTTTGCCAGGGCTTTACATACCTGTCATTGTGCCCTAAAATGAAGGACATCCTTCCTTAGATCCTTCCCACCCCTCCTAAAGTGGTGTTCCATCACCCATCCAACTTCCACAACATCCTAATCCATCCCTAAGCCACACCCAATCCTAAACCCTTGCCACAAGGATCATATCGCTGTGGAATACCAAAGTGCACGACCTGCCCAATCCATCCACCCAGCACTTCCTATACTGGTCCTATTACAGGTTTATCCTACCTCGTCAGAAAGCAGCCCTGTCATAAAACCAGTTTTGCTGCAATCATTACACAGCTTTTTATATTGATACAACTACCAACCAGCTCTCCACCAGGGTGGACAGCCACTGCCAAACTGTCGACAAGAGCAAAGTACATCATGCAGCTAAACAGAACATTCTAGATTTCAATGGCAGCTTCACCACGTGGGCCATCGGGATCATCACCTACACCATCAGCTTTTCTGAAATGTGCAAATGGGAACTATCCTTACAACACGTTCTATACCCTCGAAATTGTCCTGGCCTCAACCAATGGGATCCGGCTGCCCCCACACCCTCCACACAACAGTTTCCACTCCCTCTACTATATCACCCTCATCCCTGTTCTCATCGTCTCACCATCTTCATGTCCCGCCCTCTGCCAACGCACCCGCTCATCTTTCCCCCTCCCTGCTCCTCACCTCTACCCTGCACATGTTGGTAGTCTACTTCCTGCAGGGTCCACCAGACAGCACTCCTCTCTTCCCCTATCTGTGCCCTTCCCCGTCTCCTCCAAACTGCTGATTCCATTCTACTGACAGTTGCTTTCCAGCCCAAGCAGCTGAGGATGTCAATCATGTGGGCATAAGGTGAGCTTGTGTGTGTGTGTTTCCATTCTGAATAAGGCTTTCTGCCAAAAGCTAATGTGTAATTGTCTTTTCATTGTGCCTGCCTGCAATTCAATGTGTCATCTTTATGGTGAGTAACAATCTCTCTTTACTTATACTGTTGATTCTCCAAATATTTATGAATTTTTCACTATCTGCTATTCACAATAAATCTACTTCATTCACACATGGTTACAAACATAACCTAAGTTAAGATTAGAAAATTCAACTTTTAGCGAAGCCAACTTATGATGGAGACACTGAAAGAAACCTCAACAGTAAATCAATGGCTATATGTATGAATTCGTGCAAACAATGAATAATACCACTGAATTATAAAAAAAGTTTTTCATTCTTCTCCTGTAGACAATTCTGAGTTCCATCTTCTGTTTAATGTTATTTAGAAAACAATACACTGATACAAACAGACCGAATTATTACTTCAGCTACCTTAAGCAGATTATCAACTCAATCACACTATTATCTTAAAACTTTTGACTCAGTTCTGTACAATTTCCTTCCATTATAGGATATCAATCCTCGAACAGGTACTAGGCTAGATTGTCCAAGACCTCCTGACAAGTGGACTGTAGATGATGTTGACTACCCCGATCCACAACAGATGTCACCTCGTTTCCTGCCACGACGCTGTAGAGCTGATTCAACTCCAGGTACTAGCAAATTCCAGCATTACATCAAGTCTCAAAATAAAAATATTCTTATCTTGTTTGTTTTCATTTGTAGCTTATCATGTGCGAGTGTGATGAATTTAATTAGCATGTTTCTTAATCTATTACTGACACACACAAAATCAATATGCATCTCACAGGTAATGATTTCAAGAATCAAAATGAAGTATCACACTTGCATGCAACATAATACTCCATAGTCACTTTAAACAGAGAAAGTTTAAATAGAATTCTTCTTAATTATTGGTCATAGCTCTACACACCTCATGACACTTATTTGGACTTGTTGTAACAAAAAATTAGTTATGTAATACATTGGAAAATAAAAAATTACACAAATGAATAACACATTAGTCAAAATTCTATCAACACATAGCAATATAATGTTTGTGAACATAATAGCCTAATGACAGAAACCCACACTGAAAGTCTGGATGTTACCTTCCTGTAGCATGAACTAAGAGAACTCAGTTGCAAGGGTAACATACATAAATACATTACTGGCCATTAAAATTGCTACACCACAAAGATGACATGCTACAGACACAAAATTTTACCGACATGAAGAAGATGCTGTGATATGCAAATGATTAGCTTTTCAGAGCATTCACACAAGGCTGGTGCTGGTGGAGACACCTACAATGTGCTGACATGAGGAAAGTTTCCAACCGATTTCTCGTACACAAACAGTAGTTGACCAGTGTTGCCTGGTGAAACATTGTTGTGATGCCTCGTGTAAGGAGGAGAAATGTGTACCATCATGTTTCCAACTCTGATAAAGGTCAGATTGTAGCCTATCGTGATTGCGGTTTATCGTATCACGACTTTGCTGTTCGCATTGTTCAAGATCCAATGACTGTTAGCAGAATATGGAATCGGTGGGTTCAGGAGGGCAATACGGACACCGTGCTGGATCCCAATGGCCTTGTTTCACTAGCAGTCAAAATGACAGGCATCTTATCTGCATGGCTGTAATGGATCGTGCAGCCATGCCTCGATCCCTGACTCAATAGATTTGCAAGACAACAACCATCTGCACAAACAGTTCGATGATTTTTGTAGCAGTAGGGACTATCAGCTCTGAGACCATGGCTGCGGTTACCCTTGACGCAGCATCACAGACAGGAGTGCCTGCGATGGTGTACTCAACAATGAACCTGGGTGAACAAATGGCAAAACGTCATTTTTTTCGGATGAATCCATGTTCTGTTTAAAGCATCATGATGGTTGCATCCATGTTTGTCGACATTGCGGTGAACGCACATTGGAAGCACGTATTCATCATCACCATACTGGCATATCATCCAGCGTGATGGTATGGGGTGCCATTGGTTACACATCTCGGTCACCTCTTGTTTGCATTGACAGCACTTTGAACAGTGGATGTTACATTTCAGATTTGTTACGACCTGTGGCTCTACCCTTCGTTCGATCCCTGCGAAACCCTACATTTCAGCAGGATAATGCATGTTCACATGTTGCAGGTCCTGTACAGGCCTTTCTGGATACAGAAAACGTTTAACTGCTGCCCTGGCCAGCACATTCTCCAGATCTCTCACCAATTGAAAACGTCTGGTCAATGGTGGCCAAGCAACTGGCTCATCACAATATGCCAGTCACTACTCTTGATGAACTGTGGTATCATGTTGGAGCTGCAAGGGCAGCTGTACCTGTACACATCATCCAAGCTCTGTTTGACTCAATGCCCAGGCGAGTCAAGGCTGTTATTATGGCCAGAGGTACTGGGTACTGATTTCTCAAGATCTATGCACCCAAATTGCGTGAAAATGTAATCACATGTCTGTTCTAGTATAATATATTTGTCCAATGAGTACCCGTTTATCATCTGCATTTCTTCTTGTTGTAGCAGTTTTAATGGCCAGTAGTGTAGTATGCTAACATCCATAACAGGACTATGAATCTGGTATGCAACAAATTTAAATACTAGCCTAACAACTCAAGGTTTCACATGAAGACTCTAGTACACAAACCCAATTGCCAAATACTGAACTTTTCCTTTTTTACATTTAATTAATAGAACAGGTAATCGTATTCAGCTTAATTAGGGAAAAAAAACACACAAACTATACAGTATCTGTGGCCAACACTTTACCTGTGAACATTCCACTGTGATGGAACTAATAATAAATGAACTGGGAGAAGTTAGAAAGAGTGGATTGAGTGTTAAAGAATGACCCAGCTCATATCACAATAGACAGAAAGTATGTGCATTTTGACTCTGGCACAGAAAAAAAGTACATTGCCCACTGAAAATGTCATGCAAGTTTTGCTGGAGAGTGTTTTCCAGTTTTAATATCAAAAAGTGTACAGCTAGAATTTCAGTTGCAGACAGTTCACATTTAGACTCAAATGGTTTCAGTTTATTCAATTAATGTCACAACTGTTAAATGAAAATTCATTTGGTATCCTGTTTTTATGACTCTTTACTGCAATAGCTAGTCATAGACAGTGAAAAAATTCATTTGCATAGTACTCTTCAAAGCATGACACTGACCACTTTGCCACTGATTTCATAACTTATTTTATTTTCATGCTTGTCATTTGTCCATGATTGCAAATGATCATAAGCCTCTCAGAATATGACCTTCTTCTGCTGTCCAGTAGAACAACGCCTCTGTGTTTACGTCCCACCCAACACCTCATATTCCCTCACTATCTGTCTTTGTTTCCACCCTTCTTCCATCTCTGAGACACCTCCTTCTTACCTTACCATTTTACCTCTGTGCACCCACACCCACACCCACTCAGCAGAACATAATTTATGCATTTACAACCCACTCAATACTTGACATTTGTCTCCTACTTCTCTTAACCATGTTAACTTTGTGCACACACTCACACCTATTCACCTGTTTTATTCTTAAGAATTTAAAATATTTCCTAGTATTTTCTTTTTTCTTTATTCTTCCTTCTATTCCTTGATCTTCTTTAATGGCAATGATATAACACCTGATTTATGTTTATTAGTCTCCACTCTTTTGTATTTTTCCTCCATAATTTGTCTATCACTCCAGGTTAATTTCGGCATATCAATTACTTCTGCACTAACTGTTCAACAGCATCCCCAGTCATAATGCCTTCCCTTTTATGAAATGGTTCATTTAAATTTGGATTTGGTATGCCACATTTGTTTGTATTCATTTCTTCAGATGACATGTTAATGTCCACAATCCGTAAATCAAAAAGTTATTTCTTTCATCACAACCTCAGTCCCACACTGAACCTCCAAGCTTCCTCTCATTTTTTACTATAATCACTGTTACATTAAAAATGAGTGGATATTCCAATTTTGAAAAAGAAGAAAATGTATTGTATATGTAAACATAAATAATATTTTTCATGAACAGCATATTCATTGTTATTATGTAATTTGTTTGTTATTAGACACCTTCGAGGCACAGTTTCTGAGAGTGCTGAACAAAGTCAACCATACAATTGAACGTAATGAACTTCGTCTGGCTGAGCAAGAGAGAAGAGACACCACAGAAATTGAATGGAAACAAGTAGCCCTCGTTTGTGATCGTTTTCTTCTTTGGGTCTTCCTGCTCACAACAGCTGTAACTACCACTGTTATATTGTGTGGTTCTCCATATGGGCCATGATGCTTCTACTGGTTGTGTGCAAATAAATCCAGTACCATAAAAGTAAAGGGAGAAATTTGCACTCAAGGGCAAGAAGTTCCTATGTGAAATGTCAGAAATCAGGAGTGAACTGAAAGTGTTTTTTTCACTTATTAGTGAAACAGTTATAAAATGAACATAAATTGTGGTAAGGAGAATGTCAATTTTATCTTAATTTGTAATAAGAGTACATGAAATGATCATAAAAATTTCTGTTACTGTCAAGTGTTTATATTGTCCCCATGCCAAGAACAATGATGAAAAACGTGAATTTTCAGAGTGTCCTGGAAATATTTTAAAGTGTGCTGATTCCATAGTGGAAAACTGTGAACTCTCTGTTTCCACAAAAGTGGTGAAGTCAACATCTAGTCAAGGCTAGATATTACCAATATCAAAACAATGATTTTTTTAGCTTATTTGCCATTTTCACATTGAAAAAAAAAGATTGTATTCAAATGTTGTATGATTAATGCTACTCTATTATTGCAAGAGAGTAGCTAGGATGAAATTTTGTAACACTATATCAATTTAAATTAACTTTGTACAAAACAAAGAGACTTCTAAACTTGTATTTAGCTTTGAAGAAAAATGCTCAATTGACAGTGATTAAAACGAACTTTGTAAATAAATTAATAATTTCTGTAGATACGTTTCAAAATTGTGTGTGTCATATGAGATATGTATGCAATATTTGTGAATACAGCATGAGTGAATTGTAATCTGAATGGAAAAAATATTAAGTAACATGCATAAAATACATAATACTGACATGCTGCTCAAAATTAAATGCTTTTTGTTGTGCCAAGCTCACCAAAATAAAATACAAAAAAAACTATTTTACCTTTTCTTTCTTTTTGGATCAAAATACAGTGCACAATTATAAAATACTCAAAGTTCTAGACACAATTTGCACCTTTTATATACTAAAATAATTATAAATGAAGCAAAATAAAAAACATATTATTTGAGAAGCAAAGCTACACATGAGACAGATACAAGGTCAAATCTAATACTTTTACAGTTGTGGATTAATTGTTTAGCACTTAAGACCATTGTATTGTATTGTATTGTATGTTAACCGGGGACCTAGAAATGATGGAGAGGCTCTGTCCCCACCGCAGCCGCAGTGGTCCACTACCCCACGACGACTACTTCAGTCCACTTCATCCCTCCGCTGCCCCACACCAAACCCAAGGTTATTGTGCGGTTCAGCCTCCTGTGGAGCCCCCCAGGGAACGTCTCACACCAGACGAGTGTAACCCCTATGTTTGCGTGGTAGAGTAATGGTGGTGTATGCATACGTGGAGAACTCGTTTGCGCAGCAATCGCCGACATAGTGTAAGTGAGCCAGAATAGGGGGAACGAGCCTGCATTTGACACGGCAGATGGAAAACCACCTAAAAACCATGCACAGACTGGCCAGTTCATTGGACCTCGACTCAGATCCACCAGGCAGATTCGTGCCAGGGACCAGGTGCTCCTTCCTGCCCAGAAAGTCGTGCGTTAGACCGCACGGCCAACCGGGCGGGTACTTAAGACCATAGCTGTATCCAGCACTGCTCCCCACAGATCTAAAAAGGTGCAGATTTTGTGAGACATGCCAGGTCTAAATATGAATGTATTGCATAAATATGTGTACACTGAGGTGACAAAAGTCATGGAATAGCAACATGCACTTATACGGATGGTGACAGTATTATCTACATGAGGTATAAAAGGGCAGTGCGCTGGTGGATTTATGTAAAAAGGTTTCTGACGTGATTGTGACCACACAACGAGAATTAACAGACTTTAAATGCAGAATGAAATCTGCAGCTAGATGCATTAGACATACCATTTTGGAAATTATTAGGGAATTCAATATTCTGAGGTCCAGTGGTGTCAAGAGTGTGCCACAAATACCACATTTCAGTCATTACCTCTCACCACAGACAACACAGTGGCTGATGGCCTTCACTTAATGACTGAGAGTGGCACAGTTTGCATAGAGTTGTCATTGCTAACAGACAAGCAACACTGTGTGAAATAACTGCAAAGATCAATTTGAGCATACACCAAACATATCCATTGTAGATTGTTGCAAAATTTGGCATTAATGGTCTGTGGCAGCAGAAGACTGAGTGCAATGACTTTGCTAACAGCATGACATCACCTACAGTGCCTTTTCTGGGCTTGTGACCACATTGGTTAGATCCTAGACAACTGCAAAACCGTGGCCTGGCCAAATGGTAGTTGTAGCTAAATATGTAGGACATTCCATTCTGGAAACTGTTAGGGAATTCAATGTTCTGAGATCCACAGTGTCAAAAGTGTCATGAGAAGTCCAAATTTCAGGCATTACCTCTCACCACAGACAAGGCAGTGGCTGACATCTTTCACTTAATGACCGAGAGCTTTGGCATTTACATGGAGTTGTCAGTACTAACAGACAGGCAACACTGCATGAAATAACCACAGAATCAATTTCATACATATTATGAAAGTATCCATTACAACAGTGCCATGAAGTTGTGGTGAAATTTGGTGTTAATGGGCTATGGCAGCAGATGACCCAAGCAATTGCCTTTGCTAATAGCATGACATCACCTGCAGCCCCTCTCCGGGACTTGTGACCATATCTACTGGACCCTAGACAACTGGAAAACTATAGCCTGGTCAGATGAGTGCCACTTTCAGTTGGTAGTAGCTGAAGGTAGGGTTCGAGAGTGGTGCAGATCACATGAAGCCATGGACCCAAGTTGTCAACAAGGCACTGTGTAAGCTGGTTGTGGTTCCATAATGGTGTTATCTGTGTTTACATGGAATGGACTGGGTCCTCTGGTCTAACTGAACTGACCATTGACTGGAAATGGTTCTTTTCAGCCACCTGGGGTCCATTTGCAGCCATTCATGAATTTCATATTCCCAAAAAATAATGGAATTTTTATGGATGACAACATACCATGTCACTGGGCCACAATTGTTCATAATTGGTTTGAGGAATATTCTGGACAGTTTGAGCAAATGATTGGCCACCCAGATTGCCCGACATGAATCCCTCAAACATTTATGGGTTCCAATTGAGAGGTCTGTACGTACACACAGTCCTGCACTGGCAAGACTTTTGCAGTTATGAACAGCTATAGAGGCAGCATGGCTCAGTATTTCTGCAGGGAACTTAAAATGACCTGTTGAGTCCATTTCATATTGGGCTGCTGCACTACACCAGGTAAAAGGAGGTCTGACATGATATTAGGAGGTGTCCCATGACTTTTGTCACCTCAGTGTGTAAACAAATATTGACTTTTCTGATGAATCATTTCCCAAGTATTCTTAATCTTTTATACTACTGATAGGATACTTATAGAAGGAGGTTAATTTACTCATTCGTAATCGAGAAAGGTCTTAGGGATGTGGAATGAGTTACAGCACATAGTAACATGATGGGCAGCCATTATAAACTAATTCTGGAGGATGTACTAACAATTAAGTATCATTACTTACAATTTGCTTTAATCTGAACATGGTTTAGTTATAGGTAACTTGTGTATGTATTTCTAAAAGCAGGATAGTGCTGCGTACTACAGTCTCTCATGAAATATGTTCTGTGCTATACAAGTAATCTAATGCTATGTAGCCCATAAAAAAGGACCTCCTCAATCATTTCTAATTACCATTATTGCAAAAGTACCTGCAATTTTTTTAAACAAAGGACAATTAAAACTGCTAAATAAATAACATGAAACAAGAACTATGAGGGCCACTCACTATGGACTTCTTTACCAGGCAGTAAATACTCTGAAGTGCCAAAGAATTTGGTATAGGCATGCGTATTCAAATGCAGAGATATGTAAACAGGCAGAATATGGCACTGCAGTCAGCAATGCCTATATAAGACAACTGTCTGGCACAGGTGTTAGATCGGTCACTACAGTGCAGGTTATCAAGATTTAAGTGAGTTTGAACATGGTGTTATAGTCAGCACATGAGTGATGAGACACACAATCTCCGAGGTAGTGATGAAGTAGGGATTTTCCTGTACGACCATTTCACAAGTGTACCACAAATATCAGGAATCCGGTAAAACATCAAATCTCTGACACTGCTGTGGCCGGAAAAAGATCCTGCAAAAACGAGACAAATGACGACTGAAGAGAATCATTCAGCATGATAGAAGTGCAACTCTTCCACAAATTTCTGTAGATTTCAATGCTGGGCCATCAACAAGTATCAGCATGTGAACCATTCAAAGAAACTTCATTGACATGGGCTTTCGCAGCCACAGACCCACTTGTGTACCCTTGATGACTGCTCGACACAAAGCTTTATGCCTTGTCTGGACATGTCAACACCAGCATTGGACTGCTGATGACTGGAAACATGTTGCCTGGTCAGACAAGTCTCATTTCAAATTATATCAAGCAGATGGATGTGTACGGATGTGGAGATATCTCATGAATCCATGGACCCTGCATGTCAGCAGGGGACTGTTCAAGCTCATGAAGACTCTATAATGGTGCGGGGCATGTGCAGCTGGAGTGATATGGGACTCCTGATATGTCTAGATATGACTCTGACAGGTGACATGAACATAAGCATCCTGTCTCATCACCTGCATCCATTAATGTCCAATGAGCATTCCAATGGACTCGGGCAATTCCACCACAACAATGTGACACCCCACACATACAGAATTGCTACAGAGTGGCTCCAGGAACACTCTTCTGAGTTTAAACACTGCTGCTGGCCACCAGACTCACCAGATATGGACATTATTGAGCATACTTGGGATACCTTGCAGCATGTTGTTCAGAAGAGACCTCCACCCCCTCGCACTCTTATAGATTTATGGACAGCCCTGCACAATTCATGGTGTCAGTTCCCTCCAGCACTACTTCAGACATTAGTGGAGTAATGCCACGTCATGTTGCACCACTTCTGCATGCTCGTGGGGGCCCTACACGATATTAGTCAGGTGTACCATTTTCTTTGGCTCTTCAGTATATTTGACTGTGGCATATCTCTAAATTACAAAAGAATACATTAATATGGAAAGTCTGTTGTTTCACTACAATATTTTCTAAACGTTTTCTTGGCATAGGGTATTGCAGTCATAATAAATTGTTTAAATTAAGTTATTCTTCAAGTCTGGCTCTAAAATTTTTATTTCAGTGTGCTATCTGGAAATTTTGAGTATCATATCTTTTTCAAGTGAGTGCCTCGGAATTTATTTACATTCATTTGCCAGACAGCATTGTCTGATGACTAATTCATTGGGTTCAGCTCACACGCAAGGCCTGAAGGCTTCAGAGTGGGGATGACTGAGGTGTGTGGTGAGGCCACCAGCGGGGATAGCATGCAGAAATGATGGAGAGGTGTCTTAAACAGCTGCCCCTTCAGCTGCCACTTTCGCTGCTCCCTAGCTTAGTATTAGGTACCATACTAGCAGAAATGCACCTTAGCTGAGTGGAGTGGTCAATATAGATGGCTGCCATAGTGAGAACCTGTGTTTGTTTCCCAGGACTACCAAGGATTTTTCCTTGGTACTAAGACTGGTATGGGGTGCACTCAGCCTCGCCAATTTAGGAGCCACTTGACTAAACAGTAGTGGTTCCACAGTCAGAAAGTCTGCAAAATGGCTGGGAGAGCAGTGTGCTGACTACATGCTCCTACATAGCACACCTGCATATCACAAGGCAGAGGATGACACAGCAGCTGATTGACATCCCTTGGGCCTTCAACACTTGAATAAGGAGTTCGGTTTATTATTATTATTATTATTATTATTATTATTATTACCCCAATGACCTTGCCCCTTGCTACAGTGGCAATACCAATTCCCCTCAGATGACCAAAGTTACGTGCTGTCAGGCTTGGCTACCACTTAGATGGGTGACCCTCAGGGTCTGCCAAGTGCTGTTGACAAATGGCTTACACTCAGCCCTTCTGAAGCCAGTGAGGAGCTCATTGATCAAGAAGTAGTGTCTTTGGTCATGAAAACTGACAATTGCTGGGAGTGCAGTGTGTTGACCACATGCCATTCCATATTTATACCCACTGATGCCTATTGGCTGAAGATGACACTGAGGCCAGTCAGTACCATTGGGCCTTCCAGGGCGAATTTGGACAGAACTTTTTCTTTGTTTTACATACAACTTTATCTTATGAACAATATAGAAGACATAACCAATTACAATGAACACAAAAACCGTAATAACAAATTATATTTATGAGTTTAATGTTGTAGCTTTGTTGTTTATATCTGATGCATCGTTTTTCTTATGTTGGTGAGGTTCAGTTGCACCTACATGATGGGTCTCTATTCCCACTGTTTTTATTATACACTCCACCTTTAGTACCAATCACAAATCTTCCACAATGACTGTCCTGGTGTTTCTCAAATAATCTGCTTAAGATATTGATTATAGCATTAACAGTTTATGTACCTCTGAGGAAACCTCATAGTGTAACAGACTATTCACTACATCTAACTTTCATTTTTTTGTTCTCTGTTGTGTTTGCTATGGTTCCTGACTACATATGAAATGTGACTTATTTATATCATTAAATATCATTTTAAATCATCAGATTTGATGTAAAGGAGACATTTCAGTATTTACATTATCATTCCAGTATATAAAAGTATATACTGGACATATATAATTCCCTTGTACATACTTTGAAACTATCCTCAATTAATTCTTCAGTAGAAACACTTTTCCACCAGAAGAGTAAAGAGCAATCCATATACTACATTCTACTTAAATTTTTAATCAGGATTAAGGCCTAAGACCTTTACACAGCTTGCTTCTATGATCTGTTCATCATTACAAATTATTTTTATTTTATTCCCTTTTAATTGTTTAGCTATAAAATATATCAGTTTAGTTTAACGTATGAGGTCTGTTAAAAAAATTCTGGAACATTCATAATTTCATAGCACTGGTGTGTTGGAGTGAAATGTGATTAGCATCCCTGCATGCACCTGTGTTTAGTGTGTAAATGCCAGAAGATCTATTGTTGTATGTCAGTTAGGTATTGTTCAGTACTGTACTGCGTAGAATATTGTGTTGCACAGTGTGAATTTTGAGATGGGGCATCTGCATTAAATTTTCCATGAAACTCAAGAAAACCTTTACAGACACCCACCAAATGATGCAGGAGGCCTATGGTAATGAGTGCTTAAATTGTACTCAGTGTTACGAATGGTTCACATGATTTAAAAATGGTCAGACAGAAGTTAAATATGACCCTCATTGAGGATGTCCTTCAATGTCTACCATCAATGCTGACCTCAGGAACATCAACGAAATTGTATGTGCCTATCAAATACAGACTGTCTCAGAGACTGCAGAAGAGCAAAGCATTCCAGTTTGATCATGCCATGAAATCTTGACACAGCATCTTGGAATACATTATGTTCCTGCAGAGTTCATCCCACAGTCATGAGTCAAAACCAGAAAGACCTTCACCTCACAATCTGTGAAGAGCTTTCGGATTGCGCAAACAAGAATGAGATGCTTCTTAAGAGAGTTATAACTGCTGATGAGATGTGAGTCTATAGTTATGATGTTGAGACCAAGGTTCAATCTTCACCATAGGTCGACAAAGATTCTCTAAGACCAAAAAAAGCATAGCATGTCAGCTTCCTTTAACTTTGAAGGATTAGTTCATCATGAATTTGTGCCACAGGGACAAACAGCTCATTGATGGTACTTGAAGGACATGTTGCGATGGTTGCAAGAAAATGTGAGAAGGAAATGGCCTGAAATGTGACTCTCACATCACAATAATGCACCAACACATTCATCCCTGTTGGTGCGCGACTATTGCACAAAATACAAAATCACTGTGTTGCCTCCTACTCCATACTATCCAGACCTGGCCCCTGTGTACTTTTATTTCCAAAGTTGAAAAAACCATTCAAACGACAAAGATTTGCGATTATAGATGAGATAAAAGAAAATTTGCAGGTGGTACTATGTGTCATCCAGCAAAGAGACGTACCAAGACTGCTTCTGGAAATGGAAACGGCATTGGGAGCAGTGTATCAATAGTGGAGGAGAGTATTTCAAAGGAGACCATGCACAATAAGTAAAAGGTAAGCATAGAAATATTCAGTGGCCAAAGTTCTGGAATTTTTTGAACAGACCTCATATGCAGTGTGTCATAGCAGTAGTGGTCAATATTCAAGGATATGAAAGGAATGATCATTTGAAGCAAAAAAGTCTAGTAAACATGCACTCTAAATACATACCTTAAGAGCCATGAGCACATCTTCATTTCTGATACTGTGGAAAAATATCTTCTACCTCAAGCTCTTTGCCTGCCATACTTTGAGAGATGATAGTATGATCCAAAACAAGAGAGAATTTCCAGTAAACATGGGCTCTGAAGTGCTTACCATAAGACCTATGAGCATACACCTCTTCTACTAAACAAGCGCTCATAGCTCTTGAGGTATGCAGTATGTTTTTTTTTTTTTTGTTTGTTTTTTTTTTTTTTTTAACCACCTCTCAAAATACGGAAAGCAAAGAACTTGCAGTAGAAGTTTTTGTCCCAAGTGCTATTAATATTGAGACACAACATTTTATTTGTGATAATACAAGTAAAGGAATACAGAATTATGTTTGAACCTAGTAGAACTATAGTCAATAAAAAAACACACCTCATATCTTTTACATTTTGGAACTACAAAGGAAGCACAGCTTAGCACAAAAACCATATGCCATATAGTAACACAACTGAAACACTTTTTCCATAGTTCAGCACGTGGATCACATGTAGGTATGAGCAACAGAGCATTGAGCATGTAACAACACTGAAAACATGATTTTTTTTTTCAATGACACTTAGAATGTTTTCCATGTCCAGTCTCCATTTATAGAAAGAATTTATAGAAAAGGGAGAGAAGTAAATGTAGTAGGTGAATATGGATTGGGGGTAAGAAATGAAAGAGGAAGCTACCTGATAGAATTTTCCACAGAGCATAACTTAATCATAGCTAACACATGGTTCAATAATCATAAACGAAGGTTGTATACATGGAATCAGCCTGGAGATATTGACAGGTATCAGACAGATTATAGACAGAGATTTAGGAACCAAGTTTTAAAGTGTAAGACATTTCCAGGGGCAGATGTGGACTCTGACCACAATCTATTGGTTATGAACTGTAGATTAAAACTGAAGAAATTGCAAAAAGGTGGGAATTTAAGGAGATGGACCTGGATAAACTGACTAAACCAGAGGTTGTACAGAGTTTCAGGGAGAGCATAAGGGAACAATCGGCAGGAATGGGGGAAAGAAATACAGTAGAAGAAGAATTGGTAGCTTCGAGGGATGAAGTAGTCAAGGCAGCAGAGTATCAAGTAGGTATAAAGACGAGGGCTAGTGTAAATCCTTGGGTAACAGAAGAAATATTGAAATTAATTGATGAAAGGAGAAAATATAAAAATGCAGTAAATGAAGCAGACAAAAAGGAATACAAACGTCTCAAAAATGAGATTGACAGGGAGTGCAAAATGGCTAAGCAGGGATGGCTAGAGGACTAATGTAAGGATGTAGAGGCTTATCTCACTATGGGTAAGATAGATACTGCCTACAGGAAAATTAAAGAGACCTTTGGAGATAAAAAAACCACTTGTATGAATATCAAGAGCTCAGATGGAAACCCAGTTCTAAGCAAACAAGTGAAAGCAGAAAGGTGGAAGGAGTATATAGAGGGTCTATACAAGGGCGATGTACTTGAGGACAATATTATGGAAATGGAAGAGGATGTAGATGAAGATGAAAGGGGACATATGATACTCCATAAAGAGTTTGACAGAGCACTGAAAGACCTAAGTCAAAACAAGGCCCCGGGAATAGACAGCATTCCATTAGAACTACTGACAGCCTTGGGAGAGCCAGGCCTAACAAAACCCTACCATCTAGTGAGCAGGATGTATGAGACACACGAATTACCCTCAGACTTCAAGAAGAATATAATAATTCCAATCCCAAAGAAAGCGGGTGTTGACAGATGTGCAAATTGCCGAACTATCAGCTTAATAAGTCACGGCTGCAAAATATTAACGCGAATTCTTTACAGACGAATGGAAAAATTAGTAGAACCTGACCTCGGGGAAGATCAATTTGGATTCTGTAGAAATATTGGAACACGTGAGGCAATACTGCCCCTATGACTTATCTTAGAAGAGAGATTAAGGAAAGGCAAACCTACACTTCTAGCATTTGTAGACTTAGAGAAAGCTTTTGACAATGTTGACTGGAATAGTCTCTTTCGAATTCTAAAGGTAGCAGGGATAAAATACAGGGTGCAAAAGGCTCTTTACAATTTTTACAGAAACCAAATGGCAGTTATAAGAGTCGAGGGGCATGAAAGGGAAGCAGTGGTTGGGAAGGGAGTAAGACAGGGTTGTAGCCTCTCCCTGATGTTATTCAATCTGTATATTGAGCAAGCAGTAAAGGAAACAAAACAAAAATTCGTAGTAGGTATTAAAATCCATGGAGAAGAAATAAAAACTTTGAGGTTCGCTGATGACATTGTAATTCTGTCAGAGACATCAAAGGACTTGGAAGAGCAGTTGAATGGAATGGACAGTGTCTTGAAAGGAGGATATAAGACAAAGATCAACAAAAGCAAAATGAGGATAATGGAATGTAGTCAAATTGAGTAAGGTGATGCTGAGGGAATTAGATTAGGAAAAGAGAGACTTAAAGTAGTAAAAAAGTTTTGCTATTTGGGTAGCAAAATAACTGATGATGGCCGAAGTAGAGAGGATATTAAATGTAGACTGGCAATGGCAAGGAAAGCGTTTCTGAAGAAGAGAAATTTGTTAACATGGAGTATAGATTTAAGTGTCAGGAAGTCGTTTCTGAAAGTATTTGTATGGAGTGTAGCCATGTATGGAAGTGAAACATGGACGATAAATAGTTTGGACAAGAAGAGAATAGAAACTTTCAAAATGTGGTGCAAAAGAAGAATGCTGAAGATCAGATGGGTAGATCACATCACTAATGAGGAGGTATTGAATAGGATTAGGGAGAAGAGAAGTTTGTGGCACAACTTGACTAGAAGAAGGGATCAGTTGGTTGTTCCGAGGCATCAAGGGATCACAAATTTAGCATTGGAGGGCAGCGTGGAAGGTAAAAATTGTAGAGAGAGAGACCAAGAGATGAATACACTAAACAGATTCAGAAGGAAGTAGGTTGCAGTAGGTACTGGGAGATGAAGAAGCTAGCACAGGATAGATTAGCACGGAGAGCTGCATCAAACCAGTCTCAGGACTGAAGACCACAACAACACAACAATTGTCAAATGATATCATGATCACTGATGTGAGTATTTTATCTTACCCTGATAAGGTTTTGTTTTTTAAAGAATATACTTCATTTTTCACACACTTTTGGATGACTTTTTTAGTCTCTTTAAAAGAAAGTTTCTGATTGTTTCCTATGCCTATGAAACTTGCCTTGTGTATGGTACATCTGACAATGCTACATTTAAGAAGAATTTATTGAAACAATTGGAAATATAAATAGGGTTTACTTCAATATCATTCTCAAATCAAATGATCAAAATCACTTGACTCTTAATTTTGATTAAACACTGGTTTTGTTTTATTTCTTTGTTTTAGGATTATGTAGTACTTGCTGTTTTTAGTGCACCATTCCTGAATACAGAATTTATAGTGATTGAGGTACACAAAAAAATCAGGATTTCTGTTTGATTTTAGTACACTGTGGAGCTGTTTGTATCTGGCACTGGAGATTTTTATTCCTGGTGTAATCCACTTACATTTACTTTCTTTTGCAAAATTCTGTGAGGAAAGGATTAATTAAATGCATGTAAGAAACTATTTAAGAACTTATAATAGTTGCTATTGGTTGAACTGCAGTGGTCTGCAGTCCAGCTAATAACACTTTGTTTACTGCAGAATACGTCCATAATACTTTTGTTGAAATTCCTTTTTATAAGACTTTTTGGGGTCTTTAGTCTATTTGCTTTTGGGAATTTAATAAACACGGCTGAATGATCCAAAATATCTTCATCTAAACAGTACTTATTTGCAATTTTAAATTGGTAGTTTTCAACAGTATCATTAATACAGGTCACTGATCTAATGTTTTCTCCATTACCTAATGAAAAATTTAACATGCAATCAGATTTCTGAATTAAGTCACAAAATTTTGTGGATTCACTGCTGTCAACTAACACTTGTAAGTTAAAGTTTCCTAGGACACATTGTAATTTAGCTATGAAAATATTTTTTACAGCACATCTAGGAATCACAAAATTCAGATAACTTAACTCGACAAACCAACTATCAAACACTCTCCATTCATTTAAATAAATAATTATTTTTCTTACTTTATAACTGCCTAACCTCCAACCTGCCGACAAGGAAACACAAATCTGATTTCAGATTCTATCTCTTCACTACACTTCATTCGCACCACCTTCCCTTGCATTTCTGGTGAGATCTGGTGCGACGACAGTACAGGCATGTTACACCCCCTCATCTCAACCATTCTCCGTCTAGCTGTCTTCAACGCACTGCATAATTTAGCCCGCCCTGGTGTTCATGCGTCCGCCCACCTCATAGTGAAGCACTTTGTGTGGAGAAATGTCAACAAGGACTGCCAGCAATGAGCACGCTCCTGCGTCGCGTGCCAATGCTGCAAAGTACACAACCACACTTCACCCCCCCACCCCCCTCGGCGCCTTTTCGATCCCTCCTGGGCGTTTCCAGCATATTCATATTCATATTGACATTCTCGGCCCTCTCCCTTTGTTATGCTCTCTCGTCTATCGACTGAACAACTCACTGGGTCGGGGCTGTCCCCCTCCCCAATATTATGACAGAAACTGTTGCTCGAGCTTTTGTCGAGTCATGGGTATCGCGTTTCAGATGTCCAGCTATCATCACGAATGACCAGGGCAGACAATTTGAGTCGGTCCTGTTCAACGAGATTTGTAACATTTGCGGCATCCGGCACATCCATACCACAGCATATCACCCGCAAAGTAACGGGCTAGTCAAGTGCTGGCACCGCACTTTCGAGGCGGCTCTTCAATGCCATGACACTCTATGGATGGAGGCCCTTCCTCTAGTGCTACTTGGCATTTTTGCGATCTATAAGGAAGACCTCAAAGGCACAATAGCCGAGTTTGTATACGGACAGAACATTGTTCTCCTTGGTGAACTTGTGAGCCCTTCCGCTTCTCTCCCTCAGTCTGACTTGCCTTCCTTCGTGGACAATTGTGAATATGTCATGCTCCGAGATGACACTGTCCGTGCTCCCCTCCAACCTCCATATACCAGCCCGTACCGAGTTCTCTGGCGCTCAGCCAACACCGATGACATCCAGATAAAAGATTCAGCTGTTACAGTCTCTCTCAACAGACTTATGCCTGCTCATGTCAAGCCCACTTCTGCCGCCCTTCAGGCCATGACCACGCCACTCACTGTCATGGCTCACAAAGCTCTGACCACTCCCTCTACGTGGGACTTACACACTCGGTCAAGTGACTTCCAGCTCCAATCGTCAAGCTCTTCTCCGACCTTGCCCTCTACTCCAGTCTCACACACTCCATCGAGTGATCACATGCTCATCACGTCGAGCTTACCTAAGATTACACCCTCGCTGCTGGGCCCTTCGCCGGTCCCTTCGACCTCTCCACCATCGCCTGCCTCACCCTGTCGAGGTTTCTCATGGCCCCCCCATCTTGAACGTGCCCTCACTCGAGGTGTTTGTGCCTGTCCCCCCGGACATAATCCATGACATCTCTATAATACTACACGATGACACACTGTTCGTCATGTGTTTCCCTTCATCCAGTGCTCATGACACAACCCCCGCCATTCCCTGCCACCTGGTGAAATTTGTTCCCCTGTCGCCCGACGTCAACCCGGACATGCTTCGTGTGTTCACCACGCCCACCAGAGACATCGTCATCATTGCTCCATTCCACCCGCAAACCGCTGGCCTCCCTGTTGCCGCAGGACCAGCGCGCCCAGTACGACGCCCGGCACGCCTGCCAGGTTCGGTGGCCGAACCTTCCTTCATAACATCTACCAACACAGCTCCCCAGCTCCCCGACGATGCTGTTGAGCTGACCGTGGTCCAGCTCCCGTGGACCACCCCTGCTGACGCCATAGTCACCCCCCCCCTCCCCGGCCTCTCAAGAGTACTCCGTATTGCGTGGGGGGGGGGGGGGGGCTATGGGGTGTTGATGAGGTCGACACCCGCATCGATCTGAGTATCGTCTTTGAACTAAACTAAGATAATCTTTGGGTGAAACCACTATGTTAGTTTTTTGTATGTACAATATACTTTATAAACACTTAATACAGAAAAATATTCTCATTCGCAATCGGTTTGGACTTTGGAAAGGATTATCAACTGATCAAGCTACATTCACTTTTACAGATGATATATTAGAATTGTGGCACCGATGAGGTCAACACCAGCATCAATCTGAGTATCGTCTTTGAAGTAAACATAGAGTAAATATCTCTGGAGTGAGCACTCACATGCGCAGAACATGTTTTGTGTTGTCAACATACATTGCCGGCCTGGTCACATGATCTCGGGACGTCGTGCGTGTGTTCGTATAGCGCCCTGTATATTTAGAATGTCACTACATCCCTAGTACAGACGGATTCTTTTCGTACGTGTTGTGTATTATTTATATATGTTATGCAGACATTTTAACAGTATCCATTTGATACCGGGAATAAACCAGCTACGTAACTTTTAAGGGCAAGTGATATTACATTCAGCTTCTTTGCGATAGGTGTCATAGTTCAGATGCACTCGATTTTTGGTGGTTTTTGGTACGATACCGCACTTTATAGTATTACAGAGCCTGAAGTACATTTTTGCAGTGATAGTCCTGCAAAACGCCCTGACAGTACGTTAGTACATTCGTACGAATTCACCACACATTAGCGATTATATCCCTGCTAATTCGTCCTTTCTTCTTGTGTTTATGCGTATTTATTTTCTCGTTTTTGCGACCTAAAGCACAATTTTTCTTACTGGTGGCACTTTGAGGTATTTAGTTAACGCATTTTAAGTACTTGCTCCCAGTTCATTAAATAAATAGTAGACTGAGTAATATACGAGGGCGGTTCAGAAAGTAACCTCCGATTGGTCACAGTGCGGGTTGTGGGGGGAGTAGCGACGCCATCTGTGCGTTCACGCACTCAACAGGTCAGTCGGCATCAAGCCGTGGTCGAGTGAAAGTCGTACCTGCGCTAGTTTAGTTTTTGTGGCAGTTTGAAATGTGTGCTGCAATAGAAAACCCCGCCAAATGTGAAGTGCGTGCTGTCATAAGGTTTTTTACAGCCAAAGGATATTCTGCAGCAGCTATTCATCGTGAGCTTTGTGCCGTGTACGGACCAAGAGTTATGAGTGAAGGAGTTGTCCGTGAATGGGTACGTTTATTTAAAAGTGGACGAGAAAACGTTCATGATGAAGAGAGGAGTGGTAGACCATCATTGGTGACTGACGAACTCGTTCAGACAGTTGATGCAAAAGTTCGTGAAAATCCACGTTTCTCAATGTCGGAGTTGTCTACTGGTTTTCCACAGATTTCTAAGACTCTCTTGTATGAGATAGTGACAGCAAGATTGGGTTACCGTAAGTTCTGTGCACGATGGGTGCCCAAAATTCTTATCGACCACCACAAAACTCAAAGAATGGCCTCTGCATTAGACTTTCTGTCACGTTATGAGGACGAAGGAGAACCATTGTTAAACAGAATCGTGACCAGTGACGAAACCTGGATTAAGTACGTGAACCCTGAGACAAAAGAACAATCAAAGATGTGGGCACATTCAAATTCGCCTACCAAACCAAGAAAAGCCTCGCAAGATTTTTCTGCCAGAAAACTGATGGCAACGGTGTTTTGGGATGCCAAAGGGGTGTTGTTGGTTGAATTCATGGAACGTGGTACGACCATTAATCAAGACGTGTACTGTGAAACAATAAAAAAGTTACGACGGGCTATACAGAACAAACGCCGTGGTATGCTGACTTCCGGTATCGTTTTTTTGCACGATAACGCCCGTCCTCACTCTGCTCGCAGAACAACGGCCCTTCTTGAGTCCTTCAAGTGGGACGTTATCAACCATCCACCTTACAGCGCAGACCTGGCGCCAAGTGATTATCACCTCTTCATGCATTTGAAGAAATGGCTCGGGTCACAGCGGTTTGATGACGACGAAGAGCTCAAAGATGCGGTCACAGGCTGGCTCCAGGCACAAGCGGGTGATTTTTATGCAGAAGGAATTTCAAAGCTTGTGAAGAGATACGATAAGTGCCTCAATCGCTATGGAGACTATGTAGAAAAATAGTGCAAAGATGTAGTTGTAAGATGTATATATTAAAATATTTTTTTTAACTTGGTGTATTTTTTTAAATCAACCAGAGGTTACTTTCTGAACGGCCCTCGTATATACATAATTGACAAGTCACTGATAAATGCAGGGAGGATAGTATTTACTGAAACAACTAACCTTTCCCTTTCCTGTTCCACTAGCAAATTTACGAGAGGAAGCGATTGTTTGTAAGCTTTTGTACGAGCCGTAATATCTATTATATAGTCATAAAATCGTAGAAAAATAGGTCTACAGAATCAAGTCTTAATTATAATGCGTCTCGAAATTTTTAAACGTATACAGTGTCTCTTACTAAAATGAAAACTATAATTAGAGCTATATGGAATGTAACCATGAAAAGTTACTATCCCTCCTTTGACATATTTTTCTTTGCATCCATAGCAACGACAGTAATTCACCATCGCTATTACACTATCAACAAACGGTGAAACACAACAAAAACTCTTGGTATTATAAACTTCAAACGCTGCAGAAAGCACACTCGCACAGCGAAGTCCCGAGATCACGTGACAATCCTGGTTTAATGTTGACAACATGCGCAGAACGCAATGCTCACTCCAGAGATATTTACTCTATGGAAGTAAACTAAGATTATCTTTGGGAAAAACTGCCATGTTAGTTCTTTGTAAGCCTTGCTTGTGTAAAGAGGTGAATAAATGAACTACTGCAAAATGGGAGCATTGTCTGGTGTAACCAACCCGAACGTCACCCCTCAGAATCAATAAATCAAAAGTTATTACCACTTGGCATATTCTGTGATCTGGCTAAAGCTTTTGATTGTGTTAAGCATGATATCCTTATACAAAAGTTAGAATATTATGGGACAACAGGAGTAGCAGGCTCATGGTTTTCATCCTATCTTTTTAATAGAAAACACTGTGTGTCTGTATTAGGCTTACCACATAACAATAGTGATTCAAAATATGAAACCGTCAGACAAGGGGTGCCACGGGGCTCTATTTTAGGTCTCTTGTTGTTCCTATTATATATTAAGGACTTTCCATATGCAGTGTCACAAAATGCAAATTATGTCTTATTTGTAGATGATACAAGTATTCGTATAATAAACAGTTCGATGCTCTCACTGAGCAATCATCTACTGAAATATTTATAAGTATCAATGGGTGCTTCACAGCAAATGTATTGTCACTGAATTTTGACAAGATCCAGTACATACAGTTTAGTACCTCACAAAGAATACCTACCCCTACAAGTATAATGTATTCAAACAATGAAATTAAAACTGTAGATGGTGTCAAATTTTTAGGGCTACAAATTGACCACAACCTAAATTGGAAAACTCACACCGTAGACTTAATGAAACACCTTAGTTCGGCTACATTTGCAGTGTGATAGCAGATATAGGTGATTTAAAAATATAAAAGTTAGTTTATTTGGCCTACTTCCATTCACTAATGAGTTATGGAATCATCTTTTGGGGAAACTCCTCTCACAAAGAGAACATTTTCAAAACTCAGAAACGAGTCATTAGAATTACATCTGCTGTCAGTTCTAGATCATCATGCAGAGACCTCTTTAAGAAACTTGGTATTCTAACTACTACTTCTCAGTACATATACTCACTGATGTCCTTTGTCATTTCCAACATGTCTCCTTTTGTAAAAAATAGTGCAAAACATGATTATAATACTAGAACCAAAAACAATCTGTATAAAGACTACAAAAGCTTAACATTAGTACAAAAGGAGTCAAATACATAGATACTTATATATTCAATAACTTACCAGAGCATATCAAATGTCTTGTAAGTGATAAAGATCGGTTTCAGAGTGAATTAAAGAACTTCCTGTTGGACAACTCCTTCTACTCCATTGATGAATATCTTTACAAGGATTACTTCTCATAACTCTGTCTGCATTAGAATTGTACCATATCCATGTATCTGAGTGTTATAAGAAAAATACCTTTGACTCTTTCCACATTCCAGAGACTCCTCTCCAAGGGATCCATGGAAAACGGTAAATGATGCAATGTAAATGTAATGTAATGTAACATTGTAGTATAATGCATGTAAATAACTTAATAACTTACAGTGTGGTGTTTTCTATTGTAACACATAAGCTAAATGTTTTAAGATATTTGGTTAAGTTGACCGATCCTGTATTACAAGTCCACACTCCACACATAATGTAATCAGATGGGACCTAATAAAAATCAATCAGTCTTGATGTAAAATAAAATCCAACATTAAGTCACTTCTGTAGGTAGATTCCTTGAAGAATTTTGATGTTATATGTATTATTTTATTACATAAATGTAATTTTCATTGTATGTGTCATCAATTTCCACAATTTATTTCTTTTATTAATATATATAACTCTCCAAAGAGAAAATTATGAAACAATAAAGACATTAATTCTCTCTGAGATACTAATTTACATAACAAGACACTGGATCAAGTTATCTCTCTCTCTGTAAGGAGTGACAGAAATTTTAAGTTCCCAGTTTATAATAAATTACTGCATTACATTTAAACACCTGGACTTGATGTCATTTTGGTTCTGTTTTTCATAATCAACACAGTACTAACTAACATTTCATTCTAAAGTCTCCCTATCCCAAGCACCTACTGCTCTGGAAGGATCACGCCAAACATCACGGACGGGTGTGGTATCTACTGAAATGTACATTCCTTCTTCTTCATAAGCACTTTCGTGTTTCGCAAGTATTCTGAGAAGTGGCCGCAACTTCAACCACCACTGTTCATTTGGTATTCTATGTCTTCAAAAGAATTAAAGAAAATGCATGAATTAGTACAGCATAAAATAATTATGTGTTCATTTCTTAATAACATGTTTTAGCTACACTTACTCAAAATTTGTATGGGGTATCAGATCTCGCAAAGGTGTGAAACGGTACTGTCGTTGTTCGATACCTACTAGAACAGCAGATTCAGGATCTCTTGCACAAACAAAACCATCTGCATTTTGTGACTCTTCAATTCTCTCAAACATCCAGTCAGCTGCCTTTCCGGCCATTTTTGTGCCTAGAGTACGGTCAAAAGGAGATGGTTTACCTCCTTGCTGCATGTGGCCTGCACAAAATTAGTTACAAATTTGTTAAGATACTTTTATGCTATTCACAGTGCCTGACAAAAAAAGTGGAGCACCCAGAAGGGGAATAGTAAATGAGATGAAACTTCATGGGCTGAGAAGGTTTGTAATGTTATTCCAATGATTACAAAATAGAATTAAATTTACTAAAACACTTTGTTTTATAATGTTGTCCCCCTCTCCTAATGCAAACTCACCCACATTTTCTATCAGGGATAGATTTGGGGATCACTCTGGCCATGGTAGTACCTCAGTATCATGCAGCTGTTCACAGAGACATGTACAATAAGTGGAAAAGGATTGTTCTGTTGAAAAATGGCACCTAGATACTATAACAAGAGAAGTAAAAAATGATGACACATGATACTTGTGATGTGTTGTTCTACCATCAGAGATCTCTCAATCATTACCAGCCATGACCTAAATTCATACCTAATGCCTACCCACAACTTGGTGCTGGGAGTAACACCACTGTGCCTCTCCAAAACATTGGAAGAATTGAGTCTCTCCCCATGTTGCTGCCATACTCATGGATGATGGGCATTCAAGAAGTGCAGAACAGTGATTCATTACTAAACACATGCAACAGCATTCATCCTGGCACCATTCCAAACTGCCATTTGTATTGTGGTGTTAATGGCAGCCTACACATAGGATGATACTTCCCTAGTTCAGCTGCTGCTATTCTGTGACCAAAGGGGGGCAGGTGCAGATATGAAGAGGTTACGATGTGCTTGTGATGTTATAAGATGTTACAAAGAATTTAATTTACATAAATAGTGTCATTAATATAAGATCCTCCACAGATCGACATATATTATTAGCAAGGGAATCTCAATAGTTCAATGAATATGACATGTATTTATTTACATTCACAACTTATAAATATATAAAGCATGTATATTGACTTATAATTGATGTGGCAAAATATATATTTAAGTGTTACTTAAAACTGTTCAAAAGATGCATAAATGTTTTGTCTTAAGAGGTTGCAAACCAGCCGCAAAGATTTATAGAATATTGTATAATATTGTATAATAACTAGCTTCATTGAGCCAAGTAAAGGTCATGTGACTGTTCCTTTCAATAAGTGAATGTCACAGAGCTCACGGTCTTTCATCTTCAGTGGTTCTCTGTGTGTTTTCATTGGCTGTCACTTGGTAAGATTTTGTGTGGCATGTGTGCTGCATGTTTTTCTCTGTGAGTGCTTAGCCACTTTGTTTGAACTTGAATTTCAGGTTTATTAATCTTGGCAGCTGTAGACTTGTGGGAATTTAGCTGTGTTTAAATTATTTGTAATTGTGGTGGACTTAGTGAAAAGTGAACCATCAGTATTGTGAGCTACTGAGCTGAAATTCACTGATGATCAAAGAGTTCATACTATCAAACATTAAGTCATTGTGTCATTTCATGTGTCAATGCATAAAAAATATATAATTATTTAGCTCATGAGTTTGTAAACACTCTGTGTGCACAAAGAGATTATAAATTTTGCACTGCTGGTTTAGTTACTGATCAATGACACATTTAGTTTTAAGTACACGAGGCCACAATTCACATAATTATTTTGTGCATAACTGAAATAAAAATTCAAATCTACTGAAAACAATTTGGCTCAGAGAGCTTTACTATCCTTGGGCATTTTAGTTAACCATTTGCCCTCAAGTCAGTTATCGTATATTTCACTAAATTGACTCATTATTGGTATAAGTGTTTGTATGAAGATTGTTGTGATAAATGTTTGGGTTTTAGAGAAAATGTGTACAGCCAATCCTGTTGATGACAGCAAGTCATGCTGAAAGTTATAGGCCATACATTGCCCACATTGTTGGCACATTCTACAGGCTAATGATTTTATCTCATGAGTGACCTGCAATGTGAGCAGAGTAGAAAAGTCCAAAGGGTGAAGTTGTATATGTACTGCACAATACAGTGATCCTCCCTTGTGGTGGTTAGACATGGTAAACTGGAACCCTGACGATGGCTATGGCTACTTTCATTTTCCCATGATGTCTAGCAATGGGCCACTGTCACATTGTAATGCCCCAAAAATTTGCATACTGTACAGTTTGACCAGCCACCCACATAGAGACCCACAAGTCCCTTTCAAAATCTGTCAAGGGCTGATAATGCTGTCTCACATGACTATGCAGCATCTCCATGTCCTTCACAGTAATCACTCAGCATCTGATGCTTTTTACGCCACTTATATATACTACCAGGCCTTGTAACAACATTAAACATGAACAACACTAGTGCTCTCTGATGGTGATTCTAATTCTCAAAGAGAATTGCAGCTCTTTATCATTTACACTCCTGATGATGATGGGTGTGCATACCATGTCTTTTGGGTGCTTCAGTTTTTTGTCAGGCCTTGTGTATCATCCAAATATCATCAATACTTGCAATAGTGATGATCATCTTATGGCAGTGAATAATGAAAGGAGTAGAGATTAAGGCCCATTTGTTGCTAGAAGACATGTCTTTAACACATTATTAAATGATACTAAGAAACTCTATGGAAATAATTTTAATAAGAAGTTTAAGTTAATATCTATGTGTCATACATCCAAGAGATGAAGTTGTGATGTAGCAAGCTGGGATATTTTTCCCCCTCTTGTTTTGCAGTCTGCCTCCTTAAAATTCATTCTTTCACTTTTAACTAATTACCATTAACATACATGAATATAATCTGAATTTCCATAAAAGAGAAAGATTGGGCCCCAGTCTTAAAGAATATAACACCAGATCTAATTTTGTGGTTAGTTTTATGTATGTAATTGGTTTTATAATTTATTTTGATTATTCCTAGTTAGTATCTTTTGTTATAGGGTGAAATCAGTCATTGTTTCATAACTTAACTTCTACTGTTGACATATAAACAAATATAAATTCTGTAATTATTGTAAATATTTGGAAGATGAAATGCTAGTATTCTAAAAGTATCTATTTGGCTCTAGTCGGAAAAATGTTAGCAAAACTAGCCCTTAATTAATTCCAAAGTAATTAACAGTTTTGTCAAAAGTATTGCTTGCGTAACTATACGTGTTAATTTCATGTTTTCAGTAAATCATTCAGCTTAACTCTTGTAGCAGAAGAAACTATTAAAAAGAACCAATTTTTTGATGTATTCAGTTCATTTAATGAGTTAAGTTTTAATTGTAATTTCTGTAAATTTAACTTTGAACAGTGTGTAGTTTCAGCACCTATTATTGTGATGATATATTAGGGCTCAATTTTTGGTCATGAGACAGTCATTCCATGGATGAGTTTCACATGAGGAACCTGCGTTGGTTAGAATGATAACAATGCATCAACTTAACAGTGTAATAAGTGTTACACAATTAGGCCTTGTGTTAAAACAGTGACAGTGTCTGCTCCATACATACCTCTCTATTCTTCAAGAACTGTGAACTTTGTGGTTAGGCTCTTACTGCTCGTAGATGTTCAACAGGAAACTATTGTAGCAGTGTGTGAATGTTCACCTGCTAAATGTTAATGAGGCTTATGGGAAGATAGACAATAGTGCACTGGCCATATACATACACTCCTGGAAATTGAAATAAGAACACCATGAATTCATTGTCCCAGGAAGGGGAAACTTTATTGACACTTTCCTGGGGTCAGATACATCACATGATCACACTGACAGAACCACAGGCACATAGACACAGGCAACAGAGCATGCACAATGTCGGCACTAGTACAGTGTATATCCACCTTTCGCAGCAATGCAGGCTGCTATTCTCCCATGGAGACGATCATAGAGATGCTGGATGTAGTCCTGTGGAACGGCTTGCCATGCCATTTCCACCTGGCGCCTCAGTTGGACCAGCGTTCGTGCTGGACGTGCAGACCTCGTGAGACGACGCTTCATCCTGTCCCAAACATGCTCAATGGGGGACAGATGCGGAGATCTTGCTGGCCAGGGTAGTTGACTTACACCTTCTAGAGCACGTTGGGTGGCACGGGATACATGCGGACGTGCATTGTCCTGTTGGAACAGCAAGTTCCCTTGCCGGTCTAGGAATGGTAGAACGATGGGTTCGATGACGGTTTGGATGTACCGTGCACTATTCAGTGTCCCCTCGACGATCACCAGTGGTGTACGGCCAGTGTAGGAGATCGCTCCCCACACCATGATGCCGGGTGTTGGCCCTGTGTGCCTCGGTCGTATGCAGTCCTGATTGTGGCGCTCACCTGCACGGCGCCAAACACGCATACGACCATCATTGGCACCAAGGCAGAAGCGACTCTCATCGCTGAAGACGACACGTCTCCATTCGTCCCTCCATTCACACCTGTCGCGACACCACTGGAGGCGGGCTGCACGATGTTGGGGCGTGAGCGGAAGACGGCCTAACGGTGTGTGGGACCGTAGCCCAGCTTCATGGAGACGGTTGCGAATGGTCCTCGCCGATACCCCAGGAGCAACAGTGTCCCTAATTTGCTGGGAAGTGGCGGTGCGGTCCCCTACGGCACTGCGTAGGATCCTACGGTCTTGGCGTGCATCCGTGCGTCGCTGCGGTCCGGTCCCAGGTCGACGGGCACGTGCACCTTCCGCCGACCACTGGCGACAACATCGATGTACTGTGGAGACCTCACGCCCCACGTGTTGAGCAATTCGGCGGTACGTCCACCCGGCCTCCCGCATGCCCACTATACGCCCTTGCTCAAAGTCCGTCAACTGCACATACGGTTCACGTCAACGCTGTCGCGGCATGCTACCAGTGTTAAAGACTGCGATGGAGCTCCGTATGCCACGGCAAACTGGCTGACACTGACGGCGGCGGTGCACAAATGCTGCGCAGCTAGCGCCATTCGACGGCCAACACTGCGGTTCCTGGTGTGTCTGCTGTGCCGTGCGTGTGATCATTGCTTGTACAGCCCTCTCGCAGTGTCCGGAGCAAGTATGGTGGGTCTGACACACCGGTGTCAATGTGTTCTTTTTTCCATTTCCAGGAGTGTATATAACTGTGTTTTATTAGGGGGTTGTGAAAAGTGAAAGTAAAAGACTGTGAAATGCAACTGTGTATCTGTTGGCTACATCATTTATAATAATTGCACAACCCCTATTTTTTCACCCAGTATGTCGACACTGTGGACAACAAATGAAGAAATAAAAGAATGCAAACCACTACAAAGTTTATCACAAACTGCCCACGAGCAAATGGTGCTTTTATAAGCCATCTAAGGTCCACCCTAGACTACACCTAATGCAAAAGAACTTCCTGATTTACTCAATTTCGGCTGGAGGAAGTGTGTCATGTTTAAATTTTAGCCCTCTGCTGTAGGACAGCTACAGTATGCCCATTCTTCTAACAGGTATACTGATGTTCACTGGGTCAAGAACTATCCAAAGTACTTGACTCCTTGTCTGTGTAATCAATATAACCCAAGACATGACCCACTGAAAAACTGCATTTTCATCCGCAGATGTCTGGAACATATTGGTACCATGCACAGTCCTTCCTACAATCAAAAAAGAATGGTCTACACTAAACATCACCATGAAACCAGAAATAGGAATGATTTTCATAGAGACATTCATACAAAAACCTTGTAACAAAACTTTATTCAGTGCTTTGCCTAAAACACTCAAAGTAATAAGTGAGAAACTGCATACTTTTAATAAAGAGTTAATGAAGATTATGTTGATTCTAAGTTTCTATAGCACTCAGAAATATTTAATTACCACACAGATAACGCTTGTTTAACAGTACTACTCCAACAATGTGGCCTTCCTGTACCCACTGCCTCACAAACCACTAGTCCACATTCTTCCATATTCTTCACTATTATCAAATACAGACAGTGCGCCTCACGCTTCACAAGTGATAAAAAGGGACAGTGACACTCCACATTCCAGTGTTTTGTAGACAAACATGATTGTAAAACTACAGTGTACAGTGGACAATCCTCTTGTTGACGTTGCTTCAGAACCTGCTTGTGGTGTGACTTCTGCAGTCTTACATGAACATTCACATCAGCTTGATCCAACTGTGTCACATTTTTATTTGCATGCACCAGACTCATTTTTGCTTGTCATGCATTGTCTGCCAACCACACCATGTGATACCTCATTCAATCCGTGTTTCTGGCTGTATTACCGGCCACCACACTGACTGTACTTCAGAATTCACCACACACATATCTGGATTGCACAGCCTTGCTGCTATAACACTATCCAACAAAACAACGTACAGCATCACATTTCAAACTTCCACCATTCTGAACTGATAACCCTCAGCTTTGGTTAAATATCACAGAAAGCATCTTCACTACAAACACTATCATCACCAATGATATGAAATCCCCTTAAGTGACAAGCACCTGACAGCAAAAACTATGGTGGTTCTCATGTACAACCGAGGAACAGCTGCATCCCATATTATACTATGAACATTTACAGGATGGGACTTCATTCCAATTGTGGTACCACCTCCTCTTACAGACTGACTCACATCTCTTGTCTGATGACCCTTTATCAACATTTTGGGTGGTTACACTACCTACGCAAGTTCAAATAAGGATAGTAGCAAGTGAACGTCAACTGATTGAGGCCCATCTTCACATTTTGGGTGGTTACACTACCTACGCAAGTTCAAATAAGGATAGTAGCAAGTGAACGTCAACTGATTGAGGCCCATCTTCACGTGGCTGATAGAATTTTTGCACTTATTCTGCATCAACAATGCCATTAATAATGGTGCTGGATGCAATGAAGTACCACCAAGGAACTATCTGCCTGCTGCCTCTGACCACTGCTGAGCACTTCTGACCCCACCTGTTGCTGGCAAGTCAATGTCAATGTCTGAAGTGTTGAGAAAACAGACACTCTCACCACTGTTGCCTCCATCACGCATACACTATGCATGAGCAGTTGTGCTACAGCTGGTATCATGCTTGCTTTGGGGGCACTGTGCACAACTGGTGACAGTTCTGTGAACATCGCAACATGCTGCATGGCCCATGAGAGGTGTCCTGGGCCATATCAATTGTGTAAGTTGCCTCAGTCCACATGATGCTTCCCTAAAAAACAGATTATATGTTCTTGATTAGAACAGAAGCCCCCACTTTCTTGTTGACACCAATTCTCAAGTTTGCTCTTCACTGTCTTTACCTTCCCTATCAACAGCAGTTGCATTGCAGCTCTGTGTGAAGGCCACCAATGACTCGGTCATTCTGTTCACAGTTCTCAATCCTGCACACTCAACCTGGGATTCTCCATGCTATTCAACTGGACGTTCATCATTGCTAATATGAGTAAACCTGTTCTAGCCTCCAATTTCCTTCAGGTCTTCCACCTTGTTCTCTCACTGTGCATGGGTGAGTTAACACATTTGTCTTCCAGATGCTCTGTCATGGCAATCTACAATCCTACCACCTTGAAAATGTGTCACAAGGGCATCACTCAGCAACCAGATCATGCAACTCTATCATCTTCCATGGAGCAGTACCTATGACAATGTGTCAATTACACTGAACACATCCAGGACATCCAACAGCTTCACATGGACATTCATGTAGTGTGGACTGAACTCCAGAATGACAACGCAGTTCTCTGCCACCACATCTGCTCAGTTGAGGGCTAACTTCCTGAGGCATTTTTTGGAGTCATCTTTAGAATTGGCTGACAACTCCTCCCTCATTTTTTCCTTGACTTCTTCAATGTTGTAAAATTTGTGTCCTTTCATGCCCCTTCTCATGCATGGAAATACGAAAAAGTCACATGAAACCTGGTAACAGAGGTGGTTGAGTGTGCAGGTGAACTATCTGCCACAAAATAGGTTTGACTGGCAGTCAAATCTGAGGGAACAAACTCTGAACTATGCACTGCCATCAAAAATGTAAATCATCATTGTTTTGATGTTTGATTTGACTTGACAACTTTTTTCTGATGGGGTGATGATGATGTCTTCCATTGGCTTTACTGCTGCTTTGTTCTTGGGTCATAACCATAGCATCATGACTGATCAACAGTAATGATCTTTGACAGAAAATGTGGGTCAGTTTCAAGCAGTTGTTTTAAAGCATGGCATGTTTCAACTTGAGGTTCCTTTAGATTGTCAGTCAGAACCCAAGGAACAAACTTGGCAGCAGTCCTTTTCATTCCCAAATCCCCTGTTAAAATCTGCTGAACTGAACCCCTGGACAACTCACTAATCTCTGACAGTTGATCAATTATCTGTTGATGGTCTGTGAGCACAAACTCTCAAATTTTTTGAATATTTTCATTGATTCGGGCAGTTGATGGACATTTGACATCAATCGACATGTCAAGCAAACCACTCGTACACTTGAGTTTTTCCCATAGTGTCATCTTGGTAAGCTGTTTTCAACATTAATGAGTTGTGCTACATGTGCCTAGTGGCAGAAATGCATACTACATAAGCTCTGTCCGAGGCATTTTTTTTTTATTTTTCTTATAATTTTTTTTCACTTTGCGTATCTTGACAACATATGAATATTCTCACCCAATTCCAGCTTCGAAGCTCATTCGTCTCACCTCAAACAAGTTCTCAGTGCAATGGCTGATAATAGTGTTGTGAACAGTGTTGTGATGTACAATGACAAATGTCAGCTTTGCCAAACCCAAGTAACATTCTGAGGCCATGTTGCAGATGCCTTGGGCAAGAAGTGCCCAAAGTTTATTTGTAACCAACCTCACCTACTACTCATCATGAACTTCACAATTTCCAGGGAATGTTTAATTTCTACCACCACCATCTGCCCGATGCAGCCTCCCTCCAACTTTCCCTCACCGAAGCACAAAAGGGCAAAAACACCTCTGGCTGATGCAAACTTACATGGATGACAGATATGTAGTGAGCCTTTGAATGCATCAAGGATGCCCTTGTGCAAGATGTCATCTTGGTGCATCCTCTCCCTGACATGCACCTATCAGTTCCCATTGATGTTAGCAAGCTAAACATGGTATTGCATTTCAAGAGGAAGTCAGTGGCTCCCAACAGCCCCTGTGCTTCTTTTGCTGTAAGCTTACAGAATCACAATAGAAATGGCTGTTTTCAACAGAGAACTCTTAGTGGTCTATGAAGCTGTGTGCTGTTTTCGAGAGGACATTTAAGGATGTCCGCTTGTCATGTACACTGATCACTGACCACTTGCAGATGCCACCCTAACTCTAACCCCACCACCACACACACACACAAAATGAGTGCTATAAATGATACAGACACTTCAAGATTCAAGAGTACAATTGATGCCCAACACAGTAAAAGGCAGCAACAACATTGTAGCTGATTACCTTTCACATGTTGGTGCTATTTCCATGCACACTGATTATGAGGAATTTGCACAGGCACAACATAGTGACCAGAAACTCCAACATCTGCTTAACAATCCCATGACAAACCTTTGCATCAAGTCCAGGAGGCTCATACTGGGTGTGACTCATCACAGGACCTGACATGCTCCCTTGTCTTTCAACCTTTCAGCTGCTCAATCTTCAAGCCTTGCACACCCTGGAGTATGACCAACCATACATCTTACCGCTGAGTGATTTGTTTGGCCAAACATCAAGAAAGATTTAAGTTGTGGACATGAGCTTTTGTTCCCTGCCAACAAAAGAAAACCTCAAGACACACACAGCCCATGCTTCATCACTTTGTAATACTGAAAGGTAGATTCCAGCATTAGCATGTCAACCTCATAGGCACCCTGCCTCTCTCAACCGACTGCCATTACATCCTATTGGTCGTTGACTGCATAACACAATGGGAGCAGGCAGCCCCCATTCCAGACAGCAAAACTGTTGCAAAGGGTCTAATGTCTACTTGGTTCATTTGTTTTGGATGCCCCTTGTCCATCACCACTGGCCCCAGCAGACAGTTTGAATCCTCCTTTTTCCATGGACTTTGCAACTTGTGGAGCATCACTTGCTACGAAGCAACTGCTTATCAGACAGAATGAAATGGGCTCATTGAGATGCAGCTCCATATCCTCAAGGTGGCCCTAAACTGCCATGGAGGTGATGGACTGATGCTCCCCTGGGTTCTTCTTAGTGTGCACACAGCTCGCTTGCTGAGCTGCTGTACAGTGAGGCATTGTCCTGTGCAAATTTCCCTCTATGATAACTCCTCTGCCCTCCCTCATTGGCCGACTGAGAAGACACATTTGCTGACTCCACATACCTCCCCCCTACTTGAACAGCGAAAATGTAGTAAGCAATAAACTTGTTTTCCTTTCATCATTTTATGGGCAAGAAAAATTTTCATGAAGCTTTGAAAATATGTGTAAAGTTTGTTGAAAGTCATTAACTGCTCTTGTTCTAAATACTGGATATTGTGCATAGTAGATATACATTACACAGTGAGTACATTATGCAATGAACAATGTGGAAGTATGTATTAAACACACTGAATATTGTACAAACATTGTATTCATTACTTTGAGTCATATCATGGAGCACATACTTAGCAAGAAAAGCGTTTTCATAAATCAGATAAATTTAAGAGATTAAAGAGTAAACACATTTCTCGAAGAGTAAATATTTTTCCCAAATTCACAGAAATTATCTTGCACTACACACTTTCTACAGTAGCCTATGGTCTTTCTCAGGGTTCATGCACTCTCCTTACCAAATTTAATTGAAATCAGTTGGTTAGATTAGTAATAATAAATTTAAATGTCAATCGTAATGCAGTTTTTCATATATTCAAGTGTTCATGGCGTTATACATTCCAACCTATGTGTCGTACAATGATATAATTTTGCAGGTACACTCAGTGGTATATGTGAAGACTGTCTGGAAAATGTGTCATAAATATGGTTAGTACGAGTAAAAAAGTAGTAAATTAAAAGGTCATGCCTCATATGAAAATGGACTGTGAAATGCAGTAAGGGATGAGCTTTTTTCCTTTTATCATTATGTGGGAGGGTGTCAGTGAGAAAAAGTTTCCTAAAATTTTTATGTAATATGTAAAGTTTGTGCAGGTCACTAAGCACTCTCACTCTCAAATGCTGGGTGAATTAAGTCTTGGTACTCACTCATCATAGCCTACACTTCCTTTTCACCCCCACTTCCACCTTTATGATTGGTGGATAGTTCTTACTCCCACAGTGATTCTTTCCAGACAGTAAGTGATATCTGTACCAATACCATGTTTGGTTGAAATCGGTGCAGTGGTTTCAGAGTATACATGGAATATATACACAAACATTTTTATAATATGTATGATATTTTTCTTTAATTTTTTTCTGTGATGCAACTTTGATGAAATATAGCGTATGTGTGCCACTAACTATGGTTAAGTTACCATGAAGACCCCATAAAATTTGCCTGAACTAATGTGCCTATACAGTGCCCCAAACTATGCTTATACACCTGAAAAAACCATGAAAATTCGTCTAGTGATTTTGGAGAGTAGTGTCCCCAAAAATGAACAGACAGGCACGATGGTTTTACACTTTTATAATTAGTATAGGTTGGTCAAATGAGAGTTTTTTTAAGCCGTCTCCTTTGTTGCTATATTTCCTGAGGATTCTTCTGATGCATATCGAACTAGCATCTACATCTCCTGTGATTGGTTTTATGTAGTTTTTCTGATTTAAACCAGTCCATAAGCATATGTCTAGATATTTTACAAAAGGGTTGTAACTGTTTCTAGTGACTGCTCTGTAATCATGTAACCATACAATAGTGGGTCCTTCTGTCTATGTATACACAATATGTTATATTTGTTTATGGTGAGGGTCAGTTGCCATTTCACTACCTGCAACAAGTGTCAATTCTAAGTCCAGCCACACAGTTAGTATGATATTTTGTACAGTCATATTCTGTTCATTAGGTGGCAGTGTGGAACTATATCGAATGCCATACTGTATGTTAATTTTTAGTTGGTAGACCACTCTCTATCCTGCACTGGTATAAGTCAGTAGACACTGGAAGTTTCTGGTCAGCATTTTTTTTTTTTTTTTTTTTTACATGCCATCTGATTTGTTATTGTTTCACACTTCATTGTTTTCAGTGGTTTTTCCTGCATGATACATTACTAACATGAGTAATGAGGCAGTTTTTGTCCAATCTCAGGAGTCACCTACAACTCCTACCGGTAGGCCTACTGCTAGAAGGAGATGAGTACTATGTAGCAATGCTCAAAAAATTGTGTGTGGCTAAGTACTGGGAAATGGAACAGGGGTAGAAGGAATTTATCCATCCCATCCACAAATCTCCCCTGAGAGCTGCTACATACACACATAGCATTGGGAGGTTTAAACAGTTTACCATGAATCATCCTGGTGGATCGCCGAAAACACCTGACAAAAAAAGGTGTTTTCATTTCAGACATTTTGTTTGAGATAACTTTGAATGAGCCCTATATTTCATCTGAATTACATTATATTGTACATTCATTGTTGCCCTATTGCTTTGTATGAAAACACTGCTGAATATTGTATTGTTTTGAAAACCATTCATGTTACTGTATAGTCTAACATTCTAACAAATACATGCAGCATAGAACTCATTTTCTAACAAATCTTTATCTCTCTTTGAACTTAGGGAAAGAAGAGAAGAGATCGAAGTACTGTCTGACAATTTCAACCAACGTGTTATTTGGGACACAACAGTAGAATTTTACCCGGTTAGAAAGATTGCACCGAGTCTGTGAAGACTTTGTCCAGCTCTGCACAACAAAACAGGATGGAAGTGGAGTATTGTCTCTCTGTGAAAAGTACTAACATCTATGGGTCTTGTATGGCATAAGGTTGAAAATGAGAGGGATATTTTGTTTGAGCATCCAAACATCCTGCACTGGCAATCTTGTTTCACTGTGCAGATGATGAATATCAAGGGAACTGGCAAACAAATATTTTATCTTTATTAGTTATGGATAGACAATAACCTAAAGTGTTGTAAATGCTGGCAGAGGAAGGGTTAGTTATGTGAAGAGAGGGTCACAGGTGCCACGACATGGGGAGTGTAGTAACACTGTTCACGTTTACGTAGCACTTCACTTAGCATAGACCAGGACTGTGTCCTAGGCATGCCCGATGTTAACTGACTGGGCATGGCCCGTGCTGCCTGAGTTGTTGTTATGCCAGCAGAGGTCGCATCCAAATTCTTGCGTGCCCTCTGGTGGACGGGACTCTACTTGCGGCAACTAACGTCCGTGACGCGCCGTGCCGATGTGCGCCTCCCGCGATCTTTCTGGTGGCTACTGCACTCCTCCTCCTTTGGGGGGTGAAGCCACTGTGATCCACTGCGTCGGAAGGTGGAGTGTCGGGCAGGAGCGATGACCTCCACATCCATTGGAAGGCCGGAGTTGAGGGGATCTGCCAACCCTCGAGCGGGAACCTTTGAATACGGCTGGAAGTGACCCACACAAAGAGGCCCCCGTCGTCCCACCACCGGAGCCCGGGACAGAACGGGCGACAAACTGTTGAACTCCAGATCCTGTTCCACCTCGGGAGGGGCAAGACCCAGGTGAACCAGCTTCCTGAGAAACCGGGCCTGCGAGGGGGGCTGGCTCTCGCTGGGGCATCTCTAACGATGGCGATGCTGGTGCTGGAGCTACCAGAGGCTGCCAAGGCTGAGAACCATCACAGTGCAGCAGAGTCACAGTGAGGAGAGGCGGTAACGTCCCCTGAGAAACCAACACGGGTGCCGGCAATGGGGAAGCTGGTGTCCGAGAGGTCGGAGGGTGGGTGCCCAAATGTGGACACAGCTGATTTTGGTGATGACATACCACCCGGCCCCCCGCCTGCAAGGTATAGAGCCGGCGGCCATTTCGGTGCAGGACCACCGCCGGTATCCAACGTGGACTGCGACCAAACCCACGGGCCCAGACCGACATACCCAGTGGAAAGCCAGGTACTCCATTTTGTGAAGACTGGCGAGGACCAGGCCGGAGGAGGTGCAGCAGAGTCCTAGGTTGGCGCCCAAGGAGGAGCTTGGCGGGGCTGCGTTCTCCCATTGGTGTGGTCCGGTATGCCGTCAGGAAAAACGTCAATGCTTCCTCCGCAGGAAATTTGTGCACATACTTTTTCATCTGCATCTTAAATGTGCGCACCATGTGCTCGGTTTCCCCATTCGATTGTGGATGGAAGGGGGGAGAGCAAACGTGCCGAATACCGAAGCGCCTACAAAAATCCTGGAAGGTCTGCGAAATAAACTGTGGTCCATTGTCCGAGAGTAGGGTGATTGGCAGACCTTCCACAGAAAAGATTTTTGCTAGTGCCTGGATTGCAACTTCTGAAGTGGTTGATCAGCGAACCACATATGGGAATTGGGAATAAGCATCAATGACAATGAGCCAAAAGCCATTGAGAAACGGGCCCGCAAAATCGATGTGAACACGTTCCCATGCTTGGATTGCCAGCGGCCATGAAGAGAACGCTGCCCTGGGAGATGCCTGTTGGCTCACACACTGGGAACAGGCGGCCACCAAGTGCTCAATTTCTCTGTCAATACCAGGCCAGTACACATGTCTGCGAGCCGAGGTTTAGTACGGGAAACACCCCAGTGCCCCGCATGTAATAACGTGAGGACCTCCCTTCGTAAACTTGCAGGAACAACCACGCGAGGAGCTGTATCATCGGTAGCCAGAAGGAGAACTCCTTCCAAGACCAAGAGGCGGTCTCGTAGAATAATATAATTACGAAGAGGGCAGGATTACCACCCCTGCTGAATGAGGCGAACTACTTGCTGCTGTTTCCCTGGCGACTCGAGAACTAGTGATCGGGAAGCCATCAACCGCTTAGCGGGACGCCACATTCAAATGAAAACATATAATCTCCTCTCAATCAAACGTAGGATCCGGGCCCACCGGAATATGGGAAAGAGCGTCGGCTTTGGCATGCTATCCAGTAGGGCGAAAATAAATGTCATAATGGTACTTAGAGAGGAACAAGGCCCAGCGCTGTAGTCTGTGGGTCGCCCTATCCGGAATCTGAGAGGCGGGGCCAAATAATGATAATAACGGCTTATGGTCAGTGATTAACTGAAACTTCGTGCCATACAAGAAAGGGTGAAACTTGGTAACAGCGTAGACAATGGCCAAAGCCTCTTTTTCCACCTGGGAGTAATGGGCCTGCACGGGACTAAGAGTTTTAGACGCAAACTCCAGTGGTTGCTCGGAACCATCTGCGTTGTGATGGGCCAGGACCACCCCCACCCCATACTGCGAAGCATCTGTAGCCAGGACCAATGGCTTATGGGGGTCATAAATAGCCAAACAAGCTGCTGACGTGAGGAGGCCCTTCAACGAGGTGAACGCTCGCTCACATGCAGACGACCAATCAAAAGGAACACCCTTGCGCAGAAGGCAGGACAGTGGGCAGGCTATGGTGGAAGCCCTGGGAATGAACCGGTGGTAATAGGCTATCTTGCCTAAAAAAGCTTGTAACTCTGTCAGCGAAGCAGGCCGAGGAAGGTCGACAATACCTTGGACTAAACTTCCTAGTGGCTGGATGCCGTGCCGAGAGATGGTGTAGCCCACATACTCAATGGACGGTTGGAAGAAGTTTGACTTATGCAGGTTGCAACGCAAGCCCACAGGCCTGAATTTGAGAAAGAGGGTGCGAAGGTTGTGCAAGTGTATCTTTGTGCTGCGGCCTGTGACAATTATGTCATGCAGGTAATTAATACAATGAGGGATTGTCGACGTGACATGCTCAAGATAACGCTGGAATATCGCCGGGGCACTGGATATTCTGAAGGCCAACCGCTGGTATTGGTAAAGGCCAAACGGGGTGTTGACAACTGCTAGCTGTTTGGAGTCCTCATCAAGTGGTATCTGATGATAAGCCTCCGAAAGATCGATTTTCGAAAAATATTGGCCTCCCGCCACGGCAGAGAACAATTCATCAGCACGAGGCAAAGGATAGGTGTCCACCACCAATTGGGAATTAATGGTGGCCTCGAAATCGCCACAAAGACGTAATTTTCTCGAGGGCTTCCTTACAATAACAAGGGGCGAAGCCCACTCACTAGAAGAAATGGGAAGAACGACCCCAAGGGCTGTCAGCCGGTCTAGCTCTTCCTTTACCTGAGGGCGGAGAGCCAAGGGGATCTGCCTCGCACGTAGAAAACGCGGGAGAGCCGACGCTTTCAACGTTAAGTGAGCTTCAAAATCTGAAACACGCCCCATGCCCTCCTCAAAGATATGTGGAAAGTCAGAGATCAAAGATTCCAATGATTGATAGGCAACGTCTTCGGAGACCAACTGTATGGTGTCAGCGATAGAAAATCCGAAAGCCTGAAAGGCATCCAGGCCAAAAAGGTTAGCGGAGCTCGCATCACTGACAACAATAAAAGCAATAGGCCGAGTGACTGATTTGTAAGTCACGTCGGTAGTGAATTGACCCAGTAGGGGAATGAACTGTTTACTATAACCGCGTAGACGCCGGTAAATGGGTGCCAACAGGGGCGATCCAAGGTCGGAATAAGTTTGTGCATTCAACAACGAAACTGCCACGCCCGTATCTACTTGCAGTTGTAACCGGCGCGACCGAACCGACACCTCGATAAAGAGTTTGCGTGCCGATGCGTCAGGAGCCTGGCCCGATGAAACTTCCTGAATGTCAACGTCCATTTCCTCTGTGCCTGTTCCTTCGATTCTTTTGAGGCTGAGCGGCAAACTTTAGGAATGTGACCTTTTTTTATTACATTTGCGACAAACGGCCCATCGCTGGGGGCACTCTGACCGAGCATGATGTATATAGCACAACGCACAGGACACCAACAGGGGCCGGCGGCTGGAATTCTGTTTACGCGCCATGCGGGAGTGGCCGTAACGGGCGGATTGTACCGCTCGCACGTCGTCCATCCCAGACACAGTGGACGTGGACACGGATGCACCGCCCTGAACTGCCACGACGTCGCACCATACTTCCAGCTGTTGACCTGCAGGGTGAGAGACTTCATACGATTGAGCAATGGACAGGACTTCCTCAAGGGAAGGGTCTTCTAACTGCAGGGCCCGTTGCCGGACCTCACTATCAGGGGCCGAACGAACAATGACGTCGCGTACCATAACGTGGGCATACGACTCTCGCGACTGCTCCGTGACAAAATGACACTTACGACTAAGACCGTGCAGGGTAGCGGCCCACGCCCGGTAAGACTGATGGGGCTGATTCTTGCATTGATAGAACTCGACCCTAGCCGCCACAACATGCATGCGGCAGCGATAATATGAAGACAGCAATGAACACAATGCGTCAAAAGACAAGGACGAGGGTTCTTGCAACGGCGCTAGCTGCCGCAAAACTTGATACAGCGAGGGAGATATCCAAGACAAGAAGAGAGCATGACATACCTCCACATTGGCAACATGAAACACCTGGAAATGCTGCCGAAGGCGATGTTCATATGCGTCCCAATCCTCCGCCGTCTCGTCATATGGGGGAAAGGGAGGAGGGAACGGCGCTGGAGCAGACTGCGTGGAGAGCAATGCCGGAAGCACTTGTTTCATGGTGGCCATGAGCTCCGTCTGCTGCTCAACCAAAACCTGCACTAAATCCTCCATGCCGTGGAGAAGCGGCGAAACCGGAACAATGACGCAACACGCAAAAGAACGACCCTACTCGTCGCCAATTGTGTAGTAACACTGTTCACGTTTACGTAGCACTTCACTTAGCATAGACCGGGACTGTGTCCTAGGCATGCCCGATGTTAACTGACTGGGCACGGCCCGTGCTGCCTGAGTTGTTGTTGTTGTTATGCCGGCAGAGGTCGCGTCCGAATTCTCGCGTGCCCTCTGGTGGACGGGACTCTACTTGCGGCAACTAACGTCCGTGACGCGCCGTGCCGATGTGCGCCTCCCGCGATCTTTCTGGTGGCTATTGCAGGGAGCAAATTGAGAAGATTGATAGTTGCAAGTGTTGGATCCAGGAAGGGGCTGACACGGAAGTACAGCTTATGTTCTGGTTGGGGGGGGGGGGGGGGGGGGAACCTGATGTTTTGCACTTAATTTTGGCAAAACTAGTGGAAACAAAGACAGATAAAAATAGCAAATTTAGTGCAGTTAATGATGAGTTAAGTGAAATAAGAACTGAAAACAATCGCAAAATGAACAGATAGGTCAACGTAGTAATCAAATTTCAGAGTTAAAATATGGGTTGTCAGAGGGGTAAAAAGTGTGAATCAAAAAGTTGATGTTTTAAAAAATAAATTCATTTTGTTTCGCTGAGTCAGCAAAACAATCAAAGAATGCTGATGATGTCAGAGTTGGACAAAAGGTCGTACTAGAAAAAATGGAACAAAATATCGCCAGTTTAAACCAAAAACTTTTAAATGTCGAAAACAATATGTAAACTAATTTAACTCTTTTAGATCAAAAAATTTCAGCAGTTCAGGAAATTTATGTGAACCAAAGTCTGCGTGCAAAGAATGGTATTGTGTGGTCCAACACTCCTATCCAAAGTTTTCCGTCAGACAATTTAAATCCAGTGGATTTTCTGCACCACTGTAGAGATAGTTTTGTCAGGTATGAATGACAATTAAAAAATTAAATTTGTTAAAAGATGTTTATCATGGGTAAATTTAAATTTAAGAATGTGGAAAACATATCAGAGTTCCAACAAAAGTTTTTTAAATAAATTTTAGTCAGAAGACAAACTGGGGAGAATCAAAATTGAATTTTTGAATGGTACTAATTATAGTAATAAGGATGGCACTTTGAAAGAGTTTTGTAAGAACCAAGTTAAAAAATTAGCACACTTGACATACCATTTGATGAAATGAACTACATTGATACACTTAAAAGGAGGTTACCAGAAAGGTTGCAGTGGGATTTAGTACATGGACCTGATGATAGTCTTCAACAATTTTTACAATATGTTAACAGTCTGGATAGGGCAGTAGAAAGAAGTGTGTACCATAATAACTGAAATGATAGAAATCATAATGGGAGTAATTACAGAAGCAGAGGTAATGGTAACTTCTATCAGGATCAAAGTGTCAAAAGAGAGAGAAATTTTGAATATAAGCATGATAGGAATAATGGGGATAACCATGGGCATTTTAATAGAAGAAACAATCATAGAAGTAAGTACTCGGGAAACAGCAGTTTGCCCCTACAAAGGTCCACAGTTTTGAGGCGAGGAAACATAATAAGCACAGGACCCCCAGGTTACAATTTCAATTATACAATAGTAACAGTGTTAAAGATATGGCACATGTATCTGAAATTGAACAGAAGATATATCAGATTTCTCATTTATCTTTTGATCAAAAACGTTCTGGGATACTATGTTTAATTATGGTGATGTAGGTGCTAATCACAAACCAGAATGTGAGAGTAGTGAGAATTTTAGTGTAGTATGTACTAGTGATTTATTCTCTGGGTCACAAAACAGTGTTATTGATGTATGTAAATCAGGTGATGACTGTATTGGATCTGAACTAGGGGTTTTGATGTAGATGTGATTGAGAGCTGTGAAATAACTGTGATTGATAAGTCTGAGACTGGTGGCTTATTGCAAATGAATGTAGGTGAGGTAAGTGACTCTGATGGAGATGGGACATGTATTGTTAGTGATATGGTGATGAAGTAGTTTTGGAGGAATATGATGATGATGAGGATCATGTATTTGTGGAGTTTAAGATAATGAAGTTTCAGAGTTATTTTTAAATGATGTTGACAATACAGGTAAGAAAAGTCATGTATGGATCCAAACAGTAAAGAGAAGGTATCTGTGAGCATGGAGAATAAAGGTGAAAACTTTTTGAAGTTGATTTGGGACCACATTGTTGATGTTGTTGTTGTTGTGGTCTTCAGTCCAGTGACTGGTTTGATGCAGCTCTCCATACTACTCTATCCTGTGCAAGCTTCTTCAGCTCCCAGTACCTACTGCAACCTACATCCTTCTGAATATGTTTAGTGTATTCATCTCTTGGTCTCCTTCTACAATTTTTACCCTCATCACTGCCCACCAATACTAAATTGGTGATCCCTTGATGTCTCAGAATATGTCATATCAACCGATCCCTTCTTCTAGTCAAGTTGTGCCACAAATTTCTCTTCTTCCCAATTGTATTCAATACATCCTCATTAGTTATGTGATCTACCCATCCAATCTTCAGCAATCTTCTGTAGCACCACATTTCGAAAGCTTTTTTTTCTCTTCTTGTCTAAACTATTTAACATCCACGTTTCACTTCCATACATGGCTACACTCCATGCAAATACTTTCAGAAACGACTTCCTTACACTTAAATCTACACTCCATGTTAACAAATTTGTCTTCTTCAGAAACACTTTCCTTGCCATTGCCAGTCTACATCTTATATCCTCTCTACTTTGACCATCATCAGTTATTTTGTTCCCGAATAGCAAAACTCATTTACTACTTTAAGCATCTCATTTCCTAATCTAATTCCCACAGCATCACCTGATTTAACTCGACTACATTCCATTATCCTCATTTTACTTTTGTTGATGTTCATCTTACATCCTTCTTTCAAGACACTGTCCATTCCATTCAGCTGCTCTTCCAGGTCTTTTGCTGTCTCTGACAGAATTACAATGTCATCGGCGATCCTCAAAGTTTTTATTTCTTCTCCATGGATTTTAATTCCTACTCTGAATTTTTCTTTTGTTTCCTTTACTGCTTGCTCAATATACAGATTGAATAACATTGGGGATAGGCTACAACACTGTCTCACTCCCGTCCCAACTACTGCTTCCCTTTCATGCCCCTCAACTCTTATAACTGCCATCTAGTTTCTGTACAAATTGTAAATAGCCTTTCGCTCCCTGTATTTTACCCCTGCCACCTTCAGAATTTGATAGAGAGTATTCCCGTCAACATTGTCAAAAGCTTTCTCTAAGTCTACAAATGCTAGAAATGTAGGTATACCTTTCCTTGATCTATTTTCTAAGATAAGTTGTAGGGTCAGTATTGCCTCACATGTTCCAACATTTCTACAGAATCTAAAGTGATCTTCCCCAAGGTCAGCTTCTACCAGTTTTTCAATTCGTCTGTAAAGAATTCGTGTTATTATTTTGCAGATGTGGCTTATTAAACTGATAGTTTGGTAATTTTCACTTTTGTCAACACCTGCTTTCTTTGGGATTGGAATTATTATTTTCTTCTTGAAGTCTGAGGGTAATTCGTGTGTCTCATACATCCTGCTCACTAGATGGTAGGGTTTTGTTAGGCCTGGCTCTCCCAAGGCTGTCAGTAGTTCTAATGGAATGCTGTCTATTCCCGGGGCCTTGTTTTGACTTAGGTCTTTCAGTGCTCTGTCAAACTCTTTATGGAGTATCATATGTCCCATTTCATCTTCATCTACATTCTCTTCCATTTCCATAATATTGTACATCGCCCTTGTATAGACCGTGTATATACTCCTTCCACTTTTTTGCTTTCCCTTCTTTGCTTAGAACTGGGTTTCCATCTGAGTTCTTGATACTGATGCAAGTGGTTCTCTTAATTTTCCTGTAGGCAGTATCTATCTTACCCCTAGTGACATGTGCCTCTACATCCTTACATTTGTCCTCCATCCTCCCTGCTTAGCCGTTTTGCACTTCCTGTTGATCTCATTTTTGAGATGTTTGTATTCCTTTTTGCCTGCTTCATTTACTGCATTTTTATATTTTCTCCTTTCATCAATTAAATTCATTATCTCTTCTGTTACCCAAGGTTTTCTATTAGCCATCGTCCTTTTACCTGCTTGATCCTCTGCTACCTTGACTATTTCATCTCTCAAAGCTACCCATTTTTCTTCTACTGTATTTCTTTCCCCCATTCTTGTCAATCATTCCCTAATGTTCTCCCTGAAGCTCTCTACAACCTCTGGTTCTTTCTGTTTATTTATGCAGATCCCACCTCCTCAAATTCCCACCTTTTTGCGGTTTCTTCAGTTTTAATCTACAGTTCATAACCAATAGATTGTGGTCAGAGTCCTCATCTGCCCCTGGAAATGTCTTACAATTTATAACCTGGTTCCTGAATCTCTGTCTTACCATTATCTAATCTAACTGAGACCTTCCAGTATCTCAAGGTTTCTTCCATGTATACAACCTTCTTTTATGATTTTTGAACCAAGTGTTAGCTATGATTAAGTTATGCTCTGTGCAAAATTCTACCAGGTGGCTTCCTCTTTCATTTCTTAGCCCCAGTCCATATTCACCTACTATGTTTCCTTCTCTCCCTTTTCCTACTACCGAATTCCAGTCATCCATGACTATTAAATATTCGGCTCCCTTCACTATCTGAATAATTTCTTTGATTTCATCATACATTTCTTCAGTTGCTTCATCATCTGCAGAGCTAGTTGGCTTATAAACTTGTACTACTGTAGCAGGTGTGGGCTTCGTGTCCATCTTGGCCATAATAATGCATTCACTATGCTGTTCGTAGTAGCTTACCCACACTCCTATCTTTTATTCATTATTAAACCTACTTCTGCATTACCCCTATTTGATTTTGTATTTATAATCATGTATTCGCCTGACCAAAAGTCTTGTTCCTCCTGCCACCGAACTTCACTAATTCCCACTATATCTAACTTTAACCTATCCATTTCACTTTTTAAATTTTCTAACCTACCTGCCCGATAAAGGGATCTGACATTCCACGCTCCGATCTGTAGAACGCCAGTTTTCTTTCTCCTGATAACAATGTGCTCCTGAGTAGTCCCCGCCCGGAGATCTGAATGGGAGACTATTTTACCTCCGGAATATTTTACCCAAGAGGATGCCATCATCATTTAACCATACAGTACAGCTGCATGCCCTTGGGAAAAATTACAGCTGTAGTTTCCCCTTGCTTTCAGCTGTTCGCAGTACCAGCACAGCAAGGCCGTTTTGGTTAGTGTTACAAGGCCAGATCAGTCAGTCATTCAGACTGTTGCCCCTGCGACTATTGAAAAGGCTGCTGCCCCTCTTCAGGAACCACATGTTTGTCTGGCCTCTCAACAGATACCCCTCTATTGTGGTTGCACCTACAGTACAGCTATCTGTATCACTGAGGCGCGCAAGCCTCCTCACCAACGACAAGGTCCATGGTTCATGGGGGGGGGATTGTTGATAACATAGATAAATGTGAATTCTGGAATAATTTAGCTGTGGTTAATCATAATTTGTATCCCAAATGATGGAATGAAGTGAAAGAGGATCTACACGGGAAGTGTAATTTTGACAGTAATGTGTTTTGTATTCCTTCTATAGCAAATGATGTTAGTTGTATGGAATCTACTGATTGTGTTCAAGTAATGCTATGATACCTGTAAAGTTGATAAATCTTTGTGAAGATTGTGTGGATGTAGCATTTGATGAAATTGAAAGTGTCTGACAACAGAGAAGATGATTCAGATGTTGGGTGTCCTTACATTAAAGTTAATACTGATCAGTAGAAAGGTAACTTTTTGATTGATACAGGTAGCCCGAATTGTGTTATATTCAAACAGTTTAGGGACAAGACAAAGTATAGCAAGAATTTTGTGGAAATGTCCTTTGTATATGTAAAGTTAAGAGCAGCTACTGGTAAGCAAAGCAAACTGGTAAAATCTCAAGTACTGTTAACTTTTAATATAGAAGACAAGACCTTTGAACAAGGATGCATAATGATCCCTTGTTTGTAAGAAAATACTCACTATAATTGCAGGTTCCTACAACTATATAATTGTGTTTTGTTTATCAGGAATGTAGTATGCGAGATGATGTGATTTCTAAAGTTCTATCTTATCAATTGACTGAGTTTAAATCTATGCCACACTATATTTGCAGGTTCATAAACTATCTAATTATGTTTTGTAATAGATCTGTGCTATAGATTTTGATGTATATATGCTATTAGACTAAATGAGTAGATCTTTTTACACTTTTGTAATGGGATAATGCCATTAAATATCTACTAATAAATTTTCTTACCTCAAAATAGTTAAATATTATTATTATTCCTATGCAATCTGCAGAGAATAATTGAATTTGTCATTTTGGGTAAAGTAGTGGATGTTCTAGTAAACTGAGTGAAGACTCATTTTATTCATATATACTGTAAAAATTAGGATTAGTATCTCGGTATATCTGTGTACATCATCTTACTAGTTCATTTTTTCATTGCTTTTAGCTTTGTATATTCAAGCTTTTTATGTAAACAATTTTTAATCGATTCCAACGTAAACCCTGTATTCCTTTTTTCTTTTTTTTTCCCCCAATACAAATAGGCAGAGCATATGCCGTGTGATATGAGGGATGCATGGAACAGCATACTTAGTACACAGAATAATGTTTCAGGATTTGATGTGAAAGCTAGACAGAAGGTTATCTATCCATTGGAGCCTGTGATGAGAAATCTAGTAAGGAAACTGAAACCTGTGGGTGAATCTACTCCCACACCCCTGTGTAGCTGCACCCTTGCTGATACAGTCGACTTGCAAGAGATCATTGGTGCTGGGTAATGTGCTCAAGCATATCTCAACTACCCCCTCAGTGTTGTGACTGAAATTTTTAAATTATTAGCCAAGAAATTATCCTATATGAAGAACGCATGGAACTATATACAGGGTGATTCAAAAAGAATATCACAACTTTAGGAATTTAAAACTCTGCAACGACAAAAGGCAGAGCTAAGCACTATCTGTCGGCGAATTAAGGGAGCTATAAAGTTTCATTTAGTTGTACATTTGTTCGCTTGAGGCGCTGTTGACTAGGCGTCAGCGTCAGTTGATGCTAAGATGGCGACCACTCAACAGAAAGTTTTTGTGTTGTTGAGTACGGCAGAAGTGAATCGACAACAGTTGTTCAGCGTGCATTTCGAACGAAGTATGGTGTTAAACCTCCTGATAGGTGGTGTATTAAACGTTGGTATAAACAGTTTACAGAGAATGGGTGTTTGTGCAAAGGGAAAAGTTCTGGACGGCCAAGAACGAGTGATGAAAATGTAGCACGCATCCAGCAAGCATTTGTTCGCAGCCCAGGAAAATCGACTCGCAGAGCTAGCAGAGAGCTGCAAATTCCACAATCAACTGTATGGAGAGTCCTACGAAAAAGGTTAGTTATGAAACCTTATCGTCTGAAATTGGTTCAAGCACTGTCTGCAGCTGATAAGATTAAAAGAATCGATTTCTGTGATTTTATCCTTGCTCAAATGGAAACAGATGAATCTTTCGTTTCAAAGATTGTGTTTAGTGATGAAGCAACTTTCCACACTAAGGGGAAAGTCAACTGTCACAATGTCTATATATGGGGTACTGAGAATCCACGGGAAACAACTCAGTATGAACGTGACTCGCCTAAGGTGAATGTTTTCTGTGCCATTTCAGCCAATAAAGTTTTTGGTCCCTTTTTCTTCAAAGGTGCTACTGTAACTGGACTACAGTATCTGGAGATGTTAGAGAATTGGCTGTTCCCTCAGCTCGAACAAGAAGCACAACAATTCATATTTCAGCAGGATGGAGCGCCACCACATTGGCACTTATCTGTCCGTCAACTACCCAAGGCAATGGATTGGCCGCCAGGCAGCCCGTGACAGAGCACTTCATCACTGGCCTCCAAGAAGCCCTGATCTTACCCCCCTGCGATTTTTTCTTATGGGGGTATGTTAAGGATATGGTGTTTCGGCCACCTCTCCCAGCTACCATTGATGATTTGAAACGAGAAATAACAGCAGCTATCCAAACTGTTACGCCTGATATGCTACAGAGAGTGTGGAACGAGTTGGAGTATCGGGTTGATATTGCTCGAGTGTCTGGAGGGGGCCATATTGAACATCTCTAAACTTGTTTTTGAGTGAAAAAAAAACCTTTTTAAATACTCTTTGTAATGATGTATAACAGAAGGTTATATTATGTTTCTTTCATTAAATACACATTTTTAAAGTTGTGGTATACTTTTTGAATCACCCTGTATTAAGAAAAGTCATCACTGCCATGGACAGTTTTATTCCACATAAAGCCATGTTTTTCCATGTGGGGGATTAACTTACCAATACATTATGTTTTTTTATTTTTTTATCAATTGTAAATGAATCTTCTAGGCTTCTATGTACAAAGGTTAGTCTGCATGAACAATTAGCAAATAATGTGGAAGACATTTACTAGTATAGAGAGTATAACAAGATGTATACATTTCTGACTTCACACACTGATTTTGGTCCTCAAACTACTCGATTATGCCATCATTCAAAGCTATTTATGACTCTGATTACCTGTATTTATCCTCAGTACTGCATTATTGTATGTCATTGGAACTTGAGTTGTGGCAAACTCATGCTTAACCCCATTTTGGGTACCCCTGGTTGTCGTGACTGAGTGTGTTTACTCAAGGAGCGTGTGCAACTATTGATTGACGCTACATGCTTCTTATAATTATTCTTTATTTATGACTGAACTTGCGGATATATGATACAGAAATTTATTCATTTTGTTGTGTCGCAACATTTCTTATGATCTGAACCTGGTTTGATTTGTTGTCTTAGGCCCTAATGTTTTTTCATTATTTTCTCCTTTCATGTGTCAACATATCCTTACATAATCTGGCTTTTCTGGCTGATTGATTTTGTGCTATTTTCCTACTCATGATTGAGTATATTCTTTTGGTCTATACCCATTGTTGTGAGTTTTTTGAGTCAGCTCACTCATCATACAATTAGGCTATGAACTTTTTTTCTTCTCTTTTGATGATTTTGAAGGTGTGAGTTTATAGATTTAAATTTGCAGTTTGTAATTTACATTATCTCTGCACTTACTTCTATAGTTAAGTGTTGTAATGTTGTCATGTTGAGTACATATCATTTGTCTTGTGACAGTATGTACCACATATCTGAAAATCTGAATGCCATATCCTCATTTGTGTATAGATTATGACTTATGTAGTGGATATTTTTATTAGGTTTTCTGTAATATGTTATGTAACAGATACTTCTACACATCTGTGTTCTATCTTTTTGGCATTGTTTTGTAGACTGTCTGTCAAACCTTACAGTAGATCACAAAATATTGTAAACACATTGTTTCCAAATTTTGGGAGGGGGATATTCTAAAGGGACACCCTCCTCTAGCATTACTTTTTGTCGACAGAAGTAGTCGAAACCAGAACTTTTTTTTCAAATTTTGGACAGGTCCATATTATGTCAGCTGTTTTTCTACAAATTTCATATATTTTTAGGCACAATACGTTATACTTCAAGCTAAAGATCTATGAAAAGGAACTACTTTATTTTCGTTGTTATAATCGATATGTACTAGCTCTGAATGTACAGTTCTTTTGAAAACTCTATGTAGAATTGTACTGGCATCCTGTCAGGTCCCGTGGCTGTTAAGCTATTTCAGACATTTTTTTTTTCTATCCCATGGTCATTTAATTCAATAACAGCCATTTTGCCATTTGTGTGACAATTTAAAGGAGGAACTACAATGTGATCATCCTCAGTGAAACAGTTTTGAAAAAAGACAGTATTTTAGCCTTTTCTATGGCATCCTCCATTGAAATCCTATTATGATCACAGAGTGTCTGGACAGATGGCCACAAACTGTTTACTTATTTTTAATGTAAGACCAAAACTTCTCAGCATTTTCTGCCAGGTCGGTGGACAAATTTTTACTTTCAGATTTCCTGAATGCTTCACACATGGCTTTCCCTACACTGTTTTCACTTCACTTAATTTTTGTGTGGCTGTGAGGCTGTGGCTACATTTAAACTTGTAGTGAAGTTTTCTTTGCTTTTGTAGCAGCTGTCTAACATGGCTGTCAAGCCATGGCATGTCTTTTCCATACCTCACAGCTTTGTTTGGCACATACCTACAGTGATGAATACAACCACTTTCGTCCACATGAATATTAAGCTAGATTATGGGCTTCAGATTTTAGTGATACCATACTAAAAAACTAGAAATGGTACTAGTATTTAAAAAATTCCCTTAATCTTTGATATTTAATTGAATTAATTTAATTAAGTAAATAAGGAATGGAAATGAAGTGCCATGCTTTGTGACAGAGTGTAGGGGAATAATGTGGGAGAACCGCACCGCTGTACTAGGCAAAGTCCTAATGGAGGTGATTTGCCATTACCTTCCTCCAACCATAATCAGGGTGAATGATAATGATGAAGATGACACAATGACACCCAGTCATTTTGGGGCAGGTGAAAATCCCTGCCCTTAGCAGGGAATCAAACCTGGGATCCCATGCTCAGGAGGCAAGAACACTACCTCAAGACTATGAGCAGCTGACCTAAGTATATATAGCCTAAGTTAATCCATTATCTTGAAGCATTAAATTATGAGAATCAATAAAATAATATTATTGCATGTGCTAACCTACATTTACAGCAGACTAATGTATCAAGGCTTTTTTGCACCATATCTGCTGGTATCATCATCAATGAAAGTTTTTCCTTGTTTCTTCTGTTGACACCTTTACACCAGCTCAAAGCATATCCTGACACATCCTGTTTCTTAATTTTTTTGTCACACCATTCATTGTGATGCATGACCTACCAACACTGGAAGTGGAAACGGTAATGCATAGCACACATTCAAAGAGTGTCCTTAGTGCTTCATAGCCAATGCGATGTAAGCCTTTGAGATCAAAGAAGCAACATCACAAAACAAATCTTCTGATTTATTACAAGCAACATGCTTAACAGACTGGAAATATTTTAAAACTTTCAAAGTACTTTCACAGTCTTGCCATTGAACCATTGTTCATTTTCATTAATTATACTTTTAAAAAATTTCCTTAAATTTTTCGTAGTTTGGTTCTAGTCTTCTATAAATAGCACACTTTTAATCTCTGTTCCATCCTGTTATAGTTTTTCAATTTTATTCCATGTTTCATTTTCTGCACTATTTTCAACACAATTGCAAATGTGGTTGATATGCATCAGACATTCCAGAGTTCCAGAAACAATAACAGGGAGATGCAAAATTTTGAATGATTATTTTTGCAAAACTTTCTGCATGTTTGAGATGGCATTTAATGTATCGCCCAAAATCATTAAGCCTACAGTGAAAATGCAGCTCATCATTTCTAACAAGATTCTCCCCGACAAACATGCTAAATCTTCACCATCATTGTGTATATGTTCACATGCCACCATAATGGGCTTGTTGTTGTTTTTGTTGTGGTCTTCAGTCCTGAGACTGGTTTGATGCAGCTCTCCATGCTACTCTATCCCGTGCAAGCTGCTTCATCTCCCAGTACCTACTACAACCTACATCCTTCTGAATCTGCTTAGTGTATGCATCTCTTGGTCTCCCTCTACGATTTTTACCCTCCATGCTGCCCTCCAATACTAAATTAAATACTAATCTAATACCCTCAGCATCACCCGACTTAATTGCACTACATTCCATTATCCTTGTTTTGCTTTTGTTGATGTTCATCTTATATCCTCCTTTCAAGACACTGTCCATTCCGTTCAACTGCTCTTCCAAGTCCTTTGCTGTCTCTGATAGAATTACAATGTCATCAGCGAACCTAAAAATTTTTATTTCTTCTCCATGGATTTTAATTCCTACTCCGAATCTTTCTCTTGTTTCCTTTACTGCTTGCTCAATATACAGATTGAATAACATCAGGGAGAGGCTACAACCCTGTCTCACTCCCTTCCCAACCACTGATTCCCTTTCTTGCCCCTCGACTCTTATAACTGCCATCTGGTTTCTGTACAAATTGTAAACAGCCTTTCGTTCCCTGTTTTTTACCCCTGCCACCTTTAAAATTTGAAGGAGAGTATTCCAGTCAACATTGTCAAAAGATTTCTCTAAGTCTACAAATGTTAGAAATGTAGGTTTGCCTTTCCTTAATCTTTCTTCTAACGTAAGTCATAAGGTCAGTATTGCCTCATGTGTTCCAACATTTCTACGGAATCCAAACCGATCTTCCCTGAGGTCAGCTTCTATCAGTTTTTCCATTCGTCTGTAAAGAATTCATGTTAGTATTTTGCAGCTGTGACTTATTAAACTGATAGTTCAGTAACTTTCACATCTGTCAACACCTGCTTTCTTTGGAATTGGAATTATTATATTCTTCTTGAAGTCTGAGGGTATTTCGCCTGTCTCATACACCTTGCTCACCAGATGGTAGAGTTTTGTCAGGACTGGCTCTCCCAAGGCTGTCCCTAGTTCTAATGGAATGTTGTCTACTCCTGGGGCCTTGTTTCAACTCAGGTCTTTCAGTGCTCTGTCAAACTCTTCACATAGTATCATATCTCCCCTTTCATCTTCATCTACATCCTCTTCCATTTCCATAATATTGTCGTCAAGTACATCGCCCTTGTATAGACTCTATATATACTCCTTCCACCTTTCTGCTTTCCCTTCTTTGCTTAGAACTGCGTTTCCATCTGAGCTCCTAATATTGATACAAGTGGTTCTCTTTTCTCCAAAGGTCTCTTTAATTTTCCTGTAGGCAGTATCTATCTTACCCCTAGTGAGATAAGCCTCTACATCCTTATACATCCTTACATTTGTCCTCTAGCCATCCCTGCTTAGCCATTTTGCACTTCCCGTCGATCTAATTTTTGAGACGTTTGTAGCATAGGAATATAATATTTACTGTGTAGAAGGTATGCACCTAAGGGATGTCAACAGCTTAGGGTGTTTTTAAAACAGATTATTCTAAAGCACACTGAATTTTGTGCAATGTATTTTTTCATTTAGGAGAAGCATGAAAAAGTTTGTGATTGTCCTTATCTACATGATTAGTTTCCCATTGGCACCCAAGTGATGACAGTTAAAAGTTGATACCACTCAGAACACTTCGTCTGTTCTTTGTTTCAGACTGCTGCCACTCTCAGTGACCCCAAAAATGGGACACTGTAATTACTTGACAAAATTTTGTTGTGTTGTCTATGTGGCCAGATGATTAACCGATTAATAATAATAATTGTGCTTATATTAAAAGCATTATGTAGCTTGAGACAGTTTATAAATGTTTACAAAATGGTTTGAATGTCATTCTTCCTCTATTCATTATGTTGTGTGATAACAGCCTTAATTTAGTTGTATATTCCTTGCTACAAATATGTACCACATTTGAAGGTGACTATGTTTATAGTGTACATTCATTAATCCATGATACTTCTGTGACAAAACAGTAGATGATCAGTAGAAGTCACACACACCCACGAGTTGTCAGTACTGCAAGATACAATACATTCTACCTCTCACATTTTCTAATCTTGTGGTGGCCGGTCTTAACGTATCTGCTCCTCAGGTAAGTGGCTAACTGAGCTCACCACCAAATTCACCAACTTCAGTTGAAATAAAGCCCATCTTAAAATATTACTGTCTCTTAAGTATTTTTCTTTTTTACTGATCGGGAATAAAACTTTTTCGGTTCATAACAGGGTTGGTACAACATTCAGTATGTATGATACAAAGAAACAAGCCATCTCGGTTGCAGTATTATTTTTATTATTATTATTATTTCCCAGTGATGTGTTTCACCTTTATGTAGGCATCTTCAGATTGTACTACGGAAGAAATTCAGAATTTCATAATAGTGGTGTGACCCCATTTAGTGAAACTGGATTACCAAGAAAATATTAAACAACTTACCAATATTTGGTAACAACAGGTACATGGGATAATGTGTATAAAATATCCCAGCAGATAACTGCCCCTTACCAAAGTTTTAAAAACACTGTGTGGTGTTCTATAACATGAAAAAAAAAAAAAAAAAAAAAAAAAAAAAAAAAAAAAAAAAAACCGAAAATGATCAAAAGGTATTTAAAAAAAATATATGTAACTGCTTTTTGCCTAAATTGACAACCTACATTGGAAAAAAGAAGGAATCAGCACATACCTCATTACAGCATATGGTGCAGTCCAATACAAACCAAACAGATCAGGCCTAGAGTAAAGTTTTACATCATAAACATGTCGGAGGTGTAGCGCATATTCTGGTTGCACACATCACTCTGCTTATGAATACCTACAAGGTCTCTAAGACTAGTGCATGCATCTCTCAGCAGATGGTGCCTGCAGGCTGTGAACTATGACAGTGTTCAATTGATAATCTTGCCGTAACAACAAACCATAGCAGTTATTATAGATAATTGATACTCTAAAAACTGCTGATAAAATGGTTACATTAACAGTCAGAATAATTAGAGAGAATAAAAATTAAAAACTAAAGCATACAAAAAATACATTGCAATACAGGGAAAAACAAAACTACATAGGGGACCTCTGAATACTAATTTTGAATGTCCCAAGTAGATTATGGCCAAAAACATCCCTAAAAGCAGAATCTGCACCCCTTCCTCCTCCCCACCTGATGCATGAGATTGTGTTATGTTAGCTACCTTTCACTACTGATGAACAGTATCAATACTTTGCCATGATGCCAAGCAAGTGCTGCATCTAAGTAAAAAAATACAGTTCTGTGGGATGCTGATAAAGGCAAATACAAACATCAAATATAATCTATAGTCACAGCAATATTAAAAACTGGTAGTGTTATCTGTATGACACCCTAAATAAAACACAGAAGACACTCTGTGCAAAACTGACAGCAAGAATCAAACTTAAGAATCCCATTTTCAAACAATAATAAACCATATTGTTAAAACAAAGAGTTAATCTAGCACAAGAGCTCCAGTGGCAGCTATATGTTACATCCTGCATATTAAGGATCAACAAATTTAAAAAATAATGGACATTTTACTTTAAAATGTCTATTTATATAAGTGCAAGAGCACCAGTGGCAGCTACATGTGACAGCTTCAACAAGGGGCATTTATCTTCTGTGTGGCATCCAATGTACCCATTGCACCAAATATCAGTAAGTTGTTTAATATTTTCTTGGTAATCCAATCTCACTAAATGGGGTCATACCACAATTATGAAAATTTGTATTTCTTCTGTCACCCAATCTGAAGATCCTAAATAAAGGTGAAATGTGTCATTGGGAAATAATAAAAAGTTTTAACACTGAAACCAAGGCTACCTGTTTTTTCATACGATCAGGAATAGCAATTTTTTTTTAATTCTACTGTTAGTTGCTAGAAACATATTATTATAAAATATGCCTGAGAACTGCAAGCTGCACAAATAATTCAATCAGGCTGCATGCAGTCAGCAGGTCACAGTCTGATAACCTCACCAACGAAATCAAATAATTCTGAAGCAATATATTTGCTAACATACTTTGACCTTTCACTCTGAAATTCAACCCAGTTTTCATAAAGATTAATTTCATTTGTAAGTACTATCTTACAAATTAGTGGCTCATATTTTATTGTGTGACGTATTTTTTCCTTATTACAGAAACATGCACTTCAAATTAAAGAAGGCACTGCTTGGCAATTTAAAACTTTTTCAATTTTATCTTAATTATTTGCACATGAACTAGAGTGTTTAATCCCTGTTATTTACATTTCTCAAGTACAAAGGCTTTTGCATATTTAGTGTGCTTTTCTAGTTTTCCTGTGCTTCCAGTAGGCTTTTCTAAATTTAGTGAAAGCTGCAGAAATGAACACTCCTTAATGTCATATTTAAATGCATTACACACAGATCTCCACCCTGATTCTGGCAAAAGTATAAACACTGTAGATTAGATTAGATTAGATTTACTTTCATTCCAATTGATCCATAGTGAGGAGGTCCTCCAGGATGTGGAACATGTCAGAAAAACAACAATACATGACAAATATCTACAACTAAAACAAATAAGCTAATGTACCATTCCACAGGTCACAAGTGGAATGATCGTCATTTTTTAATGAACACTATAAAAGAGTCATTTTACAAATACTAATGCACTGAATTTAAAATAAAATTTTTTAAATTTATTTATAAGGTAATAAACATGTAATACAACTACTATAATACTTATTTACAACGTACGCATTACTGCACTGAAATGGTGCAGAAGTTAGATTGTACTTACACACACACACACACACACACACAAACACACACACAGAAATTTTCAATGAACACATTACTGCACTGAAATTGTGCAGAAGTTATATTGTACGTATATACAAATCAGTTGGTTTTACTGAGAAATTCATCAATGGAGTAGAAGGAGTTGGCCACCAATAAATTGTTTAGGCTTCTCTTAAACTGAATTTCATTGGTTGTTAAGCTTTTTATGGCTGCTGGCAAGTTATTGAAAATGTGTGTTCCTGAATAATGCACACCTTTTTGTACAAGACTAAGTGACTTTAAATCCTTGTGAAGATTATTCTTATTTCTAGTATTGATTCCATGAATTGAGCTACTGGTTTGAAAAAGTGATATATTTTTAATGACAAATTTCATTAAGGAATAAATATATTGGGAAGCAGTAGTTAGTATCCCTAGTTCCCTAAACAGGCTTCTGCAGGATGTTCTTGAGTTCACACCAGATATAACTCTAACTGCACATTTTTGCACCTGGAAAACTTTAGCTTGGCTTGATGAATTACCCCAAAAAATAATCCCATATGACATTATGGAATGAAAGTAAGCATAGAATGCCAGCTTTTTCATTTTTATATCCCCTATGTCTGACAAAATTCGTACTGCAAACAGAGATTTGTTAAGACGCTTCAGCAGTTCTGTGGTGTGCTCCTCCCAGTTGAATTTATTATCAAGCTGTAATCCCAAGAATTTAACACTGTCCACTTCTTCTATCTTCTTGTCATCGTATGTTAGACATATACTCGTGGGACACCCCTTACAAGTTCTGAACTGCATGTAGTGTGTTTTTTCAAAGTTTAGTGACAAAGAATTGGCTAGGAACCAGTGATTAATGTCCACAAATATTTTATTGGCTGATCTTTCTAAGACTACACTTGATTTGCTATTTATTGCAATGTTTGTATCATCAGCAAACAAAACGAACTTGGCAATCTGGTAATGTTACTGATGAAAGGTCATTGATATACACAAGTAAAAGTAAGGGCCCCAAAATGGAACCTTGTGGGACCCCAGATGTAATTAGTTCCCAGTTGGATGATGCCTGATAGCTTGATACATGTCTCTTTCCTAATAACACCCTTTGTTTCCTGCCAGAGATATAAGATTTGAACCATTTTGTAGCATTTCCTGATACACTATTATATTCTAATTTACTTAAAAGGATATTATGATTTACACAGTCAAATGCCTTTGACAGATCACAAAATATACCAGTTGCTTGCAATTTTTTGTCTAATGAATTAAGCACATTTTAACTGTAAGTGTAGATAGCCTTCTCAATATCAGAACCTTTTAGAAATCCAAACTGTGACTTTGATAGTATGTTATTTGAGATAAGATGGTTATAAAGCCAACTGTACATTACTTTTTCGAAAATTTTTGAGAATGCTGGCAACAGTGAAATTGGATGGAAATTTGATGCTATTTCTTTATCTCCCTTCTTAAACAGTGGCTAAACTTCAGCATATTTCATCCATTCAGGAAATATTCCACTGATAAACAACTGGTTACACAGATAGCTTAATATGTTACTTAGCTCAGAACCACATTCTTTAATTAACTTTGTTGATATTTCATCATACCCACTAGATGTTTTTGATTTTAAAGATTTTATGATGGACATTATTTCTGTTGGGGTAGTGAGGGTCAAATTCATATTATGGAAGTTACTTGAAATGTCTGGTCTGAGGTATTCCATAGCAGCATCTACCGAACCCGACAACCCCATCTTTTCAGTAACGGTTATAAAATGTTTGTTAAAAAGTTCTGCAACACTATACACATATGTCACCAATGTATCATTTACTCTTAATGCTATTTGTTCCTCTTCATGTCTGGTTCTACCGGTCTCCTCCTTCACTATATCCCATATTGTCTTTATTTTGTTATCTGATATGACTATTTTTCCTTGTAATATATTTGCTTTGACATCCATATTACAGTCTTTAATATTTTGCAGTATTTCTTATAATATGCTATAGCATCAACATTGGAAATGTTTCGGATTGACAGATACAGTTTTCTTTTTGTTTTACAAGATACCCCTATTCCTCAAGTAATCCATGGCTTCTTTGTAGACTTTGCTCTAACCTTGGTAAGTTTTGGGGGAAAGCAGTGTTCGAATAAGGTAAGCACTTTATTAGCGAAAGTGTTATTTTTTTTCATTCATGCCATGAGCACTGTAAACATCAGTCCAGTGAATGTCTCTGAGGAGTGTCCTTACTAATTACCCTCTTGAGCTCAGATTTAACAGATTTTATATCCTGTTCAGTATTTACATTTATGTCATGGTCTGAGAGGCCATTGACTATTGGTTTTGCAATATAATTTTGTTCATTGGACTTTTCTATAAAGATATTATCAATGGATGTTTGTGAGCAAGAGGCTATCCTAGTGGGGAACTTTACAGTGGGAGTTAAGTTGAATGATAGTGTTACTAACTCAAATAAGTTCTTATTGGGAGAGTCTTTAAGGAAATCTACATTGAAATCACCAGCAACCACTATTTCTTTGTTTTTGGTTGTTAAATGGGCCAGTACAGCTTCAACATGGTTTAGAAACAGATTAAAGTTACCTACAGGTGCTCGATATACCCTTAATATTATGAAGGATTTTTTGTGAAATTCTAATTCTGTTGCACATGCTTCCATATGCTGTTCTAGACAAAACGTATGAATGTCTATGTTCTAAAACTTATGACAGTTCCTGATGAATGTGGCAACTCCTCCTTTCTCCATTTCTGATCTACAAAAGTGAGATGCTAACCTAAACCCTGTATTAGAAAAGAAAGCAAATAAAGTTTGTTGTTTTGACAGTGTATTTTGGCACTAACACTGCTTTTTATACCAACAAAGACCTCACGCACATTGCACAATCACATTGCTCTTCCACAGATAGCTGGTGGCTAACTAACCATTAAAATAGCTGTATACAAGTAGTAGAAATTTATGACAACAATGGAAGGTTATTACAGTCATAGTGTGTAGCAGGCAGCAACCTTTGTATTTAGACAGATTCTTTTTGTGTGTATCATAAGTTATCCATTATTGATTTCTAACTATGTAAACAGCAGGTGTTGGCACAGTTGAAATTTGTAAAAACAATGCAAGCTTATTAGTTATTGCATTACACCAGCCCGGAAGATAATTTAATTTCATAAATTATTTTGACTTTTAATGTTGTATACAAATAGATATGAATTACTTGGGGAAAATTTTTAGTTTCACTGGTGGATTTTACCACCCCCTTTGGCTACCCCATGAATTCATTACTGCTTACCTGCCGGAATGTATTGTACAATGGTCAAAAACTTTGTCCATTAATACTCAATGTCATTAGTGCTGCAGATGAAATTTTTGTGATGATCACTAAGGAAATCTTAAATCTATTTCCTGTTGCTCTTGCTAATCAGTTATATCTTCCTACTTTTCTTTGTATTCCTATTTGCTGCCAAATTCAGTTATGCTGAAATGGCCTTATGATCACTGAGTCTTTGTTCTATGCTAATTGCATCAAAAAGTTTAGGTCTGTTTCTCACCAGCAGATCAAAGATGTTACCTTCATAAGTCAGTTCTTTGATTAACTGCTCAAGGTAATTTTTTGTATAAGGCATTTAAAGCAATTTCACATGATTTCCTTTCACTACCACCCACCCTAATCACATGTCTCTCCCTGTATATAGCTGGTATGCTGAAATCTCTGCCTAAGATTACAACATAAACACAAAATTCACACTAAATATTCTCCAAGTTTATCCTCCAGCATTCAACCACTATTGCTGCTGAGGTAGAAGGTCTATAAAAGCAATCAATGACCATGTTTGATGCAACTTTAATCTTGTCTTCTTCCAAAATATTTCGCATTTGGAATTGATATTAATCTCACTAAACATTATAATATCATTCAAAGATGGGCACAATAAGAAATAAATTCATTCTGGGTATAACTTGACAGATACTGCACTTGTAAACATTTTCCAAATTTTTGTCTGTCTCTGACCCACCTAAGGTGTTTTGCAAGAACTGGACTATAACTACTTAAGAGCTCTACATTACTAGAAAATTTCCACTATTTGGATACCCAGTTTTCTGAGATGAAGCTCTGAAAACCAAGTCTCTTCGACAAAGAAATAATATAACATCGAGTAAACTGAGAGTGCTCATGTAAGTTGTCTAACCTATGAATAAACAAGAGAAGAACACTACCTCTTTACTACTCAGCTTCAGCATGGCCAATGCACCTCTATCACATCATTTTATTTCTTCACCTTCACAGTTCTTAGAGGACAACTATATACAAATATACAGGTTTTACTATTGATCATAAAGAATTTTCTGTATATTTCATGTAAAATCAGCTTCTGATGGAATCCAAATTGCCTAACCTTTAAATGGTGTTGACAACGCTACTAAATTAAGAGGGCATGTGGAAAAGTAATGCCTCTAAATTTTTTACATGAAAACTTTTTAAATAACACAAATTTTAGTAATATTCTACACCTTTATTCTTTGTGTCTTCATATTCATTTCTGAATATAGTCACTTTGCCAACAAACACATTTCTCCCAACAGGAGGCTAGCTTGTTAATACCATCAGCGTAGGATGTTTGACTTCACTGATGAAACCGCATCATCATCTCTGCCTGCAATGCTTCAATACTACCAAATTTAAGTCCTTGAATGTGTTCTTAAGATTTTGGAAACAGATGAAAATTGGATGAGAGCAAGTCAGGACTATATGAAGGATGAACACCACAGTGAACCCAAGGTACCAAATTGTTGCAGATGTTGTAGCATTGTCATGGTGAAGGAGAGCAAGCTCCATGAACTCTGAATTTGTGTGTTCTGTTTTCGTAGGGTCTCTCACTCACTGACATACTTGCAATACACAGTGCTATGTTATACACTATAATTCAGAGCCCTCTAGTGGCAGCGGGGTTGCAACTGTCATCAGCAAAGAGGGAAAGCTGACTGAGTAATATCCATGCATTTAATACCTCTACTGACATTGGGAACAAAAAAAAATTGGAGGAATTACTTTTCAGCATGCTCTTATATAATGACACTTCACAGTTGGGGAAATATTTTGATAGGATTCCAACAACATTTAAAGGGACCACATTTTGGACTCCATCACAATGTGTTTCTATTGCACATTGTCTAAAGAAAGTATTGTCCATTCAAGATTAAACATGAAATGTAATTGTATGCAATTGCCCTGTAAGAATCATAACAGTGAAGAATTGAAGTGGAATGCTAGAGCTACACTGGCTATGCTGGTGCTGGAGAAATGTCCTTTTATTCATTATATGACACAAAATTTATTTTGTAGTAGCAGTCTGAACTGGGGTTCATTAAACAACTCATTTAATTGCATATTGTATCTTTGTATCCTCTATTTTGCCATATTTTATATTAATAACCAAATGTATTAAGTAGTACTTTAACAATGTGTAATTTTCTGTAATATGAACATCTGTAGACAGGTGTCACACACAAAGAATGAGACAACTGAGGTTGAACATTCACACTCTGCAGTTACTATGTCAGTCAGTTAATTCCCAGTAGTTGAAATGATAACTTACATGTTAGTATTTGTCAGTCAGTGCTCAATAATTAAACTGAAGGTAAACTTTAAAAAAGTCTGTCAAAAAACTGATAGATTAGGTGAAGTGCTGACCTGTGATGTATTAACTGTCTAAATTCGGGAATATCACCTAGTCATTAAAACATAACTATGTGCTAATAATATGGAATGACTGAATATTAATTTCTGCAGCACTGTGTATGTCATATAACAACTGCTGACCAAGTTCTACAATCACAGGAGCACAATCAAAGATGAAATTCCACAAGCGTTCAGGAACATAATTACACATTAATAACACTTAAAGCTACATTTGCGATGTCCAAGATTATGGCTGTAGGTTATGATGAAATAATCAGCAACCAGTTGCATAAAGGTAATTTAATTTCTTAACCAGTTTTGGGCACTTAACGCCTTTCATCACAAGGTTATGCCTATTGCATTATTTGCAAGTGTCAACAATAAAGTGCATACAGCACAATGCCATGGTCCTAAAGAATAATTTGCTGTATGCTGCATGCACTTTATTATTGACACTTGCAAATAATGCGATAGGCATAACCTTCTGAAGAAGGGTACTAAGTGCCCAAAACCAGTCAAGAAATTAAATTTCCTTTATGCTTGTGGTTGTTTATGATTTCATTATTTATGACTGTAGTTGCTGTAGATGGACACAATACTAAAGGCTGTAGGTTATTTAAAAATTAATAATTTAGTTTTTTCTGCACCCATCCATTAATGTGTTACTGCATCATTTTTTTTTTTAAGCTCAACTGATAAGAATAACATTTTCTGTAAACTGAAGAATAAGTAATAAGGCTGTCTTCAATGCAAAATTTGGTTTGAACACTGCAGTGCTTTTTTGGCATGGGCCAATTGGAGTTAGTATACTTTCAACTTCTAACCTTCAAACTGATTTAGCCAGATGGTTATAGGGATACCTACAGTTTAATGTTGAACTCAGAAACAATTTGCAGCTTGGCATTTTCCATACACTGAAGAGCCAAAGAAACTGGTACGCCTGCCTAATATCATGTAGGGTCCCTGTGAGCACACAGAAGTGCCACAACATGACAAGACATGGACTTGACTAATGTCTGAAGTAGTGCTGGAGGGAATTGACAGCATGAATCCTGCAGAACTGTCCATAAATCCATAAGAGTATGAGGGGGCAGAGATCTCTTCTGAACAGCATGTTGCAAGGCATCCCAGATATGCTCAATATTGTTCATATCTGGAGAGTTTGGTGGCCAGTGTTCCTGGAGACTTTGTAGCAATTCTGAATGTGTGGGGTGTTGCACTGTGCTGTTGGAATTTCTCAATTCCATTGGAATGCCCAAAGGACATGAAGGGATGGAAGTGATCGGACAGGATGCTTGCGTACATGTCACATGTCAAAATCATATCTAGATGTATCAGAATCTTAGGCTCCCTACAAAACCTTTCACCTGACTCCATCAACCTCCTGACCCCACCAACACCCCGCGCCCCTACATTCTACCTACTTCCTAAAATTCACAAACCCAAACATCCCAGCCACTCCATTGTAGCTGGTTACCAAGCCCCCACAGAACGTATCTCTGCCTACGTAGATCAACACCTTCAACCCATTACATGCAGTCTCCCATCTTTCATCAAAGACACCAACCACTCTCTCGAACACCTGGAATCCTTACCCAATCTGTTACCCCCGGAAACCATTCTTGTAACCATTGACGCCACTTCCCTATACACAAATATCCTGCACGTCCAGGGCCTCGCTGCGATGGAGCACTTCCTTTCACGCCGATCAACTGCCACCCTACCTATAACCTCTTTCCTCATCACCCCAGCTTCATCCTAACTCACAACTTCTTCAGTTTTGAAGGTCAGACATGCCAGCAATTAAAGGGAACAGCCATGAGTACCAGGATGGCCCCCTCATATGCCAACCTATTTATGGGTCGCTTAGAGGAAGCCTTCTTGGTTACCCAGGCCTGCCAACCCAAAGTTTGGTACAGATTTATTGATGACATCTTCACGATCTGGACTCACAGTGAAGAAGAACTCCAGAATTTCCTCTCCAACCTCAACTCCTTTGGTTCCATCAGATTCACCTGGTCCTACTCCAAATCCCATGCCACTTTCCTCGTCGTTGACCTCCATCTGTCCAATGGCCAGCTTCACACATCCATTCACATCAAACTCATCAACAAGCAACAGTACCTCCATTATGACAGCTGCCACCCATTCCATATCAAACGGTCCCTTCCCTACAGCTTAGGCCTTCGTGGCAAACGAATCTGCTCCAATCCCGAATCCCTGAACCATTACACCAACAACCTGAAAACAGCTTTTGCATCCCGCAACCACCCTCCTGACCTGGTACAGAAGCAAATAACCAGAACCACTTCCTCATCCCCTCAAACCCAGAACCTCACACAGAAGAACCCCAAAAGTGCCCCACTTGTGACAGGATACTTTCCAGGACTGGATCAGACTCTGAATGTGGCTCTCTAGCAGGGATACGACTTCCACAAATCCTGCCCTGAAATGAGATCCATCCTTCATGAAATCCTCCCCACTTCACCAAGAGTGTCTTTCCGCCATCCATCTAACCTTCGTAATCTCTTGGTTCATCCCTATGAAATCCCCAAACCACCTTCCCTACCCTCTGGCTCCTACCCTTGTAACTGCCCCCTGTGTAAAATCTGTTCCATGCACCCTCCCACCACCACCTACTCCAGTCCTGTAACCTGGAAGGTGTACACGATCAAAGGCACAGCCACGTGTGAAAGCACCCACGTGGTTTACCAACTGACCTGCCTGCACTGTGAAGCCTTCTATGTGGGAATGACCAGCAACAAACTGTCCATTTGCGTGAACGGACACAGGCAGACAGTGTTTGTTGGTAATGAGGATCACCCTGTGGCTAAACATGCCTTGGTGCATGGCCAGCACATCTTGGCACAGTGTTACACCATCCGGGTTATCTGGATACTTCCCACTGACACCAACCTATCAGAACTCCGGAGATGGGAACTTGCTCTTCAATATATCCTCTCTTCCCGTTACCCACCTGGCCTCAACCTCCGCTAATTTCAAGTTGCCACCCCTCGTACATCACTTGTCACTCAACAGCATCTTTGCCTCTGTACTTCCACCTCGACTGACATCTCTGCCCAAACTCTTTGCCTTTACATATGTCTGCTTGTGTCTGTATGTGTGCGGATGGATATGTGTGTGTGTGTGTGTGTGTGTGTGTGTGTGTGTGTGTGTGTGTGTGTGTGTGTGTGTGTGTGTATGTGTGTGTGTGTGAGTGTATACCTGTCCCTTTTCCCCGCTAAGGTAAGTCTTTCCGCTCCCGGGATTGGAATGACTACTTACCCTCTCCCTTAAAACCCACATCCTTTCATCTTTCCCTCTCTTTCCCTCTTTCCTGATGGAGCAACAATATATTTATGTTTCTTTCTATTTATATATAAAATAGAAGGAAACATTCCACGTGGGGAAAAAATATATCTAAAAGATCTTTCTATATATATATATATATATATATATATATATATATATATATATATATAGAGAGAGAGAGAGAGAGAGAGAGAGAGAGAGAGAGAGAGAGAGAGAGGGAAACATTCCACGTAGGAAAAATGTATCTAAAACAAAGATGATGGGACTTACCAAATGAAAGTGCTGGTAGGTCGACAGACACACAAACGAACACAAACATACACACAAAATTCAAGCTTTCGCAACAAACTGTTGCCTCATCAGGAAAGAGGGAAGGAGGGGGAAAGACGAAAGGATGTGGGTTTTAAGGGAGAAGGTAAGGAGTCATTCCAATCCCGGGAGCGGAAAGACTTACCTTAGGGGGAAAAAGGGCCGGGTATACACTCGCACACACACACACACATATCCATCCACACATATACAGACACAAGCAGACATATTTAAAGACCATGCCAAATATATATATAAACAAAGATGATGTGACTTACCAAATGAAAGTGCTGGCAGATTTAATCTACCTTATTTCAGAGATAATATGTGTACCAATTCCCACCTCATGTTGCCGCCTAGTAAAGTCAGGACAAGTCGAGGTGATCTAGGATGACTCACGAAGACAGATAGGGGCATCCCTGAAATAACCGAGGAAGATGCAATCAAAACTCCTAGCAGGCAAAACCTTCTAACAACCGAGGACAACACAGTCACATACCGGGAGCAATTTTGGGTGGCGTAATAACAAATTCTCACTGGTATGGTTTTTACCAGTACCTCTAAGTGTGGGATGATAGCATAGTTTAAGAGTTTGGGGGAATTTGGTGCAGGAAAATTATTACAGAAGAAACACCGAAAACAACTCGGGATCCAACGGTCGTCATTCCGCCAATAAGCACAGAACGTTAGCGTCCCTGGGAGGTATACAACTTTATGTCTTGTACTTTCCTGTTTCTGACCCAGTTGTAGGATCCAGTAAAAATAATGTATTGGGATGGATTATCATTTGAACCTGGTATAGTTCTTCATTGTTGTTGTTGTGGTCTTCAGTCCTGAGACTGGTTTGATGCAGCTCTCCATGCTACTCTATCCTGTGCAAGCTTCTTCATCTCCCAGTACCTACTGCAGTTTATTTTTACCCTCCAAACTGCCCTCCAATACTAAATTGGTAGCCGGCCGCGGTGGTCTAGCAGTTCTAGGCGCTCAGTCAGGAATCGCGCAACTGCTACGGTCGCAGGTTCGAATCCTGCCTCGGGCATGGATGTGTGTGATGTCCTTAGGTTAGTTAGGTTTAAGTAGTTCTAAGTTCTAGGGGACTTATGACCACAGATGTTGAGTCCCATAGTGCTCAGAGCCGTTTGAACCATTTGAACTAAATTGGTGATCCCTCGATGTCTCAGGACATGTTCTACCAACCGATCATCTTCTTCTAGTCAAGTTGTGACACAAGCTCCTCTTCTCCCCAATTCTATTCAATACCTCCTCATTAGTTATGTGATCTACCCATCTAATCTTCAGCATTCTTCTGTAGCACCACATTTCGAAAGCTTCTATTCTCTTCTTGTCTAAACTATTTATCGTCCATGTTTCACTTCCATACATGGCTACACTCCATACAAATACTTTCAGAAACGACTTCCTGACATTTAAATCTATACTCGATGTTAACAAATTTCTCTTCTTCAGAAACGCTTTCCTTGCCATTGCCAGTCTACATTTTATATCCTCTCTAGTTTGACCATCATCAGTTATTTTGCTCCCCAAATAGTAAAACTCATTTACTACTTTAAGTGTCTCATTTCCTAATCTAATTCCCTCAGCATCACCCGACTTAATTCAACTATATTCCATTATCCTCAGTTTGCTTTTGTTGATGTTCATCTTATACCCTCTTTTCAAGACACTGTCCATTCCGTTCAACTGCTCTTCCAAGTCCTTTGCTGTGTCTGACAGAATTACAATGTCATCGGCGAACCTCAAAGTTTTTATTTCTTCTCCATGGATTTTAATACCTACTCCGAACTTTTCTTTTGTTTCCTTTATTGCTTGCTCAATATGCAGATTGAATGACATCGGGGATAGGCTACAACCCTGTCTCACTCCCTTCCCAACCACTGCTTCCCTTTCATACCCCTCGACTCTTATAACTGCCTTCTGGTTTCTGTACAAATTGTAAATAGCCTTTCGCTCCCTGTATTTTACCCCTGCCACCTTCAGAAAGAGAGTATTTCAATCAATATTGTCAAAAGCTTTCTCTAAGTCTACAAATGCTAGAAATGTAGGTTTGTCTTTCCATAATCTTTCTTCTAACGTAAGTCATAAGGTCAGTATTGCCTCATGTGTTCCAACATTTCTACGGAATCCAAACCGATCTTCCCTGAGGTCAGCTTCTATCAGTTTTTCCATTCGTCTGTAAAGAATTCATGTTAGTATTTTGCAGCTGTGACTTATTAAACTGATAGTTCAGTAACTTTCACATCTGTCAACACCTGCTTTCTTTGGGATTGGAATTATTATATTCTTCTTGAAGTCTGAGGGTATTTTGCCTGTCTCATACATCTTGCTCACCAGATGGTAGAGTTTTGTCAGGACTGGCTCTACCAATGCTGTCAGTAGTTCTAATGGAACGTTGTCTACTCCTGGGGCCTTGTTTCGACTCAGGTCTTTCAGTGCTCTGTCAAACTCTTCACGCAGTATCATATCTCCCATTTCATCTTCATCTGCATCCTCTTCCATTTCCATAATATTGTCCTCAAGTACATCGCCCTTGTATAGACCTATATACTCCTTCACCTTTCTGCTTTCCCTTCTTTGCTTAGAACTGGGTTTCCATCAAAGCTCTAGATATTCATGCAAGTGGTTCTCCTTTCTCCAAAGGTCTCTTTAATTTTCCTGTAGGCAGTATCTATCTTACCCCTATTGAGATAAGCCTCCACATCCTTACATTTGTCCTCTAGCCATGCCTGCTTAGCCATTTTGCACTTCCTGTCGATATCATCTTTGAGACATTTGTATTCCTTTTTGCCTGCTTCATTTGCTGCATTTTTATATTTTCTCCTTTCATCAATTAAATTCAATATTTCTTCTGTTACCCAAGGGTTTCTACCAGCCCTCGTCTTTTTACCTATTTGATCCTCCGCTGCCGTCACTATTTCATCCCTCAAAGCTACCCATTCCTCTTCTACTGTATTTCTTTCCCCCATTCCTGTCAATTGTTCCCTTATGCTCTCCCTGAAACTCTGTACAACCTCTGGTTCTTTCAGTTTATCCAGGTCCCATCTCCTTAAATTCCCACCTTTTTGTAGTTTCTTCAGTTTTAATCTACAGTTCATAACCAATAGATTGTGGTCAGAGTCCACATCTGCCCCTGGAAATGTCTTACAATTTAAAACCTGGTTCCTAAATCTCTGTCTTACCATTATATAATCTATCTGATACCTTTTAGTATCTTCAGGGTTCTTCCATGTATACAACCTTCTTTCATGATTCTTGAACCAAGTGTTAGCTATGATTAAGTTATGCTCTGCACAAAATTCTACCAGGCAGCTTCCTCTTTCATAGTTCTTCATACTTTTGGAAAAACTTGTGTCTCTTTCTTCAGGGCAGAGCTCTGAAGATGCTGTTTTACAAGGACTAGATCATTGACCTTGTACTGCAGTTCTACAGCTTTCTCATTATGCTTACTCACTCTTTATTGTGCCTTTTCAACTAAATTTCTAGAAACTATTTCCTGATTCAGTTTGTAGTTGACAGTAAGATGTCAAGGCCAAGTAAAACATTTAATGAAAGGTTCTCCTACAAAGGATTTGCCTATTACTTCCAAAGGTGTTAATCCAGTTGATAAATGTGGTATTTCATTTAAAATAAGTTCAAAGTCTTTAATTTTCATTGTCCATAAAGTATGTTTTTCATGGCAGTAGGTGCAGCATAATTTCCCAATTACTTTCAGAACTCTTTCACATGGATTTGAGGACAAGTTATAGTTGGATATTAATACCTGACAAATATCTTCCCAAGCTAGAAATTCTTTAAATTCGTTACTGACAAATTGTGGTCCATTATCTGTGAGATATTATTTCGTTTTTCCCATCTTCAGAAAGTTCTGTTGCAAACGGTGTATAACTATCTGTGTATTTTCTCTTTTGATAGGATATAACTTAACATATTTTGACCAGCACTCTATGATGACCAAAATGTATGACACTCCACCCTTTCCTTTAGGAACTGGTCCAAAAAAATGTGCTGCTGTAAGATTGTGTAACGATTTAGGAATAATTGGATAAATTTTGTATTTAACATGAGTGTTACTCTCTTTCACCTTCTGACATATTCCACAGGTCCTAATTAAAGATGCTACTTTATGTCCTAGCTTCTTAAAATAATAGAACTTATTCATATGAGCTATACACTTTTTTATTCCAAAGTGTCCATATCCTGTATGAATATACCACACAATTTCATCTTCCATTAACTTCGGAATGCAAATGTGCCAACTTTGTGATGTTATTCTGTCTCTCCAAAACGAATTATGCCCTGTAATTTTCCACTTTCCTGCTTGATTAGGAAGTAAGGAATTCCTGATACACAAACATTTCTGTAAAATAGGGATCATGATGGATGTTTTCTGTTATTCTTTGGGCCACCTCTTGTACCCTGGTATGCGGATATTCTACTGTCATAAAATTGCAAAAATTACGCCAGGTCCCTCCATACAGTTTAACTCCTCCATGCCTACTGGTAACTTAGACAAAGTGTCCAGTACAATATTCTCAGAACCTTTCACATACTGTATCCTAATGTCATATTCCTGTAGGAACAACATCCATCACCTTAATCTACTACATAACAACTGACTCTTCATTAAAAATGATAGAGCTTGATGATCTGTATAGACATGGATTGCTGACCCCATACTAGTGTCTGGAATTTTTGGATACTCCATACTATTGCCAATAGTTCTTTTTCAGTAGCTGTGTAGTTTAATTCATGTTTATTAAGACTATGGCTACCAAAAGCTATGGATTTATGATTTACATTATCTAGACCCCACTCTCCTTGAAAAAGTTCTGCAGTGATATCTTAATCAGAAGCATTGGTTGAAATTTTAAATGGCTCACCCATACGCAGATGATGTAATATGAGTGATTCTACCCGTACTATTTGTACATTTGCAAATGCATCATTTGCCTCTTGATCCCAAACCCACAGTATTCCCTATCTTAATAAACATAAAATTCTAGGGTCATTCAGATCTTGATGTCGTATATATCATGTATAGTATCCGGCCATTCCTATAAATCCCTTCAACTGTCTTACATTTCTAGGGGGTGGACATTCTTTAATAGCTTTTATGCACTCATGATCTGGTCTAATCTCCTGCACCCCTACAATATGCCCTAGAAACTTAAGCTCTTGTCATGTAAAATGCAATTTAGACAATTTTACTGTAATACCTTTTTCTTTAATTTTTTTCAGGATCATACTCAAGTTTAGACAATGTACTTCCCAGGTAGCAGAGATTATGAGGATATCATCCACATATATTATTAAATCCTTCAGTAAATCTACTCCAAATGCCTCATCCAGAGCATGTATAAATATGGATACTGAGATATTTAGTCTGAACAGTAACACATTGAAATGATACAATTTACAATCAAACAGAAACGCTGTATACTTCTTTGATTCAGGACGTAGCCTAATTTTCCAATAGCCCGCCATCAGATCCATGATGCTAAAAAACCTTGTTTTTTCAAATTTGGATAATAATTCACCAATGTTAATTGGTCTGTCACGGTCTGTCTCTATATGCTTATTCAATGTACACCCATCTAGCACTAATCGCACACTTCCTGTAACCTTTTCTGCCACTACTAAAGGGTTATTAATGACACTAGAACTAAATTCTATTATATTGTTGTCAATCATTTTGTCAAGTTCCTCCTTAACTGCTTCTTTCAAGCTTATCGGTATTGGACATGGCTTACAGAAAAATGGAGTATCATCTTTGATTTTAAACTTACATTTGTAAAGTTGATATTACCGGGATGATCAAAAAATACTACTTCATATTCCATTAGAATTTTATGTAAATCTAGTTTTTGTTCACTGGTTAATATTAGAGATTTATTTACTTTGTTTTGTATGTCAGCTTGATGTGATACTTGATTTACATTATCGATCTCTGGTGAAATCGTGCTGGAGCATTTAATCATAAACATTGACATTCAGTTGTATCTCTTGCAATGTATTTATCGGTTACAAACAGTACCCTGCATTTACTAAAGCAAAGAAGATTTTCCTCAAAATTCAATATGAAGTTAAATTCTAATAACCAATCTAGACCAAATAAAAATCCCTATTAATATTTTCTACTATTAAAAGTGTTTGATGAACTCTGATATTTCTGAGGTGGCAGTTCACTTGGGTTTCATGTTTCACAACCTTACTTTTCATTCCGGTTATACCAAATATGTAAACTCCAGTTACTGTTAACAGAGGTAAGTAATGCTTAATCTGTAATGCATTAAAGAACGTGCTAGAAATGAGTAACGCAGCACTCCCTGAGTCTATAAATATGTTAACATCAGAAGTCTCCATGATTCCTGCTATTATTGGTTGTGTATTGCTGGTAGTCAAGCTTGGTTCTTCCAATAACAACCAATCTTTTGTAGGTATTTTGTGCGTGAAATTAACATACTTATTATGAACCAGGCCTCCCAGTGTATCTCTACGACCTGGGCCCAGGCCCTGGATCCAGATCGTACAGCATTTTCCTCAATATTAGTAATCACTAGTTGGTTACCAAATCGGGGAACTACGTTACTACTTTATGGTCTATTGTTACTTGGCGTAAATTCCTGCAAAGTTACTGGACCTAAATTTGAAGGTGGATGCTTCTTCTGATAATTATCATTGCCATTATTTCTGTTGCACAAAAGTACTAATTGGCTAATATGGCCTCATGTTTTTTTAAAATTATTATTACTATTCCTTTTGTAATTCTGATTTTCACTTTGGTGTACACTCTCATTGGGACCCTTATTTAAGGCATCAAGTGCATCTACAAAGGATGACAATTCTTCTATTGTTTTCCATCCACTACACAAGATGTCTTTTCTTGCATAGATAGGTAAGTGTCTGATTAAAATTTGAACTAAACCCTCTTCTTCCACTGGCTTATCTAAGTACTTCTCTCCCATTAAATGCCAGTCAAAATACTTTCTCATTGTTCCCATGTATTATTGTAATACTTTGGGTCCCACAAATCTGATACTAGTTTTTCCTGTGCACTAGCAGACCAGTATTTTTCCTTAAATTTCTTCTGGAAGTCCCCCCAAGGAGAAGAGTTTTTCATATTTACAGTACCCCACCCTCCGGCTTCCCCTAAAAGGTACCCATCAGCAAATCCAATCTTTTTCGAATCTTCCCAGTTCTTCAGCAAGTCTTGGTTAAATCTTTTCAGAAAATGAGTGGGATGTACTTCCCCATCTGGCTTAAACTTAGAGAATTGACTACATAACCTCAAATTCGCTCCCCATTGTAAATCTGTCATTACCTCACTAGTCAATACCACATTAGGAGAAGTCATCCTCTTATCCATCTCGTCCTGAATAAGTCTGAATTACTTCCTTAATTCATCCATACCTTTCTTGGTATCATTGACTTCAGAAGATAAGACAACAGATACGTTTTTGGAGATTACTCTCACGGCAACTTTTCAGTCAATTATTTCCTCTACTTGTTCCTCCAGACTACTTATATTTATTAAATATGAGGTTGCTAATTTCTCTTTAAAGTTTCTTTCCACATTATCTACTCGAGTGTTAATGCCTGCAATTTGCGATTGGACTATCGGTATTAACTTCTTTTTCAAATCCTGAAATTGTTCATTCTGTCTGATTAAAGTCAGTGAATAGTTGATTTACGTGACTGTTTAAAGAACTAGTTAGTTCACCTTTCAAATCTATTTTAAAATTTTCTACTTTAGTAATTAAAGCTTAAAATTCAGTTTTCAAATTTCCCATGCCTTCACATAAATGGCTAAATTCCTTACTTCGGTCATCTACTTTAGCACGTAACAACCCTAAAGTTTTGTTCTGAACATCCAATTTTTTATTTAATTGAGTATTCACTGAATCTAAGGCAACGGCCTTGCCACAGTGGATACACCGGTTCCCGTGAGATCACCGAAGTTAAGCGCTGTCGGGCGTGGCCGGCGCTTGGATGGGTCACCATCCCGCCGCCACGTGCTGTTGCCATTTTTCGGGGTGCACTCAGCCTCGTGATGCCAATTGAGGAGCTACTCGACCGATTAGTAGCGGCTCCGGTCAATGAAAACCGTCATAACGACCGGGAGAGCGGTGTGCTGACCCCATGCCCCTCCTATCCGCATCCTCACCTGAGGATGATACGGCGGTCGGATGGTCCCGATGGGTCGCTTGCGGCCTGTAGACGGAGTTGAAAAAAAAAGTTGAAAAAATTCACTGAATCTAATTTAAGACACTGAGCATTTAAAGTTGTATTTAGTTCCTTTCTTAAAGAAGCATTTTGAGCAGTTGAATCTGTCCTCTGGTCATCGATTTTATCATTTAAAGTTTTTGATCAAATTCACTAATTCAGACCAGTCTGGCACCTCCTTACTCACTTTCATTGCCATGGCTGGTTGTGAAGTTTTTCCAACTGTACGTTTTCCATGGTTTTACTAATTTTAGCATTTAAGCATTTAAAAAAAATAATTCTAATTATAATAAATACACAAATACAGTCTATTGAACAGTTTCTTCAACTTTATACTCAAACAATTATTGTTTTATGCTCACACAGTTTAGAGTTTTAGGCTGCATTGGTGAGCAGGTGTAGAATCAGCACCGGAGAGCACCAACTGGTGTGGGTGGCGTGGGTTGTGGGTTTCTGAGTCGGTGTCTCTGCTATGTGTGTGAGAGCTGTATACTCCCCACACTGGATCTTCTTAGTTGAATTATTCTCGTCGTATCTCTTCTTAGCCTAATACTTCGAGATCTCCTTTCCATTCTTTTAATGTTATTACTTCCTTGAGTCTTTTCCTTTGCTGTATTCCCATATTTTCTTTTTCATTTGCTTTCTGGGCTAAATCAAGTTTCTCGTAACTGTTTTCTCATCTTGTTATACTTGGTTGTTATGGCAACCTGCAACGTCCACTTTTCTCGTTTTCGTCTCTAATTCCTTTTTCTTTTTCTTTTTTTTTTTTTTTTTTTTTTTTTTTTTTTTTTTTTTTTTTTTTTTTTTTTTTTGGTTGGGGGGGCTTTTTCATTGGCCACCATGTTCTAATGCTTTAGACAACAAGAAGAGATGTGGAGCTGGTTTGCAGACTTCCCACCTCTCTCTTAGATTGACTTACTTGGTATGCACAGCCAATCTACTTCTCTGGACAGTCGGCCATGTCGATCTCCAAAAACTTCTTCTCCAAAGAACAATGCTGGTTAAGGGAATTTATCAGACTCTCTCTCTACTCTTGAAATAATTTGGTACATGAAGAATACTTTTAGTTCAATCATGGTATATTTCAACTTCCACAAAAAACAAATTCACCACTTCTCATATAAATATTCAAATTTGTGTGAGTCAACCAAGTCGTCAAACATAAGACTCTATTAGGATACATTTAAAACAGGGTTGGTTTAATAACCACCAGAAAATATGAACATGTCTTACTTCTAGCAAGTCCAACATGTGAATTACTTAAAAGTCTCATCACGGCCACTAAACCAGCAAAGAATATCACAGGCTCTTCTCTACACATACACTGAAACTCTATGGATCGTACAGCAGGTACTTGTCAGCCACCGTGTCCACATTTTGCACATGACTGTTTTTAGACCTGCACACACAAACATGCAATGTGCTGTAGGTCGGATTCATCTATCTCACACTTCTATTTAAAATATCGTGGGTTCGAGACAGAGGAAGACCAAGTGGTTCTAGAATTTACATGGAAATTCTCAAAGCACTACAATGGTTTGTGCACAAAACAGGCTTCATGACTACACAGACTGTTGATGCATCATCTGATGCTCCAGATTCTTTCCTCTGATAATTGTTATCATATGTATTCCTATTGACCCCACTTCATCCCTCATCCTGACATACTTTAGCATTTTATTTTCCACACCTGCCCGTGCCACACTAACTTGGATTCTCAACCTAGCCCATCGTCCTTCCCTCTCTCTTCCATTATCGCAACACACACATACTCCCACACCTAATTTGTAGCTTTTTTCAGCACGTTTCTGTATGTTTCTAAAGTATCTGTGAGTATTTTTAAGTGGTTTTATTTGATTACACACATTTTCATCTATTTTTTCATATATGTGGGTATTTTTGCATGTCTTTATGTATTTTTAAGCGTATTTTATCTCATCCAGCTCCTCTCACAAACATCAAGACATATTCTGCCCATTTCTGCATCATTCCTGTTTCCATTACAACATTCCTGCCACAGTGGGCTCCTGTTTTGTCCTTCTGACTAGAAAAATATCCCTTCCCCTGGCAAAAAACCCAGTCCCACATCCTATCTCTAAAATGTTGCCTAAACCACAGAATCCCCCCAAACGTCCCAACCATGAAAATTTCTTTCTCTGGATTCCACCCCTCCTTTCAGACTGACCTTCACCTTTACAGATTCCACCAGTCCCTGGCCCTCACAAACCTGATACTGCAAAAATTTATCTCCATGGTACAGGCACCTCAGAACCACCTCTGCAAGATACTGCTACTGTGGAATCTCTACTTCATGAATCACATTTATTTATTTAATCTCCATCGACAAATACAAGGATTGTTTTGGATAGTTTACATATTGATCATTTCCCCTTATAACATTGTGGGAAACAATTATATACAATAGGTCTACAGATAAAAAGTTATGTTGCTTTTTTTTGGTACATGTAAATACTATTTATACAAACAAAAGTATTCTACTCCTCTGAGAGGAATTCCTTAATACTATAAAAACACTTATTGCTGAAGAACTCCCTCAAGGCAATTTCAAAGCAGCTTCCACTTAAACTTTTTTATTTTTTTGGAAGTTTTTGTTATAAAATTTGATCTCCATGTAACAGGGGCGCTTGTCTGCACTTTTTGTATTATTTCTTTCCCGGTGATAATCATCATCTCTCCTAGTATTTTACATGTGTACTTCTCTATTTAGATGATTGTACTGCTTGTATTTTAGTATCAGTTGAACAGTTTTATAAACATATAGTGATGGGAGTGTTAGTAGTTTGTTAATTTTGAAAATTGCTTTGCAGGACTCATTATTTCTAAGCTTTGTTGCGGCCACATGTAGTAAGCGTTGCTTCACGCAGTGGAGAATGGCAAAACAGAGGCAGCTGGCAACCGAGGCGCTGCGAAGTAAGCGCGGCACAGATAGCCTTGCTGACAGAAGCAGTCTACCAACCAGCTAATGCAAGGACGCATGAAGACCAAGTGCCGAGCAAAGCCTGGACAATGCTGAGTAAGGGGAAGTGAGGCCAGCACGCTAAGTTAAACTGCAATATACTGTGGGTGTAATAACAAAAAGCTACTACCGAGGGTAAAAAACATCCTCCTGCCGGATATAAATAGTGGAGCACAGGCAGCAACAGACATAAGCCATTAGGAAGCAGTTCAGATCTGAGGACGGATGTAGTCCACGTCCGAATGTTCAATCTTCGTAGATGTCAATTATGGAAGTCTGTTCCAGCTCACAGGAGTCATCCGTTCGCCGCCAGATGTCAACTCCAGCTCTAGGGGTTGGCCCAAGTTTGGTTGGCACCATGGCTGACTAACTACAGCGAGAACTTCCAGCAGGACCAGCCACAGTGTGGTCTTGGTCACAGGCACTGCCAGGGACTGACACCCAGACTTCACGGCAACCCGGCCATGACGCGTGGTCTGTCCATGATGGGGACCTCGCGCACATCGCGACTGACAGCTTCCCAGCCACCGGTGCAGCAGGCATTGGCAGCTGACCTCACAGCGACGAGTTCATCTCAACCACAGGGCATCTTGGCTTCAGCGGACAAAACTCCACACCGTCTCAGTCTTTGGCACTATTTAAGAAATTGTGACACTGTCCATATTGCATAAATTGATTTGCTTAGTTTTTGGCATAAGAAATTGATATGATGTTCCCAAGAGAGATGCTGATATAACACTACAGCAAGGAAAGAAGTTTTCTCTTTCATTTTATTTCTGAACCATCATCAGACACAACAATCCATTGCATTTCATCTTGTTTGTGGTGTATTTGAAATTCCATTAGAGTTGTTTTGTTGATGTTTAAGCTTAAGTGATTGTTTTGGAAGTAATTCTTCACAAATAAGACACCAGAACAATTTTAGGTCAAATCATTCTCGTTGGTTCCCCAGTTAACCAAGATTGTGTCATCTGCATAGTTAAGTATCTTGCTGTTGTGTTCTGTGGGCAGATCATTAACATATAGTATGAACAATAAAGGAAATAGAACTGACCCTCGGAGCACACCATACCTTACTATAAGTGTCCAGGGAATAGAAAAGCAACTGAAATCACTCAACAGAGGAATGTCCACTGAACCTGACAGAATACCAATTCGATTCTACACAGAGTATGCAAAAGAACTTGCCCCCCTTCTAATAGCCATGTACCGCAAGTCTCTAGAGGAACGGAAGGTTCCAAATGATTGGAAAAGGGCACAGGTAGTTCCAGTTTTCAAGAAGGGTCATCGAGCAGATGCGCAAAACTATAGGCCTATATCTCTGACATCAATCTGTTGTAGAATTTTAGAACATGTTTTTTGCTCATGTATCATTTCATTCCTGGAAACCCAGAATCTACTCTGTAGGAATCATAGATTCCGCAAACAATGATCGTGTGAGACCCAACTCACTTTATTTGTTCATGAGACCCAGAAAATATTAGATACAGGCTCCCAGGTAGATGCCATTTACCTTGACTTCTGGAAGGCATTCGATACAGTTCCGCACTGTCGCCTGATAAACAAAGTAAGAGCCTATGGAATATCAGACCAGCTGTGTGGCTGGCAAACAGAACACAGCATGTTGTTTTCAATGGAGAGACACCTACAGACATGAAAGTAACCTCTGGTGTGCCACAGGGGAGTGTTATGGGACCATTGCTTTTCACAGTATATATAAATGACCTAGTAGATAGTGTCAGAAGTTCCAAGCAGAGCTTTTTACGGATGATGCTGTAGTATACAGAGAAGTTGCAGCATTAAAAAACTGCAGCAAAATGCAGGAAGATCTGCAGCGGATAGGCACTTGATGCAGGGAGTGACAACTGACACTTAACATAGACAAATGTAATGTATTGCGAATAAATAGAAAGAAGTATCCTTTATTGTATGATTATATGATAGCAGAACAAACACTGGTAGCAGTTACTTCTGTAAAATATCTGGGAGTATGCATACGGAACGATTTGAAGTGGAATGATCATATAAAATTAATTGTTGATAAGGCTGGTGCCAGGTTGAGATTCATTGGGAGGGTCCTTAGAAAATGTAGTCCATCAACAAAGGAGGTGGCTTACATTTACTCATTCGACCTATACTTGAGTATTGCTCATCAGTGTGGGATCCATACCAGGTCGGGTTGACAGAAGAGATAGAGAAGATCCGAAGAAGAGTAGCGTGTTTGATGACAGGGTTATTTGGTAAGCGTGATAGTGTTACGGAGATGTTTAGCAAACTCAAGTGGCAGACTCCGCAAGAGAGGCGCTCTGCATCATGGTGTATCTTGCTGTCCAGGTTTTGAGAGGGTATGTTTCTGGATGAGGTATCGAATATATTGCTTCCCCCTACTTATACATCCTGAGGAGATCACGAGTGTAAAATTAGAGAGATTCGAGTGTGCACAGAGGCTTTCCGGCAGTCATTCTTCCCGCAACCATACGCGACTGGAACAGGAAAGGGAGGTAATGACAGTGGCACTAAAGTGCCCTCCCCCACACACCATTGGGTGGCTTGCTGAGTATAAATGTAGATGTAGATGTAGATATAGATAGTTGGACTGGAGCTGTACTTCTTAATAATGTTGCCCACCTGGTGTGTGACTTGTGTGACCTGATATCTGTCTTGTAGATATGACTCTATGAGACTTTTGGCTATTTCTCTGATACCATAAGTTTCCAGTTTCTCAAGTAGCAGCTCATGAGATACTGTGTCAAATGCACGTGATAAATCTAGGAAGAAACAAGCCACCCTTTCTTTTTCATCTAATGTCATAAGTATTGTATGTACTACATCACATGTGGCAGATGATGTTGAATAGCCTTTCCTAAAACCATGTTGGGTTTTTCGAAGCACTTTTTCTTTGACAAGAAAGTTTTATAACTGTGGTGAAACAATCTTTTATAATACTTTGATTAGGATTGGAATTAAGCTAATGGTTTGGTAGTTTTCGACTTTGTTGATACTACCTTTTTTTGTGCAATGGCTTGACCATTGTATATTTTAATTCAGATGGAAACACATCTTTATTCACACCTTCATTGAAGAGGTGGACCAGAACAGGTATGAGTGAATGTTTGCATCATTTTAATATAATAGAGGAGATTTCATCCCATCCTGTAGAGAATTTGTTTTGCATTTTATTTATGATTCCCTCTACTTCAGTTGTATCTGTTTCATACATAAACACTGATTTTTGTACCTGGTAAGGAGTTCTGTAGTTATCAGTGTCAGAGGTCACACACGTTTCCTGAATTTATAAAGTGGGTATTAAAAACATTGCTGATCATATATGGATCTGAAATATTCACGTTATTAGTTGTTAGTTGGATATTGTTAACACTAGGCTTTGGTTTTCTGCTGATTCATTTACACAGTTCCATACTGATTTGCTTATGTTATTTGAGGTAGCAGTTTTTTGCTGTATAATTTCCTTTGTGTATACATTCAGTGCTTGTTTATAGGCTTTTCAACATGTTTGGTAGTTGTCTCTGGTTGATGTGCCCAGGAACCCTGTATATATTTTCCAAGTAATAAACATTTTCTTCTTCAGCTGTTTTACTTCTGAAGGAAGTCTTATATGGTTTTGAGTACATTTCTTTTTGAAAGTAATTGGACATGTTACATTGAAGTGGGCAAAGAAAGTGTTATAAAAGTTATTACATTTGTCTGAAACATTTTCTGCACAATATATGTCATTCCACGTCACAGACTGCAGTGCGGACTCCAACTTCTCTAAACATTTTTCATTTGCACATCTTATTTCTATCATCTCATATGTACTTTGTGAATCGTACGTATTCAGTATTTCCATTGTCTAGCAAAGATGATCAGAAAGGTGAAGATTTATTATGTCAACTCTGCAGTTATCTAAGTTGCTGTAAAAGTGATCTATACAGCTAGAGAATTCTTTAGTTAGTCTGTTTGGCCCATTAACTCTGTCTGAGAAGTTGTAGCTACACAGAATATCATTTACTTTTTCATAATCTTTAGTATACTTTAAGGAATCTATATTAAAAGCACCAGCTATAACAATATCTATGTTCTTTTACTTATTACATACAATTTCCATCATTTCTTCCATGTTTTGTAAGAAATTGTCCACAATACTACTAGGAGATCTGTACAGATCTGTAAAAATCAGGGCCACTTTGTTTACTAACAATTTTATTGCTGAAATTTCAAATGTCATTTTCACACTAAGTTCTGTGATAAAATCCATTTTTGTGACATGAAGATTGTTTTTACAATATATGGCAACTCCCCCACTTTTATGTTCTGTTCAAAAGAAATTACTACTCAGAGTATAGTTGTCAAATTTAGCCATTGTAATTAAAGTATTATGTTGTAACTGCAACCAGGACGGTCGCGGGGTAGCAATGATGGAAAGCGTGGCCGTACTTGTGGAGAGGCCTGCGGACAACCACACAACTGGAGAGGATGGACACGACCAACAAAGGACCGAACGAATACAACAAAATCGAACAACGGAGTCACAAGGAAACAAACACATCCACTCGTACACAGAACAAGGAAGTAAGCTGTCTAGTGCGAAGTGAGGTATAAACCGACGTACGCAAGATTTGACTGGCTGGCTGAGCGCGAGGCAGGTGCTCAAGTACGCTATCTGGGGCGCCGCTATTGGCCACTGGGACCACGTGTTCCACTGTGGCACCCTCACACCAAAAGCAGGCCAGGAGGCATGCACTGCCACATCTTATGGCACGATGGTGCACAGACCTCTATGGGTCTTTGACGTCCATGACATCTGGCGCAGATTCAAATCCCGCGGCCTGAGGTACCTGTTCCCTCCCCCCTGAAACTTGAGCGTAGGGGCTGAAACGCCCAGGACGGTGCCGAGGTGGGCGGCAGTGGGAAGAGGAACTGGGCATATCAACCGCAACTGGTGGGGAGGAAGGGACGCCTGAGGTATCCATGACAGCCGATCCAGAGTCCAGGATGGGGGAGGGAGCTGCCGATCCACATGGAGGTGGAGCGGGCCGGTGGCATGCCGGGGGGGGAGATGGTTACCGGGGCTGGGATGGTGACTTGAGGACCATGTCTGTACCCAAAGGAGGTAAGGAAAGAGGCGGTGGCATGAGTCCCATGGCAGCACGAGGGCAGAGCTGATTATGATGGCGGCGCTCCAACCCTTTCGATGTCTGCACCGACGTCACATGCCGCCCATGGGCCGCGACGACCGTGGCAGGTGTCCAACCCGCCTTGCGCCCGTACTCGCGGGCCCACATGGCCATGCCAGGGACATACTGCTGTGAGGGCTGGGAGGGGGGGGGCGGGAGGGCGGCATCAGCAAATGGAGCAGGGTCCGCAGCTGTCGCCCATGAAAGAGCTCTGCCGGACTGCATCATCCGTCAATTGAAGTAGTGCGATAGGTGCTCAGAAACAGGGTGAGGGCCAACGTGGTTGGAGATGTGTGGACTGCCTTAGTCAAATGGTGTTTAAAAGTGCGGACAAGCCTCTCCACCACACCATTGCACGAAGGGTGGAAAGGGGGACTAGGGATATGTTTGATACTGTTGGCTTGACAGACGTCGTGAAAGGAGGATGCTGTGAATTGGGGGCCATTATTGGAGACCAACGTTTGGAGCAGGCCCTCAATGGCGAGAACTTGGGCCAGGGCCATGAGTGTAGCCTCTGTGGTGGTGGACACCATTCGGACAACATATGGGTATTTGGAGTAGGCATCAATGATGTGTAACCACATGGACACTAAAAACGGGCCCACAAAATCGATGCAATCCCAGGGCCGGCAAGGCACAGGCCAGGGTGCAAATTATGGAGGGGGGCTTGCCTGGTGTCGCGCACAGACAGTACACCCGCAGACCAGGTGTTCAATTTCGCCATCGATGCCGGGCCAATACACATGCCGGCGAGCCAAAACTTTCATATGAGACATACCCCAGTGCCTGCAGTGTAACAAACTGAGCACTCAAAGCCACAATTCTGGACAGCTGACTACCCGGTGGGCATCCAACTCCGTGACCAACAGAAGGACATCATTGACCACGGAGAGCCTGTGTGACAAGTGGCGCCAAGGGCTGAAATCGGACTGCATCTGATGAGTAACATATGACGGCCACCTGTGGACCATGTAGTTGAGAACCTGCGGCAAGACAGGGTTATGGCGGGTAGCTACAGCAACCTCAGTGGCCATAAGAGGAAGACTGTCCAGCGCATCACGGCGGACGGAATCAATGTGAAACCAGAGGACCTCCTGTTGGTCAAAGGCAGGATCGGGGCCTGCTGGGAGACGTGACAAAGTGTCCCCATTAGCATGGTGGGCGTTGGGCTTATACCGGATGGTGTAAGTGTAATTACATAAAAACAATGCCCAGCGCTGGAGACGTTGAGCCACAGGACTGGTGACGAGGGGTGACCAAAGGCGCCGACGACATAGAGACGTCCGAGGCCCCTGAAGCTGGTGCGGTAATGCATCCCGGGAATCGACTTTGTCCGTTAGCAACTGCAGCGACTTTTGTAAGATGTCTAACTCGAGTTGCTGCTGCTGCATGAGCTGCTGTTGTTGCTCCAGCAGACAGACCAACTTCGCCTTCATACCAACAACGACCACCATTTACCTCGTCGCCTAAATGTTGTAACTGCGACAAGTCGGTCGTGGGATATCAATGATGGAAAGTGCGGCGAGACCCGCAGAGAGGCCCACGGGAGAGGACAGACATGACCAATGAAGGAAAGAACGAATACAACAAGATCGAACAATGGAGTCACAAGGAAACAAACACATCCACTCGTATACAGAACAAGGAAGTAAGCTGTCTAGCACGAAGCAAGCTGTAAACTGACGTACGCGAGATTAGACTGGCTGGCTGAGCGCGAGGCAGGCACTTAAGTACGCTATCGGGGGCGCCGCTATTGGCTGCTGGGACCACGTGTTCCACTGTGACGCACTCACACTAAAAGCAGGCCAGGAGGCATGTGCCACCACAGCTTACGGCATGATGGTGCAGAGACCTCTATGGATCTTCGACGTCCATGACGTATGGTGCAGATTCAAATTCCAAGGCGTGCGCTACCAGATATTAGACAATACATGTTCTGTAAGAATGACAACATCTGCATTGCTGTAATTGTATGCACTTTTTGCTTAGGTACTGAATGTTTTGATGTAACACTTTGACACCTGTTTTGTTTTTTGTTTCTTCAGGATGTTCCTCCTGAAAAACTGCCTTTTCACAACTTTGTGATGTTGTAGGTGCAGAAGTGTGGATATTTTTCTGTTTAAATAGTTTACAACCACTATCAGGATATATTAGTTTCCTTCGTTTATGATTTTGCAGACATTGATATACATTTTACTTAAAGCTGCAGAGCCTAGTCTGTTCAATTGGAAACCATCCCTCCCTAGACATTTATCATTTAAAAATTTATTAGGATTGCTGAATATTGCTCCAAGTCTGTTGCACTGCTCTCTCACACCACTGTTTATTTTGAAAATGTACTTTTCACTTACCGACCTCCTATTTACAATGCCACTGATTATTATTTTTGAGGATGGATATGCACTTTTCGCTGAATGAATCAGGTTTCTGGCTTCGTTGATAAGTTCTTCTTCACTGCTATTTCGAATAGAATTTGTCCCAACACCTTTGTGATGTCTGGCTTCTGATGCATTAGTTCCCACATCCTGTTTCGCTGTCGAAATGCTTGTAATATATTTACTGAGTTGGTAAGTTCTAATTCCAGGATGAACATCGATTTTGCAATCTGGTACTACCATATTTTTTAACAGCAAGTCGACTATTATCAGATTTTTTGAGGTCGTAATTTATTTTATTTTATTTTATTTTTTTTTTTTTATTTTTTTTTATTTTTTGCTTCAGTCTTCCATTTGTATTTTGAGACTGATTTCCTAACTAGTGCTTCATTTGTAATCTTCTCGTTGGACACACAGCCTACTATTTGTTTACTGTCACAAACACATGGGTTTGGTTCTTATTTTTTGCAGACACACGACTTTGATTCAGTTACTACATTGGCATTTATTTCCTTTACAGCTGACACTTCTTTATTAAGTGTTTCTATGTCACTCTGCAGTAGTTTTATAATTTCATCTTTTGAATTCACTGCACTTCATAATTCTGCCATTTCTAGGCGTAAACAGTCAGAGCATGTCCAAGGACAGTCATCTTTTATGAATTTTAGTGTCACTTCCACACATTTTTCATGTAGCCACAAATTGCAGTTTACACACAAGATACCTTTGATAACACGTTTTTTGCACTCCTTACACAATGAACTTTTGACTTTTTGAAATGAGCACTGTGTCAATACACTGTTCCCTTTACACCATTTTACTATGAATTGAATCCCTTGCCCTTCAGCACCTGGGGAGCATTCCAGACACCACCTCCCAAGTTATCCAATATGCTAACATCCCATTGCCACCTTGGGGCACGACTGTCCCACAGTGTTCCTCCTCTTCCACCCCATATAGCACATTAACTCTGACTAGCTAACGTCTTCAACTTGCCACATCCACCAACACTTCACCAAATCCAGTGGCAAAACATTCCTATAACACTGTTGTTAAACTTTTCGCCAAAACCTTCACCTCCACAGAAGGTTCAGTCTTATCCAAATGCCTCAGCTTTAGCCCTAAACTCAAATTTACTAATACCTGACTCATCAAAGACCTACTCTCCTTTTCCTAATCCCTGCAGTGGAAACACTTCTTTGCTGCCAATCCCTTCAACTAAATCCAACCTAATTCCAATACTGAACCCTGCCTCCCCCAATTCATATCACCATCCAACCATGATCTTCCCTCCCTCTCAACTAACCACTTGCAGGTCACCTTCCAGGAATTACTGGCCTGTAATTTAGCCACACAGTCGTTCCCCAGGTCCCTTCCTCAGAATAATAACCTTTTAGCAAAAGCCATACACAACTGTAAAACTAATCCTTACCTAATCATTCTACATGCAAACAAAGGTTCCAACACTGAGATGACTACCTGATGGAAGTCCTCCACCAATTCAATTATCTGAAACCTCCCTACAAACTCTCCCAGAATGATCCCATTCCACAAGTTCAAAACCTCAAATCCTTGTTTAAAGCCTTAGGTCCTTCCCAGAACCTCTCCCCTGAATCCATTTCCATCCTCACCACTATGACATCCTGCACAGATATCAATGATGATATCTTCATGATCTGGACTCAGAACCAAGATAGACTATCTTCATTCCTTCACATCCTCAACACATTCTCTCCCATCCACTTCACCTGTTCCTCCTCAACACAGCATTCCAGCTTCCTAGATGTTGACCTCCTCATCTCTGATGGCTCCATCCACCAACCAAGCATTTCTATAGCTTTCATCTCTTCCACACCAAAAAATTTCTCCCATACATCCTGGCCACCTGGGACAGTGTATTTATTTTGACAAGAACTCCCTTGCTCAGTATGCTGAGGGGGTCTCACCAAAGCCTTCACAGACAGGCACTATCATGCATACCTAGCCCAAAAAGAGATATCCCATGCCATATGCCATTTCCCCTCACACATCCAATTCTTCAACCACCCCCCAGAACCAGCCACAAAGGAGTGGCTCCTTTGTCACCCAGTACCATCCCAGACCGGATCAACTGAACCACATCCTTCACCATGGCTTTGACTACCTGTCCTCATGCCCAGAAATGAGGTATATCCCATCCAAGATCGTTACCACCCCTCCTAAAGTGGTGTCCACTGCCCCCCTTCAACCTCCACAGCAGTATAGTCCATTCTTATGCCATTCCCAATTGCAGCTCTTTGCCACAAGGATCATATCTCTGTGGCAGACCCCCAGTGCAAGATCTGCCCAATCCACTCACCACTCACTCAGCACTTCGTGTTCCCGTCCTGACACAGGTTTACCCTATCCCATCAGGGGCCGAGCCACCTGTGAAAGCAGCCATGTCTTTTAGCAACTCTGCTAGAATCTTGTTTAAGATTTTATATTGGTATGACTACCAATCAACTGTTCACCAGGATGAATGGCCACCATCAAACTGTGGCCAAGAGAGGTGGTCTATACATGCAGCTGAACATAAGATGCTTGATTTCAGTGGCTGCTTCACTACCAAAGCCAGCTGGGTCCTCCCTCTGCCACCAGCTTTCCTGATCTGTGCGGGTGGCAGTTATCCTTAGAATACATTCTCCATACCCACAATTATCCCTGCCTCAACCTACGGTAAGATACTGTCTCCACATCATCCACTCAACAGTTTCCACCCGCCCTGCCCCATCACCTCCACTCTATTCTTGTCCTCCACCCTTTTTGTTTGCTACTCTCTGCCAATGAACCTGTCCATCTTTCCCCTCCCCTCTCCATTTTTGTTCCTTTAACCCATCTCTTTTCTCCACAACCTCATGACTCTGTGCCTTTTGGTATTCTAGTCCCTGCACACTCCATCAGACAGCACTTCCCCCACCCATATACTGCTGTTGCTTACTATTCCCCATCAATCCATATTGCTGTTTCCATCCCATGTGGTAGTTGCATTCTGGCCCTAGCAACTGCAGTTGACAGTCACTTGCACGCGATATGTGCTTGCTTATGAGAATAAATGGTGTGTGTTTCTCTTTTCCTGATGAAGGCTGTGGATGAAAGCTTATGTGCAAGTGCCTTTTAATTGTGCCTGTCTGCAACTTAGCATGTCATCTGTACCATAAGTAGTAATCTATATTTTCCTACATTGCTGATGTACTACAAAATGTAGATGAAGAAGAAAATGTGCAGAAAGTGTGGCATACTATGAAGACAGCAATGACAGATGATGCAAATAAAGTACTGTGAAGAAGTAAAGAAAAAGGAACAAGAAAACTCTTTAATGAGGAATGCAGGGATATAGTTAAGAGAAGGGGAAAACCACATGAGTTATGGCTACAGGATACAGATAATGAAACACAAAAGACAAATTTTTTGGAAGTGCTCAGAGATACATCAAGTATGCTGAGAGGTGAAATGAGAAGATGGCTAACAAAAACTTTTGAAACAGACTGTCCGATATTCTTTCAGCATATGGAAACAACAAGAAAATGGTTCAACGCGAGTCAGAATATCAATGACAAAAAAGTAAACATGATTATGGATGTTGAATCACTCTTAGAGGAATGAAATTAATATTTCAGCAAGCTATTCAGCTGCCATACCCCAGAACTACATGTCAATGAAAACTAAGTAGAAATAAATGAGACAGAAGTTGACATGACAGTGGAAGACATAGTGAAAGCCATATTGATGATGAAAAGCAAGAGCTCATTAGAGGGTAGGGTGGAGGTCTGTTGTGTTTTGTGCCTTGATGTCAGTGATGGCTGTGTGTTGATTAGATGGAGGCCAGTTGAGGGCCTGCAACCATCTACATTTTGGAGAGATGTAGAAAAGGGTCACCACAGCAGCAGATGAATTTTATATTAAGCTTGGGGACTCAAGTATTTCAAAAGTTCATTGCAGCATGTTTCTGGGATTGATGGTGGACAGTATCATGAAATGGGACTGACTTGCAAAAATTCATTCAGCTCATTTGGAAGACTGAGGTGCTACCAGACAGCTGGAAGACAGCAGTAATTTGTCCAGTATACAAGAAAGAAAGCAAGATGAATTGATTTAATTATTGAGGAATCAGTTTACTTAATGTGGCATACAAAATTCTTTCTACAATTATTTTATCAATGTGCTAATACCACTTGCAGAAAATATCATGGGATAATATCAGATTGTATTCCACCTAAGCCATTCAGTTACTGACAATGTGTTTGCTCTCAGGCATATCCTTGACAATTGTTAGGAAAGAAACAAAAAAATCTAGATACTGTTCCTAGATTTTCAAAGAGCTTATGACAATATTCATCAAAAGAGCTCCTAGAAAAGCTTGAGATATTCCAAATGCAAAATAAATCATTGGAGTGTTTAGCATATGTATGACTGAATCAAGAGCAATAATAAGAACTGGAGGAGCATACACACAACCTCTTTCCATAAGAACTGGGTAAGACAGGGAGATGCACTGTCACACATACCCTGGATAAATCCATAAGAGAGAGTAAAGTTAAAGAGTCTAATGGGCTACGAGTGGAAGGTGCTGATGACAAAGCATTAGTGATTGAGAAAGAACAAGATCTTGGGGAGATGTAGAAAAGGGTCACCATGGCAGCAATTATAGCAGAACCACTCTTTGATAAACAACATATGGAAGCAGGTGAGACTAAATATACACAAGAGCACTTCACAGCTGATGGAGACAAGTTCAAGTGTGTTGATCAGTTCAACTACCTGGAAAACTGGTACAACTGCTATAATAAAATATCCAGAGATGTAAATCACAGAATTTCGCTGGCTTCAGATGTCTATATGTCCTCAAAGATACATTCATGTCCAACAGCATATCAAATTCTGTGAGAATGAAGACATGCAATGCCATTATACATCCTATTGTCCTCTGTGGTTCAGAAAGTTCAGCAATCTGGACACTAACTAAAAGGTAGATGAAAAACCTTCTAAGATTTGAAGGAAAGGTGATGAGAAGACTCTAGAGCCCAGTGAGAGATGGAGATACTTGGAGTGCAAGAAAGAATAATGGAATTTATGAAATGATGAATCAGCTCAACATTTTGTAATATCAGTGGGCAAATCACGTAATACATATGCCGGATACCTAACATGCTAAACAAGCTTTAATTGTCTGCATTACAACAATAAGACCCCTGGGTAGGCAAAGAAACAGATGGGAAGACAATATAATGAAAGATGCAAAAGTTTTTAATGTAGTTAATTGGGAGGAAACAGCAACAGACAGAATGCATTACAGACTGATTGTTGACACAGCACATAGCCTTGAAGGCTGGTGACCACTAAGCAAGTAAGTAAGTGTGAAATGGAATTATCATATAGATTAAGTCATAGGTAAAGCAAGCAGATGAATTTTATATTAAGCTTGGGGACTCAAGTATTTCAGAAGTTCATTGCAGCAAGTTTCTGGAATTGATGGTGGACAGTATTATGAAATGGGAGACTCGTACAGATGAAATATGCTCAAAAAATAGCACAAATATACACTGATGGAAAAAAATACAACAGCAAGAGGGAGTTTTTCAATATAAGTGAAAATTGGTAGGCATGTTTCTATGTCTGAAAGCTGATTTCTATTCATATTCTGCACCAGTAACATAAGAGTGATGCTAGTACTGCCCTATGAGGATGCAAATCAGATTTGTTTTAAATACACACTGTAACAGGTGTTACCATTAGTTACCTTTGAGTTTGGACATTGCGAGTTGATTTTAGCCCTTAAGGTGACAAAGACACCATTATCAACACCGACTTATGACCACAGCAGTTGAGTCCCATAGTGCTCAGAGCCATTATCAACACCTCACAGAGTTTGAATGTGGTTGTGTAATAAGGCTACAAGAAGGTGGAGGTTCCTTCTGCAATATTGCAGGAAAACTTAGTAGGAATGAAGCCATAGTACATGACTGTTGGCAGTGATGGTCACACAAATATATGGTCACAGGAAGACTGAGCTCCAGACAGCCACGTGGTGCTACCAACAGGGTAGACCATCATGTTCAGTATATGGCCCTGGCTCATTGTACTGCATCTGCAGCAGCAATTTGAGCAGCAGTTGGCACTAAAGTGACACAATGAACTGTCACAAATCAGTTGCTTCAAGGACAGCTTTGATCCAGATGCCCTGTAGTGAGTGAGTAGTGACCCAAACCACCGCCATATGCGACTTCAGTTGAGTCAAGAGATAGTTTATTAGAGGGTAGGGTGGAGGTCTGTTGTTGTGTTTTCTGATGAAAGCTGGTCCTACCTTGATGCCAGTGATGGCTGTGTGTTGTTTAGAAGTAGTCCAGTTGAGGGCCTGCAACCACCCTGTCTGCAAGCTAGACGCACTGGAAATACACCAGGATTTATTGTTTGTGGCGTGATTTCACATGACAGGAGGTGCCCTCTTGTGGTTGTCCCACACACCCTGACTGCAAATTTGTACATCAGTCTAGTGATTCAACCTGTTCTGTTGCCATTCATGAACAGCATCCCAAGAGGTGTTTCCCAAAAGACAGCCCACATAGTCCTGTTGTAGCCCAGCATGCTCCACAGAATGTCAACATGTTGGCTTGGCCTGCTCAGTCATCAGATATGTCACCAGTTGAGAACATATGGGACATCATCTGGTGACAAATCCAGTGTCATCCACTAAGAGCAAGAACAGTCCCTGTACTGACCAACCAAGGGCAACAGGTATGGAACTCCATCCCCCATACTTACAATAGGCACCTGTATGACATAATGCATCCACGTTTGCATACTTATATTCAACATTCTGGCAGTTACACCAGTTATTAAAGTACCAGCATTTGATATTTGCAATGGTTTATCTCATACTTACATTACCTGTAACCGTGCAATGTTAATTATTTAAATATGTTATCTAGTCATGTGTTCCTGAGATTTCATTACTGTACATTAATTATTATTTGGTGTTGTGATTTTTATTTCATTTCATTTCATTTTTTTCTTTTCTTTCTTTCTCTCTCTCTCTCTCTCTCTCTCTCTCTCTCTCTCTCTCTCTCTTTATCAGTGTATTTCTTATCAGAAAAATGTCACAAACTGTTGATCAAGACACTTGACTAAAAATGTGTTATGGTTTAATTTATCCACACACCTCTTGGTATACCCATTTGGGGAAGTACAGCTAATATACACATAAGCGGACTACTTAAATTGCCAAAGAAGGTGATTAGGTGCATTGTAAACCTGTCACCAAGGCAGTCCTGCACAAATAAATTCAAAGATTTACCAATTCTGACAGTGCTTGTTCTGCATATATATGAAACTATTGTATTCTTAAAAATAAACTGCACATCTATGATAAACAAACATACACACAGACAGACTTAAGTGACAAAGATGAATTTTTTACAACAAATTTCCAACCAGTATAAAGAACTCAGAAACACAGATTTCAAGCAAAAACTAAGATGTCACCTGCTCCCAACCTGTTGTTACAGTGTAAAGAAGTTCTTAGATACCAATATAACAGTGTGAAGGAGTTCTTAGCTGAAAGTACACAAAATTCTTGGATAAGAGACTCTTCAGCAAATTTCATGTAAATAATGTAAAGACATTGAGCTAGCCACTGTATTTACACACAATTGCATATATTTTTCTTAAGTCCTTTTATGCACAGGCCAAATACTTTGTAATACATCCATGTATATCCTGGCATATCCAGTATCATTACAAAAAGTGATCAAATCATGAATAAATAAATATAGTACGATGCTAGGAAAACGTAGTCAGTTTAGAGAGACAGCTTATAAAATACTCTTGTAATCCATCCTATAATATTTCCAAAGGGTGTGGATCCTATACCAGATAGGACTAACGAGGGATAATGAATGCACACAAAGAAATGCAGCACAAATGGTCACAAGTTTGTTTGACTCATGGGAGAATGAAAAACTTGCACTGACAGACACTTGACAATAGACATCAAGAATCCTACAAAAGCCTAGCTATAAAGTTTCAAGGTCTGTCATTTATTAGGAATCTAGGAATATGCCACAGCTCCATACCATTAGCCTTGTATGTACTCCAAAGTCAAGATTAGTCCAGTTACATAGAGAATTTAAGTAAATATTCTTCACAATATGTGATACAATGGGAAGTACCATATGCCAAGTATTTCACAGTTGTTTACACAGTACTGGTGTATATAAAATAAATGTAGACATAGATGGGGATGAAGATGGAGTGTGCAGGGACTAGAAGATGGCAGTACAAGGCTGCCAGATGCGTTATCAGGAGGCTGTTGAGGAGGGGGATGGGAGAAATGGGGAGTGGATGAGGGGAGGAGCAAAGGTGGGAAAAACCGATGGATGCATCATCAGAGAATGGCACACAATGAGGGTGAAAGTACATGAATTAAGAGGAAGTGATAGGGCAGAGGAGGCAGAAACTGTTTGGTTGATGTTGAAGCCAGGATAATTTTTGAAGCAGAAAAAGTGTTGTAAGGATAACTTCCATCTATGTTTTTCAGAAAAGCTGGTGGTGGAGGGGAGGATCCAAATAGCCCTTGCTGTGAAGCAACCATTGAAATCAATCATATGTTCAGCTGTATGTTGTGCCACAGATAGCTCCACTTTGCTCTTGTTCATAGTTTAGTGGTGGTGATTCATCCTGGTGGACAGCTGGTTGGTTGTCATATTAATATAAAAAACTGTGGATGATAGCAGAGCTGATATATGATATGACTGTTTTCACATGTGGTCTGCCTCTTAAAGGGTAGGATAAGCCTGTGACAGAACTGTAATAGGAAGTGCTGCGTGGTTGGAATGGGAGTGGTGTAGAGATGGACTATGATGTTGTGGAGGCTGGATGGGTGACTAAACACCACTTCATAAAGGGTGGGAAAGATCCTGGGTAGGATGTCTTTATTTCAAGGCATGATGACAGATAAAGGATATGGTTCAGCTGTTCCAGTATGAGATGTTACTGGGAGATGAAGGGGGAACCTCTTTGTAACTTGTTATTGCAGGTATTGGGAGGGTTGGGATGTGTGAGGTTATGACATTGGAAATCTGTTTGCAGACTATGTCCAGGGTACACTGCCTGTCTGTAAAGATCTTTGTGAGACTTTCAGTGTACTATGCAAAGGAGATCTTGTCACTGCAGACATGCCCTCTTCCAGTGGCTAGACTGTATGGGTGGGATGGCAGCTATCAAAATGCAGGTACTACAGGTGATTGGTGGGTTTATGTGGACTGAGGTGTATATCGTGACATCAAAGAAGATGAGGTCAACATCCAGGAAGGTGGCATGCAGTGTTGAGGAGGACCAGGTGAAGCAGATGGGAGAGAAGGTGGTGAGCTTGTAAAGGAATGAGGATAGGGTGTCTTGGCCCTGAGTTCAGATCATGAAAGATCATCAATGAGCCATGACCATAAATAGCTTGGCATAGGAGAGTGCCATCCAGGTGCCCATGGCTATTCTGTGTATTTGTTTGCATACCTTGCCTTCAAAGGAGCAGCAGCAGTATTTCAGGAAAAAGTAGTGTGTTTGGAGTCTGGTGGACGTTGGGGGAGGTAGCATTTGAAACAGCAAGACCATGGGCATGAGAAATGTTGGTGTATAAGGAGGTGGCATTAACAGTGACTAGTATAGATGTAGGAAGCCTAGGGGTGGAGATGGTGGAGAGTTGGTGAAGGAAGTTGTTAGTACCTTTGATGTGGGAGGCTAGATTTTGGGCAATATGATGAAGGTCTTAAGCTGTGGTGGCTGAAATTCTTTCAGAAAGGGCTATATAGTGAGCAGCTACGGGGCATCCAGGATTGTTGGGCTTGTGCATTTTGGGGAGCATGTAGAAGGTGGGTATGTAAGGTGTCACAGGGATGAGAAAGGAAATGATTTTCAGTCACCCACCAAACCTCCACAATGTCCTGGTCCATCCCTACGCCACTCCTAGTAGCAGACCCTTGTCACAGGGCTCATATCCCTGTGGAAGACCCACGTGCAAGTCCTGCAAAATCCAACCACCAAGCATTTCCTCTTTCAGTCCTGTCACAAGCTTTTCCTACACTATCAGAGGCTGGGCCACCTGTGAAAACAGTCATGTCATATGCCAGCTCTGCTGCCATCAGCTCTTTTATTGGTGTGACTACCAACCAGCTGTTCACCAGGATGAATGGCCACTGCTAAGCTGCAACCAAGAGCAAGGTGGACCATCCTGTTTGCACAACATGAAGTTGAACATACATGCTTGATTTCGATGGCTGCTTCACAGCCCGGACCATCTGGATGTTCCCTTTTACCATCTGAACTGTGGAAATGCTCACAAAATTATTCCAGTCTCAACCTATGATAAGCTTCTGTCCCCACGACCTCCACCCAACAGTTTCTGGCCCCTCTGTACTATCACCTCCTTCACCACAGCCTTCCGATGCTGCATCTGGTCACCCTGTCCTGCCACCTTTAGTCCCTGCACATTCTACCAGGCAGTAATTTTTGCTCCCTCCACCCCCACCACTACTTTGCTACCCCTCCCACTTCCCTGTCCCATTCCAGATTGGTGCCTTTGTTCAACGCAATTGCTGCAGCCTGGCCACAGTGGCTGGAGACAGTGGTCATGAGAGTGTGAGGTTTGCCTGCTTGTGTGAATATGTGTGTGTCTTCCTTTCTTCTCTGAAGAAGGCTTTGGCCAAAATCTCTGTGTGTAACAGTCTTTTGTTTGTGCCCATCTGCAACTTAATGTGACATCTATGCAGTGAGTAGTGACCTATCTTCTTCATTATAATTGTATAATATGTATTAAAGAAAACATAAAGAATTTTAACTTAAGATCCAAAGTGCATGTTGACAATGTGCTAGAAATAACTGTAAAATTAAGCTTCCATATTCAGGCTGACACTAACACATAACAGTCATAAGCACTTAACTTTGAAATTCTGTAATGAACTCCAAAAGTCAGTAAGTAATCTGACCCTGAATAACTTTGATCATATCATACAAATGTGGTTGAAGTCTACACCGTACTACTCAACTGATGAGATCGTAGCAGCGAAATAGAAAAAGATATGCAATAAGTAGCCGATAACAGCATTATGCACTATGATTATATTTGTGGGACAGTATTGTATCAACATAGTTCATTTATGCTGTTTTGTATATGTGTACTTAGTTTAAAATTAATTTTAAATTACTTATGAATCTATTGTACACTACTGGCCATTAAAATTGCTACACCACGAAGATGACGTGCTACAGACGCGAAATTTATCCGACAGGAAGAAGATGCTGTGATATGCAAATGATTAGCTTTTCAGAGCATTTACACAAGGTTGGTGCTGGTGGCGACACCTACAACGTGCTGACACGAGGAAAGTTTCCAACCGATTTCTTATACACAAACAGCAGTTGACCAGTGTTGCCTGGTGAAACGTTGTTGTGATGCCTCGTGTAAGGAGGAGAAATGCGTACCATCATATTTTCCACTTTGATAAATGCCGGATTGTAGCCTACCGCGATTGCGGTTTATCGTATTGTGACATTGCTGTTCGCGTTGGTCGAGATCCAATGACTGTTAGCAGAATATGGAATCGGTGGGCTCAGGAGGGTAATAAGGAACGCCGTGCTGGATCCCAACGGCCTTGTATCACTAGCAGCTGAGATGACAGGCATCTTAATCGCATGGCTGTAACAGATCGTGCAGCCACGTCTCGATCCCTGAGTCAACAGATGGGGATGTTTGCAAGACAACAACCATCTGCACGAACAGTCCGACGATGTTTGCAGCAGCATGGATTATCAGCTCGGAGACCATGGCTGCGGTTACCCTTGACGGTGCATCACAGACAGGAGCGCCCGCGATGGTGTACTCAACTACGTACCTGGGTGCACGAATGACTAAACGTCATTTTTTCGGATTAATCCAGGTTCTGTTTACAGCATCATGATGGTCGCATCCGTGTTTGGTGACATCGCAGTGAACGCACATCGGAAGCGTGTATTCATCATCGCCATACTGGTGTATCACCTGGCGTGATGGTATGGGGTGCCATTGGTTACACGTCTCGGTCACCTCTTGTTCGCATTGACAGCACTTTGAACAGTGGACATTACATTGCAGATGTGTTACGACCCGTGGCTCTACCCTTCATTCGATCCCTGCGAAACCGTACGAAACCGTACATTTCACCAGGATAATGCACGACTGCATGTTGCAGGTCCTGTATGGGCCTTTCTGGATACAGAAAATGTTCGACTGCTGCCCTGGCCAGCACATTCTCCAGATCTCTCACCAATTGAAAACGTCTGGTCAATGGTGGCCGAGCAACTGGATTGTCACAATACGCCAGTCACTACTCTTGATGAACTGTGGTATCATGTTGAAGCTGGATGGGTAGCTGTACCTGTACCATCCAAGCTCTGTTTGACTCAATGCCCAGGCGTATCAAGGCCGTTATTACGGCCAGAGGTGCTTTTTCTGGGTACTGATTCCTTAGGATGTATGCACCCAAATTGCGTGAAAATGTAATCACATGTCAGTTCTAGTGTATTATATTTGTCCAATGAATACCCGTTTATCATCTGCATTTCTTCTTGGTGTAGCAATTTTAATGGCCAGTAGTGCACATTATATTAACACTGTACAACACCACTGTATGTATGATTATTGTGTTACTGTTGTCATTATTATTATTATTATTATTATTATTATTATTATTATTATTTTAGCATATATGTCTACTTGTTTTGTACATATATATTTACCTGAAATAACCATTATTTTATTGCTTTATGCACTGAACACATAAATAAATTGGGTCATACTGTATGGTATGTGGTAAGTAAATATCCTCATACAAATCACATTACACTCAGTTTGAAGCCATTAAATATAGAACATACTATTATGTTAGAGCATAACTATCTGAATTCAATGTGTACATTTGAACTGATAAGCAAGCATAGTATGAAGTGGGAAAATGTGGGTATTGCCACTTACAAATCAGTTGTGCAGAGAGTGCCTTTACTGTTGCACCCACCCGTTTTGTTCAGGATGTATGTTACAGTGGCAGTGTGGTAACAATAATTGATAACTACACACTTTCCAAAATGTATTTATTGTGCACAAATGAGTAAATTAACAAATGATGAGAATGAAGTCAAATCACAATGTCTGTTAACCGGTGATCACGGTAATTGTTTTTTCATAACAGCTCCACTTGAACACCGATCCTGGAGCATATACACTCCTCAGTGATGAGTGCATTGTGCAATTGTGTGAGCATGGGAGAACAATGGATGCATATCCAGAATGAAACAAACTTTTTTTGCCATTGTAGGACACTGTATATGACCCCCATGTTCCATGCATTGAAGTTAAAGACTCTCAAAAAATGCATTTTACTGTACGTGGCTCTTTTCACTGCTCTTGCTTTTTGATGACCTGCACCCATGTGCGACACACATTGCCAGAATTTTGCCTATTGGTAAGTATGCCCACCGAAGGATATGTGTCACAGCTGACTTGGGCCAGCTCTGAGTGGTATTGGTTCTTTCATGTATCCCCCCCCTTGGAGAGCGGAGCTCAGAAGCTGCAAGAAAGTGTAGGTGTCCAGCTTGTGTAACAGGTATTTGGGTTTTGCATGCTTTATCATCTCAATGGGAGCATGATCATGGCAGGCTGGTCAGCAGTGATTGCGCAGTGGTACATGACGTCAACATGTGGATGTGTAGTGGTGTGTCCACGCACTGCTGGCTAGTGACAGTAGCGGAAGGCAATGCTGGTTGTGAACTGACCGTAGTAACAAGTGGTTGACCTCAAGGCTGTGAGATGCATGAAAGGATGTCACCCCAAAAAAATACTGATGATAAAAGCGAAATGAAGGAAAGGTGTCTGTGAGCTGCACTGTTCAAAGTTCATTGACATACTCGGTCATGGAAGCACAGCACAGAATTCAATCTGGACTTGGCGCTTTAGCACAGTGGAGGCATGGAGATCACACAAAGGGTCTATATTTGCATGAAATGTCTATACTCGCTTGAGTACAGTGTTGTCACATGGAGATAGTTTCTGGAACTGTAATGGACAAGCCTGGTGGTGCAAATGGGGATGTCCAAACCTCAATGGCAAAGGACACAGAAACCTGGAACGAAAGTTAATCCTGCCTCAAAATCCTATGCAGCAGAGGCACAGGGATGCAAATGTGAGTCCAGGAGCTGTGACATACAAGCAGCCGGTTATGCAGGAGATGGTTTCCAGAGATTGACTGCAGATGATGTGCTGACAGCACAGCTCATTGGACACAGGGTGTCTACAGCAGGTGACACCTGGAGCATGGTTAGAATACAACATGGGCATTTGAAATGGATGTGGTGGCTGAAACACATGTAGTAGTTCACAGGTGGCTTTGGTGAGGGTGGCCTGGGCACCAGTAGTGAGTGTGGTCTAGATGGCTGTGCCGGCTGGCTAGGCTAGGTGGCATGGGGTTGCGGTACAAGTGGCAGCACAATGGCAGCTGGTGACACACATGCGTCATTGGCGGCCATTGGTGCAGGCTTTGTCTGACCAGTGGAAGAGAAAGCATCATCCATTAACAGCTCTTCCATAGCATTGAAGAAGTGAATGACACCAAGAACTGTCAAGACTTAAGCCGGCTTGACTCGATCAATTGACACCCTGGTCAGCTTGCCATTGCACTTGATGTTGAGCAGTCTGTCACCACAGTCGGGCGACTTACATAAACAGGGCACAGCCAGACTGGCACCCGGGATCCATTATGATGTGATTGGGGCAGCTGGAGTGTGCCATCCAGGTGTCAGCAAATGATCTGGCGATGGCTTGGTGGTGATGTTCACTATAGGCATTACTTCTGGCCACTGTACGAAGTAGTCTACCACTGTTAGCAGACAATGCTTGCCTTGAGATAGAGGGAGTGCACCCACAATGTCCACATCAACGTGTGTAAAATTTCGTGTTGTGTCTCAAAAGGCACTGACAGGTGCTTGAGTGTGCCTCCAGACCTCAAGACACTGGCATGCTGTGCAGATGCAACCCCATTGACAGCAGTCTTTCTGTAGTACTGGCCATATAAAATGCATGATGGATGATGTGTGCCTCTTGAAACACCACAGCAAATTTTGCAGGCAAATCTGGGAATGGGCACTAACTCACTGTAGGCAGCTGGAGGTGTCATGGTGGATGCTGTCCAGGTTTTTGTCATTCTCCTGTTCTTGGGCAACATCTTTTAAGTTCACAAGAAGAGAAGTAAGAGTACATGTGTGAGACAAGCAGTTGGTGCTGATGTCAGTTCCAGAAAAATGGCAGAAGTCCATGGAGAACTGTGACATGTACTACAACTGCCAGAATTGGTGTGGCATATACTTGGTATTATTGTTCCAAAACATTTGAGTTAGGGGTTTGTCATTAGTGTAAATCATGAAGCAACAGGCTTCTACCAACAGAAGGAAGTATTTTACTGCAACACTGAAAACTTCCATGAGAAGAAACCAAGTGACTGCCAGCCACCATGAACACATTGTTGAAGCTCTGCAAGTATGGCTGTCTGGCTAGTGTTCTTGAACCCAGCCGGTTCAGTGTCGTGCACAGAGTGAGTGCACAGCATTGCTTCTGCGAGAGTTTGTTCGGACTTAATAAAGCTTCTCTCCCCCACATCTATACAGGTAACAGGCGTCCTCTCTTCAAGGTGGGGCCATGTAGCACTGCAGTCAGTGGTTCTACCATGCAGCGGCACTGGGCAGATGGTGCTGATAAAAATTTATCATGGTAAGATATCTCTGCGCTCGGCATGTTCAAGATTGCCTGTTACAGTAGTGGCATGGATCCACTAGGGGTGATTAAATGCCCTAGAAACTCAGTTTCTGTGATCCCGAATATTCTTTTTGAGGGGTTAATGATGATGCCAACCTCGCTCAGGTGTCAAAAGATGGTTGTTACATGGTAGTGGTAGAGTTTGGACAACTTGTAATAGACCAGGATGTCATCAAGGTACACTAAACACCACGGTAAGCCTTGTAAGATGCCATCCAGGAAACGCTGCCATGTTTGGACAGCATTTCAAACTTCTAAAATTATGTACATGCTCTCAAAAACCCAAAAGAGCGTGATAATTGGTGTTTTCTGAATGTCTTCAGGTACCACAGAGATCTGCAGGAATGCCTTCACACAGTTAATGTTGCTAAATATAACTGAGCCTGCCAAGATGTGGCTACAATCTTGCATGTCCATTACCAGATATCAGTCTGGCACTGTTTGTGTGTTTAATGTACAACAGTCTCCAAATGGGTGCCATGAATTATCCTTCTTTGGCATTAAGCGCAAGGCAGAGGAGCATGATGGTCTGGTCGAACAATGCACTGCTGCAACATGGCCTTGAACTCAGCCTTTGCCGCAGCAAGTCACTTGGGTGTGAGTCAACATGAATAGCATTAGGTGTAGTTATGGTGCGATGGACTGTCACTTCCTTTGATACACCAGCTGGGTGAGTGAGCTCCAGAAATTTCTCCAATATATCTGTGTACTGTCAACGAGACTTTGGTTGTTTAACACTGAAAAAGCATCAGCTCCCGCTGTTTTAAAACTTTTTGTAGTGGCCGAGGAAATCTGCACCCAGGACTGGCTTGTTGATGTCAACCACAGTGAATGTCAATGCAAATGTGCAGCACAGCCCAACATCCAAATTTCGGTGATCCATGCCATATGTTTTTATTGTTGCATTGTTTGCTGTCATACGAGACAGTGCATCAGACTTCCAGCAGTTTCTTAATATAGATCAGGGGACAATAGGCAGATCGGAACCTGTGTCGACAAGATACTTCACACTGCCAGCACATTCCATTATGAAGAGACAGCTGGATATTGCACTGCACCCAGGTGTGCCTAGGCCCGGTTGCAGCTGGCACTTCAGTGTGAGCAGGGGGGCTGACACTTTGTCACTTCACTGCCAAACTGGGAATGTTATAAGCATAAACCACTCTGCTGCTGCTCTGACATTGTTGGCGTACTGCCAGAATGGATAGTAATGCATTGGTGGTTGTGCGAGCTGGATCGGCAGTAGTAGGATCTGCTGTCACTACAGTGCCTGCTGTCCTCTGTCCATGGGTGCATCGACTGGTTGACCTGCATGGTGAGGTGGCCATGCCAGTGGCTGCAGGAGACCTGTGTTAGGACGGTATTACACTATCAAATTTATTTGTCAAAGATTTGATCAAAGATATGATCCAATATTCATCAAATTTATTTGACAAAGATCTTTGATGTGGCACTAAAAAGGGATATTACACTGTCATCATATTTTGCATCAAAGTTCAAGATGGCTGACAACAACAACTTGTTATTTACCACAGCAGTTGCCATGTAACACAATTGCACTGAGTGCACACGTGGAAGAGAAGTGGGGGAAGAAAAGGAAATGTTCCGGGGTGAAGCTGTGGGCTTTATGATGAGACAATAAAAGCATTTAACAAATCTTGTTATGTGAGCTTGTAGTGGAGGACATCAAGTCATACATAAAATACTTAAGAATGGATGAGCATACATTTCAGTATGTGCTTAGTGAAGTGTATCCTCATATCACAAAGCACGATACTCATTTAATAACTGCTATATCTGCAGAAGACAGGCTCACTGTAACACTCCGATGCCTTGCTACAGGAGAGAGTTACTCTAGCTTACAGTACAGCACTCGAATACCACAGTGCACATTAACGAAAATAATACCTGAAATGTGTGCAGCAATTTATAAAGCACTAAAGGACCAATGTCTGAAGGTAAATAAATGTTCAATACACTTTATGTGCATTAAGAACTATTTTTATTTTATAAACAAATCCATTAAATTTTGTGTCCGAAAACCGTATCTTATGGCTAATGACCTCCACAATATTTTTATAGCTCTCCAATCTTCTTAATCTATTTTTGTATTCAGGGTGCCTCACATTGTAATGCGCCTCATCAGCTTCATAGATCTCTATTTATTTTGTGATTGACGGTACAAACCAATTGTATTTAATGGCCATGTTTATAAACACACTATAGATGACAGAACACTGCAGCGATGCTAGCGCTCCAAGTGGTAACATGTCACATTGCAGTGAACACAAGACCAGTGACTTTTATGGTCAAATCTACAGCGAGGCCCTAGATTTGATCAAATTTATTTGATAACAGATGAGATTTGACAAAGTGCCTTATTATACCATTAAACTTCTTTGACATAAATATTTGACATATCAACTTTGACAAATAAATGTGATAGTGTAATACTGGCCTTATTACAGGGTCAAATTTTCCAGCACAGCTACAGCACTGTAGGTTGCCATGGCAGCAGTATTGGGCACCATTGCCAGTGTGTCATGCAAAGAAACAGGAAAGTCCATGACAGCATTCATTTGCATTTCTGTTTGTGTAACAATGACCACTTGCACCTGGGCTGAGAGGCTGTGCATTCAGACGGCACACAACAGCAAGTCCAGGACCATGTTGCATTCTGCGAGGCTCCACAGGAAGTGAGATGGCTTTCTGTCACCATATTCCCCTTCAGGCAGAAACTGATGCACCTGTTGTTCCAGCAATGATGAAATTCCCCAGATTGATTGCTCTTTTAGTTGCTTATATGAAGTCTGTGTTGGCCTCATAGTCTCGATTAGGTGCCTCACGACATATTAAAATTTGATGAGGCCACAGATGATGTTGTTACTAAGAAAAACAGCTTCCAGTTGCTTGAATCACATGATTATGTCATGAGGCCAAGAGGGCAGCAGCCTAACCAACACTTGTCCTGTGCCTGCCACTGTTCCCATAACAGTTGGAGGTGTCAGTGTGGTCATGCTTTGCAAATGAAAGTTTTCCTCAGCTGATTCCAGGTGGGCAGAAATTGTGCAAGAGAAGAGTGCCTGCAGCTCACTCACCAGCCTCTGGTTGCACACTAGCAGCTCATCTACAGTCTTTTGTCTACTTATTATGAAATTTGTACAAGGTTGTAAACTTGAATTATCACGTAGCTCCCAGTGGTTTGTTCACAAACAAATCAGTTTTGTATGAAAGGACATAAGTAGTAGATCACTCATGATTCCACGTCACTCACACTGATGCAAGTTTGTCACCATGTATTTAGCCTATTAATCACTTTGGGGTCACCAGTGAAGTGGGAATGTCTGGGTATCACCACTTGGATTTCAGTCGTGAAGTGAGCCAACTTTACTGTTGCACCCATGCACTTTGTTCAGAATGTAGGCTATGATGATGATGTGCCAATAGGAACTGATAAGTACACATTTGCTGAATGTATTTATTCTGCATAAATGAGTAAATGAACAAGTGACAAGAATGAAATCAAATCACAGTGTCCATTAACCAGCAATCACCAGAATTCCATTTGCATAATAGTTGAACACTGATCCCAGAGGGTGTACACTCCCAAGTGATGAGTGCATTGTCCAATTTTGTGAGCATGGGAGAACAAAGAATGCACATCCAAAATGAAATGAACTTTTTTCAAGACTGTAGAGTGCCATGTATTTCACAGATGTGACGAAGCGAAAGTGGAAACGAGTAGAGAGGTCTAAACGAACTTCTGTAGCATTCTGTGGAGATCTCACATAAGCTCAACCCACATGGTCAGTGGACTGAAGTTATAGACTCTCAAAAAAAAAGTGTCTGTACTGTACAGTGGATCATTTTTCACTGCCCTTGCTCTTTGCTGACATGCGCCTGCGTGTGCGCAACACACTGCCAGACTTTTACCTATTAGTAGGTATGTGCACTCATGGGTATCTGATGCAACTGACTTGGACCAGTTGTGAGTAGCTCTGGTTCATTCACACATTTTTGCAGCTCAGCTGCCATAGGTCTACTATCATTTTCGGAGCTTGAAAGAGGCAAGAAATGAAGCTTATCTACTAGATTGTAAATGAAGTGCACTGTCTAAAGACTCTAGATGCAAAAACTGTATTAGTTGTCATAGCTATTAAGGATGAAGAGAAAAAGTGTAGGTTTTAAAGCATTATACTTTCTTTATCTGTGTGCTAGAAAAATCATTAGAGGAAAAAAAGTAATAGGGGCAGATCAATACATATAAACACAATCAGGAGACAGTACTTCTGCTAATATTTGTATATATTGGCCTCCTCCTACTATTTTTTTTCTCTGATGGTTATTTGAGCACCTGGTTGACCACTGTGGTTGGAGCCCAAGTTGCCTAATGTCAGAGGGATGACATGAGTAGCCAATTCCTAGTGGCAAATATCAGCTGCCTCATTGTTAGTTTGGTGGGTGTGGTATTTCGGTCATTCAGGCCAAACATCAGCACAAACCAACATGTGTACATGCAGCTGCACCTTCTCCTTGGGTAGGGATAATATTGCTGGATGCCATAGCAGATGATGTACTAACCTGTCCCTTTTTCTGGCAAGGGTCATCCACATACTTCTTTCCTTATCCACTTTTTTAGCACTTCTTCACTGTATATTACCCTTCTTTCCCCATCTACTTTTTAGTTCTTCCTCATTTTGTACTTTATCTGTTCATTTCTTTTTTAACATTCTTTGGTATCGGCATATTTCAGATGCTCCCAGTTTCTACTTCTCTTGATGTCCAGTGATCCACATTTGACTCCTGTACAATGCCATGCTCCAAACAGAATTTCAACCTGCTGGTCATTACTACAACATCTCTGTATGTTTTCAGTCCTGGAGCTGAGTTCTAAATCATTAGCTAAATGTGATTTAATCCAGCTAATATTCACTTCATAGTATTCTCAAAGAATATGTTTTTGTCTTGTGGTCTTGGAAGAGGCTGTTTGCTACAACCAGCTGAAATCTATGACAAATTCAAGAACACACTCTGCTCTCTCATTTCTTTCCTTTAGCCCATACTCTGTAGTAAACCTATCTTACATTCCCTATCCTACAATAGCATTTCAATCTCTTAGTGTCACATTTTCATCCTTCTTCAGCCTAAGAAGAATAATTTGCTCATGATATCTCACTATGTTACCTACCTTTCTATTCATAAAAATTCCAACATCTTCAATGATGTTGTCACTATCACCCTATGACCATGATCAGAATCTCTGTCCTCTTTTTCAATATATTAATTCCTGCCAACAGTGAGTTCATTCCATTCATCTTCCTTCTCAGACTCTTCAGTTTCCCTTCTATATTCAGACTTCTAAAATTACATGATCCAGTTTGTAGAAGATTCATCCTTCTACTGATAAACCCCTACAGAACAGTCCCCAGTCAGAGGTCTGAATGGGAAACTAGTTTACCTGCAGAAGATTACAAATTCTGTGAATATACTTCATGTGTTTTGAAAGAATGGCTTCCATTGCCTTCTGTGTCCTCATGGCGTGGATCATTCCTGACTCTTCTCCCTTTAGGACAGTATGCCACCATAAGGACAAGGATGATGTACAATCTCATCACAGACACACCCTGAAACTACTTCTTTATTGGTGATTCTGATATATTTTAGGCACTCAGATTACACGAGCCCATCCTGTGATAATTTATCTTCCTCTGTCAGTTATAACTAAATTCCCTGAAATAATACTTGCATAAAATGTGCTTTGACACCTTTTTAAAGATTGAACAAGCAGTCATGATAAACTCAGAATACACACCTGTCTACATTTTTGAGGGCAGTTCACCTTAAGGACAAGGATGACATTTAACTCTCATTATGGGCACTTCATGAAGCTTCTTAGTTATTTGTGATTATTATTTTCAGTAGCTACCCTAAACTCATAATAAGGCTGCCTTCACTTTTGAGTCATGACCTATGTGTTTTAACTCACTGATCACCTATAGTCTTAAAGAGAAGTCCACCGTTAGGCTTCCTGCATTAACTGACTCTCTCTTGCCCTGCCTTCTCATCCCCTTTTATCATAATGTGTCTGAATATCTTCTCTCTTTAAAAACAGATTATTAATGGGTGGTGTCTATTCATGTGGTTATGATAATACTATAATAACTTACCTTGCCTGCATATATTTGAATTAAAACATATTTTCTATAAATAATACTGACACTAAAATAAATATAATATTAGTGAATACAAATTAACAACATTAATTTGAAATATTACCTAAAATATTCATTCTCACACTGAAAAGACCTTTCCCTTCTTCAGCAAACAGACGATGGATAAATCTGGTTGTATAATTATCATTACATTTTTCATTCCTGCAAACAGTTAAAAATGGTTTTCATTCATGGTTTTACTTACACATTGAAGGTGGGAAAATTCAGAAAGTAACATTTAACATTACTCAGTATGGTGGGTACTTATTTTATTTGTACAAAGCACATCAGTGATGTAGTTTGTGAATTGAAAATAGCTGTAAAGTATATATCTGAAATGGTAGCAGTTAGCCAACTAAAGATGCAAATGTTATTGAAATATCAGTTAAATATTTTTGTCGTAAGACAGAATCTATTTGTGGTGAACAGAAGTGTGAGAGAACTAAAGATAACAAAAATGATTGTAATTGATGATGATGATATTTAATTTTTGGGGCATTCAACTCCATGGTTATCACCACCCTACAAATTCCCAATCCTCCATGGTTATCATCACCACCCTAAAAATTCCCAATCCTTTCACAGTCCAATCTTGCCACTGTTCCTGAATGATGACAAAATGATGAGCACAACACAAACACCCAGTCCCTCGGTGGAGAAAATCCCTGACCCAGCTGGGAATAGAACCAGGGACCTCATGATCCAGAAGCAGCATCACTAGCCACTAGACCATGAGCTTCAGACAGATTGTAATTCATTCCAGCAAAGGAATCACTCAGAACAACTAAATTTCCATATGTTGAAAGTGAATATAAGAGAATAACTTAGATATTTATTTATTACTACCATTAGGAATAATTTGTGAGTAGAAATGCATTAGAATGTGAAGGAGGGGAAGTGTGTCACAGAAAGCAAAACAACAAGAAAACTGAGAGGAAGGTTATGGAAGTGGGAAAAGGAGTAGTGGAAGCTTAAGGTAGGGGCAGCTCCAGCAGAATGTATTTCAGAAAAGCTGGTGTTGGGAGTGGGAGGTGGATCCATATAGTATGGACTGAGGCAGCTATTGAAGACTTGGTGTTAAGATGTGCAGGATGTTCAGCAATCAGATGGTTTAGTTCACTCTTAGCCACAGTTTAGTGGCAGTCATTCATGCAAGCAGACAGATAGTTGTCATCCCCACAATGACTACTGCACAGTAATTAATTACAGCTGGTAAAACTATAAATTGGGTGCTTCCACATACAGCTCTCTCATTTAGAGAAACAAAAATGACACCCAAGACCCTCACTCCTGATTGTTGGGCTGTATGGAGGGAAATAATCATGGTGGTATCCTACTACTGTCTGGTGCAACTCCAGGCATGTTCTTGCTGGTCGCCTTGGCTCAGTTCGAAGTGGGACTCACCACTGAATCCAGCCAAAAAGATCATAGGCCAAAGATGTATTTGGAGATGCCCCAGACAGTGATAGGATACCAACCTGACTGTCACCTGACATATGTCCTGATGACCAGGATGAAGGTCTTGGGTGCCTTTTCATAGCAGGACCCGTTTGGTTGTCATCTATGGCACCCTTACAGCACAATGCTGTGTTGATATTATTCTATACCCCACTTTATTGGCTTTCATGGCAAGCCATCTTGTGCTTAAAGTTTAGCAAATGCCTGCAGCACACAACGAGAGATTCTACTGCTTGTCTTCATGCTTGCCAAACCCTACCTTGGTCAGCAAGGTCACCAGATCTCTTCCCAGTTGAGAACATTTGGACCATTATGGGTAGGGCCCCACAACAATCTCATAATTTTCATGATATAATGCACCAACTGGACAAACTGTGGTATGATGCACCTCAGCAGGACATCTAACAAATCTATCAATCAATGCTAATCAGAGTAACTGCTTGCATAAGGGCCAGAGGTGAACCAACGCATTATTGAGTGTTTTATTTCTGAAGCTCTGTCTCTGGATTAAACCATCCTATTTTTCTGAAATTGTAAACATTTGTTTGCTTAACAATTTCCATCCCATTCAGATAATTCCTTAATGGTTCATCATTCTTATTTTGTCTTAGAGTGTACGTAGTAATACTGTGCATTATTTACTGTCAAACCAATTTACAATGAATGCTGCTGCTTGTCATGTGGCTAATAGAACCATTTAGTTTTTGAACCAGATATTTTGTAGAATGAGTGACTAATCAGTAATTTTTTCTTTTCAGTTGGTAGAGGTTCCCAGACTCATGATTTATGGTAGATAAGAGCGTGTCCAATATTCTGTTCTGAATCATCTCATATTCTGAGTGTGTAGATCATGTTTCAGCTGAAAGTTTTTTATTGTAAGCAAAAAAATGCATTCACTTCAGCTGAATAAAATGTTAGCTCAGTTCCGGAGCTTTAACTGACAAAACACTATTTATTTTGGGTACTCTGCCCCAACAGATAAAACAATAGAGTGTAAAACATTTGCTAAATAACTTGCCTTTAAGTCAACACATTGAGAGATGCTCATAAGGGCACAATACAATGATCAAGATGTCTACTTGTGTGAGACTGTCTCTCACTGACACCCTCTCTTTTTGTAATGAATATAAAGCACCATCCATGCAAAGGCGATGCCATTAGCACCACAATAGTAGTTTTCTAAGTAGAATTTTCTGATTCACACAATGAAAGGATTAGTCAATGTCACTAAATACACCAACTTCATTTGTGGGAAGCTTTCATTGACTTCTACATGAAAAAGTTTCATCAAAGTGCAAACTGACAGTCAGTTAACAGATCCTGCTTAGTTAATTGAGTCAGTATCAACACAGTGTGGTCTTCAGAGCCAGATTACTGAGTTTAATTTTTAGTTTATTCTATTGTAGGCAACTTTTCCAAGTATTTAAAAATTTCTTAGACAGTGAAATAACGAGGTAATAATGAAGGTATAATGATGCATTGATGAGGTAATGATGATAATTAATGAGAAATGCTGTTTGTGGTCTGGGTAGTGACTAACTTGGGGCAACAATGATACATTGAACAAAAAAGATTTTTCTCATCAAGTACATTGACTCAAAAGACAATGTGAATATTCTGACAAGGATTGATAATTTGGTGACAGTTTAGGGAATTTTATGAGGATTTCATTTTCCAGTTTCTGAAGATAGTAATACTATCTGAGTGCAGTACAGTATGCTGGTACTTAAGTACTGATGTTGTAAGGACATGTGAATAATGGAGGTTATTTTGAAGTGTGTGACTGCCAGATTCTTTCACCAGCAGCAATTCACGCATCTATGTTCACACCTCACCAGTCTCTTGCTATGATTAACAGCCTAAACTGATTGGTATATGAACTCTCCTTTGAACAGAGTGATATTTACCTCTTCTTTCTTGAAGAAGAAGATGCAGGATACAGCTCCATGATAAAGAATGATGTATAATACAATCATAAATAATGTAACAGAGATGCTGAGTCGCAATAGGCACAACAAAAAGATTCACACAATTATAGCTTTTGGCCATTAAGGCCTTTGTCAGCAGTGTGGTTTCAGTTGTCTAAGATTGCAGACGTGTGTGCAAGTTGCATTTGTGTAAGTGTGTGTGTGCTTGTGTGTGTGCTTGTGTGTATGGGTGTCTACTGCTGACACAGGCTTTAATGGCTGAAAGCTACAATTGCGTAAATCTTTTTGTTGACCCTATTGTGACTCACCATAGAAATAGCCTTCCTTTTCATTTGATATACTGTAAAAACTTTTACACAAATATATATTGTTCACTGACTTACAAGCAATACATCCACCCATTACAAGCAATACATCCACCCAGAATCATAGACGGGAAGAGACAGATAGTTTAAGAGTGAAAAATTTGATATAAGCTTAAGGTAACATTAGATTACAGGTACATGTTCATGTTTCTTTTTGTACATACCTCTTTTTGGTGTGGGAATGTTTATATTGCATCTTTGCCCCACACAATGTTCTGATAGTTATTAGATGACATGTACTGTACAGCTAGACCAAAATAAGATCAATCACAACTGACATCCTGGTCCATGATTACTGAACAACAGTATACAATAGTTGTGCATTTTATAAACATACATAACATAAATAATCAAATTTCATATGGAAGTACCACTTAAACTACTTTTTGGCCAGGCTCGGGATCAAATCCCTTTATTTGTGACCATGTTTATATCTCATTTATCTGCTGCTTGTGTGATCTTTATGTATATTAAAACTAATTTACATGAAATTGACAAAACTTTGAAGGTTCAGTTTCTGAGATATCATGACTTGACAAATAGCATGTTTGGATTAGACTCTTTTGCTCCATTACTGAAGTGTAACCACTGCACATAGTTTGAGCAGCCACATCTCCACATGTTGTTAAGTGGTGTTCGTTGCATGCGAGCCTTGCAGTACCATTGTTGCAACTATGGAGAACAGTTCACCCTCGGGTCGATGACTTTGTAAACGACAACTAATTGCACATTGTTATATAGTGACCAAAGGGTAGCTCCTCACATTGATGTATGTTTGGTTAATATGTTCAGTGCCATGATGGAGAAGCCGTAAAGTTCTGACCGACCATGGTTACATATACCACGTTGTCCATCACATATTTGTGTCCAAATGACCATCCCATTGTAATCCCCCCCCCCCTTACTTCCTTCTTCCATCTATTGTCCACATTAAAAAATGCCCAGTCAAAGTAATTAATAAGCAAAGTCTTTTATTAAGATTTGAGGGGAACAAAGATTACCATAAACTTTCAAATTTACTTAGCTTGTCATGTTGAGATGGCTCCCTTTCTTCTTGTCTAAGGGTCAGATTCTTAAAGCTGAAAATCTACCATCAAGTCCTCATGATTGGTCTGAACTAAATAAATTGGAAGATAGTTGTTGCAAAATTTTTTGCGTAAATATATTTTCCACTGATTTTATCTCATTTTGGTATATCATACAGTCTTTTGATTTTTTACATTAATGAAGCTGAAATTACATTGTTCACACAATTTTTCATACAAAAATATGTCTGGTCACGTCAGAGGCAAGCGTACAACTATCACACTCTTCCGAAATAGCAATGTTCCAAAGAGTTCGAAGCTCGATCCGGCGCAAAGTTTTAATTTGCCAAGAAGTTTCATATCAGTGCACACACTGCTGCAGAGTGGCAAAGCCATGTCTCCACAATATCCTTTCTTCTAAGAGTGCTAGTTCTGCATGTTTCACAGGAGAGCTTCTGTGAAGTTTGGAAGGTAGGAGACGAGGTACTGGTGGAATTAAAGCTGTGAAGATGGGCTGCGATTCTTGCTTGGGTAGTTCAGTTGGTAGAGCACTTGCCCATGAAAGGCAAAGGTCCCGAGTTTGAGTCTTGGTATGGCACACAGTTTTAATCTGCCAGGAAGTTCCAATATTCCAAATAGTTTACAATTTTTCTTAAAAAATGAATTCCTACTAGTTTTTGTTACAGTATTATGTCAATTATTATTCCATAAATGAAACCAGAAATAAACAAACTAATCAGTACAAGACTCATAATTAATAACAGAAAATTTAAGTGTGCGAATAATTCATAATGAATGTAGGTTGCTTTATTGAATATTTTTGGGAAGATTTCACATGGATTATCTCCATTTTCTTATTACATATTCCCACTATATAATTACATCTGCAAAAAAATGCTTCTCTCACAACTGACAGTTTAAAAAGATTCCTATTGATTTTAATACTCTGCAATAACATTGATGATGCTTACAAGATGAAAGAGTGTCCTTATTACATTCATTATTATGTCTTCTACTGAATGACGCAGAAACCTACTGTCTAATTGTGTGCATTCTGGAAATAGCTTACATATTCAGCGAGATACTAGGCAACTCCATCATTTTGACAGTGCATAAGAACAAGTTGATAAATATTTCATAGATGTGATGGTGCTTGTGTTCCATCCTAGTCACTCCCAGCTTCATAACATTATTCCTTAATTCATACATTTCACTCTGTAAATCACATCCACGCAAAAATGAAATCATGCATGAAATGCTGTGTCATCCATGATCAGAAATATTGCTTTTTCAGACAAGCTGAATGCAAATTTTGTCATCACAGGGGGACATGCCCATAAAGGACTAGAAAGCCCTCCTCTGTTTCACGGGGGAATAATACAAAGCAGGAACAGATGAAAATCAATGTCATTTCATGTTCATATTCTGTGTCTCCTTCTCCTCAAAAATGAGACATGCAAAGATGCAGAAAATGCACAAACACACATTTAATGGGAATACCACACACTTCAAAAAGGCTATTCCAACATCAAAATTCACAAAAGCACTCAAGTGTGCAGGTGAAAACAGACAAGGAAAGGACAACTGCATTCAGAGAACACACTGCAAACTGTGGATTGCATTGCAAATTTCTAGCCAGTCATGCATTTTAAACTACATACTGGAGATTCTGTCATACTGCTTAACCTAGATGCATAAGAAAAAAGTGGCCAACCATCTTTGAAAACATCAAATCTGGCTCTCAGCACCTATTTCAGTGCTTGGAACATGGTGATTATCTGAAAAATACAAAAACTAAGGAAGTCCCTTTCACCATAACCCACCTCACACATTAGCCCAAATATTTTTGGCTTGGATGCATTTGATTTCTTCAGATTAGACACACAGCACTATGTGCATGCCATTGACACAAACGTTTCCCTTTCTGCAATTCAACAACTCCATGACGAGTATCAACATTTGTTCAACAGTACTCTATGACATCCAGAAGATTTTCACGCTCACATTATGTTGAAAGGTAATGGGCAACCCAAATTTTGCCATGTATGACCTGTGCCTCAGGCATTAACTGATTGAAGCGCCTACAGAAATTCGGACACTGGAGCCTGTTAGTGACTTAACACTGATTTCAGCAAGTCAGTGGGCATCACCCTTAGTCATCATTCGTAAGCCAAATGGAAAGATTCATATTTGTGCACCCTTCAAATGCATGGTAAATTCACAGACAGTCATTAATTCCTTACCACTCCCATGTACAGAGGAAATTTTGGATTGCCTAGCAAGAGGACAATACTTCTTGACAATTGATCTTGCAGAAACCTATTTCCAATTACCATGGGATGGAACGACAAAGGACTTTTTGTTGTAAATACTCATGTCGGCTTATTTGAATATCAGTGTCTACCTTTCAGAAGTGCTTCTGGATCTCCATTGTTTCAAAAATTTGTTTTAACTGAGACAGGCCTCAATTGTAACTTGCAGAAATGTTCTTTTTTCAACACAACAAAAGCACATATCATCTATGACAATGGCACTCGTCCTTTAATAAAACATTTGCAAGCAATTCAATTCAGCAATTTCCACATCCTAAGATTTTTTTGTGAACTGCAAACTGTTGGAAAATTGACTTACTACATAAAGTTCATTCCTAATTTGGCACATATTGACGTGCCTCTGAACCATCTCAAATGTAAAAATGTTCTGTTCCATTAGACAAAAGACTCTGACCAAGTTCTTCAAAAACTGAAAAGTGCATTGCTTCGTCAGCCTTGCCTTATGCACTACAATCCACTCAAACCATGTGTGCTTACAGTCAGTGCTTCATCCGATGGCACTGGGTAGGTTTTAGCCCACAAATCTACCAAAACAGAACACCTCATCACATTTGCTTTCAAAACTTTGAACAGTGCCCAGATTAATTATAGTTAGCTGGAGAAGGAAGCCCTGGCTGTTATGTATGGTGTCATCAAATTTCATCATTACCTGTATTGCAGAAAAATTTTTATGGTCATGCAGCATAAGCCTTTGACATCATTGTTTCTTAGTCCACATGGCACAAAAACTTCAATGTTGGTCACTATTACTGTCAAATTACCAGTATGAGATTCTGTATTGCCCAGTAGCGCACCACCAAGCAGCAACACCTTATGTTATTTACTTGTCAGTGCATATGCAGCATTCAACGCATTGAAAGCTTCTTGTTTACATATTGATCCTTCTGATTTGCAAGCACTCGATTCTTTTTATATTGATTTTTTGTAGATCCACACAAGCCACTACTGTTGCTAAGTTACATTGACAAAGGTTGGTCACTCTCTCAGAAATGTATTCCTGATCCCTTAGTGCATAGATACTCTGTGCAACCCAACAGTTTATCTCTTCTGAATAATGTGAGTCTGCTTCACAAGCCCAACAGACAAGAGTGTTAATCCCTGCCTCATTGCAACAGCAGCTGTTAAGCCTTATACATAGAGGTCATTAGGGAACAGTTCACACGAAGCAGCTGGTACACCAACATTGTATGTGGCTCAGTTTACATAAGCAAATAAAACGTGTGATGGCACAATGTCATGCTTGCACAGACAATCAGGCCACTCCATGCCAGGAATTTTTCTCCTGCCCACATTCTGCTTCCCCAGGGCAGTGCCCCCATATAAACTTTCTGGCCCCTTTTGGTAAAAAATGTTGGTTGATTATCATTGATGCCTATAGAAAACACTCTTTTGTTATCCCAGTGCATTCAATGAATGCCGCCAGCACTATCAAGGCATTTGCTTCTGTATTTTCTCTTGAAGGCTTACCCCAAATAATTGTTTCTGTCAATGGACCTTCTTTTGTTTTGCAAACGCAATGGAATACATCATGTTAGGACAGTACCATTCTTGCCACAGTCTAATGGAGAGGCTGAACATTTTGTTCAAAAGTTCAAGACGCAGATGTCAAAACTTTGAGCATCACATTCACATGAAGATGCCTTACTGATGTTTCTGAGTTCATATCATACTTTGTCTGCTCCTGATATTTTGCAAGCAGAACATTAGCAAGTGGTACACCACTGGGACTTGCTGCATTTGCTTCATCCTTACCACTCTGCTCCAGCTTCAGACTTCACGTCTTAGTGACAAACACAAGGTTTTGTAGTGAGACTGAATACCATAATTCCCAAATCCTCCAAATCTATTAAAAAAAGCATATAAAAATTCTTTTGATGCCTTCCTGAGAAACACTCTCCATTCCTGCCAAATTAACAATGTAAGTAAAAACCAGATGTGGCTTGAATTCAATGCAATAATATCAACACCAATTGAGAGATTTATGCCAAATAAATTAACAAATGACAGAGTTGATCCCCCATGGTACCCAAAACAGTTCAGAACACTGTTGCAGAAACAATGAAAAATTATGCCAGAATTAAAGAATGCAAAATCCCCAAGATTGGCAATATTTTACAGAAGCTCAAAAATTAGCATGGATGCTTATAACCATTTCCATTATGAAACTTTGTCTCTAAGCTTGGCCGAAAATCCAAAGAGCTTCTGGTTATATGTAAAGTATGCTAGTGACGAGACACAATTAGTGCCTTCTTTGCCCAACAGCAATGGAAGTACTATCAGTGACAGTGCTGCTAAAGTCGAGTAAACTAAATGCAGCCTTCTGAAATTCCTTCACCAAAGAAGATGAAGTAAATATTCCATAATTTGAATCAAGAACAGCTGCCAACATGAGAAAGTTAGAAATAGATATCCTCAGAGTAGTGAAGCAACTTAAATCTTCTAATAAAAGAAGGTCTTCCATTCCAGACTGCATACCAATTAGATTCCTTTCAGAGAATGCTGATCCGATAGCTTCATACTTAACAATCATATACAGTTGCTCACTTGATAAAAGATTCATACCTAAAGACTGGAAAGTTGCACAGGTCACACTAATATTCAAGAATGGCAATATGAGTAATCCACTAAATTACAGGCCCAAATCATTAATGTCAGTATGTAGCAGGATTTTGAAACGTATATTGTGTTCAAACATTATGAATTACCTTGAAAAGAAAGATCTGTTGACACATGGATTTAGAAAATATCGTTGTTGTGAAACACAACTAGGTTACACGAAGTGTTGAGTGCTATCGACAAGGGATTTCAAATTGATTTCATATTTCTAGATTTCCAGAAGGCTTTTGACACCATACCTCACAAGAAGCTTGCAATCAAATTTCATGCTTATGGAATATTTTCTCAGTTATATGACTCGATACGTGGTTTCCTATCAGACGCCACAGTTCATAGTAATTGATGGAAAGTCTTCTAGTAAAACAGAAGTGATTTCTGGCATTCCTCAAGGTATTGTTATATGCCCTCTACTGTTTCTTATCTACATAGATGGTTTAGGAGACATTCTGAGCTGCCAACTTAGGTTCTATACAGATGATACTGTTATTCATCATCTACTAAAGTCATTACAATTTCAAAACAAACTGTAAAATGATTTAGAGAAGATACCATGGTGCAAAAATTGGTAATTGACTATCAGGATTACTATAAAGATGTTCTGCTAGAAACTAAAAGTCAATATGTAGCCGCAATGTTAAGAAACTCTACTAACACTGGTTTAGCTGTTTGGAAAGTAATAAATAGCTTTAGGGATTGTAAGGACAGATCAATACGTAATTTTACTATAAACCATAAAGGGCATATCATGAAATGTCAATGTCAGATTGCAAATTTTTTAATGAGTACTTTTCTTCTGTTGGAAAATCTGTCAATAATCATTTTAAGAATCTTCAGCATAGATATAAGGGCATTCCGATCAAACAAAGCATATACTTGGCCCCAACCAATAGCAAGGAAGTCAAAACCATAGTAATGTCATTAAAAAATACAAAATCAGCAGGCTATGATGGATTGTCTATCAGTACACTGAAAAGATGCATAGACAACATATCTGATGTCATGGCCACAGCAGTAAATGATGTAATTTCATCAGGTTGTTCCCCAGATAGTCTAAAGGCAGCACAAGTAATCCTGATTTACAAGAAAGGTGATAAATCTAAAATTGAAAACTACCACCCCATCTCAATCTTACCTGCATTTTATAAGGTAGTTGTGAAAGTTAATTAACTAGACTATTGACATTCCTGAGTCAACACATTTTAATACTTGGAAATCAGAATGGCTTAATGAAAAACAAGTCAACTTCAGTAGCAGCAGCACAATTAATAGACAAAATAATAATGGCAATAGAGAACAAGGAGTATGTAAGTAGAGGGTTCCTTGATCCAGAAAAAGATTTTAATTGTGTCAACATTACCATATTACTTGACAAGCTGTAGAACCTGGGTATCAGAGGAATTGGCTATGAGCTAATAAAATCGTATATCAGCAATAGAAAACAATTTGTTTTGCTTCAAACAAACAGTGGGTCTTACAAATCTAAAATTACTGATATCAAATAAGGAGTACCTCAAGGTTCTGTCTTGGGACCCATTCTTTTCTTGATTTATGTTAATGATATACAGTATTGTTCTCCTAACTGTACAAAAATATTGTATGCAGATGACACATCAACAGTGTGTAAACACAAAGACTATGAGAGCCTGCAGATGCTGTGCAACAGTGTAACTAATGAAATATTCAAGTATTTTAATGAAAGCCATCTAAATGTTCTTCAAAGACTGCAATGATGGAATTTAACACATGGAAACAAATAAAATTTGACATGAAATTATCCATAGGAAATGACATTTAAAAAAGGAAAAATGGACAAAGTTCTTGGGAATTACAATCCAGGACAGCCTCAAATGGGACATGCATATTGATTCCTTAGCATGTAAGCTGTCGAAGAATGTGTTTGCTATATATATGATTAGCAAATATTTTAAAGACTGTGTGTACTAAAAACTGCTTATGACGCCCTATTCTCATCAAATGCTGTAGAAATATGGGGTGCAACAACTCAAGCCAACCTAAGCACATTATTAATACTACAGAAAAAAGTTATCAGAATTATTTGTGGTGCCAAACCTCGAGAATCATGTCGGAATCTGTTCCCAAAATTAGGTGTGCTTATCATTATAGGTGTATACATATTGAAAGTTATATTGCTTGTGAAAACAATAAATCCAAATTTCAACTGTGTCCTGCAGCAGCACGATGCAAGGCAAAAGTTCAGATACCATGTAAATAGCCACAGAACAGGTTTATATGAAAAACATGCACTTCATGCTGGGCTGAAGCTAGCCAAAGCCCTACCAAAAAGTCTCACAACTATTCCTACTAACAAATTAAAAGATCAGCTAATTGAAAACCCTTTTTATTGCCTAGACGAGTATTATATCTGTATGAAAATTGCTTCATAAGTATGTCAAGCTCATAGTTTTAAGTAACCTACAACTAATATAATGTTGATAAAAACAATATTTGTAATATTGTGATTGTATACTACCAAATGTAAAATGCATCAAAATGTAAAATTTATTAATACAAACAAATCTTTAGTTTGTAATTTATAAACTGATATAGTCAGAAGAATAATCTGTATGATGCCCTGAAACTGTATAATTTCTAGGGATTGTATTTGATTATTCAATGTTGAATAAATATTATTATTATTATTATTATTATTATTAAATAATGAAAAGTGTGAGGTCATTCACATGAGAGACAAAAGGAACCAAGAAATTACAATTATGAACAACTTAAATTGACAAGAGCACATAGAAAATGTTGTAGGGAAGGTGAACCAAAGTCTGCATTTTATTGGCAGAACACTCAGACAATGCAACAGATCTACTAGAGGAGACAGCCTACACTACCGAGCGAGGTGGCGCAGTGGTTAGCACACTGGACTCGCATTCGGGAGGCCGACGGTTCAATTCCGTCTCCAGCCATCCTGATTTAGGTTTTCCGTGATTTCCCTAAATCGTTTCAGGCAAATGCCGGGATGGTTCCTTTGAAAGGGCACGGCCGATTTCCTTCCCAATCCTTCCCTAACCCGAGCTTGCACTCCGTCTCTAATGACCTCGTTGTCGACGGGACGTTAAACACTAACCACCACAGCCTACACTACACTTCTCCATTCTCTTTTTGAGTACTGCTGCATGGTGTGGGATCCTTACCAGATATAGTTAATGGAGTTCATGGAGAAAATTCAAAGAAGGGCAGCACATTATGTATTGTCCAGAAACAGGGGCAGAGATTGTCATATACACGATACAGGATTTGGAGTGGACACCATTAAAACGAAGGTGTTGCTCATTGCAGCGGGTTTTCTCACAATTTCTATCACCAACTTTCTCCTTCGAATGTGAAAATATTTTGTTAATGCTGGCCTACATACAGAGAAATGATCATAATAATAAAATAAGTGAAATCTGAGCTCGCACAGAAAGATATAAGTGTTCATTTTTACCGTGCGCTGTTCGACAGAGGAAAAATAGAGAATTATTGTGAAAATGGTTCAATGAACCCTCTGTCAGGCACTTAAGAATGATTTGCACAGTATCCATGTAGATGTAGAAGTTTTATCTGAACATCTGAGTTCAAAATCGTATGTAGAACAAGTCACATTTATGTGAATTCGGCATGGTTCTCAAATCAGCTGGCAGGGTGCAGTATACTATTTGCGGCAGCACAGGCATGCATCAGCACCTCCAAAATCAGCTATAGCTGTACGAATTCAGTGACAATGCCATAGATTGGACTGTTTCAGATATCTTCACTGCATGACGTCTGGCTGTCACGACACAGCCACATCCATCCACTGCAACAAAGCCTCCCACATAGCTTACTGACCCATAGCCTCCATCTACAGCTGTCTCACTGATGGTAGTTCTGACTGCCCACCTGCAACACTGTTGCCGCCAACACTACAGGTCGCCTCTCTCATGGACATCAACACTATCACCATCAGCTAGTTGCCAGCATCCTCCGCAACACCCTCCAAGCTCTTACCAGTGCCAGCAAATGCCTCGTGTGCTTGTTTTTCTGGGAAAGTTAACCTGGCATTCACATGATGCAATGTTAGGATACAGATTGGTCTACTCTGCTCCCAACTAAGTAGCAAGCTGCATCACTGTCCATATACCTTCGAAGTTGGGCAGTGTGGTATCACCCGCTATACAGTCGGCCACACTTTCAAATACATATGCCACCAGTTACACTCCTGCAGTTCCTACCATGGCATAAGGACACTACCATGAATGACTATGCTGATGCCAATGAGATGCAAGCATTCCCTCTCCAGAACTCCAGTGGCAAGTGTACTTAAAAAGTTCAAACATTCATGCACTGAATCCATTTAGTGTGTTTGCCAGCTGAATAATGTTTATAGACTTTCATAGTGGTGAAGGCGTGACATCTTCTGAACAGACACTGTATTGTAGAGTGACAGATCTATAAATCTTTTGTATCTGTATATATTTTTACACTCAAATCTACTGTTAGCAACTGATGTATTATTTTTACTATTTGATATTAGAAGTAGTCTGACAACATTTTTACTATGTGATATTAGACGTAGTCTGACAACATAAGCAAAGCATCTTGGAAGCTGATTGACAAATACGAAAAGGTCCCAACAAGATGAACATGGAACCACTCAGCATAAGACATGATGGTAACATTAAAAAAAACCCAGATACTATATGTAATATTTGTAATAACTACTACATTTCTGGTGAACAATCAACGCATATTACAGATTCACAGATAGAGAACCGATGCCATCTCATCCAGTGTACCGAATTTGAATTTGTGGAAGTGAATGAGTAGGAAGTTTGCAGGGCAATATACATGCTAAAGAAAAAATTTTCATCTGGATGGGATGGCGTATCCAGTGCTATTACTAAAGCATGCTTAAAAGAAATTTCCAAATCTCTTACTCACCCGATTAATTGCAGCATTAGAGATAACATGTATCCAACGGTTCTAAAAATGAGTGTAGTGAAACCAGTGTATAAAAAGGGAAGTAAGGAAGAAGTCTCCCACTATAGACCAATATCATTAATTCCTGCTTTTAATAAGATATTCGAAAGCATTATATTTCTCAGCAAGTGCCTTTTTCACAAAACATAAACTGCTTGTAGATTCACAGCATGGCTTCAGAAAAGAGCTAAGTACAACCACAGCAGTTACACAGTTCATCCATGAAGTTTACTGTCTGTTGGACCAGAAGAAGCAGACTGCAGGTATATTTTTGGACCTGACAAGAGCATTTGATACGGTAAACCATAGGGTACTTCTTAAAAAGCTAAAATCTTACAGTATTGGGGATCAAGCCATGAATCTTCTAACTATGTACCTGTTGAATCATAAGCAAAGCACTAAATTGTCATACAAACTAGATAATAAAATCATGAATCCCCACTCCACCAGTGAACCTGTATTACAAGGTGTACCACAGGGTTCAATCCTTGGACCCTTTCTCTTCCTTATATATATTAACGACATTGCACAACCCATTAACTCCCATATTGTAAGCTATGCAGATGACACGTCCATCTTATTCTATGGGAGCGAATCTAAAGAGCTAGAATCTCTTGTTACTAGTGGTCTAACAGAAGTAACAAAATACTTCAATGATCAGGGACTCAAGGTGAATGTCGCCAAATCTCAACTACTGACATTTAAAACAGGCAGTTCTCATCACAACAATATGAATAGTGTGTGTAATATCTCTGCAACAGAAAATGGTAGCTGTAAATTCCTGGGTGTATATGTTGATGAAAATTTGTGGTGGACATACCACATTAATTTCGTATGCGGAAAAGTCAGTACTGCCATATATCTCCTCAGTAAGCTCGCAAAGATAGTTCCTAGCCAAGCTCTGAAATTAGTATATTATGGAACACTTAACCCCTTTCTCAATTACAGAATTGAACTATGGTGCTGTGCAGCTGATGTACATTTAAAAAGAATACTACTACTACAGAAAAGAGCAATAAGACTTATACATGGGATGGGACATACAGATTCATGTCATGAAGTGCTTGTGCAGCACGAATATCAGACAATATATTCTCTGTACATCTTCAAAATAGTTGTATTTTTTATAAGTCAACCAACAGAAGCTACCAAGGGCAGTGATGTACATGATCACAACACCAGAACAAAGTGCAACTATTTCTGTAACAAAACAACATTAAAAATGACTGATAGAAGTCCCTATATCAGTGGTTTTATTTGATATAAGAAGCTACCAAACTCTCTAAGAACGTACACGGGAAATGTTTTTAAAACAAAATTAAAATCTTTTCTAATAGAAAAATGTTTATGTTCTTTCAATGAATTTTAAGATAGTGGTCGTAACATGAGGCATTAACATATCAGTTGTAACGTGATAAATGTAAAAACTAGACATAAGAAGCAACAGCTACAGAATATAGTGTATTTTATAAGTATAAATATAACCATAGTATTAAGTATGACCTTTGCAAAAGAAATCATTATGATGGCTCCACGCAAAGAAAATGTAAATAAATAAATAAATAAATTGATGTTTGAATTCTCTGTTCATGAATAGCATTTGTTCCTCAATCCTTTATTCACTAAAGAACCACACAGTGTGCAAGGAAGTTAAAACACCACTCAGCTATCTTTTTGATGTAATATGAATATCTCAGATAAAAGATAGCTGAAATCCAATTCACCAAGTATAACATTAGCAAATAAAAGGTAAATTTGCCCACATTGAAACATCAACCCATAACACTTTGATTACTCACAAATGTCCAGAGTGGCACTTCTCATCAGACCAGCTATTTACTTACATACTTACCTTTTAAGTGTTCTGACATACTCCAATGATAGGTCACACTTCTTTTCAATGCATTCATTAACAGTGCATAGAATTAACTGACGAATGATATTTTACCTAATTATTAAGCCTCTTTGTACTCCAGCTGCCATTTTGCATGCCATGTGATAGACGTCTTCCAAAACATTTCGAACAGAGAACTTCTCTTCAAAAATGTAAGCAGCATCTGCACCTCCAGCTAATCCTATGAGAAAACATACACGTCTTAATTAATCATACTTATTCAGTTAAATGTAACTAGCTCCGTAACTACTATCCTCCACAATAGTATTAAACTGTCTCACCCGACAATGTAGCAAGATATCCACAGTGACCTCCCATGGTTTCAATTATAAATACTCTTCGTTTTGTTCCTTGTGCAGACTGCCGTATTCTGTCACATATCTGCAAAGTAACCAAATATTTTGGAAACTTACAATAACTGTATTTAATTTAAGAAAGAAATTTGTAGCCTACCTCTATTATTTCATTCAGTGCAGTGTCACAACCAAGTGCAAATTCTGTTCCTGGAACATTATTACTTATGGTTGAAGGAATAACTGCAATGGGTATACAAAATTCACGGTATACCCTTCTGCTCTCAACTAACTGAAGAGCTGCTTGGAAGGCCTGCACAAAAAATTTATTTTGTAGAATATAAAGATCCAGTAAAATATAATACCATATCAAATAGTTATTTCCATACTGCTACTGTAACAATAAAGGCTTCTCTGCGATAAACTTTGCCATTTGTCTTACAGCTAATATGAATCTTCAATACTTAATATTTGTTAACTGAGTTAATAGCTAAATAACAATCAAAAATTTTCTTGGAAATATCTTCTGGAACTGAAACTTACCAACTGGCTCTTTCTTACATTGATGATTATCTCATTTTTCTTCACTCAGTTCAGTAAAAGAGAGGTTCATCTGTAAAGAAGATTGCATATATGATGCTGCTGCAACCTATTCTTGCGTACTGCTTGAGTGTTTGGCATCCATACCAGGTCAGACTGAAGAAGGACATCAAAGCAAGTCAGAGGCGAGCTGCTAGATTTGTTATGGAAGGGTTCGAACAATATGTAAGTGTTACGGAGATGCACTGGAAAATCAAATGGCAATCCCTGGAGGGAAGGCAACATTCCTCTTGAGGAACACTTTTGAGAAAATTTCGAGAACCAGCATTTGAAGCAGACTGCCACCAGTATATGTCAGGTGTAAGGAACATGAAATTATGGCTCATATTGACGTGCACTGACAGTTGTTTTTCTCTGGCTCTATTTGCGAGTGGAACAGGAGGGGAAATGACAAGTACTGGTACAGGGTACCCCCTGTCATGCGCCATACAGTGGCTTGTGGAGTATCTATGTAGATGCAGGTCATTCCTATATAAAAAGCTGTGCAATGGACACATGTTAGTTGACAACATGCATGGTTTTGTAGGTTGCTCTGTCTTTGATATGGAGGGATTTACCAGAGGCAGGACTGTACCAAGTGATACTGGGTAGGGGCATGGGGCCAGTTTTAGAGTGGAAATAATTGCAAGTGTAGGGTTCTTGGGATGGGGATAATCATCTGGGAATGCCATACAGTTTACAACAATAGTAACATGGGTTCATATTTGGAAAAAGATTAGTGAGTCTGACTAGGGAAAATATGTTAAGCTGTTGCAGGAATTGGACAGTTCTTTTTCACCATGAGTCCAAACCACATTGATAAATCTGTATTAAGCCAGGGGTGCCAGTAGGGGTGATGGGGCTGAACCAGTTCCTGAGTCTTGTAGAACTCCCTCTTCCACATACCCTTGAAAAGTTGCACAAATGACTGAGCCACACTGGTTTCCATAATGGTCCCCCTGACTTGTTTGTAGTTCTGGGCTGCAGTGGCAAATAAGATTTTGGTAAGGATGAAATTAGTTATGGTGATGCACTCAGGTGGCCATTACATCTGGTGTTCCAGGGCTGAGAGGGCATTTGATAGTAGCTGCGAGAGATCCAGATGGGAGAGGGTGGAACTAGATCTGAGATATGTAGGAAATGGTTGGTGCACAAAGAATGGAAGGTTCCTTGTGATGAGTTGGCGACACTGGTCTATCAGGGTCAGAGTGCATTCATTGGGAAATTTTAAGTCAGCTACAATGGGATGGTGAGGCTGGCTGTTTCTATGTCTCTTGAAAAGTAACTAGAGGGTGGCGGTGCATGAAACAGGACTGGTAAGAATTTCTATGGAAATGGTTATGGTTTCTTGTCAGAGACTAGAGATTTTCTGCAGCTCACCATCATTGGAAGGAATGGGGTGATTAGGAACAGTTTTGTATGTCAAGGAGACGAGAAATGCTGATGCCCCCTCTGCTACATGGTCCTCTTAATAAAGTGTTACAGTAGTGGACCTTTCGTCCACATAGAGGATGATGACAAAGTTGATTGCCTTCAGATCACAGATAGCTTGGGGCACAGCTTGAATAATGTTTGTGGTTTGATTTTATATTTTTTAGGAAGGGCTGAAAGGCAACACTGGAAGTGAGGCATTCCTGGAATGCCTGTAATTGTTGGTTTCCTATCCTACTCTGCATACACAGAACATAGTATATGATCACTTGTACTGGTGGTGATGTCAAGACCAGTGAAACAAACAGGCAGTTCTTGCGGTCAATGATGACAGAGTGAATGTTTATCCAGAAATGAAGTCCACAGCATAATGAGAGTCATCATTAAGGTGCATAAAACAGTTCAGGAAGGAATCCAGGTCAGGTCAATCACACTCTTATTAAATGGCACCTACCAACAGTTTCAAGAGGATAGCAAGAAATGATGAACAAATGCTGGATCATGGTATTTACAGACACTCTTGCATTTGTGAATGGGCCCAAGTGACATGCCTCTATGTGAGCATTTATTGAACTTATGGTAATATAAAAATTTGTTGCTTTTTTCCCCTTATGTTGTCCTGTTTGAGTGAGTTTCCTTGTTTAACCATTATTCAGACTCATTTTCTCCAACTCCTTACTGTAATGTAATTTTGTAATATGTCCTCTAAATCATCCATTGAACATGGTATGAACCAGTTAATTAATGATCTGCCATGAGTGTTCTTGGTTAAGTACAAGATCCACTTCAGATACAGTTTTCCTTCTAGATACTTGGCTATTGTAGCTTTGATCTCATAGAAGTCCCACATAAGTAGTTTTCACTGTTATGTACCAGGTGTCACCATAATTTTCTTTCTGTTGCTGTTTGAAACGAATTAAAACTGTATAGAGAAAATCAGAAAATGTATAGTATGCCTTTTAAGTATGTTTCTTGGTCATGTTGTAATCACTATTTTCAGTTTTAGAGCTAGAAGTGTCTTCATTTTCTCATTTGAAATTTCTTTACAACACAGACGGTACATACATCACCAGGGAAATAATATTAGAGTATTCTAATTTTCTAACTGACCTGCCATGAGAACATTTTATCAGACAGATAACATCATGCAGTACCTGGTGCTTTCCTTTTCCTATCTATAGATTAATTTTTCTTCTGTAGCTGTTACTGAAAGAAATTTCCACATTTACTGTTTATTTATGTATGTAAAACTGAAACTATCATGCCTGAATAATGCAAAGTTTCTGCTTAATTTCTGAAACACTTTTTTTTTTACTAACATTTTATCTAGATTGGGTCTGCTTATTGTTAAGTTGAGTAAAGTATTTGCATTCTATGTTTTAACTTTTCTGTTATAACTAAGTCTACATCACTGAAAATGAATGTTTGCTCTAGCACAAGAAAGTTATTTTCATGTAATTTCTTAGACTTTGCTGGCAATTTATTGTCATCTTGTGTTCTACAGGTTTTCCACATCTGTCCAACACAATGTTTTGATGCTAAGTTACAATGTTGAAATATTGTATTGGGAAGATGTGGAACATGAACAGTACACCCAATTCTACAAGATGTGTAGGTTCTTTAAATGGCCTACACATATAAATAAATATTCACGTTATCCCTGTTATATTGTACTGAGGTATGGTTATCTCTGTGGTCTTTTGAGTTAGTGCAATACAGAAATATGTAATTGCACTCTCCCAGTAATGTGTAAATTAAAAGTTACAATATGCAACAGTCTCAAGTTTTCATTCTCCTACCGAGTTACATCCTAATATCTATGCCCAGACATGATGAGACCCTGCATTTTGAAGTGGACATTTTCAGAGAAGAAGTCAACATGAAGAGAATAGTCAATGCATTTATGCCAGCATAGTTGTACATGATTGGGGAGACAAGGTAAGTACCAGACCATACACCATGTCTCAAAGGAATTAATCTTCAAGTAATATTTCAGAACTGCCACAACATTTCTTAACCTGCACACATCCATACCTGCGTGATTCCTGGGCATAGAATTTCAGGTGCAGCTAAATAGTGCAGATTTTCAATTTTCCTCATTGATATAAATAATGCCAACTGGCAGCTAATGTCTTAATTCCTTTGTGTTTTGTTTCATAGCGTCTGCAGGATCAAAATGGTGTCTGTTCTTTCAGATATGTCTGAAAGAATAGACACCATGAAATTGTTTGTTTACTGTTCTGTTAAATATTGCACCAGATACAGTGCAACACCAGTGTGTATGCTGTTCTCATGCATGGGATGTGTAAGTTGTTGTTTGTAAGCACCTGGAAATAACCCTTACTATTTTCAAACAATTGAAAGCTGCTGCAAATAGATGTGTTGGTAGAGGTACTGAAAGTCACATACCAATGATATCAAAGGTACATCAAGTTCTGTCCTATCCTGTGTATACCACCTCTGCAGAAAGTGGTAGGTCTAGGCATCCTGTACAGGAGAGACTGAGACCAGAGAGAACTCAGTATGTTACATCTGTACATTAGCCAACAAATTTGGGGTGCTGGCTTCCACAGAAACTGAAACTGAGCCATTCTCTTGTGCAGTGAATGTACGATGTGCCACCCATCCATAAAGTAAGAGGAAGGACATGCCAATAAATCAGTGTGATGCCCATAGAAACACCAAATGCACTGCACTGTAGGTCACTTGCAAAGGTGAACCTGCCAAACATAACATCAGTGAGGTGCTGAACAGCAACACATTTACATTATGACAAGAACTGAGCTACAAGTCAAACAGCAGACCAATGGAGTGACCACGACTTTCTCCAAATCCTGAAAAATTAAAGGCCTGCTTTTATAGAAGGTAATAAACTATTACAACTGACAAAGAGGTATTTGAGGATGCACAATGCAATCATTCACTGCAAAAAATCAGCTATATCTGCAAAGTGTTAATGGTGTAGTAACTAAAAGTAGAACAAAGTGAAGATGATGTCTTTTCTTTTCTTTTCTGCAGTCAATGGTTGAAGAATGAGCTGTTAATGAATTTCTAGACTATGTTTCCTGCTGATGACAGATATAGGGCATTATTACTGTATGATCCAAGTGCTTTTTTTTTAAACATATTGTTCATTTAATTTAGGAGGAATTAACAATCTTGATTTTTCTGTAATAATGTGAATCTTCCCCAGTTATACAATTTATAGAGAATTTACTACATAAATAACAGGAAACAGTAGATGAACCATTTATTTCCTTAATGTATCTCTCCAATCCAGTTCACTTTACATCCTTACAACAAGTCATGGACAATATTACATTGAAAACTAAGAGAAAGAAATGACAACATCTGGAATCAATATGTCTTGTGACAGGAAGAGAGCTTCACTTAATGCTGAGGAATTTTCTGATCAAGACGTAAACATATACCACAAGCAATAAGGCAAATATTCTTTATTGTGTCATCACAAATGCAAAACATTGGCCACTTGTTGTGACATCAGCCTTTGTTGTGACATCAGTCTCAGGAAAGCTGTTGCAACAAGTAAATGGGGGAGCAGGTCAGCCTCATATGCAATTCTACAGCTTGTTACTAAAATAATGGTAGTGTGGTATTCTGCAATACAGAACCATCAGCATTGGGGTAGATGACTTTGTGTCGTAGCACAAAACTGTGTTTCTGCAGCCTGCTATGTGATGAGATGTGGGTTCCTACCACAACACACCTACCTGGAAATAAAAATATGCCACTCAGATATTAGCACAACTTGGATTCCTGACTTTTGCTAGTGCCATGACAGTCTCCACATCAGTCAAATGTTAGGTCAATCAATTACATCTGCATTGAGCAGCATCAACAACCAAGCAAAGCTGCTGGTGTATGAACCATTAGATAGTGCAGATGGTTCTGGTCCTCAAATTAGTATCACCAAGGTGAAGCTGCCATTGGGGTATCACCTAACATTCTAGCTAGTCTCCAAAGGTCCTCAGTTCACCAAGGCATCTGCCCACCTCTACCAGCTGCTTGGGACTTCTTGCGGTGTACCCAAGTCCAGGCATAAGCTTGCTGGCTATCAATCTATCTCCAGTCTTGTATCAGCAAGGCCACACATATTGCCAACCCTGCTTTTCTGTGACAGCACTCTGCTGCCTTATCACACACATTCACCGCCTCTTAGCTGGCTCCTGGTTGTGGTTCTGAAACTCCCGTATGGGAGCAATGATTAATAAAGGATGTTGTTTTTTTGAGTAAACATTCTTGATTCTACGCTCACTATGGTACCCCAAAGATCTTGCACATGCCATTCTGAGCTGAAAGTGGCCATCCTGCAGCTCACGTATTAGCATAAGTGTCATATGTTCATGCCAGACCATTACGTGTGGTGTCATACCATCATATTTTGCTGACAGAAGATCCAGAGCCTACAAGTGATGTTGCAGATTAACAATCTGCAACATCACTTTGATGTCATGAGTGAAAATGAACTAATTGTGGTATTGGTATTCAAACCTGTCCTGTTCCATTTTTCCTGTGGACACAGGCCTTGCAGTGGATAAACAAGTGGTGGAGCAAGTTACCACCATGTAGCCATATCAGACATTGTAAAATCAGACAATAAAGAGGCGCAAAAACAATATGGAGGAAAGAACAGGGAACAGTTGAGCAATGTGTCATAGGAGGAGGGGGGAATGGGAATTTATTGAAGAAATTGCGGACAGTATTATTAGTAGTAGCACACACACACACACACACACACACACACACACACACACACACACTGGTGATGTCTGAACCATTTCCTGTACCGCAATTTCCCATTTGCCATCCTGAAAAACTGAGTCAGCATCCCTTCATAATGAGTGAGATGTTGAGCTCAGAAAGAGGAAGAGGTGTTAGTATTGTGCTATGCATAGCTTGAGGGTAAGTATTTCTAGAAAGGAAAAAAAGAAGGAAAAAAACATAAAGTAAAGGTGTTATGTGGAATGTTGGATGTTTTATAATCATTATCATTATTATTATTACTAGTATTATTATTATTTATTTGTACAAATTTTTTTATCAAACCCCTACTCTGTTTTATCTAAGTACTCCTTCAATGTATAAAATGTATAGCATAACAGGTACATTTTAGCTGCCTTTTTTAAGAAAAGCGAATTTTTGCCATTTCTTTAATCTCTTTTGGTAATTTATTGTACAGTTTTATTCCTTGGTAGAAAATGCTGTTTTGAGTTTTGTGTTTATTTTTTATTGGTAAATGTAAGTTGATTCTATCTCTTGTTGCATGGTCATGGACAGAGTTTTTTGTTCAGTAATTACCAATGTTAATAATAATAATAATAATAATAATAATAATAATAATCATATTTATTCAACATCGAATAATCAAATACAATCCCTAGAAATAATACAGTTTCAGGACATCATACAGATTATTCTTCTGAATATGTCAGTTTATAAATTACAAACTAAAGATTTGTTTGTATTAATAAATTTTACATTTTGATGCATTTTACATTTGGTAGTATACAATCACAACATTACAAATATTGTTTTTATCAACATTATATTACTTAAAACTATGAGCTTGACATACTTATGAAGCACTTTTCATACAGATATAATACTCATCTAGGCAATAAAAAGGGTTTTCAATTAGAATTCTTTTTAGCTGATCTTTTAATTTGTAAGTAGTAATGGTTGTGAGACTTTTTGGTAGGGTTTTGGCTAACTTCAGCCCAGCATGAAGTGCATTTTTTTTCATATAAAGCTGTTCTGTGGCTATTTACATGGTATCTGAACTTTTGCCTTATATCGTATGATGCTGTAATTTACCGTCTAGTAAGGTCATCCGAAGACCAGTATCAGTTGCAAAGTGATTTAGAAAAGATTGCTGTATGGTGTGGCAGGTGGCAGTTGACGCTAAATAACGAAAAGTGTGAGGTGATCCACATGAGTTCCAAAAGAAATCCGTTGGAATTCGATTACTCGATAAATAGTACAATTCTCAAGGCTGTCAATTCAACTAAGTACCTGGGTGTAAAAATTACGAACAACTTCAGTTGGAAAGACCACATAGATAACATTGTGGGGAAGGCGAGCCAAAGGTTGCGTTTCATTGGCAGGACACTTAGATGATGCAACAAGTCCACTAAAGAGACAGCTTACACTACACTCGTTCGTACTGTGTTAGAATATTGCTGCGCGGTGTGGGATCCTTACCAGGTGGGATTAACGGAGGACATCGAAAGGGTGCAAAAAAGGGCAGCCCGTTTTGTATTATCACGTAATAGGGAAGAGAGTGTGGCAGATATGATACGCGAATTGGGATGGAAGTCATTAAAGCAAAGACGTTTTTCGTCGCGGCGAGATCTATTTACGAAATTTCAGTCACCAACTTTCTCTTCCGAATGTGAAAATATTTTGTTGAGCCCAACCTACATAGGTAGGAATAATCATCAAAATAAAATAAGAGAAATCAGAGCTCGAACAGAAAGGTTTAGGTGTTTGTTTTTTCCGCGCGCTGTTCGGGAGTGGAATGGTAGAGATATAGTATGATTGTGGTTCGATGAACCCTCTGCCAAGCACTTAAATGTGAATTGCAGAGTAGTCATGTAGATGTAGATGTAGATGTACTGGTGCAGGTCACAGTTGAAATTTGGATTTATTGTTTTCACAAGCAATATAACTTTCAATATGTATACACCTATAATGCTAAGCACACCTAATTTTGGGAACAGATTCCGACATGATTCTCAATGTTTGGCACCACTTTTTTCTGTAGTATTAATAATGTGCTTAGATTGGCTTGAGTTGTTGCACCCCATATTTCTACAGCATAGTTTAAATTTGATGAGAATAGGGCATGATAAGCAGTTTTTAGTACACACATGTCCTTACAATATTTGCTAATCATATTTATAGCAAATACATTCTTCGACAGCTTACATGCTAAGGAATAAATATACATGTCCCATTTGAGGCTGTTCTGGGTTGTAATTCCCAAGAACTTTGTCCATTTTTCCTTTTTTACAATGTCATTTCCTATGGATAATTTCATGTCAAATTCTATTTGTTTCCTTGTGTTAAATTCCATCATTGCAGTCTCTGAAGCACTTACATTTAGATGGCTTTCATTAAAATACTTGAATATTTCATTAGTTACACTGTTGCACAGCACCTGCAGGCTCTCATAGTCTTTGTGTTTACACACTATTGATCTGTCACCTGCATACAATATTTTTGTACAGTTAGGAGAATAATACTGTATATCATTAACATAAATCAAGGAAAGAAGGGGTCCCAAGACAGAACCTTGAGGCACTCCATACTTGATATCAGTAATTTTAGATTTGTGAGACCCACTGTTTGTTTTAAGCAAGACAAATTGTTTCCTACTGCTCATATACGATTTTATTAGCCCATAGCCAGTACCTCTGATACCCAGGTTCCACAGCTTGTCAAGTAATATGGTAATGTTGACACAATCAAAAGCTTTTTCTAGATCAAGGAACACTCTAGTTACCTACTCCTTGTTCTCTATCGCTGTTATTATTTTGTCTATTAATTGTGCTGCTGCTACTGAAGTTGACTTGTTTCTCATTAAGCCATTTTGATTTTCAAGTATTAAATTGTGTTCACTCGGGAATGTCAATAGTCTAGTTAAATAACTTTCTCAACTACCTTATAAAATGCAGGTAAGATTGAGATGGGGCGGTAGTTTTCAATTTTAGATTTATCACCTTTCTTGTAAATCGGGATTACTTGTGCTGCCTTTAGACTATCTGGGAAGCAACCAGATGCAATGACTTCATTTACTGCTGTGGCCATGGCATCAGATATGTTGTCTATGCATCTTTTCAGTGTACTAATAGACAATCCATCATAGCCTGCTGATTTTGTATTTTTTAATGACATTACTATGGTTTTGACTTCCTTGCTATTGGTTGGGGCCAAGTATACGCTTTGTTTTATTGGAATGCCTCTATATCTATGCTGAAGATTCTTAAAATGGTCACTGACAAATTTTCCAACAGAAGAAAAGTACTCATTTAAAAATTTGCAATCTGACATTGACATTTCATGATATGCCCTTTATGGTTTATAGTAAATTCACTTGTTGATCTGTCTTTGCAATCCCTAAAGCTATTTATTACTTTCCAAACAGCTAAACCGGTGTTGGTAGAGTTTCTTAACATTGTGGCTACATATTTACTTTTAGCTTCTAGATCTTTATAGTAATCCTGATAGTTCTTAAATTCTACCTTTAGTCTATTATTATTGTTATTATTTATCATTCCATATTGGAAAAGTCTAAGTTTCTCTCTTGCTGTTTTTACTTCATGATTTACCCAGTTATTTTTTTGTATCTTTTTGCAGTCATTTACTGCAAAAGTCATTTCTGGACATGAGACATTGAAGCAATAATAATGAAAAATCACTGAAAGTAATGCTGTTTTTTTCACCCCATTGTTAGCTTTTCAGCAAACTGTTGAAATCTTTAACATTGTCATCATTGGTGATTCTTTTTGTCACATATTGTTTCTCTTTTCTATTCACGTGAAGATTTTCAGCTTCTATCAATACCTGTACTGCGTGGTGGTCAGAAATGGCAAGCTTCAGAACTGATGCACTGCATGAAAAGTGGGACATGTCAGTTATAATGTTGTCAGTGCATGATTTTACACTATTGACCTCTCTAGTGGGCTAGTTTATCAGAAATTTTAAGTTAAAGTGAGCTAGTATTAGCATTAGTTTTTTAGATACAGAGTCATTGGACAGCAAGTCAATGTTTATATCTCCAGTTAGTATTATGTTAACCCAGCCATTTTTATTGCAGTGTTTACTGTCAATGTCAACAAGGAGGTCATTAAGAACATCAAAGAAACTATCTAGGCTACCAGATGGAGGTCTGCATAGGCCTATAATAATTAAGTTCTCTTTCCCCTACTTATAATTAATTGCTGCTAGTTCTATTACACCCTCAATGCTGAAAGCATGTACATCTGTTACACTGTAATTACTACCACTGGCTGCAAAGATAGCTACCCCAGCACCACGTTTCTCTTTTCTACTGAAGGCAGAGCAAAAGATCATGGAATGTGGCTTACATACACTAATTAGCTCATCTGTGTACCAGTGTTCACTTATAACTAAAACATCGGGGTTATAAATTGCTGCAATGGTATCCAACTTGTTGTGCTTATTGCCAAGACTTTGAAAGTTCTGCTGAATTAATTTGAAAGTGAGTTTGCATTGTTGAATGCTTGATGGACGTGTCACCCTACCAGAACCACTTATACATTTATCCCTAAAAAAGAATTATCAGTTGACAGAGTGGGTTTGGTATTTTTCACTATCCATTTATTCAAGTTGGTCTGTTTCCATGTACTGTGAGCCTGGGAAGAATCAGCTTTACCTGGTGTTTTCAGCAGCCATTTGTCCAATGTCGCCTGTCTATACCCATTCCTGCAGTCTTCTTGTGTTGTGGAGCACTCATTCTTCGAATGTGTGTGTTTTGAGAATACGTTGTTCCTAGCATTTGCAACGATTTCACAAATAATTATGTGTATAACTGACTGTCAAATGTATTCACAACGAGCAGTTAAAATCACCAGTGTTTTGAACAGATCTTTACAATGAGCATGACTAGTATTTTTGGTTATTATTCTTATGACTCTTTTCTGGAGTTTGAAAATTGTGTTCATATTTTGTGCATTTGTTCCCCAAAAAAGAATGCCATAGCTAAGAACTGAGTGTACATATGAATAAAATGTAACTAAAAGACACTGCATGTTACACACTGATGATAGGATTCTAAGGCCATAACAAGCTGATGACATTCTGTTCACAAGTACCTTTGTGTGTTCACACCATTTCATCTGAGAATCAATATTCATTCCTAGAAATTCTGCATTTGTTACACAGTCTATAGAGGTGCCATCTACATTTAATTTAACATTTTAATTTTTCCTCTTCAAACTGAAATTCATGGCATTAGTTTTCTTTGTGTTCAATGTCACTTTATTGCTTATTGACCAATCATAAACTTCCTTGAGAGTTTCATTTGCTTTCTCGGCAAGGAGTTCTCTTGTTTTCTCAGTGACTATAATACTGCTGTCATCAGTGAAGAGAATTTTTTCACCGAGAGTAACACTAGTGGGAAAGTCATTGATGTATATCAGGAATAATATTGCTCTAAAGCTGAATGTTACTATGTACTAGTTGATGGAAAGCAATGATACCATAAGCATCCTTCTGAATGAGGACAGAACAGAGGGAATTACAAACATATATTTTTGTGGCAGTTGTCACATAATATGTCAAAAACATATGGACAAAATTTCCTAAGTGCTACCTGAAGGCATAGCAACTAAAACAGTGTAGGGGTAGATAGATGCTGTAACCAATGTTTAGCATAGGTCTTAAATATTAGAGGTGTAGAGAAAAGGATCATAGATGGTGGAAAAGCAGAGAGTCCCAACGTGAGAAATGTGAAAAAATGGTGCTTCCAGAATGCGACTGCAGGCAAAACCCTAACATGGGGAATGATATGTGTACACGGAGTGGGAATAGTAATTCACTGTTTAACAGCATTTGGGCATTTGGGGAGGGGGCGGGGGGTTTGCTCCAGAGTCACTGCATGGTGCCACCAGTGAGAGAAGTGTAAGTTTTTATTGTACATGGGTTCACAGGTGTCTATGGCAAGTTTGGACATCATGGAGAATACGAGATTGGGCCCACCATGATGTAAGTTAACTGGTGTGAGTCAAAATGATGTGTGCTCACTGGCATCAGCAGTATGGAGGTTTTGCTTTGGTATAAGAAATTTCCGTGTTTGTATGGCAGTCTTGCCTCATTTTGGTGAGGGTGACTGTGCAATCTTAGGGTTAAATTTCCTGCTTAAACACCATGTTAAAATTGATTTACAATAGTGCATAGTGGAGCTGGATGGTATACCATTCCTTGAAAAATGTCACATTACTGCCTTTAATGTCTGGTAAAATACTTTATTTGTATAACCAGTTTCAGTTGTCTGACCATTATCAAGTTCATAAAAATATTCATAGCATCAAGTTAGGAAAAATGTAAAATCATAATTATCAAGTGATAAAACCATGAAAATATTGTCTGTTCAAAAAATTCCAGAACGTTGGTAATTTTGCACCAGTGGTATGTTGAGGCATAATGTGATTGGCATCTATGCATGTTTAATGTGTAATTACCAGAAGTTTCATTGTTGTACATTGTGCTTCACAGTTTGTGAATTTCGAGGTGGCAGAGTTAAAGCAGCAACTTGTCTGCATTAAATTTTGCATGAAACTCAAGGATACTTTTAGAGAGACACACCAAATGATACAGGAAGCCTACAGTGATGTGTGCTTATGCTGTACTCTGTGTTATGAATGGTTCATATGATTTAAAATTCCCAGGCAGAAGTTAAAGATGACCCTTGTTCAGGACACCCTTCAATATCTATCAATGAGACACATCAGGAACATCAATGAAATTTTGCATGCCAATTGAAGACTGACCATCCAAGAGATCACAGAAGAATGTAACATTTCAGTTGGATCACATCATGAATTCCTGACACAGGATCTTAGAATGCATTGTGTTGCCACCAGATTCATCCCACAGCTCGTAAGTCAAGAGCAGGAAGACCTTCGCCTCACAATATATGAAGAGCCTTTGAGTCGCACAGATAAGAACAAGATGTTCCTTAAGAGAATCATAATTAGTAATGAGACATGAGTCTACGGTTATGATGTTGAGACCAAGGTTCAGTCTTCACAAAGGGTCAGGAAAGGTTCTACAATATCAAAAAATGCTCATCAGGTCAGGTCAGCTATCAAAGCCGTGCTGATAGTTTTCTTTGACTTTGAAGGACGAATTCATCATGAACTCATGCTAATGAGTTCATCATGAACTCATGCTACAGGGACAAACTGTTAATCGATGGTACTATCAGGACATGCTGCAATTCCTGCAAGAAAATGTGAGAAGGAAATGGCCTGAAATGTGAGACACTTCATGGCTCTTGCATCATGATAACAAACCTGTGCATCCATCCCTGTTGTTCTGACTACCGCACAAAAAATGAAATCACTGTGCTACCTCATCCTCTGTATTCTCCAGCCCTGGCCCCTGTGGACTTTTTCATTTCCAAAACTGAAAAGCCTGTTGAAATGATGAAGATTTGCAACAATAGATGAGATACAAGAAAATTTGCAGATTGTGCTTCCTGCAATCCTGCAAGAGGGGTACCAAGACTGCTTCCAGAAGTGGAAACGGCATTTGGGAGCAGTGTATTTGTTGTGGAGGGGAGTATTTTGAAGGAGACCATGCACAATAATTGAAAGGTAAGCACAGAAAAATTTTGTGGCTATAGATCCAGAATTTTTTGTACACTTTTATCATATTGTAATATGAATTATGGTGTGAATCTATAAAAACTGTGCTCGGGAATGTATACACTCAGATGTTTTAACATGAATGTATGCACACTCTAATACAGCTCTTATAAACTGATGACATAATTTATATTATGATATGATAACAGTGCATTATTCACGATTTTATCACCTGATGATAATGATCTTATATTTTGCTTAATGTGAGGCTGTAAGTACTTTATGAACCTCATGATGGTCAGACAAATGAAACTGGTTGTATAAATAAAGGATTTTACCACAGCTCAATGTGGGAATATGGCATTTTTCAAATACAGAAGAGCTGTGGGGCACCATCTCCTGGAAGTATATCATTACATTTAGGTAACATGGCCTAGAATATTGAACTGCCATAAAGCATGCCCTAGATATGGTGAAAGGCAATTTATATGCATATATTGTCTCTTAGAATTGACTCGTGAGTTGAACTAACTTGAGCTACGGAGTAACAACCGTGGGCAAGCATAGGAACCAATCTGTTGGTAAACATATTAGTGTAGTAGAGCCACAAAGGAAAAGATTAATTCGATAAAGTAATGCCTTTCATACACATGATTTTGGAATGTTTAAGGGAGTTAGGCAATGGGTAAGTCATACAAACATCAGGATAAATAACTCTGGTGGTGCAGACATGAAATTGTCCAAACAGCTGACCATTATCAGATTGGAGATTTTGCAGGGAGGTGATTTAGATATGGGGCTGGAGAAGGCACTGATGGCGGAGGGCTTGGGTCACTTTGCAGTAGTGCCAGTTGAATCTACCAGTACATTGTGTTTTACTAGGCATGGCCTGCATCTCAATAGATTTGAGAAGCAGAGGCTGGCAAAGCTTATAGGTGACAGTGTTGTGGATGGTGGTGGGATCACTCATGGAAAATTTCCTCCAGTAGTTTGTGTTAGAGCTGCACCTTTTTTTAGATTGAAGTCAGCTAATAGGTATAACTGCTTAAAGGAAGTCCCTCCAACAAAGGAATCACCTTCAGAGGAGGTATCCAAGTAGAGAAGGAATCATTTCATCAAAACATAAGAGGTATTAGAGATAAAGTTAGTGAACTGCTTACAGATGTTGGCTCTGACATTATTGGTATATCAGAGCACTACTTAAATTATTTGACAATTCAGTGGCTTCCTTTACCAGGATATAGATTAGTTGGCTGTTTTTCAAGGAGTTCTTTGCAGAGTGGGAAAGTGGCTCTGTACGTAAAAAAAAAGTATTCCCTTTGAGTCCACAGATGTATCACAGCACTGCACTGAACAGCAACAGTTGTGCAACAACAGCTGAATTTAGTGAAACTAAACTTCTAATTATTGTTGTTATAGTTCTCCTAACTCTGACCTCCGAGCATTTCTGCTCAAGTTAGAGAGGGTTCTTGGTTCACATTATACGAAGTACCAAAAATTAGTTATATGTCATGACTTCAATATTAATTTTGTATATGATTGTGCAAGGAAAAGGAAAAACCAGTGTGAAAGGAAAAGGAAAAACCAGGTTGCAGGGGAACAGTAGCACAGCCACAGACAATATTTTTATTCATTCTTCATTACTAGATGGGTATTCTGTTAGTAAAAGAGTGAATGGCCTTTCAGACCATGATGCACAAATTTTAACACTAAAAGGCTTTTGTACTCAAACAAATGTTATATATAATTGCAAATTATGTAGGGAAGCTAATCCAATGGCAACAGAAAGATTTTTAAACCTCATTAAGGAACAAGAGTGGCAGGATGTATATAGTGCCAATAACACAGATGTGCACCAGTGTTAGTCTTAGTCATAGAAAAGGGGAATTTTGTGAAAATTAAGTAAAGGCGCGGTTGGGGAATGAAGTCTGGGGCCACTGACAGTGTGTAATAATAGTCGGCAGCCAGTAGACCAAGCAGAGTAAACAGGGCACGGAGCTGAAACAGCATTATTGCACGCACGATGTGTTTAGTGTGAAGAAACACCGAGGCAGGGAACTGTAGCGTTGCTTGAAGTTATTGCGATGTATGAGGTGGGGACACTAGGCCAGAGCCAGGAGGGTGAGGTGTAAATGGCTGACGTATGGGAATTTATCCCTGCCATAGTTTCTGTCTCTCTCTGACACTACATCAGAAGTGAGGGGAAAAGCAGTATAAATAGATGGGCAATTTTAGCTAGAGACAAGTGTATGTTAGGTTAGTCGAGAGTTGGGTTGGACTTGTGCTGGTCTACACTTATAGGGGCCAGTTTGGCAGCGATGTTGTAAATATTCTGTGTAAACCTGTACTTTATTTCTATGTACTTGTTCGGGCTGTATTCCGGCTTCGGGGACACAACACCAGGGCGGGACAGAATGGCAGCAGCGTACTTGGAGATGCACAGTCTACCTGAAGGAGGGCAGTGACAGCTGTCTGCAGCAGGTCCATGATGAGCCACGTTTACTTCCCACTTGGTGTACTGGGGTCTGGGCGAGGCATGCACTTCAGGAGACGCAGCAGCGCAGTGGCAGCACAAGAGTCAGCGGCAGGTGTTGCCATCCGGCAAGCACCACTAGCAGCAAGTTGCGGCACAGCATCCAGGAGGTCACAGGTTCAAGTCCGGTCCTGTCCTGGGAGCAGCGGCAGTCTGAGGGCCATGGGTGACCAGTACAACCACCTTTGGTCGGACAGAACAGGCCAAACAGGATGGAGGGCGGTGGGGACCAGGGACTGTAACAGTCTCCGGAATCACGGAAGGAACGGTGCCAGTCGCTACGCCTCAGCGAGCGGCAACTGGGTGAGCACAGCTTACTTCCATCGTTGGGTGGCCTTGATGACTGCAGCAGCGGTGTCGGCAGTTCAGGAGTGCTGAGGTGGCCGGACACGCGGAACAGCGCGCAGACCGCGTGCCGACATTACGCTTCTGTAAACTAGCTGAATAAAGCAATGCTTCCAAATACCGCTGTATCACTCTGCACTGCCCCTTGATGCTATTGAACTTGCTCGGTCTCCTGATGAAAAGAGATGCGGTGGGTCCCGGCTTCAACTCGGCCACCTGGAGTCTCGGGTTCGACCATCAACGCCCCACAACAGATGACAAATATAATGCTTTCCTTAACATATTTCTCATGCTCTTTGAGAGTTGCTTTCTGCTAGAACATTCTAAACAGGGTACTAACAGTAAAAGGCAGTGTGGGTGGCTGACTATTGGGATGATATCACATAGAAAAAAGCAGGAATTATATCAAAATGTTGGAAGTAGTCACAATCAAACTACAGTAGCCCATTACACACAGTATTGTAAGTTGCTTCAAAATACTATTAGGAAGACAAAGAGTATGTGATGCAAAAATAGAATAACTGATTCAAAGGCTAAAATTAAAACCATATGGTCAGGAGAGGACATACCACCTTAGACGTGAAAATAGTAGTTCCAAGGTTCACTAGCTTGCCATAAGATGCAGCAAGTTCATACACTACATGATCAAAAGTATACGGACACCTGGCTGAAAATGACTTGCAAGTTTGTGGTGCCCTCCATCAGTAATGCTGGAATTCAATATGGTGTTGGCCCACCTTAGCCTTGATGACAGATTCCAGTCCTGCACGCATGCATTCAGTCAGGTGCTGGAAGGTTTCTTGGCAAGTGGCAGCCCATTCTTCATGGAGTGCTCCACTGAGGACAGGTATTGATGTCAGTGGGTGAGGCGTAGCATGAAGTCGGCGTTCCAAAACATACCAAAGATATTCTACAGCATTCAGGTCAGGACTCTGTGCAGGCCAGTCCATAACAGGGATGTTGTTGTTGTGTAACCACTCTGTATACTTTTGATCACATAGTGTATGAATTAATACATGAACAGTGCCCATCATGCTATGAAAAGCAAATGAGATGTTCTTTGAAATTAATTTCATGGCTAGCACTGATCATTGATGGAACATCTTGATGCAGCTTGTTTGATGTATATTTGAGAAGTCAATATGTATGTTATAATTCAGCTTCATACCTTTTTTGGTTGAAGTTTAAAATGTAATGTAGCTTTTGTTATTTATGTGCAAGATCTGGAGAAGAAGAAATATTAGAAAATGAATAAAAGGTAAAGGACAGCTGAATTATTAATATGCCATGACCATACATGTCACTGTTTTGGATAAGACTACATGTATGAGGTACATAGACATCCAGATTGATAACAAAGTGAAGTGGCACCAGCACATGAATGACTTCCACTTAGAAATCTCTCTCAGTTACATTGAGCTGTGAATGGAATGGTCAAGATACTTTGAGTACTCTCACTGAATGCTGTCAAAGAGGTACATCTTGTGAGGCATGCAGCTGAGATCACAAAGCAAGAAGTTTGCAATAAGAACACTATGTGAAGTGGTTAACGAAAAATACTTGCAAGAGTTCTTCAGACAGTTGCAGTGAAAAAGAAGAGTGAATTTAGGACAGGGCAATTAACAGTCACAATCCTTCCAAGATAAAGGTGCCCTTACATCAATAATATATACATTCAACAACAGAAAATATATTTTTATTTAAAATTAGAGAGCAGTTTTAAAAATTATAAAAATTTAAAAATTATAATGTGTTAAAAATGCTTGCTGTGCACCTCTGTACGTTTTTGCACTCATGAAATCACATTCAGACTTTATGTAGAACTGTAACAGCTGGTCTATTTTTTCAGGGTATCTTCATACTGGAAGTATGTTACTTCAATGAAATGTGCAATCTGCTAGAATGAGAAATTGTCTCTATCAAAGGGAATGCTCATCATAATGTCGTATTTTTCACAGAGTTGGAATTATATTGATAATGTTTGTTATTGTCATTATAGCATCTCTCACAATTTTGCAGATTTGGTCATCAGTTGGATGTTGTCTTGTCCAATGTATGGCTCTCAGAACCAAACTAGATCATCTTCCAAGACCTCACCCAGATTACTGATTTTGCTCAAAAACAATGTTTCTTTATCAAACATAACTGAGTAGCACTTAATTAGCTTACGTAAGTTTTGCAGCATAATACATATAAAAAAAACATATAGTCATGGCCTCAATTTGTTAAGGTCATTTCTAACATGAACCATTACAAACTGTCTCTCCTACCAAATATGAAGTAGTTTTGCCTGTTCAACAAATGAAATGTGCAAACACTACCTAATACTACTAAATAAAGCTCATATGCAACAACTACATGGATAAATAACATTGTTCAATGAGATATAAGCACTGCTCTGCCTTCTAGCTCTATAGAGTTATACAAATGGGAAATTACAATTATGGAGTCTTGTGATAATGAATGAATGTCGTGTGACTAGGTCCTCCCGTCAGGTAGACTGGTCACCAGGTGCAAGTCTTTCGATTTGACACCACTTCAGCGACTTGCACGTTGATAGGGATGAAATGATGATGATAGGGACAACACAACACCTAGTCCCTGAGCAGAGAAAATCTCCAACCCAGTCGGGAATCGAACCCTGGGCCACAGGGTTGACATTCTGTCATGCTGACCACACACCTACCGGGTGCGGACTTGTGATAATGAGTAATAACTATTATTCTATATAATTTTCCTACTCACACATATAAATGATGGACAATATGCCTTGGGATATAGCTGGGAGTCAACTACAATCTACCTTGCAAACCAAACTATTTTGTCAGTTTACTTTCATATTCCTGTTAATATAAAACCATACATAAACAGAAAGTTGACCTACTTCTTTGCATAGTATCCGTTTTGCTGTAGTTACCAATATTTCAGTTGACTTAATTAATTCTCAAGAGTGTCTTAATGACATGCACTAGCTATGAGATTTTTCTCCTATCATGAGGGTAGCATATTACCTTAACTGTACAAAACAGCCTAATTTACATTACCTCAAAGCCTCCAATTATCAGCAAACCCTGTATGCCAAATTTCCGTAGCTGCTCTGCAATTTTTGGTAGCCGACGTCCTGGTAACGTACGCTTAGCACCAAGAATGGCTCCTCCAAGTGGCACCCAGCCTCTCACATCTGGCCACTCAAGCTTACGAAACTGTCAACATATAATGAACTGAATGTCACCACTCAACTCTATGAATAGCAAAATATAAAAAATAGAAAGTGGAAAATAGAAGAAGAGAGGAAGAATGTCACCTCACCCAGAAAACAGATTTAAAGTAACAACGATTCTTACACACTACTTAACTGTCAAATACAAGTGTCAGTTCCAGCACCTGGAAATACCCTTCAGCTTTTCACCATTCAACATATGGTAAAACTGGCAAAGGTCATATGCATGGAATAGTAACTCAAAGTGCCTAGACACAGCAGAATTCATAAATAAAATAAAATGTTATGTTGATCGTGATATGTCTGCCTCTATGGTAACCTGTTAACTTATATAACTGCAGCTTAAGTGTTGCTAATGGTTTTTGTTGGTGGAAGGATTGAAGGCAGATCAACTCAGTCTTCTGAGGAAAAATATGGAGCTAATTATTGATGCAGTATTAACGTAGGTAACAACTGGGAGCTCATTGTGCTTCTTCCATTTGAAAGTAGTCTCTCTAATCTCAAAATCAGATAATTAAAAACCAAACAAACAGAAAAATTTTATGGGCCTCTCAGGATTGTTCTCTTATAACACCTTACACAACTTTCCTTATAAATTAATTACATTACTTCCTAACACACTCTAGAATAATACATACAGACAAATCTACTGTGGTTCCTGTGTGTTTTAAGTGGAGTTAAATCCTGCTTTCTTGAAACAGTTAAAAATAGATAAAGAAGTCAGATCCATCCATGCTTCAGCTACACAGTCCTTAGCATCCAAAATTGTTACAGTCATAGATTTTAGGTTCATGCCATTATCATGCATAAATACAGCCTTCTGGACAAGTATTTTGTTTATTTCCATTAAATCAATGGATTATGCCCACATCTAATGGTTGAAGATCACTCATGCAATTAGGAGGCAGAAACACTGACTTAATATTTCTGAGCTCAGATTATCAGGATTTGCTGGACATGTGTTAAGTAGTAGCACTACTGCTCTATTTTTTGCCCCCATTTTGGCATCCAATGCATGCATGGTGGATGTGAAGATGGAACTGGTCATCCATGCAGTGCTGTTGGAATCATAATTAGTGAGCAGAGTTCTCAAATTTTTTAAATACCTTGACTTTTTAAATTTACCAGTTACCAAAAGAGGTAATTTTTCAGCACTGACCACAAGTAAAATGGTTATCCTCTGCTTACTCAGTTTCACACCATGGAATTTCTTACAAGGTCTGCACAGCCAGCCAGGGTAGACATTCATAGGAGTGGACCAATGACAGAATGCCCATGTCATACAAACATCCCTGCAACCAAAGAAATTGGTGCAAATGCAGATGATTTCAAGATGTGCTCTGCTCCCTACTGAAAGCAGCCAAAGAATTGCTCCAAACTCTCCTGCACATCCTTGTGACAGCAGTGCAGTCAGTCATTGTGGGCAATCACCAACAGGCAAGATCAGTGTGCTATACCTAATGCAATCCACAGATTAACAGTATGCGCGTTTCCTGCATACAGTATATGCCCCCAGATCAGACAGTTTTGGCAGTTCCTACGTCATGAGGCAGTTGACATCTGCCCCATCCAGGAAACTTTCCTGAAATATGGCACATATGTGAGGGCAGCAAATTTCATTTGCCAGCAAAATGATAGGCTAGCAGTGGGAGGAAGTATTGCCGTTTACATTAAGATGTCCCTCAAGCACCACATTGTGCAGCTACCACAGATTCTCACAGCTGTGGCCACTGTAGTCGCAGTAGAAATATAATCAGGCCAGAACACTTCTATTCCTATATACTGGACATCTGGGCGCCTTCTAGACCCTAGAGATTCTGAAGCACTGCTGTTTCTCTGTGGTAAACTCTTTATTGTGGGAGACTTCAAAGCAAAATATGCAGAATGGTGGTGGTGGTAAGTCCCTATGGGACCTAACTGCTGAGGTCATCGGTCCCTAGCCTGACACGCTACTTAATCTAAATTAAACTAACTTATGCTAAGGACAACACACACACACACACACACACACACACATGACTGAGGGAGGACTTGAAACTCCAACGGGGAGGGGGGGGGGGGGGGGAGGAGCTGTGTGAAAAATGGCAAGGCACCTCAGACTGCGCGGCTACCCCTTGCAGATGCAGAATGGTACTCCAGGATTACAAACACAAGTGGTCACTGCCAGCTACATATAGCTTGACAGCACAATGCCGTAGTTCTTTGGTGGTATGATTCCACACACTACCCTAGTAATGTCTGTTACCATCCTCACGTGCTCAATATCACAGTAGCGAGAGGAGTCGGACACCTCACTACAGCAATGAGTAAGAGTGGCTCTTTCATCTGACCACCTACCGGTCAATTTTGACATGGGTCTTGAAGGTATGGAGGCACATAAAAGATACCAGCAGCTAGGAAAGGTGAACTTGGAAGAGTGGGAAGAGAGTCTACTCTCTTGGTGTTATCCCAGATCCGAATGTCATTGGCGCAGACAACATACTGCACCAGCTCACAGCAGAAACGCCATGAGATGAAGACACTGACACTCTGTGGCATTATGGTATATCTGGCACTGATGAACACTGCTAGAACATGCATCCACAGTGGAGGAAATGCAGCCAACTGCCACATACATAGCTCCAAGGAGCATCCGAGGTAGAACCGTGCGACTCGCCTTGCACCTTCCTCGAAACTACCCAACTAAGACCTTGCATGATGAAATGGATGTCGCCATGATTAGGGCCTGTATAAAACAGACTGCCCAACAGTTCTACAAGACATCATGGCAGTCTGATAATAGGTTAATTTTGAGTCTGGGAAACTAGTGAAACAGAAGTAGGACCACTAGGTGGCCCAGCCTGCTAAGGCAGTGAGCTAGGAGTTTTAAAACAATGTATCACAGTAAGACTATACCAAGCCATTAGGAAAAAAACATACTCTAAGGAAGTGCAGGAACAGTTTCAAAACTTAAGACTGCACAAACAAGACAGTCAGGACTGTCTTTTTAGGAAAAGAACAAAATGGAGAAGAGTAGAATAACACAGTAGACAATGAAGTTTTTCAAAAAACCACATGGTAAAATACTCTCCTCTTTGCATGCTATCATTTGCCAAAATCTCATTCCTATGCCTCAAACCATTTATGAAATATGAGGAATATTGTGGATATTTCACTCTGGTTTTATCACTGGTGTGGTGTGATCGCAAATGAGTGTAAAATGTCAGATCACTTTTCTTGAAATTGGTGGTAGGTAGAGACCTCCACCCATGTCTAAAGAAAAATTCAGTATATTAGCTAATTTTGTATGCAGGCCACTTATTATGTAATATACACCAAACACAAGATCATAGTGACCCCTATTTTCTTTGCAAACCTTTTTCAAATTTAGCACAGTGTCTTACTTCCACATAAATATAACAATAACTATGGCCATTAACAACATGGTGGGCACATCACAACGAACCTGTCATATAAAGCTTCAAGTACAGGAAAAACCATTTTTTTTACCCAGTACCTTCTGTAAAATCATTTGAGAAAGACAGCAGGGGGTCCACCTCAATTCTGTCATTGCCAACCCACTGAAAGGTGGCAAAACACAATCAGGATCCACTTCTGAACAAACACAGGAACTCACCAGCACTTTGGATGAAAAATGGTCACAGCACATCAGCTGCAGTATCCTGTGCTGTCTCTACTAGGCACGCATTCTTAGATTGGTATGACCTGATGTCAGATGTAAACTTTCCTCCTCAAGATGCTCTGCAACATGATGACAACTTCCACCCTCTTTCTCACCCAGGACATCCCTGAGCCAAGTGACCTCCTTGTTGGCAACAAGCTGTAGATTCCATGCCTCTTGTTCTCTATCTACAAAGACTGCTAACTTTAGTTTCTTAAACAGTACTGTGTTACATGTTTTATTTACCTGAACTTTATAATGGTTATCAATAATAATTCTGCCATTAGAGCACAAATATCTTTTTAATGTGGTTCCACAAAAAACTTTTGCTTCCATGTTTTATTTATGCATTGGACATGATCAGAGCAAAGAAGAAAACACTCCTTTGTATGTGTTAGCACTCAGCAACTGCCTTCATGACAATCACAAAGCCAGTGGCTGAGCGCTGAAACACAAAAACATATGTGTAGGTTTCTCTCTTCATTGCAAATCAGCAAAGAATTACCTACTCCATGAAACCTTGATTTAAGTGATCACTGCTCTTTTTCTCATGTCAGTCTTCACATGGTACTTGCTGTATGAAATGCAATGTCAATCAGTATTTGTCCAAATACTGGTGTGATGCATTTCTTCATGTTAGTCTATGCTGTACAAATGTATTCATCTCTGCATAGTTATTGCAACCCACATTCTTGGCATGTCTCTGTAACTTTCTAACGCTACAGTTCCCTCCTTTAACACATTAACTATTCCTTGGTGCTCCCGGATGTGTACTATCAACCTTTACCTCCTTGTAATCAACTGTCAGATTTACCATTACATACCCTATCAGGAACCATATATATTCCATGTACATGTTTCTCTTTCAAGATTACTATTGCAATAACTTTGTTATAACAGTGTGGTCAGCTACGTATGCTTAACTAGACAAGCAAAGCATAACAGAAAACAACTTTCACCACAAGCTAAAACAACTGAAGACATTGAATGATGAATAAAAAATTACAGAAACACAAAATTTCTGAAAATAACTCCTGTAACTATGTGCTGTCAGCATAGCAATTGTTTGCACTGCTGAAGATCACTTAACCTATAACTTTCAGTTAAAAAAAGATTGCAAATATTAATTTAAAGATTTTGATTCTGAGATAGAGGCATCACATTTATATCCTGCCTTCACCTATTGTATCTCGTTGCAGTACCTTTGTAGAAGACTTAACAACTCACAAAGATACCAGTACTGTTAATCAAAAATAGTATCTCTTTGATAATATAATTGGATAGATAAAAAAGCTGCTCATGAAGGGGTGGCAGGAAAAGATACACAAGAAAGTTATGGTACCATGCAAGCTTCTGGAGCTGAAGGGGAAGGAAGAGGGATGAAGGAAAAGGATTGTTGAGGTACTGGAAGTGGGGGGAGTTGTGGAAAACTCATCTGGAAGCCTGTGTCAGAGGAGGCCTATTGAATGAGATGAGAAGGAAAGACTGATTGCTGAGGACTGCACTGGATGTGACTGAAGAACCTGAGAGCTCAAAGATGGAAGATGGGGTAGTTCTTTTCCAGAAATGCTGAGACTACAGAAAGTAACATAAATTTAGTACAAGTGGGTGCCAAGAATCAAAAACATGTTGTGACATCTGTTCCCACCTTCAGAGTTCTGAGAAACTGGTGTCAGGTGGAGAATCCAGATGGCACATGTGGTTAAGCAGGCCCCAAGCTGTCATGGCATGTTCTGGAACAGGACATTGTGCTTCACCCATATATACCCACTGTCTAAGCCCATTCATCCTAAGTGATAACTTGCCATTTCCACAACTTTTATGTGTTTACACCTACAGCCACTTGGCGAGAAGATGTTTTTTATATCTAGTTATGGTAAAATATCAACAAAAATAATCAATTTTTGAAAATATAATATAATTGGATAGTTTAAAAATCTACTCACCAAGCAGGGGCAGGAGAAAAAAAACATACAAAAGTTACTGAAATGTGCAAGCTTTCACATTCAGTGACAACTTCTTTTGGCAAAAAAGTTGAAGGGAATGGAAAAAGGATGAAGGAACAGGACTGATGACATTTAAGAAATGGAGAGGCCTGGGGTTCACGGCAACTTTTCCATAACTCTTCCCATTTCCTAAATCTTGCCAGTCCTTTTTCTTCATCCCTCTTCCTATCCCTTCACCCTTTCTCCAGAAGATGCAGGCACTTTTATGTTTTTTCTCCTGCCACTGCTTGGTCAGTTGATTATTTTATCACTCCAATTATACAGTAATGTTTACAGTTATTCTATGGAAGAGACTTCAAAAATGAATTTTTGTAAAGACAAAATATTTAACGATTTGCGCTCAATGGTTATCTGTTTTTTTATTTCAGTACTGTAATGAATTTTTCCATTTCCTGCATTATGAGATACATTGCTGGTGATCTTCACAAAATCGAGGTAACAGGTATGAAAATGAGGGTAAAAAGGACTGCTAAAATCACAATACTACATGTGATCAAACCACAATGATTAATGAATGTTGTCTTGTCAAGTAGAACTACTATGTAATGGATATTTGGCTCAAAAGTACTAAACATTTAGTTAATACTACTGTCTTTATACTAACATTTCCTGATTCCAATCCTTCAACTCCATTTTGGATGCCATATGTAGTTACACCTTTATACACATTGCACCTTACAAATGACCTGACGGCTGCATTCATTCCACAGGCTGGAGCTCCAACATGCATTACAGCCATGATAAATGACTGTTCACAGGAGAGATGTTTACACATTAGTCTTCCTTCAACAGCAACATAAGTAAGATTTGAAATGAAAATTTAAACAGAAATATTGTTACTAAATTTAATGGTCATAACAGAATATTTAATTTGTTTCATATTAATTTCATAAACCATTTTGAATTGGTATTTCATAACTAATAACAAAAATTATAATAATAAATAATCAAATAAAAGGTGCTGATTTAAACTGTAATTTCTGAACACAATGAAGATGTTTACAGCTTACAGCATGCTGGAATAGCTGTGGGTCAGCAATTTCAGTTCATTAGTACAACAAAATGCCAGAACAAATTTTAAAATGTTACTTTTTTATTCATTCAATGACTAGTTTCAGGCTGAGCCTCTTTTCAAATTATCATAACAGAGTCAAATACCATTTTTGACTAAGTTACAACAATTTGAAAATGGGTCTCGGCCTAAAACTAGTCATTGAGTGGATAAAAAAAGTAGAATTTGCAGTTTTGGACTGGGTTTTTGTTGTACTGACAACATAGATGTGTTTGAACATTATATCAGTTTTTGACTTTCGTATTTAATAGGCATTTCTAGTAACTTAGTAGAAGACAATAACAATTGCTGTTCACTCAAATGATCCCAGACACATAATTGATAGTTTTTTCCCTGTTATTACATGTAATAAAGAACCTAAATGAAAGTGAGAATTTGCCTACATCCAGGAAGGTTGGCACTTGTAAAAAGTAAGAAATCCAGATTTGAATTTTGGTCCCATCACAAAATTTCATTTGTCACTTCAGGGAGAAATAAATGTAATTAGGTTATGTTAGATCAAATACATCATTCATTTCCTAGAGCCATTATGAGGAATCCTCAATGATGTGAGACATGTCCGGTATGAATGATGTATATCATACTATTGATGCCTCTACATGGTAAAAAGTGAAGGACTGTCAAACCCGGAAAATGTACCAGGTTCAGATGACAGTTATCTGTCATCTCACGGCAACACTGACATGTGGTGCTGCTCCATTATACTGAAACCAGAGATTACTGCACACAACCAATATCCAAGTTATTTATGTGTGATAACCAGCATCTCATAAAGAAAACAAAAATAATCTGTGCTCCACCAGAAGGCTATAGTCAAGTCGATGTAAGAAGATCCCTGACAGCTAGCAGTGCTGTTGCCTATTTTCAACTGTGAAGTGCAAACAGCTGCAAGTGAAAACAGTAACTGTCTATAGAGCTGTGACAACAGTGAAACATCATTACAGAGACGTTTACAAAGTTTCATAAAGTGACTGATTGAGGTAAACTTTTGCTCCCAGCCCACTGCAACAGTTAGGTATCAACTTACGCTGTCTTGATTATAAGCATGGTCCTGATTATAAGTATGGTCCTATTGGAGTTGAAATGCCCTTAATTTTAACTGACCTTGGAACTAATTTACCAAGCAAATTATAGGGGGTTTAATGTGTACTGCAAACTCTGAATCACTGAGCAACTTGCCATTTTTCAATAATACAGAAAACCTTAGTAATTCCAGGTAATTGGGGCCAAGTAGAGCTTGCATTTCGGAAAACTCCAATTACACAAGAGTGACAATTTTAAAGACCTTTTATTTAAAAATAGATTCATAACTTGATGTTCATATTAATACTACAGTAAAAATTTATTTCATCAGTTACAGTATTAATAAGAGTTGGTTTTAGAAGTAATGTTCTAGTAGAAACTCAAACATTTACTGTAAACACATATGTATTGCATGAACTTCTATACAACTGTTACTACTGTACATATTTTTCTTTCAGAAAATAGAATCAACTGTATTTTATTTTGTGAAGGATTCTTAGCAGCATAGTCCTGCCACCACCGTATACGGCTAACATCAACACACAGCTCAATGCTAATTCTAATGCCACCATTCCATAACTGTGGCACACTTTGTTGCCACCAATACTGGCCTCTTCATCACTAGAATCTCTGTTACCTTATCTACCATATCCACAATAGCACTGTTGGTCACTTTTAACTAACCCCTCTTGGTTCAATCACATTTCCACTTCATTGTAGCCTGCATTTTCACACCCAGAAAAATGTCAAATGAGATCTAGCTGCTTTTATTATTTTTTTGTTTTCATTATGCTACTCTAAGAAACCTGACTCATCACTCTCAACCTGAGCAGACACTGCCAGACTGGTAGCAGGTGAAACAACATTAATGGCTAAAGTGAGTATGATTGTAAACAACATGTGCAGGTGCATCTCAGCAACTGATCACACTCACTCCCAGCATATTTTTGATTTTATCTTTTCTTTTTTTTATGTAGTAATCATTCGTCATCCATCCTGGATTAAACGGAGGCTTGCAATGCCTGGTTTGAATTACTGCATACAAATCTTTGTCAGAATGGCTTTACTTAAACTTAAACTCCAGGCTTTTGGTCTTGTATTTAACACTTACCCTGTGTGTACAAGAATTTGGATACCTCCATGGTATGGGAACTACTAAAAAAACACAGGACATTGAGATTTAAATGATGGTCATGATACAAATTTTCTATCATTACTTGTATTCAGATAGATACCATTACAGTGTTTAATCCTCAGGAGGGCCTATCCACTATGATATGATACAGAGAGATAGAATTTCTGCCTATTATTCCTGAATCATTTTGAACAGATGTAGTTTTTCTGAATAAACAATTTTTGCAGATAACTGATATTACAGTCCTATTTAAATATGTTCTCCAGCGCTAAGATTGTAATTCTGAGTATCCAGTTTTTGCAAATCCACCTCATTTTTTCTAAGGATGATTCAAAAGTTGCTGAATTGTGGACAAAACTGTTATTATATAGCTACAGAAAAGGTTCAGTTCTAAGCTGCTGCCACCTTGTAGCAAGCATAATATAGTCTAAAATGTTTACATATGCACGTGCTTCTGTTTTTTTCATAATCTAAAACTTAGTATTAGTCCAAAGTAGGGAATACAGTTATGGACCATCACATAACATCCACCATATGTCACTATCACCACAGTACATTCAGACAGATATTGCATGTAAGGCAAGCATCCTAAGTTGAATGTGACATCACATATCATCACACTCATCATTCCAATGACAGCAATGCTGTATCACTGAATCACATTGTGGTGTCAGTAGGTCACATCGACCACAAAAACTTGATCTTTGAACTCTAACTGCTCTGACAAGCCGCCATGCTAATGTTCCAGTCAGCCTTTGTACTTTGTAGAGTGTACATGTGTATCTTTCTTTGTGCTGAAATATATGTATAGACATTTATGGGAACAGTTTGTTGCGTATACAGTTATCCATATTCGCATTTCCCATACTGGTGATCCCGAAGTTTCTACATCTTCTGCGACTTCCGCACCGGCTGTGCGGAATCAACAGGTTTTACGTTCGACATCATGGCTGCCTCACCCAACGTTTTATAAGAGGATTTGGAGGCTCAGCTACTACTACCAGGCCACTCCAATCCCCTGCCAATGGTTGTTTCGCTGCTAACGGACAGTGATTCGCGATCTCCAATGAAGTTAACCTCAAACTTTGCACCTCTACAATGGCCAAGTGTTACGCTGTTACCTCAAACAATGGACTCGGGTTTCGTGTCACCAGACCGTGCACGCCAACATGTGAAAGGTGAAGTGGATGATTTCCACAATTGTGCAACAATCAATCGCTTGTGTAGTGTTCAAAGGGACCAAAATTTGCACACATGCTTTGATCCTCTATGCTCTGCGACATCGGTTATAGTAGTGCCATGTGCAATGCCGCCATTCGTGCAACACGCACATGCGATCAACTGCTATCAAGCTATGCCAGTTTTGCCTTCCTCACAATTTAATAACGGACATTTTTATACATCAAGTTCGCCAGGCTCAACCACCAGATCTGTCGCCCAGTTTCTCGACCACGTGGGTTCGAGCACACCCGATGGCGCTTCGCCATCCAGGAACGTTGTACCATGACAATGTGACTGCCAGCAAGTTTCACCAGTGATTTATGGTCTTACCACATAGGGTGCATTTCCAATGTACACAGAAAACTCTCGCTGTTGCCACACCAAGTACCAAACCACCCCCCTCCCCCTTCCCGCCCCCTCCCCCCCTTACTCACAGCGGCTCCCTACTTTGGACTAATACAAGGTTTTAGATTATGAAAAAACAGAAGCATGTGCACATGTAAACATTTTAGACTATATTGTGCTTGCTACAAGGTGGCGGCAGCTTAGAACTGGACGTTTTCTGCAGCTATATAATAACAGTTTTGTTCACAATTCAGCAACTCCTTCCACAGTACCGTCTACGCTTGCCGTGCCGGCCCTCTGCGGCATTTCCGAGGTGGACAAATTAAGTACTGTGCCTTTATACTCCGGTACAGTTTACTGGCCTACCTCACATGCCGCTCATTCATTCATTCCCATGGTACTGACCGTGCATGCCGTATCGTGCTTCCATGACTCAGCAGGGACATTGCAACCGGCCATTGGGTTACAGGACAGCCTATCCTACCACAGGACAGCAGGCCTTCCAACATACGCCGAAGCCACCCCCCCCCCCCCCCTTTCCACCAACCGTCTGCTGAAGCTACCTCCTTTATACGAGGACAACCCCGTTTCATGGTTCACGCTTGTGGAGCACCTTTTAGAGTTACATCAGGTGACCTATGACAACTCTAAATTTCTATGTCTCGTCACGCACCTCCATGACCACTCACATTTAATTTGTGACCTCCTCCTTTCACCACCGCTGCTGCCAAAATACGAGTTCGCCAAGAAGACAATATTGGACCAACTCGCCTGCTCACCACAGGAATTAATAATCAAATTCCTGTATGAGGAACACCTGGGGGACCGCACTCCATCACAACTTCAGCTACTCGTGAGTGAACACACGATTCTGGACGTTACCCTGTGGGCGGTATGGTCTGCCAAGTTACCTACCGACCTGCAGATACACCTGCTACTGCACTCCTTCAGGTCTACCGGCTCTCGCCTTTGCATCGCAGATCAGCTGTATGCACTACTGTGACAAAAATAACCAGCACACCTCTCACCGCTGGTTGGCACTACGTCGCCTGTTTACCGGCCGTCTGTGGGCAGAGGCAGGGCTCGTTTCACCTCCACGCCATCTGCACCACTGAGCAGTACTCGTTCACTCTCCCCTCTTTCTGAGCACTCAAGAACTGCACACGCACCATACGTCCCCGTTTACATCTCGAATCAGATCAATGAGGACAAGCCTCCTCCACTGTCACAATCACCACCACTGCCACATCCGGCTCATCCATACTGCTGGGACCACAAGATTTTTGGGGATGAGGCCAAGAAATGCAGATTACCTTGCCAGCACTCAAACGCTGACCACAGGATCTAAAAGACACTGAGTCTTGCAGAGAAGCTCAAATGGGACCTCAAACATTGCAGTCCATCCACTTGTCCTCTCCTGAGTAGTCATTTATACATGACCGACATTTCATCGCGGCTTGTTTTCCTAGTCGACACAGGTGCTGACATGTCTATCATACCTACATCGTTGGCTCCTCCCGTTTCTTCACCAACAAAGTCACTTCTACACACTGTCAATGAATCAACATTACAAACTGTCGGCTCTGCTGAAGTTATGGTGCATCTATCTCCTCCTTTACATTTCCTGTGGACTTTTTACATAGCCAATGTTGACAAACCAATGCTTGGTATGGATTTCTTGTCCCATTAGAAACCCTTCCCAAATGTAGTCCAAGGTTCAGTGCTACACTACCCTTCTGACACTCAGATACCGTGCTCAGGCACTTATGCTCGTCATTCCGTTTCCGTCGCGACATGTGATTTGGTTCACAAGTGCTCCACCCTCACAGACAAAATTGTGACCTGCATCACTAATCTACTGTCAGAGTATGACACAGTGGCGCAACTCCGTCAGCAAAATGACAAGTTGAAACAACGCATTGCTCACACTTTCAACAAACTCACCACAGCTCATACCTCACTGCTGCAACTGCAATCCAAAGTTCCTTCACCTGATCGACCTTCATCAGCAGATACCAGCATGGACACTCATCAGGTTAGTTCAAAAACATTCATTGTGTTCAGTGATCTCTGCACCAGCCACATGCCCACTATGTGCAGTGCCATGTGTTTCAAACAGTGCTTCTAATGACAGTCACGCGCGCGATGCGTACATGCCCACCATGCAGGCAGCCGCCCTGTGCGTTGGTAAACATTCCCCCTCTCTCGCACATCAACCATGTGATTTGGCGGCCATTGTCATTCCCCACGTGATGCCAGTGCCTCTCTCGCCCGCGACGGTTACTCAAGGCAAAGCTAACAACAGACAGTCGCTGTGCATCCCAATCCTCTCTGTGCTACACATGCAGCTGATATCTCTAAACAAGCACGCACCACACTGAAGTAATAGGCATGTGACTTTTTGTGCTGCCTTTTCCCACTTGCAATAACAGCTATGCCTCATCGCGCCCCACTCATCCCAAAACTTCACATCAAGACGATACTCAGCCTTGTGTGCAGTTCTCAGTCTTAACCGTCACTGATGGAATGACACACCAGATAATTACCACTGCCAGCCCTCCTATTAGGCACAAGGTTAGATGCCTCAACCCCATTAAGTTGCGCATGGCCCGGCAGCAAATTAACGAACTTCTGGAGGCAGGCACTCTACAGCCACTGGACAGCAACTGGTCTTCTCCGATTCACCTCATCACCTAACACGATGGTTCTTTTCAAATGTGTGGTGATTACAGATGCTTAAACACTCGTACCATCATGGACAATTACCCAGTGTCGAACATAAACAATTTCATCCATATGTTATCGGGCGCCACAATCTTCAGTGTGATTGACTGTAAACATGCCTATCACCAGATTCCTGTAGCGCCAAAGACATCCCAAAGACTGCTATCATCATGCCGCTCAGTTTGTTCCAATACAACTTCATGCCATTTGGCTTAAAGAATGTGGCACAAATGTGGCAACATTTCATTGACTCAATCTTACAACAGTTCGAGTTCTGCTTTGCATACCTGTATGACATCCTCATTTTCAGCAAGTCGATTGAGAACTATGAAGATCATTTATCCCAGGTCCTCCAGACCTTGAACTCCAATGGTGTCAAGGTCAACAAAGATAAATTCCAATTTTGCCAGTCTTCTGTGACATTTTTTGGTTACACTGTCTCCTCAGACAGAATGCAGCCTCCCAGATCCCATGTGCAGACTGTCACATCATTGCCACCCACGGCTATGTACAAAGAATTCCGATGCTTCCTGGGTACTATAAATTACTATGTCTACCTTCTGCTGCCACCGTGTAGGCCCCTCTGGAGGACTTGCCCTCTGGCAAACAGACTTCGGGCCTTAAGCCAGCCCACTGGACTGAACCTATGTTGCAGGCTTTCAGGGTTCTAAAGACAGCATTAGCTCAAACCGTCGTACTCACCCAACCCGATCTGTCTGCTGAGTTGTTCATCGCTATGGACGCCAGCGACATTGTGGTTGGGGCAATATTACAGCAATGCAAAGGCGACACATTTTTAACCCTTCATTTCTTCTCTAAAAATTGTCTACAGCACAGAAGCAATATTCCACTTTTGATAGAGAACTTCTGGCATTCTACACTCCTGGAAATGGAAAAAAGAACACATTGACACCGGTGTGTCAGACCCACCATACTTGCTCCGGACACTGCGAGAGGGCTGTACAAGCAATGATCACACGCACGGCACAGCGGACACACCAGGAACCGCGGTGTTGGCCATCGAATGGCGCTAGCTGCGCAGCATTTGTGCACCGCCGCCGTCAGTGTCAGCCAGTTTGCCGTGGCATACGGAGCTCCATCGCAGTCTTTAACACTGGTAGCATGCCGCGACAGCGTGGACGTGAACCGTATGTGCAGTTGACGGACTTTGAGCGAGGGCGTATAGTGGGCATGCGGGAGGCCGGGTGGACGTACCGCCAAATTGCTCAACACGTGGGGCGTGAGGTCTCCACAGTACATCGATGTTGTCGCCAGTGGTCGGCGGAAGGTGCACGTGCCCGTCGACCTGGGACCGGACCGCAGCGACGCACGGATGCACGCCAAGACCGTAGGATCCTACGCAGTGCCGTAGGGGACCGCACCGCCACTTCCCAGCAAATTAGGGACACTGTTGCTCCTGGGGTATCGGCGAGGACCATTCGCAACCGTCTCCATGAAGCTGGGCTACGGTCCCGCACACCGTTAGGCCGTCTTCCGCTCACGCCCCTACATCGTGCAGCCCGCCTCCAGTGGTGTCGCGACAGGCGTGAATGGAGGGACGAATGGAGACGTGTCGTCTTCAGCGATGAGAGTCGCTTCTGCCTTGGTGCCAATGATGGTCGTATGCGTGTTTGGCGCCGCGCAGGTGAGCGCCACAATCAGGACTGCATACAACCGAGGCACACAGGGCCAACACCCGGCATCATGGTGTGGGGAGCGATCTCCTACACTGGCCGTACACCACTGGTGATCATCGAGGGGACACTGAATAGTGCACGGTACATCCAAACCGTCATCGAACCCATCGTTCTACCATTCCTAGACCGGCAAGGGAACTTGCTGTTCCAACAGGACAATGCACGTCCGCATGTATCCCGTGCCACCCAACGTGCTCTAGAAGGTGTAAGTCAACTACCCTGGCCAGCAAGATCTCCGGATCTGTCCCCCATTGAGCATGTTTGGGACTGGATGAAGCGTCGTCTCACGCGGTCTGCACGTCCAGCACGAACGCTGGTCCAACTGAGGCGCCAGGTGGAAATGGCATGGCAAGCCGTTCCACAGGACTACATCCAGCATCTCTACGATCGTCTCCATGGGAGAATAGCAGCCTGCATTGCTGCGAAAGGTGGATATACACTGTACTAGTGCCGACATTGTGCATGCTCTGTTGCCTGTGTCTATGTGCCTGTGGTTCTGTCAGTGTGATCATGTGATGTATCTGACCCCAGGAATGTGTCAATAAAGTTTCCCCTTCCTGGGACAATGAATTCACGGTGTTCTTATTTCAATTTCCAGGAGTGTATGAAGCCATCAAACACTTACGCCCTGACATCGAAGGCTGTTCTTTCTTCATCCTTACTGATCACAAACCTTTTGCAACCCTTCCAAGGATCCACCCCCCTGAGCGTTTCCGCCACTTCGACCTGGTCTCTCAATTTACTACAGATGTATGCTACATCAAAGCCACAGAAAACATCCCTGCTGATTTCTTTTCACGAATCAATACTGTCTCACGCATCGTCGATTTATCTGACCTTGCCACTCTCCAGGCCCTGACGAGGAATCTCACGCTCTCCTCATGGATCCTCAGACATTGCTTGTGTTTACCAAAGCTAAGTTCCCTGGCATTTTGGATGAAGTGTTGTGCGACTCTTCTGCCACCACTCTGCGGCCGCTGCTCCCTCCAATGTTGTGCTGAAAAGCCTTCAACACCTTGCATAACCTTGCCCACCCTGGCATCTGGGCCACCACGTGCCTAATCACTGAGCGTTTTGTTTGGAAAAATGTTAAGTAGGACTGTCAAACCTGGCACGCAGCTGCATTTCCTGCCACCGCAAAAAAATCAGATGCCACACCTCTCCCCCCCTTGGCAAGTTTGACATTCCGCAAGGATGTTTTCATGATGTACATATCGACCTTATCGGCCCTCTGCCACCATCAGAGGGCCACAGATATATCCTCTCCACAATCGACCACATGTCTCATTAAAACAGCACTCAGGTGCCATGACTGCCACTGGTCTGAGGCTCTTCCTTGAGTGTTACTCGGTCTCCATTCAACCTTTAAACCTGACTTACAGGGAACCATCTCCAAATTCGTAATCGGCTAGAGCCCAGTTCTACCTGGGGACCTTATTCTTCCTCAAGCACCTGAGGATTTCCCCAACTCCCCAGACTTTATTAGTAGAATGCGCACCCACTTTAGACACGCACAGCTACACCTGCCTGTCAATCATTCCCCAGTGGACACTTATGTGTCAACTGCACTCAACACATGCTCCCACATTATGGTCAGGGACGATTCCATTAGACAACCCCTTCAACCCCCATACCTCGGTCCCTTTGAAGTACTCCAGAGGGGTGAGACGACATTTGACATTATGTTTTAATATCGCCCGCAGACCATTTTACTACACAGGCTCAAGCCTGCTTTTGTGGACTGCTGTCCCAGTCAGACCATCCAGACGAATTTTCCATTGCCAAGCCCAATAATGAGTTAGCTCATCCCATGGTAGGGTCTTCTCCTTCTGATGATTCGTCACCGACTTTCAACTTGCGTTGCAATGTACCACCTAACCGCATCGATGATGTGTTGATTTTCGCTTTTGACAGCCGTGTGCTCATGCTCCTTACAGACACTGCAGACTTGACACTCAACAAGGAACTAGATGTCAAGATAGTCCTGTCCCTCCCCCAAGAGTGCAATCCATCAAGAGTTCATGCGTTCATCTCCTCGGACAGCTCGATCTGCATTAGGGGCAGGCACGCACGCATACCGCACCCCTCCCCACACCTCTACTCCCGGGCCGGCCGATGCATGATCTGCCCCCGCTGGCTGTCTGATTATGGTGTCGATCTGCTGCCCGTCACCACAACTTTGCACGCCACTCTGACGGAGATGGAGCTTCCAGTCGTGCACCTTCCACCTCGCACTACTCACCCCGATGCTGACGCCCACACGACCTCCCCTCATGCCATACTCCATATTGTGGGAGGGGGAGGGGGGGGGGGGCTGTGTGGCGTTGATAGGTCACATTGAACACATAAAGCATGATCTTTGAACTCTAATTGCTCTGACGTGCCGCCATGTTAATGTTCCGGTCAGCCTTTGTACCTTGTACAGTGTACACATGTATCTTTCTTTCTGCTGAAATATATGTATAGACATTTATGGGAACAGTTTGTTGCATATACAGTTATCCGTATTCCCATTTCCCATAACATAAAGCACTTTGTCTCTCATGTTATGGTTTCTGGATAGCTGCATTATTAGCAGACCCGTCATTGGTCCCTGTACCTGAGCTCCTCTGGAAATATAAAAAAGGATTCCAGAAAGGAGTTCATTGATCTCTATTGGTTATTTTCTTAAGCCTAAGAGAGGAATGACTGGATTTAGAAAATGTCTGATGTATACCACTTCATAACAATATGGCTAGCAGTGAACTTGTAAAACCTTTCAGACAGAATGCTGAATATGTAGGACCCATGCTTATGCCTCATTGAAGTCACTCAGATTTATTTATGGATCGTTCTGACAAAAAGTGAGTCAAACAACCAACAAAAAGGTGGTCAGTGTAAAAGTATTACATGTCAAGGCTCCTACATTCATCAAGAGAGAGCTGGGTGGGATGCAGCGGTGAGGACCTAGTTACACTCTAAAGTGCCAAGAAAACATCATTGACAATAACACATTTATCGGGCAGTAATACAGGATTGTCCACCAAAGGGCCATGCCTCAGCTGGCCCAGTGGAGCAGTGTCTCATCAGTGGCAGAAGGCCAGCTTGCACTCGGCTTGCAGTACTGCCAGTAGAGAAAAGCATTGGGCGGTGGCTGCTACATCACAGATGGCTCTCCACTATGGAATCTGGCAGCCTTCAGCTCTGTGTATAGATTTCCAAAGTGTATTGATTGACTGTTCCATCAGTTCTCAGTGGAATACTTCACGCATTATGAATGATACACATGACACTGCTGTAATATTCTACAATATTTATTATTTGTTTCACGAACCAGTTTTCAACGACTGAGCCATCATCAGGTACAAAGACGAGTATGTGACAAAGTGAAATTTTGTTGGATCATAGATTTTAAACCAGTGTATTTATGGAGTATCTCAATTTCTACAGACAAAAAATGTTATATGTTAGAGTTATGAATAAAACAATTGGAATTATTTCAGTGAAAAGTGATGTACGATTGCTTAACTAAGATAAAATATGTGACTTATTAACTAATGATCTATAGAAAAATTACAACAGTCATACATAGAAGAATGTACTTGAACAATAAACTTCTGTGACATATTACAGAGATGTGGCTGAACAAAACAATCTTGTCTTTAACTGATCCTAAATTACAAACAGATAAGATACAATATTGATATTAAACAAGTGAGTGAAGAAACTGTGGTTAAACAAAGTAAATCTTTTTTAATACAAGAGAAATTATAGTAACTGAAGCAAAGGAAATGGATCATGTGAGTAAGGGGTAATTTACAACATGGCCTGGATGGGATTATGAGTAGTACACTATGTGATCAAAAGTATACGGACACCTGGCTGAAAATGACTTACAAGTTTGTGGTTCCCTCCATCAGTAATGCTGGAATTCAATACAGTGTTGGCCCACCTTAACCTTCATGACAGCTTCCACTCTTGCAGGCATACATTCAGTCAGGTGCTCGAAAGTTTCTTGGGGAATGGCAGCCCATTCTTCACAGAGTGCTGCACTGAGGAGAGGTATCAATGTTGGTCGGTGAGGCCTGGCACAAAGTTGCCGTTCCAAAACATCCCAAAGGTGTTCTATAGGATTCAGGTCTGTACTCTGTGCAGGCCAGTCCATTACAGGGATGTTATTGTCATGTAACCACTCCGCCACAGGCCATGCATTATGAACAGGTGCTTGATTGTGTTGAAACATGCAATCGCCAGCCCTGAGTTGCTTTTCAACAGTGGGAAGCAAAAAAAGGTGCTTAAAACATCAATGTAGGCCTGAGCTGTGACCCTGCCATGCAAAACAACAAGGGGTGCAAGTCCGAATTTTACAGTTGACACTACACATGCTGGCAGATGACATTCACTGGGCATTTTTCATACCCACACCCAGCCATTGGATCGCCACATTGTGTACCATCACTCCACACAATGTTTTTCCACTGTTCAATCGTCTTATGTTTACACTCCTTGCACCAAGCGAGGCATCGTTTAGCATTTACCAGCATGATGTGTGGCTTATGAGCAGCCGCTTGACCATGAAATCCTAGTTTTCTCACCTCCCGCCTAACTGTCATAGTACTTGCAATGGATCCTGATGCAGTTTGGAATTCCTTTGTGATGGTCTGGATAGTGTCTACCTATTACACATTACGACCCTCTTCAACTGTTGGCAGTTTCTGTCAGTCAACAGACTAGTTTGGCCTGTACGCTTTTGTGCTTTATGTGTCCCTTCACATTTCCACTTCACAATCACATTGGAAACAGTGGACCTAGGGATGTTTAGAAGCGTGGAAATCTTGTGTACAGATGTATGACATAAGCGACACCCAATCACCTGACCATGTTCGAAGTCCATGAGTTCTGTGAAGCCCCCCATTCTGCTGTCTCACGATGTCTAATGACTACTGAGGTCGCTGATATGGAGTATCCTGCAGTAGGTGGCAGCACAATGCACATAATACGAAAAACGTACATTTTTGGGGGTGTCTGGATACTTTTGATCACATAGTGTATCTGCAGTTAGAAGTAGGGCAACAGTGTCTGCTCATTCAGTGCTAAACTTGGGTTGATGGACAGGTGTTTATTAATTTCCATTGTTTCAAGATAGTTCATCTACATTCCTTTGTGGATGTGTCAATCCTCCTACTATGTGGACTCCATCATGCACAAAAAGCAGAAACAACAGCTGTACCCTCTTCTTTACCCTGTCCTTGACCCACTACCTCAACAATGCAATAAATGGTGCACAATTCCATACATAAGAAAAGTCTCAATGGATGCAGCCAAATAGCTTAAATCCAGGGATGTAAAAACACTGTTGGACACTTTTTGCCCAATAGTCTATAGACAGCACCTCAGCTGCAGAAAAGAGTAGAATATATAAAATTACTTGTAACTGTTGCAAATTTGTATAGCTCAGTCTGGCAGAGCAATATGTCTTCACTTAAAGGAACACCACAGAAGATGAAAGTTAGAAAACGAGACTCTACTTTTGCAGACCACCTGCTCAAAGAAGTCTGTTGTTACAAGGTGAAACATGAAGTACTACATCACGTCCACAAAGAAAGGAAGAGGAGCTATTTTGAAATAATGCATATTAATAAACACATGTCCATCAATGCAAGCTTAGTACTGAATCACCAGACACAGTTCCCTTACTCACCACTTAAAACCGCAGATGCTACTCATAATAGCATCCAGGCCATGTTGTAAATACCCCTCTCATTCACATGCTCCATTTCCTTCATTTCAGATATTATAATTTCTCTCATTGTGTTAAAAATATTTAAAAAATACCATATATAATCACAGCTGCTTCACTCACCTGCTTAATATCGCTATTGTATTTCATCTGTTCGTAATTTAGGATCTATTAAAGACAAGATTATTTCATTCAGCACATTTTTGGAGTATGTTACGAAAGTTTATTGCTCATTTATGTTCTTCTATGTACAACTGTTGTAATTTGTCTATAGTTCATTAGTTAATGTGTCACATATTTTATCTTAGTCAAATAAGCTTAAATCACATTTACACTGATATAATCTCGCTTGTTTTATTTGTAATTCTAACATTAATATTTTTCATCTGTGGAAATGGAGATACTCTGTACATGCACTAGTTTAAAACCTTTGATCCAACAAAATTTCACTGTACCACATACTTATCTTTGTATCAGATGATTGCGTAATACGTGAAAACCGGTTTTTATAACAAATAATAAAGATTTTAAAATATTACAACACTGTTGTGTGTGTTTCATTCATAATGATCTCCAATGTCCTCTCATGGATGTTGCAGATTTGCACTCAGGAGTCTCGCCCCAGGTCCACCTGAAGTACTCGATGGTTCACAGGGATTGGGTCTCATACCTCATTTAGGAAAGAGGAGAGATTTTCACTCTGCAGTGAAGTGTCCACATATATGAAATTTCCTGGCAGATTAAAACTGTGTGCCAGACTGAGACTTGAACTTGGGACCTTTACATTGTGCACACAAGTGCTCTCTACCGACTGAGCTACCCAAATATGACTCACAACCTGTTGCCACAGTTTCAATTCAGCCAGTATCTCATCTCCTACCTTCCAAACTTCACACAACCTCTTCTGCAAACCTAGCAGAACTAGCACTCCTGGAAGAAAGGATATTGCGGAGACATGGCTTATCACAGCCTCAGGGATGTATCCAGAATGAGATTTTCACTCTGTAGCAGAGTGTGCACCGATATGAAACTTCCTGGCAGATTAAAACTGTGTGCTGGACTGAGACTCGAAATTGGGACCCTTGCCTTTCGCGGGCAAGTGCTCTACCAACTGCACTGCCCAAGCACACAGTTTTAATCCGCCAGGAAATTTCATATCAGCGCACACTCTGCTGCAGAGTGAAAATCTCATTCCGGAAACATCCCTGAGGCTGTGGCTAAGCCATGCCTCTGCAATATCCTTTTTTCAGGAGTGCTAGTTCTGCTAGGTTTGCAGAAGAGCTTCTGTGACATTTGGAAGGTAGGAGACGAGGTACAGGCAGAATTGAAGCTGTGGGGACGGGTCGTGAGTCATGCTTGGGTAGCTCAGTCAGTAGAGCACTTGCCCGTGAAAGGCAAAGGTCCCAAGTTCAAGTCTCTGTCTGGCACACAATTTTAATCTGCTAGGAAGTTTCAGCACCATCACTGTCTACCACAGAAATGGGATGAGCAGCAGCAGCACTCACCCATTTAAGGTGGATGAAAGACAGCATCCAGGTCACAGGGGTCAAGTCTCCAACAGACCTGCAGGGTGTTGTTGACCTCTGCGCCCTATCAATGTGGCCTCAGAACTTGGCAGTGCATCTAGCAGCAGCAGCATCATCCTTCCAGCCAGACTCATGGTTCCTTAGATGATTGGAGACAATGTGCTGAGTATTGACCTCCATAGGCTCCCCTCTCACTGGATGGCTGCAACTGACACAAGGGCTGAGACTACACACTGGGCAGTCACCACACTGGGCAGTCAGCAGTCAGCATTACTCAATCAGGAATGATGTTTGTTAAGAAGAGTGGGGTATTTATGTTGGCACTTCCCTGTGTGCTCCATGGCAATGGGGATGGCTATGACATTAGATGCACTGGTTTTCCCTCGCTGGCAGCTCTCCTAGTGACTTCAGACTTTTACAACTTAACCTTCCAGGGGCTCTTTTCTGCTGGCTCAACACCTGAATACTTAAAATTGTGTTGTACCTGGCCTTTCTTTTGAAACCATGCTCTGTTGACAGTATCTCTTGGCTTCTTTGAAAGCATTATGGTCTGCTTGCAGACTTGGGCATTCAGTCATTCCCCCATGCCAGGATAGCTTCTGTATCTGCCACAACTCACTTAGCATTTCCCACTAGCTGGCAGTCTACTAGTCACTGCCACAGTCAGTCTGGCTTCTATGGCTTCTGGGAGCTGCCAAGGTAGACCTTGGATGAATTTTTAGTGTCTGCAGGGGGTACATCCTTGGGCATAACATATCCCCCTACCTTCAGAAAATTCATCTCAAATGTTTCAGTTAGGAGTACCCACAATAAATTCACCCTACAGATTTTGCACCAGTAGCTGCACATTGCGCAATTTTCAACCACTGGTATATTTAAGCAATAATTTAGTCCTTTGCAGAAGCCATTTCTTACATGCTAACACAATTACTCATATACTTACACATTCATCTATTAGTTTACACATAATTCCCCTACTATGTCGGACCCTTATTTACAGACCAATGAATGTGTATCTGATGCACAGATAAATCAGGGTGGTTCACTGACTTTCATTTAAAATGCTGCACTGACTTTCATTTAAAGCAAAAGAAAGGTTAGAAAAATCACAATCAGAACCACCACAGCACTGATAGATGTCATGATTATAGTCATGATACTACGGTGTCTATTACGATATTCGTGTATGGGCTGGAACATTTATTTGGCTGTAATTCTCCCTTTCTGCACTGTTACTAGTTTGTCCAGTGAGTGTAGAATGCCTGGATTCAGAGTATTATTTAGGAAGGTTAAGTGTTGGGTAGGCACCACCTTTAATGGCATCTCAGACCTGTACAACATTAGGATGTATCCACTTAAGTGTGGTTATACAGGTGATCATAGATAGTAGATAGTAGATAGTAGATAAAATGCCGTGCCTGCTAAGTCACATGGCATACCATTTATTATTATCATTCCACTATCCTGTAATTCTACTCTATTCATACCTGTTGGTTTCCCATGTCTTTGCTATGAAACTGTTAACAGATCTTTGGTCCACACCTGTACCCATTTTGGCACGTGACTTGAGAGAAAGGAAGCTTATCACTATCTCCCCATCCCTTCAGAAGGTGAGCTTTCCCAGAAAAAAATATACCCCTACATACAAAACATCATTGTATTGAGGCCTTGATTATTTAAAAAAAACTATAACAATAAATAGCCCCCACATGAACCATGGGCCTTGCCGTTGGTGGGGAGGCTTGGGTGCCTCAGCGATACAGATAGCCGTACCGTAGGTGCAACCACAACAGAGGGGTATCTGTTGAGAGGCCAGGCAAACGTGTGGTTCCTGAAGAGGGACTGCAGCCTTTTCAGTACTTTTAGGGTCAACAGTCTAGCCCCCACATGAACCATGGGCCTTGCCGTTGGTGGGGAGGCTTGGGTGCCTCAGCGATACAGATAGCCGTACCGTAGGTGCAACCACAACAGAGGGGTATCTGTTGAGAGGCCAGGCAAACGTGTGGTTCCTGAAGAGGGACTGCAGCCTTTTCAGTAATTTTAGGGTCAACAGTCTAGATGATTGACTGATCTGGCCTTGTAACACTAACCAAAACGGCCTTGCTGGGCTGGTACTGCAAACGGCTGAAAGCAAGGGTAAACTACAGCCGTAATTTATCTCAAGGGCATTCAGCTTTACTGTATGGTTAAATGATGATGGCATCCTCTTGGGTAAAATATTCCAGAGGTAAAATAGTCCCCCATTTGGATCTCTGGGCGGGGACTACTCAGGAGGACATCATTATCACGAAAAAGAAAACTGGCATTCTATGGATCAGAGCGTGGAATGTCAGATCCCTTAATTGGACAGGTAGGTTAGAAAATTTAAAAAGGGGAATGGATAGGATAAAGTTGGATATCGTGGGAATTAGTGAAGTTCAATGGGAGGAGGAACAAACAAGACTTCTGGTCAGGTGAATACAGGGTTATAAATACAAAATCAAATAGGGGTAATGCAGGAGTAGGTTTAATAATGAATAAAAAAAATAGGAATGCAGGTAACCTACTACAAACAGCATAGTGAATGCATTATTTTGGCCAAGATAGACATGAAGCCCACGCTACGGTAGTACAAGTTTGTATGCCAACTAGCTCTGCAGATGATGAAGAAATTGATATAATGTATGATGAGATAAAAGAAATTATTCAGATAGTGAAGGGAGACCAAAATTTAATAGTCATGGGTGACTGGAATTTGATAGTAGGAAAAGGAAGAGAAGGAAACATAGTAGGTGAATATGGATTGGGGGTAAGAAATGAAAGAGGAAGCCACTTGGTAGAATTTTGCACAGAGAATAACTTAATCATAGCTAACACTTGGTTCAAGAATCATGAAAGAAGGTTGTATACATTGAAGAAGCCCGCAGATACTAGAAGGTATCAGATAAGACTATATAATGGTAAGACAGAGATTTAGGAACCAGGTTTTAAATTGTAAGACAGGGGCAGATGTGGACACTGACCGCAATCTATTGGACATGAACTGCAGATTAAAACTGAAGAAACTGCAAAAAGGTGGGAATTTAAGGAAATGGGACCTGGATAAACTGACTAAACCAGAGGTTGTGCAGAGTTTCAGAGAGAGCATTACAGAATGATTGACAAGAATGGGGGCAAGAAATACAGTAGAAGATGAATGGGTAGCTTTGAGAGATGAAATAGTGAAGGCAGCAGATGATCAAGTAGGTAAAAAGACAAGGACTAGTAGAAATCCTTGGGTAACAAAAGATATATTGAATTTAATTGATGCAAGGAGAAAATATAAAAATGCAGTAAATGAAGCAGACAAAAAGGAATACAAACATCTCAAAAATGAGATCGACAAGGAGTGCAAAATGGCTAAGCAGGGATGGATGTAGAGGCTTATCTCACTAGGGGTAAAATAGATACTACCTAGAGGAAAATTAAAGAGACCTTTGGAGAAAAGAGAACCACTTGTATGAATATCAAGAGCTCAGATGGTAACCCAGTTCTAAGCAAAGAAGGGAAAGCAGAAAGGTGGAAGGAATATACACAGGTTCTATACAAGGGCAATGTACAATATTATGGAAATGGAAGAGAATGTAGATGAAGATGAAATGGGAGATATGATACTGTGTGAAGAGTTTGACAGAGCACTGAAAGACCTAAGTCAAAACAAGGCCCCCGGAGTAGACAATATTCCATTAGAACTACTGATAGCCTTGGGAGAGCCAGCCGTGACAAAACTCTACCATTTGGTGAGCAAGATGTATGAGACAGGTGAAATACCCTCAGACTTCAAGAAGAATATAATAATTCCAATCCAAAAGAAAGCAGATGTTAACAGGTGTGAAAATTACTGAACTATCAGTTTAATAAGTCATGGATGCAAAATACTAACACGAATTACTTACATACGATTGGAAAAACTGGTTGATGCTGACCACGGGGAAGATCAGTTTGGATTCCATAGAAATGTTGGAACACATGAGGCAATACTGATTCTATGACTTATCTTAGAAGATAGATTAAGGAAAGGCAAACCTACATTTCCAGCATTTGTAGACTTAAAGAAAGCTTTTGACAATGTTGACTGGAATACTTTCTTTCAAATTGTGAAGGTGGCAGGTATAAAATACAGGGAGTGAAAGGCTATTTACAATTTGTACAGAAACCAGATGGCAGTTATAAGAGTTGAGGGACATGAAAGAGAAGCAGTGGTTGGGAAGGGAGTGAGACAGGGTTGTAGCCTATCCCCGATGTAATTCAATCTGTACATTGAGCAAGCAGTAAAGGAAACAAAAGAAAAATTTGGAGCAGGAATTAAAATCCATGGAGAAGAAATAAAAACTTTGAGAAGTGCAGATGACATTGTAATTCTTTCAGAGACAGAAAAGGACCTGGATGAGCAGCTGAATGGAATGGACACTGTCTTGAAAGGAGGATATAAGATGAACATCAACAAAAGCAAAACGAGGATAATGGAATGTAGTCGAGTTAACTCGGGTGATGCTGAGGGAATTAGATTAGGAAATGAGACACTTAAAGTAGTAAAGTAGTTTTGCTATTTGGGGAGCAAAATAACTGATGATGGTCGAAGTAGAGAGGATATAAAATGTAGACTGGCAATGCCAAGGAAAGCATTTCTGAAGAATAGAAATTTGTTAACATCAAGTATAGATTCAAGTGTCAGGAAGTCATTTCTGAAAGTACTTGTATGGAGTGTAGCCATATATGGAAATGAAACATGGACAATAAATAGTTTGAACAAGAAGAGAATAGAAGCTTTCAAAATGTGGTGCTACAGAAGAATGCTATAGATTAGATGGGTAGATCACATAACTAATGAGGAGGTATTGAACAGAATTGGGAAGAAGAGAAATTTGTGGCACAGCTTGACTAGAAGAAGGGACTGGTTGGTAGGACATGTTCTGAGGCATCAAGGGATCACCAATTTAGTATTGGAGGGCAGTGTGGAGGGTAAAAATTGTAGAGGAAGACCAAGAGATGAATACACAAAGCAGATTCAGAAGGATGTAGGTTGCAGTAGGTAGTGGGAGATAAAGGAGCTTGCACAGGATAGAGTAGCATGGAGAGCTGCATCAAACCAGTCTCTGGACTGAAGACCATAACAACAACAACTACAAATAGAACAAAATATAACAGGATGACTTCCTAATAATATACACCAGAACAAATCAAATGCAAAATAGGCAAACAACAATCTCAAATCTTATCTAACTGGTGTGGTCTAAGTGTGTAAGACTCCCTTAAAAGGCTTAATATGTCCCACTTGAATAATCAAAGTATTCACTGGCATTTGTATTTTAACATTGACAAGTAACATCATTTCCATTACTTGGTATGGTCCATGGTATCAGGTCAGGAATTTCTTTGTTTTGTCTTTTGGTGTACATGGAATGGTCATTAATACATATTGGCCAATCCTGTACCGCAGTAACTTCCTTACACATTGTCCTATCTGCTCCTGTTGTTGTAAGGCTTTCATATTTGTGCGTTTTACCTGTTGCCAACTGTCTTGCAATTTCCAAGCAAACTTTTTTACTGATTCATCATTGAATCCAAATCTCATCTTGATCACTTCATAAAGTGAAGGCAATTTTCTCCCCTATATTACCTCATATGGCAAAATATCAGTAAACTTATGAACTTCAGAATTGTATGCTGTGGTTACAGAATTTAAATTATGTCCCAATTTTCATGATTACTACTAACATAATAGCTCAATACCTTCAAAGTCACATGATGAACTCCCTCTGTTCTACCATTGACCTGAGGGTGGAAGGGGCATTCAAATTCAGAGCAGTCAACACAACTACTTCACAAGATTGGACATGAATTTGGTTCCCTGGTCTATAATTAGTGTATCTGGAATACCAAATGTGAGCAACCAATTATTTACTAATGTTTGAGCAGCTGTACCCACTTTTACATCAAAAATTGCAACCATTACTTTATAAGACAAGAAATGGTAAATTATAGCCAATATGTATTTATTTCCTACAGGTGTTTTATTAAATGGGTCTAAAAAGTCCAAAACAAGTATTTGAGACAGTTTAGATGCATCCAGCAGATGTTACAATGGAATCAGTCAGTGGTTATGATCAGTTCATTGTGCACAAGGTACACAGATCCTGACATGTTGCTCTACATCTTGTTTTCTAGTCCTCCACCAAATTTTTTTTTTGGCAATTTGTCTATCAGCTGCACTTTTCTCATCATGGCCTGACAACATATGGTCACATGCTTGTGCCAAGACTTCATTCCAGAATACTGCAGGTACTACCATTCATAATCCGCACTTTGCTGTTCTGCACAGCAAGCAGTTGTGGGTCACGAACTGAGGTTGCAACTTGAATTGTTTATTTATTTATTTATTTATTTATTTATTTATTTATTTCTTGTTCCGTAGATCCAGTTAGTGAGTCAATCACAAGGATATGGAACGTGTCAAATTGTACAGGTTTCAATTTAAACTTACAATAAATACAAGGGCAATTCAATGGCAAATTGTACATATTTTAAGTAAGACATACTATAAATACAGTAACAGATACAATGTCAGCTAGATAACATAACAACCATTTAACAGAAAAAGGAGTTTCAAATAAAGGTTAAAGATAAGAGCACAAGGTTAAATCAGGTATTAGGCCTACAAGAGTAAATACATGTACAGCCAATCTGTTGTTACAAAAAGTGTGCTAATGCCCAAATGCACAATAAAATCAATTGAACTACTTCTAGACACAATAAGTTTAGTGATGGTATACATTTTCTTTCAGATATTCATCCACAGTATAATAAGATTTCTCTGTCAGGTAATCTTTGAGAACTTGTTTAAATTTTGGCAGTTCTGTATGAACACATTTGATATGTGGTGGTAGAGCATTGAACAGCTTAATGCTGGAGTAGTAAACTCCTTTTTGTACCAGAGTGAGACGTTTCATTTCGAAATGTAGATTGTCTTTGTTTCTGGTGTTATAACCATGGAATTTACTGTTGTCTTGGTAGATGGAATAATTTTTGCACACAAAGGTCAGCAAGGAAAAAATATACTGTGAGGCAGTTGTTAGGATACCTATCTTCCGAAACAAGGGCCTGCAAGAGTGTCTTTGATGGACCCCACACATTATTATGATTGCTTTTTTTTGGATGGTGAAAACTTTTTTTGCAAGTGGTTGGTTCCCCCAGAATATGATAGCATATGACATCAATGAGTGGAAGTAGCCAAAGTAGGCAACCTTAATAGTGTCAACTTCAGCCACTGAAGAAATTACCCATAATGCAAATGTTGCCGAGCTAAGTTTTTTACATAGATGAAGAATGTGAACTGACCAATTACATTTACTGTCTATGTAAGCATCCAGGAATTTTGTATCTTCAACTTTCTGTATTGGTTGATCTCTACATTTTATCTTAATTTCATCGGGATTACTTTGTGATGTATGGAACCTCATATAATGAGTTTTATCTGCATTGAGTGAGAGACCATTTGAGGAGAACCAATTTAAGATGTCATTAAAAACAGTATTTGTAGTTTGTTCAAGATCATGATCAATCAAATCGTCAATTAGAATTGTGGTATCATCAGCAAACAGGGTAAATTTGCTGTTTGTCTCAGAACAAAGAGGAAGATCATTAATAAAGATGAGGAAAAGCAGTGGGCCCAAAACGGAGCCTTGAGGCACACCGCATGTTATCGTGCCCCATTCAGACGAGGCAGGTTCTCCAGAAGAGCCATTTAGCATTACAGTCTGCTTCTGATCCTGTAGATATGATTGTAGCCACAAGCCAACAGTACCACCTAAACCATAGTATTCTGCTTTTTCCAAAGAATTTGGTGGTTTACACAGTCAAAGGCTTTCGTAAGATCACAAAAAATACCCACTGGAGACATTTTTTTGTTAATGGCTTCCAAAACTTGGTTGCTGAAAGAGAATATTGCCTGTTCAGTACAAAGACCGGCACGAAAACCAAACTGATTTTTGCTTAAGATACTGTGGAAGTTGAGATTGTCTACAATCCTCCTGTGCATGAGTTTTTCTAGAATTTTCGAGAAGGTAGTTAATAGGGATATTGGGCGATAGTTTGTAATAATGCTTCTATCACCTTTTTTAAAGAGAGGAATCACTACAGCCAACTTAAGTCTGTCAGGGACAATCCCATCTTGTAGGGATGCATTGTATATGTTGCATAAGATGGGACTAACAAATTTATAACAGTGTTTCAGTATTTTACTAGAAATATTGTCCACACCAGCAGAATTTTTATTTTTTAATGATCTAATTACTCTTATGACTTCGCTTACAGTAACTGGAGGTAAGGATAACTGTGGGATTCTGTTGCTAATAGCTTTCTGTAGGAGGGACAATGATTCTTCCATAGAACCATTACAGCCTGTCTTCTCTGCTGCTCTCAAAAAGTGGTTATTAAATATTTCTGCAACCAACTCAGGTTTCTTTATGATACTGTCCCCTGTTTTAATCTCTACCTGAGACATGTTCCCTGTTGTCCTGCCAGTTTCCCTCTTTATTACATTCCATATAGTTTTAATTTTATTTTCTGAGCTTTCAATTTCTGATTTTATGCACATACTTTTAGATTTATTTATAACCTTCTTGAGAATGCTACAGTAAAGTTTGTAGTGTTGTCATTTCTTTGGATCATTACAAGTCCTGAGAGAACTGTATAACATCCTCTTTGTTCTACAAGATGTTATTATCCCTGTAGTGATCCAAGACTTCTTGGCATTGCCTATATGACTATTTCTAACTACTTTTTTGGGAAAGATGGACTCAAATACAGACATGAATTCATTTAAAAATGAATTGTACTTTTTGTTTACATCTGTTTCCCTATAAACTGGGCTCCAATCTATCTCTTTTAGGCTATCATTGAATTTTTTAAGGCCCTGTTCATTTATTATCCTAAAAGATTTCCAAGAATGCTCGGAACTGTTGCACACACTGATGTAATTGAGCCTAAGCAATTGGCCACCATGATCAGAAAGGCCAAGGATTGGATGCACAGTGATCTCATTGCATTTAGACTTATCTATAAATATATTATCTATCAGACTTTTACTGTTAACAGTAACCCTAGTTGGGAAATCTACTATTGTCATCAGATTATAAGACTCCATTAAATGTACTAAATCAGCTTTACTATTGCTCTCATTTAGGAAATCAACATTAAAGTCACCAGTAATTATCAAGTCCTTGGACTTTGAGTACAGTATGGATAATAAAGAATCTAAGTGCTTAAGAAATACATTCAAATTCCCTGAGGGAGATCTATACAGTGCTAACACTACAGCCGTGAAGTCATTTACAGTAATCTCAACACACATACTTCAATTTGTTGCTCTATACAATGGCTCTTTAAATCTAATGCATTGTAAGATACGTTGTTTTTTACGTAAATTACCACTCCACCTTTTTCCATGATGGTTCTAGAGTAATGCGCTGCCTGACAGTAACCACTTAGCTGTAACCTTTCAATATCTTTTACATGATGTTCACTAAAACATAATACATCGGTATCTTTTATTCCTTGTGGTTCCTCTAACAGAACAGTAATGTCATTTACTTTATTATCAAGTCCTCCCACATTTTGGTGAAAAATCGTCATTTCTTTGGAATTAGAGACAGATGTAAACTTTTGCCTAAAAAATTATCTGTAGCTACAGACACAGTACGTTCATTACTAACAATTCCCTGAAACATTTGAGTTTGAAGCCGAGTCTGACTTGATGGCTGGAGCCATTTAAGTGCGATTGGTTCCAACTTTGGGGTACATTTGTGGACTTCTTCCAATATTTTTGTTTTTAAAAGGGTACCTAATGCTTTTTTTCCTGATCTGTTCAGGTGCATACCGTGTCTTGTAAATAATTCTTGTCCAAAACTGCTTATATCTACAACACAAGTATTTTTAAAACGATTACACAACTTTGCTAACTTAGAGTTCGTTTGTGAGACAGCCTCATTTACACAGGACTGTGGAATTAAGTCATGTCTCTCTGGAATGTTCACAACAAATACATTAGACAGATGAAGCGCCAATATTTTCTTCCTGAGCGACTGTATGACATCATTCCCTTCGTTGCAGGCAACGTTGTTTGAGCCACCTATTAAGATCACACACTCGTTTTTTACTTTTTCAGGATCACACCCCGCTACAACTTCTTGAAGTTTAGCACCTGGCTTCACAATTCCACAAACATCGGCAGCATTAAAACTGCTTTTCACTATATCAGCCATGCCTCTACCATGACTATCAGCGAAAATGTGAAAACGATTTGTTGATGTTTCACTCACAGCAGACTGGATCACACCACTGCCACTTTCATTGCTGTTAACTGAACGTTGTGGCTTTGGAAGATCAAACCTAACCTTTTTCCGATAGTTTATCGGTACACTCTTCTTACGATGGTTTTCACTTTCTGTGAGACTATTACTAGAACAAAGTACATCAAAATTGTTTACATTCTCGAACCTCGAAACATTTGCTGTAGACGAAGTTTTTGTGCCGATTGTTTGACGCTTGTTGTGTACTACCTTCCATTCTGATGATTTATCAGTGTCATTTTGCACTAATGTAGCCATGTTCTGGCGAAAGTTTTTGTCCTTCTGTCTGTCTTGAAGCAATGGATCCATGTTTCGCTTCGACTTCAGTTCCATATTTTTGGACTTCAGGCTGTCGATTTCTATTCTTAGACTGCTGATTACACATTGTAAACTAGCAATACGCTCATTATACTTTAATAATTCACTTTTGCACCTTACACATGAATTTTTAACGGCTTCACTGTAACTTATTTTTGGAGTAAAATAGCGGATATCTACACACGTCGCCGTAGTCAGCTTCAGCAGGTTGAACGTTTTCCCATTCAGTGATACTCCTGCCCAGTGCCTGTAGAACTTCAATTTTTCTGCTCAAATTATAGAAGTTAGAATGCCGTTTCTCCTGGTTTATGTATTACTTCATAATCAAATTCACTCAAACAGATGGCCCAACTTGTTAATCTGCAGCAAAGGTCTTTCAATCCCAATAACCATTTAAGATCCGTGAGATCCATACCTTAAACTTTTGGCCATATAAGTAACAGCAGAAGTATGTAATACCATAGATTACTTCTACCATCTCCTTCTCATTCATGGAATAATTTTGCTTCGATTTTTTCAATTGTTGGGCTTCATATACTACAGGAAGCTCTTTACCATCTATATTCTGTCCTAAGACACACACAACAACCATACTGCTTGCATCACAAAACAGAATAAATTTGTTTTCAAAATTGTGGAACAACAAAATTGGATATGATCTCAATGCTCACTTTAAAGAATTGAATGACACCTGAAATTTGGTAGACCATTCAAATTTTGCTGTTTTCAGAAACAAATTGTTTAAAGGTCCAGCAACGTCAGCAAAATCCTATATGAATCAAAGATAAAAATTACATAGGCTGATGAAACTCTGCCACTATTTAACTGTCTTTGGTGGTGAAAAATTCTGAATTGCTGTCACGAAATGTGAGTCTGTTCTCACACCTTCCATGCTAATTATATGCCCAGGATAATTTACTTCCATTGCTGCAAAATGACATTTATCGATGCTTAGTGTTTGTCGTCCCATTCTCTCAGTCTTTTGAATATCTCCTCCAACCATTATACATGCTCTTCCATTTCCTTTGAAAACACTATCATGTAATTCAAATACATCAAACACTGCTTTGGTTTCAGTCCTCCACGTAGACCATCCAATAATCTTTGAAAAGTGGGAGGTATATTCTTGTGTCTGACAGGCATTTGACACTATTGAAAATGACCCCACACTGGGCAGTCAGCAGTCAGCACTCATCAATCAGGAATGACATGTGTTAGGAAGGGTGGGGTATTTATGTTGGCACTTCCCATGTGCACCATGGCAGTGAGGATGGCAATGACATCATCATCATGTGCTCTGGTTTTTCTTCACTGTCAGCTCTCCTAGTGACTTCAAACTTTTGCAACTTAACTTTTCAGAGGCTCTTTTCTGCTGGCTCTACACCTGAATACTTGTTAAAGTTGCATTGTACCTAGCCTTTCTTACAAAACTCTGCTCTGTCACTAGTGTGACAGTATCTCTCGGCTTCCATGATGTTATTATGCTCTGCTTGCAGACTTGGCCTCTCATTACTTTCCCCATGCTATGGCAACTTCCATGTTTGCAGTAAATCACACAGCAATTCTCCCTGACTGGCAGTCTACTAGTCATTAACACAGGTGGTCTGGCTTCCGGGAGCTGCCAAGGTAGAATATGGATGAACTTTTAGTGTCTGTCAGGGATAGTATTCTGCGGCATTACAGTATTTTGCATATCTTCTTAAAAACATGAATAATGATTTTAAAAAAGAATATGTCCAAACTGTATTGGTGAGGTTTAGAGATGAAATGAATGTGCATCATCACTGTGCTAAAAATCAATATGAATAAATTTCATGCAGAAAAAAATGTGAATAGCTGACAAAGCAAAATACACCAAAATTTCCACCTTTTTCTGATTCATGGTAAAAAGTGATGTGCCAGGATGAAATTATAAAACTGCTGCAAGAAGAACATAGTGTCATGCTGTAAAACATAGAGAGATTTAGAAACATAAATATGTCACTCTTAACACATCCCGGTGGGAAATTCAAGTTATGATGTATATGAAAATATGCAAACTGTTAGGTCTAAAACAACCAGTAAATAAACTAGCAAACGAGTTGGAAACACAGTAAATTTGAAGTAATAAATCACTGTGTACTAAATTATTGACAACATATTGAAAAACAAAATGTAGTGCATTGGTAACAAATAATCAAGAAGTCAAAGTTCTTACTATAAGTGGTAGCCATGGAACAAAACTGTGAAAACTTAATTCAGGACAGTCCATTCTGTAAAGAATTATAATGCCTGGTTCAAGAGTGAGGATGACTGTTTCTATCAAGAGGTGGTGGTGGGTAGTGTTTAACGTCCCATCGACAACGAGGTCATTAGAGACGGAGCGCAAGCTCGGGTTAGGGAAGGATAGGGAAGGAAAGCGGCCGTGCCCTTTCAAAGGAACCATCCCGGCATTTGCCTGAAACGATTTAGGGAAATCACGGAAAACCTAAATCAGGATGGCCGGAGACGGGATTGAACCGTCGTCCTCCCGAATGCGAGTCCAGTGTGCTAATCACTGCGCCACCTCGCTCGGTATTTCTATCAAGACATGGTTGATGTGTTGTGATGTGAATACATGAAAAAAAAAAAAACTTGTGGAGCTCCTGGAATATGAAAACTCCATCTGCTCTAAAATAAAATTAATGATGGAATTTGAAAAAGAGGGCCAGCTAACTTTCCTCAAAGTGTCTATTACGAGAAGAATGGACAGACCCCTGAGTCACAGACTATGTAGATAACCCACACATGCTGATCTCTTATCTTCCTTCCTTGAGCCACATCATCTGTTTAAAAAAGATTCTGATTCACTGAGAGCTTGAATACTGTCAGACAAGCAGAACTTCACCAAAGACTTACAACACCTATTGATAGTTTTCTGAAAGAATGGGCACTCAGATAAACTGGGCAGGTGTCAAAATCAACAGTACCTGAGGAAGAAGCTGAGACAGAGAAAGAATCATCAAGAATCACTTACCTTGACCTATGCTGCCTCAATCTATGCAAAAATCGATAGACAACCACAGAAACTTGGCATCCAAAATATTTTTCTCCTGCCAGCAACAATAAAAATTTGACTTTACAATTATGAAGACAACAGGCGACCAAAAGCAGTGGGTGTACTGCAGTCCATGGGAATTTAGTATGTGTTTGAGGAGCAGACTAACAGGACAGTTGAGGAAATGTGAAAGGAAAGCCATTGACACACTCAACAAAATAACCAACCAAATTAACTGTTACTAAGCAGTGCTTTAAATATAATTATGAAATTAAACATGATGAAACAAGTACAGGGGTGTAATTACCAAGTTTCTGAGATAGCCTGATTAAAGAGTCTAGGCTTAGGGTCCCATAATCAATTTTTTAAGATGTCACTGGACATTACTTCCAGCAAATAGCATAACATCAACAACAGTTTGGTTGGAGACTAGATAACAACTACATACAAACAACACAGCTTGCAGCACCTTGAAATCTGTCTGGAGGTAGGCAAGATTCCATTAATGTAGTAGTCAGTACCAGGTGTCATGCCCACTTTCCAATACAAATTTGTAAAAATATTACATGATCCTACTGGTAACACAGAAATAATTATTTCAGTTATTATGGATCAGAATAGTTAGGCACAATACATAAACACAGTATTTATAATAAACATTTGCCATCTCATTGATTATTTTAAAAAAAGCAAGCACAGATAAATAGCTACCAGTATATATTCTATATTATCTTTCTGAATCATGCAATTTATTGGATTTGTAATGAACTACAACCAAATGTACAAAATTACAACGATTTCCTTTGGAACATAATAGATTCACATTCATATTTCAAAATGTAGACGTCACTCATTTGAATGAATGTAATTAGTTTTAGTGATTTAAGGAGAGTAAACACAAATATTTCTCCATGGACAAAAGTTAATTAAATCAACTTACTTTATTGAAAACACTTTGTTGTATGTTGATGAGGGGAGTATCTTATTGAATTATAAAACAGTTCTTTGAAAACAAATATTACAAAATAAAATTGCAGATTCGAGAAGTTTAGAATACAAATTTAATATTAAATTAAATAACAAAAATTAACATTTGAAAGCAGTCAAATATTTACTTTCATGGAAATTTGTATTTTATTCACAAAAATATTGTAATCAGAAAAGCATACTATTCTAGAACTTTCTGGTGCCAAACATTAACTTATAAATAGATGCATAGTGCCAACTGCATATTCAGTAAGGTTTATGATCTCAGTCGGTTCACACATCCTGCGATGATGCATTCAATTGTTTTAGATCACACTCTTGTTAAAAAGAGCTTAGTAAAAGATTTGTTTTTGTTGTCTGCAATGTCATGAGGAAGTTTTAAGAAATGTTTTACAAGAAAATAAACTTGAAAACAGCATAGAGTACTTCAGTCGCAATGAATGCGAATCTGCCCCATTACATGACAATATCTGCAATCATCTTCAGATTATCAATGAGACAATGTGAAAAGATAAGTTCACTTATTTGTTATTTGTAATTATTACCTCCCACAAAGAGACTTACAGTAGAAAATATTAGGTTGGCACATAAGTTCGGAGCATTTTTCCACAAATTTAATAAACACAACAGATACACATCTGATACATGTAGCAGAGACTTTAGTCATCATCAATAACATATTCTCCCTCACTATTAACAACAGTTTACTAATGCTGGGGAAACTCTTCAATTCTGTGACTGTAGAAATCAGGTTGTTTTGAGGCAAAGAACTTGTCAAGGCATCTTCAGAGTGCATTTTCATCTGGAATGAAGTATCTTCAAGGTTGTTCAATAGAGAAGGGAAAAGATGAAAATCTGAGAGTGCAAGATCACATGAATAAGGTGGGTGTGGAATGACTTCCCAAACCAACACTATACAATGTATTTTGTCAGTTTAGCAGAATGCAAGCAAGCAGTATCACGGAGAAGCAACACTTCACACAGTCTTTCTGGTCATTGTTCTTGGATTGCATCTGCAATATATCATAGTTGTTGGTAATAAATGTCAGCAGTGATGGTTACACCTAAGGGAAGCAATTCATAGTACACCACACTATTGCTGTTCCACCAGATGAATAATAGTATCTTTGGTGGATGCACCCAGGTCTTTGTATAGGGAGTTGCTGCTTTGTTTGGGCTCAATCATTTCTTTCTTTTCCTTATGTTAGCATGCAGATACCATTTCTTCTCACCAGTAAGAATAAAGGACAGGAATAGTTGGTGTTGTTCGTGAGTCAACTGAGGATGAGTAAACAGAGACACACACATTGCCACCCACTGATTTTGTGATTTTGGCTTAGAGCATGTGATACCTACACACCCAATTTTTGAATCCTCCCCACTGCATGCAAATGTTGCATGATGGTGGAATGACCACAGTTCATTACATTTGCCAGTTCTTGAGTACACTTACATGGTTCACTGTGGAATAATGCATTTATAAATGATCTTCATCAAACCTCAAAGTCGTCCTGAACATGGTGAGTAACTAATGTCAAAATGCTCCTTCTCCAAACAATAAAATCATTTTAATGTTGTGCTCTGTCTAATGGCATTATCCTCACATGTGGCACAAATATTTTTGGCTGCCTCCACAGTTACTACCATGCTACTGAACTCCAACAGAAAAAAATGTCAGAAATGTTCCAATTTCTCCACTTGGCCCTCCATGTTCTAGCATCCACAGCTCACTCACTATCTCCAAATGACAAACTGACACTATGTAAACTCAAATGGCAACAGTGAACTACAAATAAAAAATCACAATCCATAAATAAACCCGTATTAACAGGAATTCCAACATGCAAAACAAAAACACAACAAACTTACGCGCCAACCTAATAGGTTCTTAAACACCAAGTGTGCCAAACAACACAATTTCAATGACCCATGCTGAATATTTTACTTAAAACCTTGTAATTAAATTTTCCCTGAGACATTATTGTACACTCCTGGAAATGGAAAAAAGAACACATTGACACCGGTGTGTCAGACCCACCATACTTGCTCCGGACACTGCGAGAGGGCTGTACAAGCAATGATCACACGCACGGCACAGCGGACACACCAGGAACCGCGGTGTTGGCCGTCGAATGGCGCTAGCTGCGCAGCATTTGTGCACCGCCGCCGTCAGTGTCAGCCAGTTTGCCGTGGCATACGGAGCTCCATCGCAGTCTTTAACACTGGTAGCATGCCGCGACAGCGTGGACGTGAACCGTATGTGCAGCTGACGGACTTCGAGCGAGGGCGTATAGTGGGCATGCGGCAGGCCGGGTGGACGTACCGCCGAATTGCTCAACACGTGGGGCGTGAGGTCTCCACAGTACATTGATGTTGTCGCCAGTGGTCGGCGGAAGGTGCACGTGCCCGTCGACCTGGGACCGGACCGCAGCGATGCACGGATGCACGCCAAGACCGTAGGATCCTACGCAGTGCCGTAGGGGACCGCACCGCCACTTCCCACCAAATTAGGGACACTGTTGCTCCTGGGGTATCGGCGAGGACCATTCGCAACCGTCTCCATGAAGCTGGGCTACGGTCCCGCACACCGTTAGGCCGTCTTCCGCTCACGCCCCAACATCGTGCAGCCCGCCTCCAGTGGTGTCGCGACAGGCGTGAATGGAGGGACGAATGGAGACGTGTCGTCTTCAGCAATGAGAGTCGCTTCTGCCTTGGTGCCAATGATGGTCGTATGTGTGTTTGGCGCCGTGCAGGTGAGCGCCACAATCAGGACTGCATACGACCGAGGCACACAGGGCCAACACCCGGCATCATGGTGTGGGGAGCGATCTCCTACACTGGCCGTACACCACTGGTGATCGTCGAGGGGGCACTGAATAGTGCATGGTACATCCAAACCGTCATCGAACCCATCGTTCTACCATTCCTAGACCGGCAAGGGAACTTGCTGTTCCAACAGGACAATGCACGTCCGCATGTATCCCGTGCCACCCAACGTGCTCTAGAAGGTGTAAGTCAACTACCCTGGCCAGCAAGATCTCCGGATCTGTCCCCCGTTGAGCATGTTTGGGACTGGATGAAGTGTCGTCTCACGCGGTCTGCACGTCCAGCACGAATGGTGGTCCAACTGATGCGCCAGGTGGAAATGGCATGGCAAGCCGTTCCACAGGACTACATCCAGCATCTCTACGATCGTCTCCATGGGAGAATAGCAGCCTGCATTGCTGCGAAAGGTGGATATACACTGTACTAGTGCCGACATTGTGCATGCTCTGTTGCCTGTGTCTATGTGCCTGTGGTTCTGTCAGTGTGATCATGTGATGTATCTGACCCCAGGAATGTGTCAATAAAGTTTCCCCTTCCTGGGACAATGAATTCACGGTATTCTTATTTCAATTTCCAGGAGTGTAGATATTATTTAAAAACATCTGGAAATTTTGCAGAATGAAACAGTATAATTTATGTAGCTAATTTTGGAACTAATATTGCAACCTGAAGCTGGTAACTGAGTTGGCTGTCTAAACATTGCGCAAAAGACGAGCACAGTAACTTGGTTGAAAACCTGAAAGCACACTATTAATGAATAAAGCACTAATTAATTTTTTCACTCAGATAAAAGATGAAAAACATTAAATGTCCTGGAGACATAAGAATTCTACATAACTCAAAAGCTATAACCAGATGTAATTCTAAATGAAAATACTGGCAACACACAAAAGCAATAAACCTTCATTAAGTAACTGGCACAGGAAATACACTTTAACCTTGTTTGGTACATGCACCACTGTAGTCAATGCACATGGGTATAATGTCATTGAAATAAGTTTTCTGAACACATAAATTCACTGCTCTTCTTTTCACTAATGGTCTAACTTATTGTAAGTTCCTGTTTATGAATCTGAACCCATTGCTGTGTCATGGGTATATGGAGACCAAATTACTAGTTAAATTTATTTATCTATAACCCCTTTCACTAATGATTACATTGGAGGAGAATTCGATGAAAGCAGAGGGGAAACTTCAAGCACCATAGGTTGACTTGGAAGGTAATCGTCTACCCCTGTGGCACATCCAGTGTGGTATAATGGGCATCTGCACTTGCTCTCTTCACTGTTTACTAATTTTCTCACAATATTTGAATAATTGAAAACCCACAAGGGAATAACAACAGTATTATGAAAAGGATAAATTATAATGTAATAGGATGGATAAAAAGGTATTCACCAAGTGACAGCAGAATACACATATAAAAGAATATTATAATTAGGCAAGCTTTTGGAGCCAGTGGCTCCTTCTTCAGGTAGAAGGACTGAAGGGCAAGGAAGGATGGAGGGGTGAAGGAAAAGGACTGGAGAGGTCTAGGAAAAACGGTGGATTTGTTAAGTCTCCCCTGACCAGCAGCTCTGGGTGACTTTTCCGAAATCTACCCCTTTTCCTAGACCTCTCCAGTCCCTTTCCTTCACCCCTCTTCCTTGCCCTTTAATCCTTCTGACTTAGGCAGGAGCCAGTGAAAGCTTCCTAATTATTACCTTCTTTTACATGTGTGTTCTCCCAATGCTTGATGAGCAGATTTTTTTAATATATATCCAGTTACATTATACTGTCAAAAATTGATTGTTTTCTTTGTTATAAAAAAGGATAGATTGCTACGCACTGTATAGAGACAATCACAGACAGGCATAAGGAAAAGACATATATATTTAAGCTTTTGGCCAAAAGGCCTTCTGCTACAGTAGAAAACACACACACATTCATTCAAACACAGCTCACACATACACAAGTGTAGTCATTTGTCTGTGAGTTTGCTTGTGTGAATGTGCATGTATTTTCTACTTCTGAAGGAAATCTCTTCATATTTGCTTTTACAAGATATGATGGACTAACTGCATTGTATGACTGAAATAGTTTCCTCTCTAAAAGGATTATTAGTATTTAAAATGATTTCTTCTAATACTGCCTATGAATGACAAAAGACATAAGTTGTAAGCTAGTTTATCTTTGCAATTACCATTAGCTGTCCCAGTATCACCAGCATGCATGTGTGTAGATATAGTAATTTTCTGTGTCAACGTTTTCAGATATACTGTAAAGAAAATCAGAAAGCTGCCTGTGGTACTTTGCACACCTCTCACATTTAAGCACATGGTGCACATTTTTATTTTTTATTTCTTACATTTTTTATTCAAATAGGTAAACAAGGCACTCTATGCTTAACATAAGGGGCTCATCATTAGAACTGACACAATACTCAGCAGACAGACATAATGTTTTTGCATCATGGACTGCCTTACCACATGTTTTCTTGTTCTAATATGTCAGCATGCTATGATCAAAACATTGGCATTTTAAGCATCACAGTGGGTTTTTTATGTGGACCTCTATGAAGCCTGCACAGATAAAGCCTGCAATGATGAATTCAGAGACAATTTGACTGTTGATGTTCAGAACAAAAGTTTGTCTAATCTGTAGCTCATGACTTACCTTTCTTGATACACTCATGACATTAATGACACTAAATGTGGACTATTGTTTTGTAATTTCATTGTTTCCATGAAGTCTCATTCTTCTTTCAGTTTCATTGTTATTCAACTCTGTTAAATCAGTTGTTTGGGAAGACATCTGTCATTCAAAAGTAGTGTTGTCTGATAACTGTTAGTTGTTTTTATTTTTAGAGATTTCTCTAATGCGACTTTTTCATGTTTAAACACATTCTTGTATATGAATGTAGGTTTTTGCAGTTACATAGCCTTTATCAGCAGTCGAGTTGCACTGATCATCCAAAATTATTTGCGAATCTGGTGAGTACTACCAGCAGGCGGCCTAGACTACTAGCAGTACTTGCTTTCCTCTTTCTCTCTCTCTACATTTACATCTACATGAGTACTCTGTAATTCACAGTTAATTTCCTGCCAGAGGGTTCACAGAGCTCCTTCAAGGTATTTCTCTATCATTGCACTCTTGAACAGCAAGCTGGAAAAACGAGCATTTAAATATTTCTGTTCAAGCTCTGATTTCTCTTATTTTATCATGATGATCATTTCTCCTTGTGTACGTGGGCACTAACAGAATATTTTCACAATTGGAGGAGAAAGCTGGTGACTGAATTTGAAAATGTCCTACTGCAATGAAAAACACCTTTGCTTTAGTGATTGCCACCCCAATTCATGTACCATGTTCATGGCACTCTCTCACCTATTTTACGATAACACAAAATGAGCTGCACTTCTTTGAACTTTTTCAGTGTCCTCTGTCAGTCCCATCTGATGTGGATCTCACAACATACGGCAGTAATCCAGAAGAGGATAGACAAGCACGGTGTAACCAGTCTCTCTAGCAGACCTGTTGCACTTTCTGAGTATTCTATCAATAAATCACAGTCTTTGGTTTCCTTCACCCATAATATTATCTATGTGGTCTTTCCAATTTAAGTTATTCATAACTGTAATCCCTAAGAACATAGTGAATTCACAGCCTTTAGATTTGTGGAATTTATCATGTAACTGAAATTTAGTGTTTTTCTTTTAGTTCTCTCTCTCTCTCTCTCTCTCTCTCTCTCTCTCTCTCTCTCTCTATCTATCTATCTATCTATCTCTAGCATTAGTTGATGTGCTTTTGGTCTGAGTAGTTAGAGAAGCAAAACACACTCCATGCAGAGCCACACTTTATCAGCCAGAATGGCTGACTTCCATGAGGTTTTTACCATGTAGAAAACTCCAAGGGTCATGTGTGGCTTTATCAATACACCACAAATTCAGCGAGTATCAGCCCCATAAAAGTGCTGAGAGACTTCTCCATGTAATAAAATGGAACACCTACAGCCATCCCTATGATGTTATTTATTAAGAAGCTCCCAATTTTTTCGCTTCAGTATACCATCTTCTGCCCTTAACTGACACTGAGGGTGTTAACTCTAATCATATACATGATTCCTCAGTGCCCAACATATATGAACTGGTTTTCACACACTACCTGTTACCAACAGTGTTGTGTTTCTAATCATCAACTACCAACTTGGTATTTGATGGTTGGAGATACGACATTGTTGTTACAGGTGGTCTGTAACAACCAGTTTATATATTTTGGGCACTGAGGAATCATGTACATGATTAGAGTTAACCCCCTCAGCATCAATTATGGCCTAGAGATGGTGTACTGAAGTACCAAAACTAGCAGCTCTGTAATAAATATCATCGTAAATATGGCTGTTGATGTTCCATTTTATTACATAAGCGAATGGCCAAAGTCCCTCAAACCTCCAATCAAAAGGATGGACATATAAAAACTAGACTCTAGTAGGTACCTTTTGTAGGAGGTACTTAAAGGAAGTTTCAGTTTTAGGCTCCAGCAATTTGTGTGGCTTATAGAAGCAGTTATGATAATGGAATTCTACACTTTATTCTGAAAAAATATTCATTGCCAACTTCTCATGTTATATAAGCTGGTAGCTTGTGGTATTCCTTCAAACTCTAGACAGACCTGCATAGTCTTTGTGAATACTATTCTAGTGAACCAGCCAAAACCCAAGCAGTCTACTGTCTACATATAATTCAAGATGAATCATTAAAAGAAAGTTGCCTCTAAGATGACCATATCATACACGATATTGTCAGACTGAAACCACAATCAAGTCCAAATCCAAAGGTATTCTAAGTCTACATCTACAGTTACACACTGCAAATCACCAAAAAGTGCATCCATTTGTGAGTAATACAAAGGGGGTTGTAGTATATCATTGGAGTAATCATTTAAATCCAGTTCTTGAAACTTTGTGAATAGACTTTCTCCAGACAGTTTACGTCTGTCTTTAAGAGTCTGTCAATTCAGCTCCTTCAATATCTCTGTGACACTCTCCCATGCATTAAACAAACCCGTGACCATTCAACTGCCCTTCTCTGTATACACTCAGTAGCCCGCAATTGAGAATTACAAATTATCTAGGAATAAATGAGATGACTAACCAAGAGGCAGAAGCACTGTGTCGTCGATATATACACAAAAAAAGGTACAGAGCTTTGCTAGCTTTCAGAATGAAGTTCCTTTTTCATGCTTGTCGTACAAGCTTGAAAAAGGAAGTTCATTTGGAAAGCTAGCAAAGCTCTGTACCTTTTGTTTGAGTACCTACAGACGACACAGCACTTCTACCCTTCAGTAAGTTGTCTCCTTTATTCCTACATAATTCAATATCCCCTGTTAATCCTATCTAGTACAGGTCCCACACACTTGAGCAATAATCTATAACCAGTTACACAAGACATCTGTAAGCAAACTCTTTTGTAGACTAATTGCATTTCCCCAGGATTCCTCTAATAAATGAAAGACTACCACCCGCTTTACCAATGACAGCATCCATGTGATCTTATCCCTACATAGTGTTACATCCATGTATTTGTATGAGTTGGCTGAATCCAACAGTGACAAACTGATATTATATTCAAAGGATACTACTTTTTTCGTTTTGTGAAGTGCAAAATTTTACATTTCTGAACATTCAGAGCAAATTGTCAATCTTTGGGCCACATTGAAATCTTATCAAGATCCAACTTAATATTTATGCAGCTTCTCTCAGATAGTACTTCACTACAGATAACTGTGTCATCTGCAAAAAGACTTATTTTACTATTAATATTATCTGCAACATCATTAATATACAATATGAATGGCAAGGGTCCCAACACACTTTCCTGGGGCACACCCAACGTTACTTCAACATCTGACAATGACTCTCCATCCAAAATAACATGGTGTGTCCTCCCCACCAAAAAGACCTCAATCCAGTCACAAATTTCACTTGATACTCCATTTGATCATACTTTTGACAATAAGCAAAAGTGTGGTACTGAGTCAAATACTTTTTGGAAATCAGGAAACACTGCATCTACCTAGTTGCCTTGAATCAGAATTTCAGTATGCCATGTGAGAAAAGTGCAAGTTGGGTTTCACATGATCGGTGCGCTGAAGACCTTGCTGTCGTGCGCCCACAAAACCCCTCTACTACTACTACTTCACATGATCAATATTTTCAAATCCATGCTGGCTGGCATTGAGGAGATCTTTCTGTTCAAGATATCTCATTATGTTTCAGCTCAGAATATATTCTAAGATTCTACAACAAATTGATGTCAAGGATAATGAACAGTAGTTTTGTGGATCACTTTTACCACCCTTCTTGATGACAGGTGGGACCTCTGTTTTTTTTCCCAAGGATTGGGCACCTTTTCTTGTTTGTGGGATATACAATAGAGTATAGTTAGAGGAGGGTGTAGTGCAGCCACAAATTCAGTATAGAATCTGATAGGAATTTCATCAGACCCTGGAGCTTTGATCAATTTTAATGATTTCAACTGTTTCTCAACAGCACAGACACTACTACTTATTTAATCCATATTTTCGGTGGTAAAAGGATTAAATTGGGGGAATTATCCTGGGTTTTCCTTTGTAAATGAACATTTGAAAACAGCATTAAGTGTTTCAGCTTTTGTTTTGCTATCTTAAATGCATTTTCTGTCTTATTCGCTAGTGACTGGACACTAACTTTGGTGCCATTAACAGCCTTTACATAAGAGCAGAATTTTTTTGGGTTTTGTGAAAGGTAATTTCACAATGTTCTGCTAGAGCAGTCACTAAAGACTTCACAAATTGCTTTCCTGGCAACCAAACAGGTTTCATTCACGATCTCTCTACCTATAATCCCATGATTTGTTTTACACCTACAGTCACTCGCATTATGAACTGTTCTACTGTGCACATATCTGTCCACTACATAGTCAACTATTCTTTTAAACTTGAGCCAGAGTACCTCTATGTGCTCCTGCAATGTGTTGAATGTTTCAAGTTCCTCACTGAGATATGAATCTACCGATATTTTATCTAGTTTCTTCTTCTTATTGTTTCGAATAGGCCAACTTTGGACACACTTGTTCAACTGTTGTGCTTTGATCTTTGCCCAGTACTGTCACATCCACTGCTTATGTAACTCCTTCCTTTCTTCTGTCCAGCAGTACCTTTCCTTTGGGGCTTTTCCCGAAATCCTCGGGCATCCTTCAGGGTATGTCTCAGAGACTGTCTGTTCTGGAGATCAGTTATTCCCAGTTCTGTAATGTCCTTTTCAGTTTCTGTCAGCCAAGTGGTGCTAGCCTTCTTGTCTTGCCAGAACATGAACAGATGGGTGGTCAATCTGTTTGGAGGCACTCTTGCAACATGGCTATAGGAAGCTACCCTTCTTTTTCTTGCACAGTCAGAGAGCCTCTCGTTATGTTCACAGACCTCTGAGTTATGTCACCTTCTGAATTCCCCATCTACTTCTACTGGGCCTAGGATCTCCTTGAGGATTCTCCTCTTACCGGCTTCCAATTTTTCAATCAGACTTCTCCGGTTCATGGAAAGACATTCCATGGCATATAGGGCTCTTGATCGTATGACGTAAGTGTAGTGCTTAAGTTTCAGGTTGCGTGACAGGCATTTTTTGTTGTAGGTGTTTGTAGTCAGTTGATAGGCTAGTTCCAACTTGTTGACTCTCATTGATAATGACGTTTTCTCTGATAAGTTAGGTTCTTTCCATTCACTGAGATACTTAAACTTCTCAGTTCTTTTTATGTTTCCCTGGTCTAGTAACATCTCTCTGTTAGCTTCTTTGATGTTTGTGAAGAACTCTGTTTTCTCCAGCAATACTTGAAGACCCACTTTCCCTGCCTGTTTTCTGAGGCACTTTACCTGCATTGTTGCTATTTCAAGAGAATCGGCGATCAGTGCCATGTCATCTGCAAAAGCCAGGAAATCTACAATCAGTCCTTCGATTTTACAGCCCAGGTAGACACCACTCTGAACACCCAAACTTGCCAGTTCCTGGCACCATTCTCTCACAACCTTTTCAAGAGCACAGTTGAAGAGAAATGAGGAGGGTCCATCCCCTTGTCTCACTCTAGTTTTTATCTCAAAGCTTTCTGAGATCTCACCTCTAAATTTTGCCTTGGAATGGGTGTTGGTCAAGGTTTCTAGAATGAGTCTGCAGGTTTGGTTGTCTAGTCCTAGTTCCTGAAGAATTTTGTCAAGTGTTTCTCTATCAACAGAGTCATAGGCCTTCCTGAAATCAATAAAGGTGACAACCACCTTGCATTTTCTCATCTTGGAGTATGCCAGTACAGTTTTAGGGTTGAGGATGTGCTCAGCATAGGATTGGGTCTTCCTGAAACCTCCCTCATATTCTCCCAGCTGACTATCCAGTTGATCTTCTGCCCTTTTTAGTAATGCTTTGGAGAGAATCTTGTATGAAATTTGCAGTAGTTGTTCAGATCAGTAAAATCTTCCTTTTTGTGAAGCGGATGGATCAGAGCCATGTTCCAATCAGGTGGTAATTTCTCTGTTTCCCAGATGTCCTGGATGATCTCAGTGAGCTTGCCCATGGCATTGCTTCCAGCACACTTCCAGAGTTCAGTAATGATAGAGGCCTCTCCAGCTGCTTTATTATTCTTAAGAAGTTGAATGATTTGTCCAAATTCTTTCGATGAAGGAGGCAGTGAGTCTGGGTTTGGTGGGGTTGTTTGTATTCAAAGTCTTCACTGGGTGGATCACAGTTGTGTAGGTTTTTAAAGCACTGAGCTAACAGGTGGCAGTTGTCCTTCTAATTAAAAACTATTTTGCCCTGTGAGTCTCTGAAGTGGAGGTCTGGCAGATTGTATTTTCAAAGTGTCTGCTTGAAGGTTCTGCAGAAATCTTTGGTGTTATTCTTAGCGAAGCTCTTGTTGATTTGGGTTAGTTGGTTTTGTGTGAAGGTCCATTTGGTTCCTCGAATTACCTTAGCTGTAAGCCTTCTTTGTCCCAAAAAGTTTTCCCAGTTTTTATCTAATTCACTAATCATATATACCTTTCTGCTTGTTTTAGTTGTCCTTTGCATTTTGGTAACTATTGTTGCCACAATCACATCAAGGCCACTTATATCAGTTTCAATGTGGACATCTTCATATTGGTCAGGTCTATGTGACAGCATTATAACCAATATATTTTCATCAAGAGTGGGGTTCCAAACTATTGGTTCTAGGTAGTTTTCAAATAAGGCATTTTGTAATGTTTCAGTCTTATCACACCCACCGCTAACAAAGTACAATTTTCCCAACTGATTGTTGGAGAAGTCTCCACTGATGATTAGAGTATGACTCGGAAACTTATGTACAAGTGAAATGATGTTTTCTCTTAAGTTTTTGGTTACATCGGGAGATGAGTCTGGTGCACAATAGAAGGATCCAACTACCATTTTATGCCCATCCCTGATACTGAGACTTGTCCAAACAATCTTGCATTCAGCTTCGGTTTCTGTCATGCTGGATTTGAGTTGTTTTACTGCAACAAACACACCACTTCCATTTCCCATTAGATTATCCTATTGATAACCACTTAAATTTTCCCCAAAAATCTCACTGGTATTAATTTCAGGTTTCAACTATTTTTCTGTACCTAGTGTTATGTGAGCTTCAACTGCTTTTCAGGAGCACTTCGAACTCTGGCATTATTTTGCAAATGCTTCAGTAGTTAATCACTATGACTTTAATATTCTCACCTGTGGGAGGCATTTCTTTCAATCTCATACTGGTACTTCTGGGTTTCTTAGACCTATCATCATCTGGTTTTGATGGAGAGTTTTCCTAATCTAGAAAGTTCTTGTGTGCACTTCGTACAGTCAGCTAACTAGGTAGTGTGTATTGCACACCATACAAAGTCTAGGAAGTTACAGTTTAGCTTGTTACAGAACTTTATAAGTCTCTGATTCAGTCCCTCCACTTGACTCAGGACCCAGGGGCCATGATCAGTTCTGGGGGCCATGCTGCAAATTGTGTGCTTCACTGAAACTCCGTGTGCAAGGCTGGTTTTCTGAACCCTCTCTACCAGTTGCTGGAATGATCCAAGTATTCAATGAATTACAGTGCAACCCACAACCTGCCAGTCAGTGACAATAAACACATCACACTGCATCCATCACAGAACACGGCAATATGTAATCTACATAAAAGTTTAAGTAAATATGTCTCCCTTTATCATACCATTATTACTTAAGCTAAAGGATGGTTATACCTTCTGCTTTCTGAGTGCTGTATATGTAGATATCAAGGAATCACTCACGGATAGAGAGATTCAAAGTACTTAATGGTGTATGAAATAGCTGACACTTCACATCTGAGGAGATATGAAGACGAATTCATTACAAGAAAGATTTGTGAAGTACGAGTACCACATACTGACCAAAAGTAATTGAAAATTAGAATGTTTGTTATGAGTTTAAAAGAACTGGTTTTGTCTGCTTATTGATTACTTGCATGTATTTATGACTTCATATCACAAATGAGATGGAGATAAAGCATACAGGTGGCCTTCACCAAAAAACTTGATTTAATTTGCTAAAGAATTTATTGGTAGTGTTTCCTGCAATGAAAATTGGATTCTCCTTATTCTTCATCCTGGAAAAAATAATAATGGGGAAAACTACACTTTTTTTACCCAAGTGGATGAAGAATTAATGGAGAAGCCAGGGCCAAAAAAACCAGAACAATGAAAGGCCCTTTGTTAATGTGAAAACTATGGCTCTGTGGCACAAATTTACTGGGAAATATGCAGTGACAGAGGAAGATGGATATCACATAAGTTCTCTAGAATCAGTCCTCAACAATGGAATATACTCCCTGGAAGAACAATGGACTAATATATACTCAAAATCAGATCCTATTGAAAATTTAGTGAGGAAAATAATGCACTTATTTTCCAACAAAGGACATTTTTAAATTAATGCAATTATTCATAACGCATGGGATGCACTTATTTTCCAACAAAGTCCCTTTTTAAATTAATGCAATTATTCATAACGCATGGGATACTCTCCCTCAGTCCTGGTCTTTATGGACTTGGCATTTTTATTTTATGTATGCTCTGGAAAATGTTGACAGCTTTTACATACATCAATACACAAATTAAAGAGTAAGTGATAAACAAAATACCTCTGCCAAATGTCCAACTGATGCTGGTGGTTTCAATCTGGTAAGTTTCTTGTACATATCTAAGTTTCGAGCAAAGTTCCTGCAAAATAATATGATACTTTTATAAATATAAAACATAAATATTCAAATAAATCAATCTGAATTGCTATAAGAAAACTGTATATAAAAATGAGAAATTATTATTTAGCAGCAGTAGATTGACAGATAAATATAATAACTATACAATACACTTTCTTTCAGATCTACAAACTGCTTGTCTAGAAGGAACAGAAGAAATGATGAAACAAGCATTTGCAATGTTTGACAGGAAAGTCAGCAAGGAGTTCAGTTAATGCTACACATACCAGGGGAGTTGGAGCAGTTGTCCAAGTTTGGGTGGCAAAGAGAAATATTCAACTTATAACATCAGTAACAGAAAGCAATTGTTAACAACTGCAGTTCAGTTACATTATCTATATGGCTAAAAATTAGTCATTGTACTAGTGATAGTAATTCAGTAGGTAGGTGTTCCGAGCTGATTTATGTTTGAAGGGAATGAATACAAGAACGAGAGGAACAGCATTCATTCATACACAGATACATAATGTTGTATAAATCCCATACTGCAAGAGAAACTTAAGAAAAGTAATGCCAGTTAAGTTACATATTATAATAGAAAAGTGTCTGTTGGAAACTAAATATGTTAACTAAAGCAAGATTTTTTTTTATGTTGAGTGCTGAAGAAACCATATTCCATGCTACTGTATTTGCTATAATATACATTCCTACTTTACATAATTTTGGAGTACTATCCTGATCCAAAAAAAAATTTCACCCCAAATTTCAGTGTATATCAACATGGATAAATATATATCACTGAAAATTTTTGGAGGTTATTAATTACAAAACTTATGAGTTTTATGCATAACTTTTTGTAGTAAATCGGCATTTGTGAAGTGTTAGATTTAATTTGTTTCTTTCAATGTGAGAGTATATTTTCAGCATTTATCATAAATTTCCACTATACTCTGGCTTTTTACTTGAGATTTTGGTGGAGGCTGTTAGGGGGAAAAAAAGAAATATTCATTGTAGTATCATGGAATCAATGTAAATCTCTTTGTTGCTTCAGTTCTTAACGGTGACTTGTCACATTTGTACTGTAACAGATCCAGAAATTAAAATACACTCCTGGAAATGGAAAAAAGAACACATTGACACCAGTGTGTCAGACCCACCATACTTGCTCCGGACACTGCGAGAGGGCTGTACAAGCAATGATCACACGCACGGCACAGCGGACACACCAGGAACCGCAGTGTTGGCCGTCGAATGGCGCTAGCTGCGCAGCATTTGTGCACCGCCGCCGTCAGTGTCAGCCAGTTTGCTGTGGCATACGGAGCTCCATCGCAGTCTTTAACACTGGTAGCATGCCGCGACAGCGTGGACGTGAACCGTATGTGCAGTTGACGGACTTTGAGCGAGGGCGTATAGTGGGCATGCGGGAGGCCGGGTGGACGTACCGCCGAATTGCTCAACACGTGGGGCGTGAGGTCTCCACAGTACATCGATGTTGTCGCCAGTGATCGGCGGAAGGTGCACGTGCCCGTCGACCTGGGACCGGGCCGCAGCGACGCACGGATGCACGCCAAGACCGTAGGATCCTACGCAGTGCCTTAGGGGACCGCACCGCCACTTCCCACCAAATTAGGGACACTGTTGCTCCTGGGGTATCGGCGAGGACCATTCGCAACCGTCTCCATGAAGCTGGGCTACGGTCCCGCACACCGTTAGGCCGTCTTCTGCTCACGCCCCAACATCGTGCAGCCCGCCTCCAGTGGTATCGCGACAGGCGTGAATGGAGGGACGAATGGAGACGTGTCGTCTTCAGCAATGAGAGTCGCTTCTGCCTTGGTGCCAATGATGGTCGTATGTGTGTTTGGCGCCGTGCAGGTGAGCGCCACAATCAGGACTGCATACGACCGAGGCACACAGGGCCAACACCTGGCATCATGGTGTGGGGAGCGATCTCCTACACTGGCCGTACACCACTGGTGATCGTCGAGGGGGCACTGAATAGTGCACGGTACATCCAAACCGTCATCGAACCCATCGTTCTACCATTCCTAGACCAGCAAGGGAACTTGCTGTTCCAACAGGACAATGCACATCCGCATGTATCCCGTGCCACCCAACGTGCTCTAGAAGGTGTAAGTCAACTACCCTGGCCAGCAAGATCTCCGGATCTGTCCCCCATTGAGCATGTTTGGGACTGGATGAAGCGTCGTCTCACGCGGTCTGCACGTCCAGCACGAATGGTGGTCCAACTGATGCGCCAGGTGGAAATGGCATGGCAAGCCGTTCCACAGGACTACATCCAGCATCTCTACGATCGTCTCCATGGGAGAAGAGCAGCTTGCATTGCTGCGAAAGGTGGATATACACTGTACTAGTGCCAACATTGTGCATGCTCTGTTGCCTGTGTCTATGTGCCTGTGGTTCTGTCAGTGTGATCATGTGATGTATCTGACCCCAGGAATGTGTCAATAAAGTTTCCCCTTCCTGGGACAATGAATTCACGGTGTTCTTATTTCAATTTCCAGGAGTGTAAAATCAGCAAGCTTAATTATATTAAAGGAAAATGCAGGTGAGAAAAATAATAAACTATGAGACAGATATGTTGGCCAGTACTTTGCTTCAAAAGATGAAATGTGCAGTACTGGCAGAAGACACAAATGAGAGAAAACGTGATCACTTTTAACTTTCAGTGTTAATAGTTCTTTCCTCGGAGAAGAAAAGAGGGATAAGTTGAGGAAGGTTAAAAGGGAAGGGCATATCACTCAGACCATAATATGGAAACTCACCTGTAATGAGGATGAGTGAAAGTTAGTCAGTGAGATACTCCTCACCTGTTGAAAGACCTGCTATGTTCCAAATCAATAGAAAGCACCCACAAAATGGTTGTGGTCTACTAATCATTCATAGTTTGAATTTAAGGCAAATAATGGTAGCCCTTAAGAAGATTATGGCAAGTAATAAGAAATATCGCCTTGTGCACTCAATGTGTATACCTGAAGGCCTCATTCAACATGTTGAAGACACTGTTCAGGCATCCATTGTGAGAACAAGGCTGCAAAGCACAAAGGAATGAACTATGTGTGTTGTCTGGGATCTGGAACTGCAGAGTACTCATGTATTTTTAGGTGTAGAATATTCACTTCACAATGGAGATGGATACGAATGGCTGCCTTCCCTGCCTTGATGTGTTGCTCAGGAGGAAGGCTGATGGTACATAGGGTCAGCCCATTTATTGGAAGCCAACTCACATTGATTTGTGTCTACAGGCTGATAATTGCCACCTTCCAGCTCAGCCTGATCAGGTACTTCGTACCTTGGCTCACAGGGCACACATCATTTCAGGTCTCCAACGTCTCTTAACTGAATTAGCCCATCTTGAACCCACCTCTTATAAGAATGGTTACAGAGAAAAAAATGATCAAATGTGTGTTGTGCTACTAACCAACCATGAACTGGGTGAGTGATGATTATAATGAGGTGACAACAATGTCTATTATCTTCCTAACACAGGAAGCATTTCTGACAGGATTGGTTGTATTCTGTGGAAATATGATGTTGAATGTGTTTTTTCATTGCCATTTAAGATTAGAGCTCTTACAGGATTTATACAGGATGATCCTGGTTTGTTTAAGGTGGTGTCTATTGTATTCCTTACAGTTGTGGCATGCCATATTTTATTTTGTAGCACTAGTGCATGAGTGTGTGTGTGTGTGTGTGTGTGTGTGTGTGTGTGTGTGTGTGTCCTTCCACATATGCTCTTCACAGTGAGTTTTAAAATTTACTTGCACAACAGGCTCACATTGTGTCTGTGTCTTGAAAATGACAAGAGTATGCACCTATCGAAATATCAGTTGATGTCATTAGTTCACTTAGCTGCATTCCCATAAGCTATTTGTACTTTTTATATGCCAAAATATCAGTTGATGTCATTAGTTCACTTAGCTGCATTCCCATAAGCTATTTGTACTTTTTATATGCCAGGGGAAATTCAGGGTTTTGTAAGTGGCAAGCATGACAAGACATACTGTAAACAGTACTAAATGCCTTCTCTGAAAATCATGTACACATGATAGTTCATCAGCTAATTCATGATGGAAATAGACGGAATATAATGACAGCAAAGTCTGCCTGTCCAGTTGAGTGGTTAGTGTGTTGAAACAGCAAAGACCAAACAAGGCTCAGAGCCCAATGAAATGCATGTCAGACTCTACTCACAATTTATAGCTGAGTTTGCCACTTTTTTAACTATTTTTAAAAATATTGTTGGGGGTATCAGTGATCCAATTACAATCTCTGAAAATAATTATAACAGTCTATTGTACGACACATTTATTCAATGGCGACCAGTTTTGATCATTACATGATCATCTTCAGACCTACAATCATTTTGATGGACAATGGCTGTATATTGAGCAGGAACTGCTGAGGTATTGGCTACTATCATTCAGCAGTTACTGCTCCATACACAGTCATCGTCAATCAAAATGGCTGTAGGTCTGAAGATGACCATGTGAGGATTGAAACTGGTCACCTTTGAATTAATATGCCAATTATTTTCACTTTTTTAGCCATAGTATACTATACATCTTTTGAACAGAAAACTGTATTTAATAGCTGGAAGAAAGCAAGGGTTTCACTTGTTGACATGAAGTGTAGCAGAAGTGATCCACAAAGCTGCAGTTCAGTATCAGTGACATACACCTGTTGTTTACTCTCAAAATGTATTCTGCATTCAAATATAATGAGGAATATCAAACAGAACCACCTCCTCCATCCAAAAATCAACTTGGGTTTCAAAAACATCAGACCTGTAAAGACCAATTTTTGCTTTTCTCACATAAATTGGGAAAGCTCTTTATCAAGACAATCCTGTGGATGCTGTATTTCTTGATCTCTGAAATGTATTTGACTCAATATCATCTCTATACTTATAATCGAAAGTATGACTGAATAGGGTATCAAATGAAATTTGTGGCAGATTAAGGATATCTTACTAGAGATGAGACATGTATTTTATCTAGAAATTCCAGCATGGAATAACACCAACACAAAAAGATATGCTGTTACTCACCACATAGAGTAGATATGGAGGCACAGACAGGTACAACAAAAAGACTGCTTGACTGTTAGCCTGAAGACAAAAAAAATCCTTCAGAAGCAGAAAACGCATACATACACAAGAATGACTCACACAAACATGGCTGCTCAGGCCTTACTAGCATTGACAGTTGGGGTCAAGTGACCCTGTGTTAGTACTTGTGTGAATGTGAGTTTTCTGTTTCTAAAGGACTTACCTGTCTGAAAGCTAACAGTTAACCAGTCTTTTTTTTCAGTCTATCTGCAACTCAGTGCTTCTTCTATGTAGTGATTAGCAATCTATCCTTTTCAATATGTTATCTTGGGTATAAAGACACTGACTGATTTCAGGCTTGCCCAGGCATTGTGTTGAGACACCTACTCTTCATGTTGTGTGTTAATGACCTTGCAGACAATATTAATAGTAATTTCATACTCTTTGATTAGGTAGTTATCTATAATGATGTTGTGGGGATGTAGAACCATTGGCTGTACCCCCCAACAATACAGCTGCACTTCTGCAGCAAGAACAACTGTATCCTTGCCAGATCAGTTCTCTGTAGTATGCACTCTACGCTACATGCCTTGTGTATACACTGAAGAATAAAAGTATTCATAGTAAGAGGCGGGAGAACGATTGATTATTTATCATCGTAATTACCATGCCCGCTCCCCACCACCTACAGTGGTGACCCCATTATTTTCTTTTCAACTGTGCCACAAAATACAGAGTTACACTTGCAGCAGCACACCGCCAATAATTGTGGGATACAAACTTCACACTGCAAAGCATATGCCCCATGATAGTGTTTCATCGCCTGGCATCACTACACATGATTTATTTGTGCATGCAATTGATGTTCTCACTGATTCCCAGACGATATAACCAGAGCAACAATGGTTCTTGAATGATAAACAATGTTCCCATTGTTTTAACAACAGCCAAAGAAGGGCTTGATTAGCTGTCGCCAAGTGGACAAACATACTAAATTGCAAATCAAGTAAGATGTTATCAGTGAAAGTGGTGAGAGAAAGCCTGGGTTTTCACATCTCGTGACCACAGCGTATCAATACAGCAAGCCTCGCTGCAACTAAGGCCCACGCACCATGGGAACACAAGGCTGCCACTTTGGATGACCTACACTGACGCGCCGTCCACCATTATCGCGACAGACCAGGACCCATCCACCATACCACGTTCCTCAGTACCCCGCCACGATGCCATCCTCCATGACGCCAATGCACCAGCTATGACACCCATGTTGTGTCCCCCAGTAATCGGTCACGACACCAACATCACCGACACACATATCATGACTACCACACCGCGACGCCAGCTGCTGCCTCTATCAGTGCCACGAGACAGTGTTCACGAACCTGCACAATTTACTTCATACAATTAGAACGACCTCATATTAGTCGCAGCCCCTCACCACCAGGCAGATTACCACCGACCACACACCAAGTTACATCTGCCGCCACTACAAGTTGATTCTACACAAGTATGGTTCACACTCTGCGAGTGCATGATGGAATCGGCTGGGACCACAGACGACCCAACACTGTGCCTCCACACCAACACCGATCTTATCAGCGACCTCCTATTGCATGCACCAACCATTGACAGATATGAGACAGTGATGATGCTCATACTACAGCACCTGTCACGTTCACCTGAACAACAACTCCACCTAGCCATCATTCAGATGTCACTGGGCCACGATTCTACATCAGCGCACTGGTGTAGGTTACGGATCCCAATCGACACAAACCTCTTACAAGATCATGCTCTCTGGTCACTATGGCTTCTCAAACTGCCTCAAAACATACAGACAGCCATGCTAACGTGTGAGGACAAACCACTGGAAACCTGGTTATGCCTCGCCAACCTGATGCTTGCTCTCGAACAACATCATGCCTTGATAAACACACACATCAGCTACGGCACCGATGTCAACACCTGTTACATTTACAGCCAGCCCGGGCCAGTGTGGGCACTGTACGCACCCACGGAGACTAGGACCCATCCAAGCAACAGTCGCTGAGCTGCTCCCACCTCAGCCGAGCCCTTCGATGCAGCACCCACAGCAGCCTCCCAAGACTCCACAGTGGTGAGGCACCAACAGCCAGATGCCACGATGGAGCCAGGCACCATGTTTGTTATGGAATGTAAACAAGCCACATTCACGCCCATATCTAACCGTCATAACGACTCACCTAGCCAGGACACTGTGCCTACTTGGCCACATGCTCCTGCTGGTTCCACACAAGCTTCAGTGCTGAGATGCGCCCTCTGCATCAGGTCACTCTCCTGCTCCAAGCTGCCTCGCTACAAACCAGGACAACACTCGTCATATCCCGTGACTACATTCTAACGGTATGCGGCTCTTCTTCTACAACAACCATCTTAGAGCGTACTTCCCAGTCGGCACGAGTGCCAACGTTAGCACACTGCCAACTCAGTTGGTGCCCGGAAAACAGACACTATCCCCTATACAAGTGCCATGAATGATACAGTGATTCCCATGATAGGCACAGCCTCTTATCACAGTTCGACTGGACAACCACACCCTCCACCCATGGAGGTTTTTCTCGGCCAACACCATAGAGCCAGAGTCGGGCACATATTTTTTGAGGCATTATAACCTTCTGCCAGACCTGGGTACGGCCTTACTACTACATCATGACAGCCACAGGCCAATCAGTGGAGTAAACAGTGACCACCTACCAATGGATGAGACTCCGCTGCCTCTTCTCTTACCTCTGAAACAGTACTGGACTTCATGTTTAAGTGCCAGGCATTGTTCGAGGAGCTCAAAACCAAGACTACTGCGTACACCGACCTCTGCCAGACCAATGCCAGCTCATGAGCAGCTAACGAATACCTTTGCAACTGCTGCTCTGAGCTCACGGCACAACTGTACATCACACAGCAACAGCTGTCGTCGCAACAGCAACAATGAGAGCCGTCCTCCCGAGACACCACCAGGCTTTCAGAACCACAGGTCAGTCCAGTGTCTTTGTGATGATGCTCCCATAAGCAGGATGCGCAAAAACAGTAATGCTCTCATGAGTAAGTCGCATGCAAACAGTGATATAACCTTCACGAGTGGATCATGTGCCTCATGTGCTCCTCCTCATTAACTCTGTAAAAAGATTAACACTGTATACAAAGACACTCCACACAGAAGTAATACTACCCTGGTCCACCGGCCAATACCGACCACACCGCCTTACCCTTCACAAACTGAAGGTGGCCAAGGTCGTGATAGATGAACCGTTACACGAGGGACCATCAGGCCATCAGACAGTGTGTGGGCCTTACCAATTACTATGAGAATGAAAAAGAGATAAAACATGGCACCTGTGTGGGGAGTACAGGCATTTGAATGCATGCATCATAACTGAAGTTAAACCATGCCCAATATTCAGGACTTCTCCCAGTAACTGCCTGGTGCAACCATCTTTAGCATAACTGACTGCAAAAGAGCTTATTCACGGATCCCAATGACCATGGATGACATCCCAAAGATGGCAATAATTACACAGTTTGTCCAATTTTAATTCCTCTTTATGCCCTTTGGACTAAAGAACGCAGACCAGACTTGGCAACAGTTCATTTATGGCTTATGTAATTATCTTCTCACAATAAGCTCAAGATCATGAGAAACACCTCCAAATGGTATTCGACAAATTAGCACAGCATGGTGTTGTGGTCAATGAGGACAAATGGCAATTCCGACAAAAATATGTTACATTCATAGGCCATCATGTCAACGCTTCTGGCATCCGTCCCGCCCCAGAAAAGATAGACCAAAGCTGTAACCTACTACCCCCAAAGGATTATCAAGAGTTGTGCCATTTTTAGGGGTAATTAATTTTTACTGACAACACCTCCCCCATGCCACGGAAACAATTCTGCCGCTCACTGAGTCACTCCGTCGCAAGAACACATCAGGCAAACGTAAGCTCACTTGGACTGCAGATATGCAAGCAGCTTTCATGAACATCAAATCCAAGCTCACTCAGAGCGCCAACCTGGCACTCCCATTGCCAGAAGCCCATATAGCTATAACGGCCGATGCCAGCGACCGGGCGATTGGGGTGGTGCTCAATAGGGAATCCCCGGTGCAACCCAGCCCCTACAGTTTTTCTCGCAGAAACTTACCAATTCCCAGAAAATGTGGTCAACCTTTGACTGTGAGCTTTTGGCAATATACGAGGTGGTTTGGTATTTCCAAGATGACATGAGGGGTCAGCCATTTACTATCTACACAGACCACCATCACCTGGCTGATGCTATTAAAAACCCACCAGCCAATACCTCCCCTTGGCAGTTCCGTCACCTAGAGTTAATTTCACAATATACTATGGACGTCTGCTATGTACGGGGGACAGAAAACATGGTGGCTGACTACCTCTCATGACTCACTGGCACATCGGCACACCTTCACTTCGACCAACTAGCAGAGGCACAAACAACTGACAGACCTTCAAAATCTGCTATCTGGACACACAAGGGCCTCCAGCTCAAGCAGTGCACCATTGCAGGCACAAACAAACTAGTTTGGTGTGACGTATCCTGTGGTAGGCAAAGACAATCGTCCCATAGAACTTCAGGAAGATAGTTTTCGACCTCATCCACAGCTTGTCTTATGCTGGAGTACGTCCAACACTGAAACTCATAACAGAATGTTTCATTTGGACTAACATTAAATGGGACTGGGCTGCCTGGATGAGAGCCTGCATCCAGTGCCAATGGACCAAGACAGCATTGACACCCAATTGCCCTTTGGGAAATTCCCCATCCCGAAGGGTCATTTCCAACATGTCCACATGTCCATGTAGACCTGATGGGGCCACTTCCAGATCCATACGGATACAAGTACATCCTGTCAGCCATTGACAGAACAACTCAATGGGTGGAGGCCACATCTCTGACTGATATCTTGGTCGACACCGTCGCCCGAGCTTTCGTCACACTATGGATTGCACACTTCAGCTTCCCAAAGACCCTGACAACAGACCAGGGCTGGCAGTTCAAGTTGGCCTTGTTCTCCAAGCTCTGCTGTCTCTGTGTGTGCCACTGGTTCCACATGACATCCTACCATCCTCAAGCCAACAGACTTGTGGAACAGTGGCACTGCACCCTCAAGACACTACTCGTATGCCATGACCAGGAGTAGACAGAGGCCCTCTCCTGGGTGCTGCTGGACATACAAGCTGCCTAAAAAGAAGATCTGGATGCCTCACTAGCAGAGGCGCTCTATGGGGAACCGATCACACTCCCAGCAGAGTTCATGTCACAAACTACTGACCCCATGGACATCAACCTGCCAGTCCCAGGGAAACGTGTCAGGAACCACATGCCATGTCTGCATCCCATCACCATCCTATCATGCCAAACCAACCATCTTTGAGCACAAGGACCTCCAATAGTGTACACATGTCATGCTCTGGACTGACGCCATCAAACCCGCCCTCCAGCCTGCATACAGTGGCCTGTACAAGGTGTTGAAATGAAGGCCAAACACTTTTGATATCTTGCAAGCTGGAAAAATCACAACAGTGTCACTGAACTGGCTAAAACTGGCGTGGACTTCAACGGACACACCCTGTGTTTACTCTCCACCGACCCCAGCTCCAGGCCCCTCAAGCCAGCTTACAGTTAGCCTAGCCGTGTGAGACTACCTGCAAGAAGATATTTCTGTAACACTGCAGGACTCACTACTTGAGGTTAGGGACAAATCTGATAATAGACAGACTGGATACAGCACAGTCTTGAGGTCATTAGCATGCTCCACACCCCTTTCACCTATTATCGACACAGCAAGTCTGAAATCCAGTCTTTCTTCGGACAGCTACCTGCTCGTGTTGGACCTGGAGCAGTTCATAATGATGATTGACACCCCGAACACCACCACTGGTGAACTGACAGCCTTACTGGACAACACAACATCCAGCCACCAACACTTCAATGCCCCATTGGCACCGCCACCAATGTCAAGGGTCGTCATCTGGGCACCTGACAGACTATGATATGTCAGTCCTCACCATCACCAGCAGGACAATGCATCATGACATACACCAGTCACTGTGCTCTGCACTTGTGAGAGGCTCTGTGGGGACATAGAACCACTGGCTCTAACCCCACCCCTCAATAATATCACTGCCCTACCACAGCAAGAGCAACTGTATCTTTACCAGATCAGTTCTCTGTAGTATGCAGTTCTCTGTAGTATGCACTCTATGCTATACACATTATGTATACACTGTAAGAATAAAAGTATTCATCGTAAGTGACGGGAGTGAGAGTGATTATTTATCATTGTAATTACCATGCCTGCTCCCCACTACCTACAAGTACTGCTTGAAAAATGCTACACAAATATTCAGTCAGAACTTGATAAAATGTCAGAGTGGTACTTTAAATGTTTACAAATGTAAAATTGTTCACAAAAACCAGCATCCGATGCCTGAAGCATCATTTAGTTACAATTAGAATCAGTCAAATCATACAAAAACCAATCACAAAGGTTCAGAATAGTTAAAGAAGTGGCAGACATCAGTTCAGTGGTAGCTTACTATGAAAAAAACAGTCTTCGTGAAATCTTCTCGGGTGATCAGCCGAGTAAAGGCGTCGTCTTCTCACAACGTTTCGAAGGGTTTTGTACCCATCATCTTCAAGCGAAGTGTCGAGATGCTGTGTTGCGCGGTCCTATAAAGGCTCCTGGACCAGTGACTGATTCCGGGCGCCGACCAATCAGGTACCTGCGGAATCGGCCGCCGCGCCAGTGGTGGCGGGTTCGCGGCGCGGACCGGGCGTCGAGTCCCTGCCGGTTCCTAATACGTCTGTGGCCGCTACCGTCTTCGTGCCGGAGCGTTCTCTTCTAATTTTAGTTATTGCGGGATTCCAAGCTGTACTAAGTTGGAAACCAGTGTCTCGATTGATCAGGTTGCTGTTCAACCGAATTTCTACAGCCTCTTTGAAAACTGAATCCCAAAATCCTTTAGCGTCACACAGCTTCTTCGTACCCTCAAAGAGGAAGGTGTGTCCTTCGTTAAGGCTATGTTCCGCTACCGCCGATTTTTCTGTCTGACCAAGGCGTACATTTCTAATGTGTTCCGAGCGCCTCTGCGTGATGCAGCGCTGCGTTTGTCCGATGTATTTCGCACCACATTCACATTCAATACTGTATACGCCCGGAGTCTGCAGTCCTAGGTGGTCTTTGACTGAGCCAAGTATGTCCTTAATTTTACTTGGGGCATGAAAAATTGTCTTGATGTTGTGTTTCTCCAGAATGCGGGCAATCTTGGCTGTTGGCGGTCCCGCGTATGGTAGAAATGCCAGGCATCTGGTCTCATCTTCTTCTTCTGGTGTGTCTACCTTCCTGCTCTTGTGTAGGGCGCGCGAGATTTGCGTCTCATTATAACCGTTGCTGCGGAAGGTCTTCCTTAGGTGTTGTAACTCTGCAGGTAGGCTGTCATCATCACAGATAGACTTGGCCCTGTGCACAAGAGTGTTAAGCACTGAGTTGCGTTGTGCTGGGTGGTGGCAACTCTGTGCATGAAGGTATAAATCCGTATGTGTCTTCTTCCTATACACAGCGTGACCCAAGGTGCCATCAGGGTGCCTCTTGATTAGAATGTCAAGGAAGGGCAAGCTTCCATTTTCTTCCACCTCCATGGTGAATTGTATGTTGCTGTGTATGCTGTTGAGATGTCGCAGGAAGTCTTGCAGGTTCTCTCTGCCATGTGGCCACACGACAAAAGTGTCATCCACATATCTGTAAAAGGCTTTGGGTTTCAATGGGGCGGTGTCCAGGGCTATGTCTTCAAAGTGCTCCATGTAAAGATTAGCGATGCCTGGAGCTAAGGGGGACCCCATGGCCACACCATCCACTTGTTCATAAGCGAACCCCCCACCACTGGCGCGGCGGCCGATTCCGCAGGTACCTGATTGGTCGGCGCCCGGAATCAGTCACTGGTCCAGGAGCCTTTATAGGACCGCGCAACACAGCATCTCGACACTTCGCTTGAAGATGATGGGTACGAAACCCTTCGAAACGTTGCGAGAAGACGACGCCTTTACTCGGCTGATCACCCGAGAAGATTTCACGAATGGAATACGCCGAGAAAGTCTCAAATCACATTTAAAAAAACAGTCTCTCTACAATGGATATCACTTACAGAGCACTCATGCGACCTATCACGCAATGTATGAGCCTCAAACTGAAAAGCACCAATAGCATAACAAATGGAAAGGGTGATTATGATTAAAGTTAAACTTCCAAAATGCTGTAGAAATAACAGCACTGGTCAGAATGATGTCAAATTGCAATGGAATATTATCAGAGAAGGGGGAAAATGTAAGGCAGAAGAAAAAAAATAGTGTGAAAATTGATCAACAGATGGCGCTTGCATGTGTCAGAATACGTAAATGAAAACACCTGTCAACAAACCGGGTACATGGCTTTTCCTCCTTCCATGGCTGCAACGTTCAACAGGACTGTCTCAATGCAGGATAGCACTGGGCTTGTAAAGCTGTATTACAAGAATGATGACTCTGCACATGTCACTCTTCAGAAGTTAGGACACTGAAGGGTCTGAAAAAAGGCATTGGTCCAAAGACTGCCATGGGTCTGGAGAAAATGATTCGAAAATTTGAAAAGACGGGTTCTTTTGGTGTGCAACCTGGTAGAGGGAGGAAACAAACTGATTCAACATCAGTGGAAGCAGTGGCCACAGCAGTGCAGGAGGAGACAAATGATGGTGTGAACACTGGAACTGTCTGGACATTGGACATACCCATGAGCATGGTACATAAAATCTTACGAAAACATCCTTCTTTGCTATCCATTCAGAATTACCCATGTGCATGAGTAGCTTCCTGTTAACCTGCCAGCAAGGGAGACCTTTGCTTTAGAATTTCTTGCTTGCACGGAAGTGGAAAATGATCGGCTGTGGACAGATGAAGCCCACTTCCATTTGACAGGATATGTCAATACACAGAATTGTCAAATATGGGCAATGGAAAATCCACACGCAAATCAACCAGTACCACTTCATCCTGAAAAGGTCACTGTGTGGTGCAGGTTTACAGTATGATTTACCATAGGGCCATATTTTTTTTAAGAGACAGGTGCTTCCAGTCCTGTTACCTGTTCCAACACTGGTAAGCGCTATGAGTGTCTTTTGCACAACCACGTCAATCCAGCTCACCTACAGCGTGGGTGTGTGGATGGCATCATTTTTATGCAAGATGGCGCACCTCCACACATTGCAAATACAGTTAAGCAGCTGCTGAAGTGCCATTTCGGAAATGCTAGAATTATCAGCTGCCATTTAGCTATGGCCTGGCCATCCTGATCAGCTGATCTAACTCCAAGTGACTTCTGGCTGTGAGACTATCTGAAAGATGTTGTGTTCAGTGTTTGATTGCAAACTTAGCTGTATTGAAGGCATGTATTGTACAAAAAAATTCTGAATGAGACCCTGGAAACACTTCGGTCAGTTGTGTAACATGCTGTTTATCGATTTGAATTTGTTACAGAAATTGGTCAACAGCATATTGAACATGTTTTGCACCAGTCACACGGAAGTTAATAATGTGATTTGATTTTGATTGACGCTTTTTATGTGGTTTTTGCCTCAGGACAATTAAAAACCAATGTGATTGGTGCTTTTTATGGAGTTTTTGGCCCCAGGTACAATTAAAAACCAATGTGATCAATGATTTTTATGCACTTTTTGGTCTCAGGACAATTAAAAACCAATCTTTCCCATCCAATGTGATATGAACTTCCTATGGCAGATGGGTTTATGTAACTAACAGTATCACACCTGTACACCCACTCACTGAGTAGTATAGTTTGTTTAACGTCCAATGTACACCTGGGGCATTGTTGTATGATTCATTTGTCTTTTATAGTCGACCACTATTAAATTATGTTGCTTACAGTGCACCATCTAGTGCTACATTTTGTAACTATTTATTTTTCTTCTGCCACACATTTTCCCCCTTCTTCGATAATATGCCGCTGCAATTTGATGTCATTCTGACCAGTGGTGTCATTTACAAAGTGGTTTGAAAGTTTAACTTCAAGTATAATCAACCTGTATATAAAGAATGGCAGCACAAACAGTCACTGGTTTGTTTGGTCCAAGCAAGAGCTTCAAGATGACGCTGGAGAAAAAAAAACCCTGAAGTTACTGATGCTTCTAGGACAGAAAAATCTAGCCTGTGAAACCTCACTTACAAAGTTTCAAGCATCACTTTAAATGAGGAATCTATCAATACAATACACCCCAACATATATAATTACCGTACGGATTGTGAAGACAAGATTCAAGACTACACTAATTACAGAATTCACAGAGGTAGTTACAAAACCATCCTGTGAAATCCTTGCAGAAGTGATGAAGGTTATTTTATTTATTTATTTTATTATCCATCTTTAGGCATTAAAAAATGCGATTGATGTCGTCATTTGTGTACATATACAGTTTACATAACTAACAGAAATGGTGTAATATATTGTAGATCATTATTGTCTAATAAGATACAAAAATTTGTCCTTGATGCTGCACAAGGTATTTGCATTATATTTACACGTATAAGTTTAATCTAAGTGAAACTATATTAGTACCGGTACTTAAGATCATATTTAGTGCACATTATAAACTCTTCTATCGTATAAAAAGCTTTTTCTCTAAGCCATTTCTTTGTGACACTTTCAAACTCATTCAGTGACACATTATGTGCCTCTATTGGCAACATGTTAAATAGTTTTACTCCCATGTACCTGTAACTATCTTGAGTTTACTTTAGTCTAGCAACTGGGATGTCAATTTGCTGTTTTATATGTGTGTCATGGTGATTGATAGATTGTCGTAGTTTGTGACTGTTTTGGTTTTCTTGTGTGTGTATCAGACAACTTAGTATAAAGAGGGCTGCAACTGTTAGTATTTTTAGATTTTTGAAATATGGTCTACAAGACTCTTTATTTCTGTCTGACTCCATGGGTGCATCTGACTGCCTTCTTTTGCCAAATGAAAACGTGTTTTGCTCTGGTTGAGTTTCCCCATAACAGAGTGGCATATGTTAAATGGGTGTGGAAAAAGGCATAGTATGCATTGAGTAATAACTTATCACTAACACATGACCTTAGTTTACCTAACAAATATGTCACACGTGCCAACTTAGTACAAATATAATCAGTATGACTCTTCCACGTTAATTTTGAGTCAAGATGGATCCCAAGTAGTTTAGCTGAGACACAATCAATCTTATCACTCTTAACACACAAGCTAAAGAGAATATTTACAGTTTTATCATGATTTATATGCAAGTCATTGAGTTGAAACCACTTGATGGCTGCTCTGAGATGAGACTCACTTTCCTTTTTGAAACTCTTTGTCTTTAAATATGTCTGCTTGTGTCTGTATATGTGTGGATGGATATGTGTGTGTGTGTGTGCGAGTGTATACCCATCCCTTTTTTCCCCCTAAGGTAAGTCTTTCCACTCCCGGGATTGGAATGACTCCTTACCCTCTCCCTTAAAACCCACATCCTTTCGTCTTTCCCTCTCCTTCCCTCCTTCCTGATGAGGCAACAGTTTGTTGCGAAAGCTTGAATTTTGTGTGTATGATTGTGTTTGTTTGTGTGTCTGTCGACCTGCCAGCACTTTCATTTGGTAAGTCACATCATCTTTGTTTTTAGATATATTTTTCCTGAATATAGTATTAGATATACAAGGCTTCACACATTATCTTCTTTATGTAGTCATATTGCATATGCATAGTGCAGGTGAATCATTAGAAACTAAACATCTAAAAATAACATAATAATTGTGTAAAAGTAGTAAAGTAACAAAATCAAACAATGGAAAATCCACAATGGAATAACAAGACTATTATGAAAAAGACAAATTGCTATGTGTCATACAGAGGACACCCTGAATTGCAGACAGGCATGACATTTAAACTTTCAGCCAAAAAGGCCTTCTTCTAAAGTAGAAGAGACACACACTCACATTCACAACTCACACACACATATGACCACTGTCTCTGGTCTCCGAGGTTGGCCAAAAGCTTAAATGTATAGCAGACTTTCTGTTGTGCCTGTCTGCAACTCCACATGCAAATCAATGTCTCCTCTATAAGGTGGATAGCAATCTATCCTCTTCATAATATTATTAGTAAAATGATTAAAAAGACTAGAAAAAGATCATAAAAAAGGAACTGAATAACATCTTAAAAACATTATGGTCTGAACACTACAAAGACAAGAAGAATAAGAAAGCCACACAGATAATGTATGGGGTTCCACTGGGATCAGTGGTTATTAAGTGGGCGAAGTACTGTGCATGTGTGTGTAACTCCTTCACGTCCAGCTACCAAGCAAGATGGTGCAGTTGTTAACACATGCAACTCACATTAGGAGGACAACAGATTTAGATTTACTGTATTTACTTAAGTTGCTACAGGCAAATGCCACAGATGTTTGCTTTGAAAGGGCACGACCAATTTCCTTCCCCGTTATTGACACAATGCAAGCTTGTGCTCTGTCTCTAATGACCTCAATGTAGATAAGACATTACACCAATCTTCCTTTCGACTCCAGCTTGATAACAAATTAGGATAATGTCCTTAAAACAGGGATAAACTAATCGAGAAATTCAGTTCAAAGTATTTGGCTGTTTATTATTGGCTTATTTCAATATTCTCACTCACTGTTGTGTTGTGGGATTGCTTTCTGAAGCAATCCATCCGAAATAAATAGTATTTTTATTGAGCTAATGATTAGCAGCTAATGGGAAAGTTGTGTGAGAACTGTGGTCACAAATCTTGCAGGCATCTCTTCAGAGATCTTGTAGGTCTAGTGCTCACATCCCTCTAGAATCAGTTTCGGCTGAACTGTGATTTTCTACACAACAGAAGACACAAAAATGATTTTCTTATGAAATTTTGCCTATTAGATTAGATTCAGTTTTTGTTCCTTTGAGCCAAAAATGAAATGATTCTCATGGATGCGGAACATGCCAGAAAGTAAACATAAACAACATAAAACATTTAAATATAATGCTCACTACCCTGATCATTTGTCAGGAGATTGTCAAAATAGATGAATACATTACAGTAAACTGGGACTGCTAATATTTACAGAATTAATACACTATCAGAATGAAATGTAGTTATGGACTTTTAATATATTTATCAAACACAAAATATCTAATCTTGACTGTTGTAACAAAATTCTGTCAAACCTGAAACCTAACAGACATTTTACTTAAGCTGTTCTAACAGCCCCTGTTAAGATATTCATCTATTGAGTAGGAGGAGGTGCCTATCAAAAAGTCTTTCGAACTTTGTTTAAACTATCATTTATCTGAAACCAGGTTTTAAAGGTTGCTGGCAATTTATCAAAAATGTGTGTGCCTGAATACTGGACATTTTAGGTCTTTATGTAGATTCTTATTCTAGTAGTGATACTATGTATTGAGCTATTAGTTGGAAATATGGATATATTACTTGCAAAATATTTCATTAAGGAATAAATATACTGAGAAGCAGTGATTAGAATACAAAATTCCTTGAACAGGTTTTTTCATGATTTTCTTAAATTCACACCACTAGTTATTCTTATTACATGCTTTTGCTCGGTTTGACAAGTTACCCCAGAATATGATCCCGTATGTTATAATAGAATGAAAGTAAGCAAAGTATGCAAGTTTTTTTCGATATTTATATCTCCTACATGTGGCATCATTCTGACTGTAAATACAGACTTGTCTAGGCACTTCAGCAGTTCTGTGGTATGCCCTTCCCAGCTGAATTTATTGTCAGGTTGTAATCCCAGAAATTTAACACTGTCAACCTCTTCTATCTGCATGCCTTCATGTGTTATACATTTGTTGGAGGGAAATATCTTACAGGTTATGAACTGTGTATAGTGGGTCTTTCCAAAGCTTAATGGCAGTGAATTACCTTTAAAGCATTTGTTAATGTCAGTGAGAATTTGATTAGCAGCCATTTATAAATCTGTACTTAACTTGCAACCTACTGCAATGTTTGTATCATCAGGGGGGGAAAAAACCCTTAGAATCAGGCAATGTAACAGATGAGAGATCGTTAATGTACACAAGAAAAAGCAACACACCCAAGATGGAACCTTGAGGAACACCACATGTAATTAATTCCCAGTCAAACGAAGACTGACTGTTTACTACATGGGTATTTCACAATGGCATGGCAACCTTTGTTTCCTGTTGGCTAGATAAGACTCAAACCATTTCACAGCACTGCCAGTGACAATATAATACTCTAATTTACTTAGGAGAATTCTGTGATTTGCAAGGTCAAAGGCTTTTGATATGTCACAGAAAATTCCAGTAGCCTCTAATTTGTTACCTAATGAATTAAGTACATTCTCACTGTATGTGTAAGTAGCTTTCTCTACATCAGAATCCTTAAGAAACCCAAACTGTGACCTGGATAATATATTATTTGCCATCAGACATTTAAAGAGAACTTGAGCACAACCTTTCCAAATATTTTTGAAAAAGCCAGCAAAAGTGAAATTGTTCAATAGTTTGATGGTATCTCTTTATCCCCCTTGTTGTAAAGAGGCTTGACTTCAGCAGATTTTAGCCACTCTGAAAATGTTGTGCTGATAAGAGATTGGTTACACAAATAACTTAAGGTAGAACTCAACATGTACAGAACTCTTTGATTAACTTTGTTGATATGTTATCATAACCTCTAGAATACTTAGATTTTAAGAATTTTATGATGGACGTTACTCCTCTGGGAAACATTAGTGTTATTTCCATATATTTCCATATTACTAAAATTGTAAGGTCTGGTCTCAGATACTCTTGTGCACTGTTTACTGAACCTGGTAATCCCAAGCTGTCAGTAACAGAAACAAAGTATTTGTTTAAGAGGTTTACAATGCTACATGTGCTTGTTACCAATGTCTCATTTATTTTTGAGCTATCTGTTTCTCTTCATTTTTGGCCTTGCCTGTCTTGCCTTGACTATATCTCATACAGTTTTTACTTTGTTGCCTGATGTTATCATCTTTTTCTCATAACAAAGCTGCTTTGATTTCTGTATTACTTGCTTCAATACATGATGCATTTTTAGACTTCTGTTTGATTTGAGTTACCTTTAGGGGAAAATGATTTGCAAAAGAGAAAGTAACTTTATTAATGAATGCTTTCTATTTTCCATTTGAGTAGGAAGTATTGTAAACATCTGTCCAGTTCATGTCTTTGAGCAGTTTCCTACAAGTCTCAATTTTTGGCAGATTTATTACTATCCTGTACTCAGATTTAACAGAATTTTATCCTGACAAGTTCCAGCATTTGACACAAGATGCTGCATGTTAATATCAGATAGCTCATTTACTATTGGCTTTGTTATATGACCTTTTTTCCTAGATTTGTCTACAAAGATATTATCAACAGCTGTCTCAGTACATTTACATACCCCAGCTGCAAAGTTCACAATAGGAATTAAACTGAATGAACAGTAATTGTTCACTGACAGGGCTTTTCAATAACTCCACATTAATATCACCAGCAACCACTATTTACTTGTGTTTTACTGTGAGATGGGACAACAGAGTTTCCAGATTTTTTATGAAGAGGTTTAAGTTTCCAGAAGGTGTTCTGTAAATACTTACTATTATAAAGGACATTTTATGAAATACTACTTCTGTTGCACAGCCTTCTAAGTGCTGTTGTGAGCAAAATTTATTAATATCAACATTCTTGAAACCAAAACAGTTTCTGACAAATGTGGTAACTCATACTTTCTCCGTATTATCTCTACAGAAGTAAGAAACTAACTTGAATCCCGTAACACTTAAAACATCTATACCAGTGGTAACATGATGTTGAGGGAGGCACATTATATGAACCGGTTTGCTCAACTCCAGTTCTTCAACATAAATAAGCAACTCATTAAGCTTACCCCTTAGTCCTCGGAGTTCTGATGCAATAAGCATAACTAATTTTGTGGACTGGCTGAATTACAACATGATGAACCTAATTTTTCTGTCAACTTTTGAATACCTCCAATTTCAATCAGAAGCTGTCTGCATGAATTGTGTACATTAAAATTTGCTTTCTGGCTACCTGTTTTATCAATATGAAAGTCATTTCCAGCCTGTCTCTAAACACCTTATGTTTCTGCCTCCCTACATTTAAAAACATCTGTTCTGTCACTTGTAGCCACTGATACTTTACCACTTGTGATAGTGCCTCCTATAAGTTATTTGCTATTAGCCAACACAGTTTTCCCTTAACTTTCCTGTTGAGGTGAAGACATGCCTACTTTAGTCCCACCTGCTGAAAGAGTCAACAGGAACCGCACTGATACAAGACTCCGTACCTGATCCAAGCAGTCATTCCATCTCTAAATTGATTCACCTAACATAAGATTTTAAATGAGGCTTGTCATGGTGCCTCAGAACTGCTACAAGCTCAAGATCATTCTGTCTCATTGCTGAAGCTATCTTTACCAGGTCACCCTCAATTGAATAATTAGGGTCACTATCTACGATGTTGCCTGCCCCACCCACTATTACCATGGTGTCTTCCTTTGTGAAGTCTTTGCAAAGTGAACGTACATCCTCTATCACCTGACCCAGACTTGCACTGGGTTTAAAAAGCTTGTGTCCTGGTAACCTGATCCTAGTTCATCCTGCAACAGTTGGCCAACACCTCTACCACGAGAGAAACCTAACAACAAAACTTTCTTGTGATTCTTGAAGTTTTCCTGGTGTACTGAATGTTCAATGAGGTTTCGGGATTGCAGTTGGATCATGTTGACTTCTTGCCACGATACTTCAGCTGGCAATCGTCCAACCATCTTCAGGTGAGTGCCCGTCACTGGAGACTGCAGGTTCCCAGCATCGGCTTCATAGCAAAAAATTGGCGTGGAAACACGTGTGCATTGGTGGTCATCACAGGAGCATCCTCTATCAATATCTGTGTCCTATGAAATACTGTTCTACCTGTGGCGTGCAGGCATGTACATAATGTGAAAACTACAGTTTCACCATCTGTCGGAATACGCGCTCGTGTCACTATAAACAGGTGTCAGATGTTGCCAGATGTATCATTATGAATAAACTGTTTTCTCTAAGAAGAAATTAGACAGATCACTGGGTCCCAAGCCTTGTCCAGTTGAAAACTGCTGTCACGATTTATACGATTTTGTGCTTGGCATATCTCCACAGATTCTTTAATTACTGAATCCCAAAAAGTTCTTGCTGGGGCCAAGATTTCCATGGCAGAAAAATCCACAGCGTGTCTTGGGGTAATACAATGCTCAGCTATGGCCGACTTATGGGCTGTGAAAGGCAAGTGTGGCACTCATGTTCAACGCACCTTTCATGTGCTGTATGTGTCGTCTGACCAATGTAAGCTTTGCCACACTGGCAAGGAATTTTGTAGATCCCGGCCTTCCTCAGACCTAGATTGTCTTTTACCAAACCAATGAGGACACTAATCTTCACCGGTGGCCAGAAGATTACTTTAACTTGATGTTTCCTTAGGATCCTACGTACTTTAGATGAAAGATTGCCGACATATGAAAGGAATGCCCTGGACTTGAACAGCTCCTTATCTTCTTGAAGTTGTGGGTGGTCATGTTTCTTCCTTCTTAGTGCTGTTCTAATCTGATGTGGAAAGTAACCATTACCTCTGAACACTGACTCTAGATGTTCCAGCTCCTTTGTAAGGCTGTCTCCATCAGAAACAACATTAGCATGGTGCACCAACATTCCAAGGATGTCGGTAGTTTGTGAAGGGTGATGGAAACAACGTTTGCAGGTAAAGGTCCGTATGTGTGGGCTTGCGGTAGATAGAATGCCCTAATCACCCATCCATTCTCCTAGTAACCACGATGTCCAAAAATGGCAAGCAACCATCCTTCTCTATTCCCATTGTAAACCGAATGTCCTTGTGGATTTCATTCAGACGTTGCAAGAAATGTGACAGTTCTTCTTCACCATGGAGCCACACAACAAAAGAGTCATCTACATATCGCCAGAAGGCTCTTGGTTTAAGTTCCACTGAATCAAGTGCCCTTTCCTGAAAGTCTTCCATAAAAAGTTTGCTACTAAAGGTGAGAGAGGACTGCCCAGGGCAATACCATCAGTCTGCTCAAAATATACGTTGTTAAATAAAAAGTAGGTTGAGGAAAGGACATGATGGAAAAGTGCTGTTGTATCAGCCATGAACTTCTACATCTACATCTACATCTACATTCATACTCCGCAAGCCACCTGACGGAGAGTGGCGGAGGGTACCTTGAGTACCTCTGTCGGTTCTCCCTTCTATTCCAGTCTCGTGTTATTCATGGAAAGAAAGATTATTGATATGCCTCTGTGTGGGCTCTAATCTATCTGATTTTATCCTCATGGTCTCTTCACGAGGTATACGTAGGAGGGAGCAATATACTACTTGACTCCTCGGTGAAGGTATGTTCTCAAAACTTCAACAAAAGCCCGTACCGAGTTACTGAGCGTCTCTCTTGCAGAGTCTTCCACTAGAGTTTATCTGTCATCTCCGTAATGCTTTCGTGATAACTAAATGATCCTGTAATGGAGTGCACTGCTCTCCGTTGGATCTTCTCTATCTCTTCTATCAATCCAATCTGGTACGGATCCCACACCAATGAGCAGTACTCAAGCAGTGGGCGAACAAGTGTACTGTAACCTACTTCCTTTGTTTTCAGCCTGCATTTCCTTAGGATTCTTCCAATGAGTCTCAGTCTGGCATCTGCTTCACCGACAATTAATTTTATATGGTCATTCCATTTTAAATCACTCCTGATGCCTACTCCCAGATAATTTATAGAATTAACTGCTTCCAGTTGCTGACCTGCTATATTGTAGCTAAATGATAAAGGATCTTTATTTCTATGTATTTGCAGCACATTACACTTGTCTACATTGAGATTCAATTGCCATTCCATGCACCATGAGTCAATTCATTGCAGATCCTTCCGCATTTCAGTACAATTTTCCATTGCTACAACCTCTCGATATACTACAGTATCATCCGCAAAAAGCCTCAGTGAACTTTCAAGTTATCCACAAGGTCATTTATACATATTGTGAATAGCAATGGCCTTACGACACTCCCCTGCAGTGCACCTGAAACCACTCTTACTACAGAAGACTTCTCTCCATTGAGAATGACTGCTGTGTTCTGTTTCTAGGAACTCTTCAATCCAATCATACAATTGGTCTGATAGTCCATATGCTCTTACTTTGTTCATTAAACAACTGTGAGGAACTGTATCAAACGCCTTGCGGAGGTCAAGAAACACGGCATCTACATGGGAACCCGTGTATATGGCCCTCTGAGTCTCGTGGACGAATAGTGTGAGCTGGATTTCACACGATCGTCTTTTTTGAAACCCATGCTGATTCCTACAGAGTAGATTTCTAGTCTCCAGAAAAGTCATTATACTCGAACATAATACCTGTTCCAAAATTCTACAACTGATTGAAGTTAGAGATATACGTCTATAGTTCTACACATCTGTTCAATATCCCTTCTTGAAAACAGGAATGACCAGTGCCCTTTTCCAATCTCTTGGAACGCTACGCTCTTCTAGAGACCTATAGTACACCGCTGCAAGAAGGGGGGGCAAGTTCCTTCGCATACTCTGTGTAAAATCGAACTGGTATCACATCAGGTCCAGTGGCCTTTTCTCTTTTGACCGATTTTAATTGTTTTACTATCCCTTTGTCATCTATTTTGATATCTACTATTTTGTCATCTGTGTAACAATATAGAGAAGGAGCTACAGTGCAGTCTTCCTCTGTGAAACAGCTTTGGAAAAAGATATTTATTATTTCGGCCTTTAGTCTGTCATCCTCTGTTTCAGTACCATTTCGGTCAAAGAGTATCTGGACATTTTGTTTTGATCCACCAACCGTTTTGACAAAAGATCAAAATTTCTTAGGATTTTCTGATTTTCTGGCAAGTCAGCACATAGAACTTTACTTTTGAATTCATTGAACACTTCTCACATAGCCCTCCTCACACTACATTTCGCTTTGTGTAATTTTTGTTTGTATGCAAGGCTTTGGCTATGTTTATGTTTGCTGTGAAGTACCCATAGCTTCCGTAGCAGTTTTCTAATTTGGTTGTTGAACCAAGGTGGCTCTTTTCCATCTCTTATGGTCTTGCTTGACACATACTCATCTAATGCAGATTGTACGATTGTTTTGAACTTTGTTCACTAATCCTCAACACTATCTGTACTTGAGATACAACTTTTGTGTTGATCCATCAAGTACTCTGAAATCTGCTTTTTGTCACTTTTGCTAAACAGAAAAATCTTCCTACCTTTTTTAATATTTCTATTTATGGCTGAAATCACCGATGCTGTAACCGCTTTATGATCGCTGATTCCCTGTTCTGCATTAACTGTTTCAAATAGTTCGGGTCTGTTTGTCACCAGAAGGTCTAATATGTTATCACCACGAGTCGGTTCTCTGTTTAACTGCTCAAGGTAGTTTTCAGATAATGCACTTTTAAATTTCACTGGATCCTTTGTGCCTGCCACCTGTTATAAACGTTTGAGTCTCCCAGTCTATATGTGGTAAATTAAAATCTCCACCCAAAACTATAACATTGTTGGGAAATTTTCCAAATTTTCCTTCAGGTGTTCTGCCATAACAGCTGCTGAGCTAGGAGGACTATAGAGACATCCAACTACCATGTTTGAGCCTGCTTTAACCATGACCTTCACCCAAATTATTTCACATTTCGGATCTCCGTCAATTTCATTCGATACTATTACACTTTTTATCGCTATAAACATGCCTCCCCCTTCACTGTCCAGCCTGTCTCTGCAGTATACATTCCAATCTGAGTTTAGAATTTCATTACTGTTTACATCTGGTTTCAGCCAACTTTCCGTCCCTAGTACTATGTGGGCATTGTGACTCTTTACTAATGAGAGCAGTTCTGGTAACTTTCAATAGACGCTCCTGCAGCTTATTATTACCACACTAATATTGTCATTCCCTGTTGCATTTTGCCTACTGCTACCTTGTCGCGTCTCAGGAGGCATCTTGTCGGGCCTAGCGAGGGAATTCTCTAACCTAAAAAACCCACATGAGCACTCCACACATACTCCACTACCCTTGTAGCCACTTCCAGCGTTTAGTGCACACCTGACCTATTCAGGGGAACCCTACATTTCTCCACACAATAGCGGAGGTCGAGAAATTTGCACCCCAGATCTCTGCAGAATCATCTGAGCCTCTGGTTTAAGCCTTCCACTCGGCTCCAAACCAGAGGACCGCGATCGGTTCTGGAAACGACACTACAAGTAGTTAGCTCAGATTCCACCCCACGAGCGAGGCTTTCCACCTCCACCAACTCTGCCAACCGCCTGTATGAACTGAGGATGACCTCTGAACCCAGACGGCAAGAGTCATTGTTGCCGACATGAGCGACAATTTGCAGTCGGGTGCATCCAGTGCTCTCTATTGCCACCAGCAGGGCCTCCTCCACATATCAGATGAAACCCCCCGGCAAGCAGACAGAGTGAACACTGGCCTTCTTCCCCAACCTTTCCGCTATTTCCCTAAGGGGCTCCATCACTCGCCTAACATTGGAGCTCCCCAATTACTAATAAACCCCTCGCCCCGTGTGCCTGCTCAGACCTTGCCGAAGGAGTGGCCACATGTCCACTCACAGGCAGAGTGGGCAATGCCACATGGCCAGCCTCCACATTCACCCTCCGATCCCGTGCAACGTGAATGCCGTTGAACCCAGCACTCCCCTTGGGGAAAGGGTGGCCCGACCGCGCCTGGTACCCGCGAAGATGTCTCACCAGCGGGTACCTTGGGTGAAGCATGTAACACCTGGGGTGTACCATGTGATGCACCAGGCTCCCCCTGCTGCTACACTATGAGGCAGCAGTCTGAAGACAGCTGACCATCAGAACGTTCAGCTGTTCGCGAACAGTGGCCAGCTCCTCCAGCGTCCGTTCACAGCAGTCACACATCCTATCCATCCTAAGAAATCAACAATTTACTGTAGAGAGTTAAGTAGTCACCTTTTAACTAGATTGCTAATTCACTAAAGGTGGCTGATAGCTGACTAAACTGTGGTTACTAGACACTTCTTGTTGGAAACAATGAAAATAATCACTAACTGTCTCTGGACTGTATTCAAAACAAACACAAAATCTGTGGAACACTATTACTAGTACTGGAAAATTAAAGCTTCCTAAAAGCAGAAACACATGGAAAATGAAGTGACAAGTAAGAAAAACATAGTTAATACTTAAATTTACATAGCTTGCTACACAGGAGATGTGAAGCTAACGGCAGTTACGATAACACTGGCAGTACTGGCACTACAGCCTGTTACGAGGCCCCAAATGCAGTGCAGATGTCATGTTTAAATCATAAACTGCACCCCAAGTGAGAAATGTCACTGTCACAATGAAAGCTACATATGCTTTTTTGGAAAACAGCCAAAACATCATATTCTACTGCTGTCAAAGTTAGATGCTTCTCTGACATCTCTATGTGAACACCGGTGGGAATAGCATCATGGGACTGTGTATCAATTCACTGAATGCAATGGTGGAAGTGTAAGACCAAATAGTCAACTTGAGAGACAAAAGGCAGCTGCCAAAGCATATTTTTTTATCTTTAGCATTAAATGATGTTAAGTTTATAATATCACTGTTCATTCTGGATGAAGTGTTATATTTGTCACTTCCTTAAAGTAGATCATTGCAAGGAAAGTGAAATGGTCTGAAGCAGGCTTCAAGTGCTGTGTTGTCTCTCATCTAAGTTCTGACTATCAGACATGAAAATGCAGAAATTAATTTCCAACATATCTGGAGCAGAGCATAAAGGAAATATTCTATAGTTTCAGAGCTGTAACCATTGCGTCTCATCACTGCAATGATCAGATCCAGAGGTCTAAACATGTAGCTGTTTTGGATGCAAAATATGTTAGAATATCTGTATTGTGCTGTAGTGTTTGGCCATGTATAACACCTGTGCAATGCCCTCAATACATTATAAGTTTAACTAGTGGTCAGAACAGTGTTCTGTGTAGCTCTGAGTGCATTATGTCAGAGCTCAGTGCATTCAAACATGAGCAAATTTTTGGTGCTCATATGGTAGTTGGTTCCATAACCAAGGTAACTGAAGTGTTTGGTGTTTCAAGAGTTTGAAGATTTATGCTGCATACAGCAAAAGCAGAGGAATGTCATCTTCAAGGTCATAATGTAGACGAAAGTGTGTGATGAGTGGTCAGGATGGACAGACAGTGAAAACAATTTAATGGAAAATAAGAGGACAACAGCTGCAAAAGTCACAACAGAGCTGAATGTCCCACTCACATATCGTGTCAGCACCGATACAGCATGAAGAGGGCTCCATAAGCAAGGAAATACAGGGTGAGCTGAGTTTCAAAACCACTCATCAATAATGTATATGCCCATAATGTGAAAACGTGATGCCAAAGCCATAAAACCTGTACTGTGAAACAATTGAAGAAAGCTATTTGGTCAGACGAGTCTTGTTTGACACTGCTTCAAACTTCTGGATGAGTTTATGTCCCAAGAGAGAAATACGATGGCCATTCATAAATGATTTGAGCAGCCATATTATGGGCCCTGTAGTTACTCTGCAAGGTCCGCCATTACTGCCAAAGATTATGTGAAAATTATGGCTGATGAGATCCATCCCACACCACAATGTTTGTTGCCCAACAGTGATGCTGTGTTCCAAGATTGACAGAGCCTCTATTCACACAGCAAGCATTGTCCAGGACTGGTTCTATGAGCAGGAGGATGAATTGTCACATCACTCCTGGCCACCACAGTCAACACATCTTAATATTATTAAGGCTTTGTGGTCCACTATAGAGGAAAGAGTGTATGACTGTTATCCAGCTCCATCACCATTACCTGAACTTGCCACTATTTTGCATAAAGAATGGTCAAAATTCTCTTGAAAGCCATACAGGACCTGTAATTATCCATTCAGAGATAACTGGAAGCTGTTTTGAATGCCAACAGTTTTCCTACACCATATTAGGCATGATAATGATTTGTGTTTTTGATGTTTCCATATTTTTGTCCTCCTCCTGTATATGCGGATAAATATGGAGCAACTCACAAGCTTAGTTTTGCTCCACATTTAAAAAACTATTAATGTTAAGCTGTACCATGTAACTGAGGGATTCACCAAATACAAAAAAGTAATGTGTCGCATTAACATGTAAGACAATCTTTCAATCACTGCTCTTCTATAATTTAAGCACGATAAATTTCTAATGATTATATTCAACACTATTTTATTCAAATTCTAAATAAAGGAGTATTTATTTCTCAAATTAAAAATTTTATTTCTAAAAATTTCATACATTTTTTGATTTATACCTTGGCTCTAATTTTTCTAAATCTGGTTATTGGTAATGAAAAGCTCCATCAAACTTCGATCAAATAGTAACATATGACAGCTTCAGATCATTGGAAAAATTTTTCACTGCCACTCCTAGAGTCGTCATGGATCCACCCCCAAACAGCACATTGCACAAGTTCATGTAATAAATGTACAGTGTTATTTAATCCTGTGGATAATTATTTCCAGAATAAGGAAGGGTATACTAATAAGGAATATATTTAAAAGGAAGGTACTTCAAGAATAATAATTTGTCATGATTTTACCAACCAGCAAATCACAGCCTAGAAAAGAAGAGTCTACAACAAAGTAAGTTATCATATAAAGAGATAGAAAAAAATCAAAGAAACATGGAAATATTTATCGCAAATTTTGTTACTCCAATGTGAAAGTGTTGCACAAATACTCAGTAATTTCCAGTGGAAGATCTTTACTGGAAGACATCGTGCATGATATAAAGTCTTAATATTTAAATCTGAGACACATTCATACCCATAATACCTACAACAACATGATCTGACAAATTTGGTATGTTAACTGTTGTTTAAAGAAAAGCTGAATGCAGCCTGAAGTTTGAACTGAATAGCAGAACGTTTTACATGACACTGACCCATTGGAGTTGACACACCACTGTCTTCCTCCAGTCCATGAATTGGTATCTCCAGCCAGCTGTGCAACATGGCTTATTTCAGATTAACAAATCATTGTCAGAAGTGAAAGGAGTAGCAAGTGATATAAAAAAATCCTCGTACTAATGCGGGACCAAACACCAAACGTTTCAATGTGCAGTCTGACTCTAACCCACTGAGCTATGTAACACTGTGAATCCAAGACGAATGAGGAGGTGTTTCTTCAGTGCAAAAGTTGAAAGTTAAATAAGAAAAGGCTGAAATGATGTATATACAATGTGTTTCCCTCTAAAGGACTGTACAATGAGTTGCTAAGTACAGACTCAGTAATGAACATTCCAATATGATACATACATAAAATCTGAGGTTTTTATTTACACATTTTCAATTTAAATTATGCAAAGAATTGTTTCCAATATTCTAATTTCACTACAAGGATATTTTGCAGACTGAATCCTCCTTAAACCATAAACATTCAACATATCTGATATTAAAATATGTGCACAGAGAACATAAAACACATTATCTTAAATTTCAATTATCCTTTCATGTAGCAGAGATACTGAGTCACAGATAGGCATAACAAAAAGATTGTCAAACAAATAACTTTTCAGCAAAAAAAAAGCCATCATAGTAATTATACAACATACACACATATTTACATATATACTCTGCTAGCCACTAAGCGGTGTGTGAGGGAGGGCACTATTCGCGCCAAAGTCATATTTACCCCCCTCTGTTCCACTCATGGATTATGCGAGGGAAAAATGACTGTCTGAATGCCTCAGTACGAGCTCTAATTTCACTTATATTTGAATGGTGATCATTGCACGATTTGAAAGTTGGTGGTAATAATATATGCTCTACATCCTTGGTGAAGATCGTGTTTTGGAATTTAGTGTGGAGCCCCTTCCATTTAGTGCATCGTCTATCTGCAAGTGTGTAACACTCTCACGATGGCTAACTGTACCAGTCACTAATCTTGCTGCTCTTCTTTGGACCTTCTCAATCTCTTGAATCAGACCCAACTGGTAAGGGTCCCATACAGACGAAAAATACTCTAAGACTGGATGAACTAACATATAGTAAGCAATTTCCTTTGTTGAAGGACTGCATCGCTTCAGGATTCTACCAATAAACTGCAATCTAGAGTTTGCCTTACCCATTACTTGTATAATCTGATTGTTCCATTTGAGATCATTTCGAATAGTCACACCCAGATACTTGCGGGCGTCACTGCTTCCAAAGACTGGGCATTTATTTTGTACTCATACATTGATGGGGATTTTCGCTTCGTTATATGCAGTAGGTTACACTTACTAATATTGAGAGATAACTGCCAGTCATTATCATGCATTTATTTTCTGCAAATCCTCATTGATTTGTCACAACTTTCTTGTGATACTACTTTCCTGTAGACTACAGCATTATCGGCAAACAGTCTAATGCCACTGTCAATACCATCAACCAGATCGTTTACATAAATTGTAAAAATCAGCGGACCTATTACACTGCCCTGGGGCACACGTGATAATGTTTCTGTTGAAGTCTCCCCATTCAGGACGACATACTGCTCTCTATTTCTTAGACAACTTTCTATCCAACCGCATATGTCATCAGATAGACCACACGCACGAACTTTTTGGAGCAAGCGACAGTGTGGAACTGAGTTGAATGCCTTTCAAAAGTTGAGGAACATGGCATCAACCTGGGAGATGGTATCTAGAGCCTGTTGTATATCTTGCACAAAGAAGGCCAGCTGTGTCTCGCATGACCACTGTTTCCTAAAACCATGCTGGTTTCTGCAGATGCGCTTCTCAGAGTCTAGAAAGGTCATTATGTCTAAACACAAAATATGTTCCATGATTCTACAACAAATCAATGTCAGTGAAGCTGGTCGCACTGGCCGAGTGGTTCTAGGTGCTTCAGTCCGTAACCGCGCGACTGCTACGGTCGCAGGTTCGAATCCTGCCTCGGGCATGGGTGTGTGTGATGTCCTTAGGTTAGTTAGGTTTAAATAGTTCTAAGTTCTAGTGGACTGATGACCTCAGATGCTAAGTCCCATACTGCTCAGAGCCAATGTCAGTGAAATTGGCCAGTAATTATGTGCATCTAAGGATCTTAACTGTTTTGCAATCCCACATGCACTAAACACTATGTCAGCCATCCTTGCATTTGTTTGATAATTGAAAGGAGGAATGGTGCTGCAGTCCTCTACCGTAAAAGAGTTTTTGAAAGCTAGGTTTAGAATTTCGGTATAGCGTCCCCAGTGCTATATTATGAAAAGACTTAAAAAACAATATTTATAAAGAAGAGACATTCAAAAATTGAATAATATATTTTTATCATGTAGCCGTAAAACAATAATTTCTCTGTCGAGAAATGCAAAGAAATGCAATGCAAAGAAATATAACAAAGTGATCTAAAGAGACGACAAGATATGGTCTTTTGTTAATTTTTTAGTCGTCTTCACTTCCTATCTTGTCTTTGTTGTGTATAGACGGACATCTTGCGAGTGCTGGCAAATGTAAGCATATTTGTATGAGTTAAGCATATAATATACCGATTTAATATTATTGTGAACTTTTAAATTGTAAGAGGTGATCCCGATTTCATGTCCGCCTTCCTTGAATTAACCTGCATTCAAGTAATTTACAGTTCAACAATCGCAGCTGCTGATGCAGCCAACGATGCCATTACGTGGCAATATTAACTTATGAAAAATTAGCGGAAGCGGAAAACTCGCCCGCTATTAACATAATATTAATTTTTCTCCACAGCCGCCCGACGTTGCAGAAAATACTTAGCTTTAAGATTCTTATTTTCAGTACCATAGCCGAGACCCAGAGCCAGGACTCCGACTACAATACAATGGTTAACGGAGGTAAGAAAAATACTCTCGCGCGTGGGGGGCCGCAATTGTAATTAATAACTAAAGATCTTTTGCTTTAAAGTGAACTGACTAGCCGAGGAAATTAATATGAAAAGTTTATTACATTATTCAGCTTGTATGCTCATGTTTTAAGATGCAGTGAGTCTAACATTCATTAACGTAACAAATAATTTGAGATTAATATTGTTAAAAAGGAGAACTTCAGGAAAGCATTTAATCGCAAAATCAAAATTAAATGGAATATCATTTTTATTAAGGCCCACCACGTAAGTCGGCAACAATCAAAAAATCAAAATGACAATAATAATATATTAAATTACGATGGCCGACGGGCGCGAGATTGGTGCCGCAACTTTGGGGCCCGATCAAAGAAAATACGAAATTTACTAATCTGACTCTATTGTAATGAATGTAATTATGTATGTGTTTAATTGTTGTAAAATATTAATGCTTATATGAATTCTTTTACATGTACAGCAACAAAACCACACCCTGAGGAGAACTGGAGAAGAAAAAGTGTAGAAAAGGAAAAGGGATTACGAGAAAGAAAAACAAAGGTAAGGCCTATTGTGCAAGCATCCTGTGTAGCTCTGTGCGGAATATCGAACCCATATGCACATGAGATACCTTCAGTGAAAAAAAAAAGTAAGTATATGCAATTTAAATTGTGTGCATTTGTGTATTTATGCGTTTATTTTTGGAGGGGATAATTATTCGTGTGTGTATCAGTGTTAAAGATTTGTCAGTGGCTTAAAGTGAATTTAGTATGCGTAAGATAGGACAACCTAAAGCATCCGTACCAGAAGAACAAAATTCTGTTAATATGGAAAGTGAGGGTCATTTGCAATACGTACACGAATCCCAAGCCACCGCCTCGGATAACATAATTTCCGGAGCGGGGGGCCAGGAACAGTGGATGGTGAATGACTCTCCACAGCAGAATGGGAATAGAGTAACAACAACTCTACTGCCTGGGCAGAGGGGCCAATCGAGTGCTAGATTAAGTGGGGCACCAGTATGCTCACCGATTGCAGACCCATTTGCAGAATTTCTGCGCAGGTTAGAAGAAAGAGATAGGGAAAAAGAAAGAATGTTAGAACAGAGGAAAAAACAACGAGACGAAAAACTGGCTCAGATGCTCTATGAGCAAGAGCAACAAAGAGAACAGAAAGAAAGGGAAAAAGAAAGAATGTTAGAACAGAGGGAAAAACAAAGAGACGAAAAACTGGCTCAGATGCTATATGAGCAAGAGAAAAAATTAACGCAAATGCTACATGACCAAGGGAAAGAATTTACGCAAAAGCTCAGTGAGCAAGAGCAGCGCAGTGAAGCGAAACTAGACCATATACAAAGCGAACTTGACGAGATGCGGGACGCGTGCAAAGAAATACCCGATCTTGTGCAAAGCTTAGCCGGCGAGATGCAAAAACTACAGATATCGCAGGCTAGGCTTGAAGATAATGTCCAGACTTTAACCAACCGCGTGGATAATGTGGAGATAGATGCACAGAAAAGTATTGACGCATATTTGGAAGTGCAAGCTCGAAAAGTAGAAAAAGAATTAAATGAATGGCTAGAAGTAAAGGATCGCGAGATATCTGCAAAGATTAAAAGCGACGTAAAAACAGCTGTAGAACAAGTGACTGCAGCCGCAAGTGTAAATATTGACGCTAGCGCTGCCGCACTACATGCCGAATTAACACAGATCAAGTCCCGTGTGACAGCGGAGTTGCCAAATTGGCAACAGGAGGTCGCGCGGAGACTGTCTGTGTTGGAAAGCAATGTAAACAGTGGCGGACAGATAATGAATCCGACTCCGCATACTGATTACTATAATAACGCTGACGGTAGGCAGGGTGCGAGTGCGCAACCGCAACCTAATGCGAATTATGAGCATGAACAACATGCGATACCGTGCAGCGCACATCACGAAGTAATGAGTGTCACAGAATGTAGCAGTCAGATGTGCAAAAAAGAGGACAATGTAATAAAACGCAGGACATTCCAACCCTTCAATAGCGAAAAACGAAATGTCCACCCTGTGGTATTTATTAAGAGCTTCAGGAATGTGTTTCCCAGGACATGGACAGAAAGGCAAAGAATACAGTTTGTGGTCTCCTTTATTCAAGGTGACGCGGCACTGTGGGCCACCGACGTGTCCAAAAAATGTCTAACGATGCAACAGTTTGAAGGTGATTTCTTGCAAAAATTCTGGTCCGATAGCGTCCAAGAAAGACTACGAAAGGAGTTGTACAGTCCAGAAATGTACAATCCTAAGATGGGAACGTTACGCAAATATTTCGAAAAGTATATAAACAAAACCAGGTACTGGGACGAGCCAATGTCCGATCGTGACATAATCAGGTTAATAAAAATGAGGTTGCCCAGTGAAATTTAAAGATATTTCATCAATGTGCCAGAATACGATATAGAACAATTCATGGAAATAGTGGATTCTGTTGACTTATTGATCGAAGATATGAAAACCGAAAACAAGTGGAACCATGCAGGCTGTAATCAACAAAAAGCCGATTACAATGGCAGCCACAGTAACGGTAGTAACTTAGTACCAAATGGTAACGGGAATAGGCAAGAGCACCGGCAACAGAATCGAGGCACAAACAATGGCAAGGGTTATAACGGCAATGGTTATAATCGTCAAAATCGAAAGAGACATCATGATGGACGCATGAGTAATGGATATAATGGTAACGGCAATCCGCAATGGCAGAACAACCGGAACCAGTGGGGTGGTTGTAATGAACCGACACCACAGTGGCAACAAAACACAGCGCCACAATGGAACGCCAACCCAGGTCTTTCACAGAACATGTCAGGGAGTTACAACCGACCACCGCAAAACCAGAGCCGTACATAATATCAAAATACACCATCGGGCGGGGGGCGGGGGGGGGGGGGGGGGGGGGGGGGGGGGGGGGGCAGGGCGGCCAATCCAACAGTAGCAACAACAACAACCAGAAACACAATGTGAGGTTACTGGAAGTGACAGACAACTGTCAACCCACTAATGCTCATCCGTTAAACTTAAGACAGCCACAATACGCTCTCCGTTGCTGGCTGCAGGATGGTGTAGTGAGGGCACATTCATGGATGACAGCCAAAAACTGTGTATGCTGAGATACAATGACGGAATAAAAATAGAAAAGGAACTTGTAGACATACCGCAGAAGTGTAACCGAACCGACAAAAGTGTTGTGCAGGCTATATTGCAAGCAGATATGTACGGAGCACCAATACAGATAATAGTCGATACCGGTGCGTCAACCAATGTCATGAGTGAAAATTTTTACAAGTACTTGAGTCAAAATAATAGAATACCCCTATTGCCAGTGAAGAATTATCGTGTAACAGGTGGAATAGGTGCACAATCTCATATCATAAAGCACCAGGTGCAAGTCGAGTTTACGGTAGGAAATGAATCAATGAAAAGCTCGTTCCTAGTAGTTAAAGGATTAGGTGTTGCTTGCATCCTGGGGATGGAATTTTTACGCCAGAGGGACGCAATAATCGACCTCTTGTGCGGGGAAGTAAGCCTTATGAATGAGGGTAGACGGGTAATTTTGCCGTTGTTGAGGACACGGGAAGTGCACGGTAAATATTGCCGGAACTTTCAGTCAAGATTCGAAGGAATACAGGTAATGAATTTATATTCTGACTTAAGTACAAGACAAGCATATTTTAAAGATTTTATTACTGAAGACAAAGAGGAAAAAAGGAAACTGATAGCCATGAAAGTCAGGGAGTCATAACATTTGACTGATGCACAACAAAACGAATTGACTCAGCTACTTACAGATTATGGGAATGTGTTTTCGGAAAAACCCGGTGTTATCGAGGGCTACACCTATAACATCGAAGTGGTACCTCACGATACTTTCTGTCACGCAAACTACACCATCCCATGGTCAAAGAACGGAGACAATTCCACAAAGCATCCTCACCACCATAAAACTCAAAAGACAAAAACTGAAGTCTAATGGAAACAGTGGCGCATCAAAACTTCATTCACAGGAGACGATCGATGTCATGTATTCTGCAGGACAGTGCTAGCTTGACACTCGGAAACTGGCGAAAACTTAACAACTGCCGCACTAATACATGCTTCTTTCCCACGAGCGTAACCATCTGCAGCGGGAAACAAATATTATGTTGGTTGTGTGTATGTTTCATGTGCTACGTTGGAGATGCGTAGCAGAGCTGACTCTGGCCAACAAGTGCGGGGGGCGAATATCACCCCACTCTGCCACGCCCGGGCGAGACAGAAGCGCATCGCCAACCGTGCAGCCGATCAGCTGATTCTGACGTTCCGCGACGGCGAGAGACACGCTGGCGTCGAACGGGCATTGACCTCTCCGCAGCCGCCACGAACGCCGACCACCAAACACACCAACCGACGCCGTCGCGAGCTAAACGTCGCGGCGTAGATCATCAATGACACCGCAATCAATTGTTATAATGACCTCATTTCTTTGCATAGTGCAACAAAAAAAATATTTGTAATGTATGCACTTCCTGTTCTCCAATAACATCCCAGAAACAATTAAGTGAAAGTGACCAAAGCAGTTAGTCTGCCGCTCCGCCGAGGTTTTCCCCAGGGTTTCCCTACGGCCGTGCCAAATGGGGAGCGAACAGTTGACACCCCTGGGACTTCAAGTTCTACAGACTAACTCGTGATTGTATACCTTTGAACACTGCAAAAGTTGCAACACTAAAAAGAAGCAGCCAAAATGAAACTAATTGTATTCTATGTCCTTTTGTACATGACTGTATATGTAACCAATTGTATATTGTATTGTTATGTAGATAACTTCATCTGTATTACACTTTGTGTGCAACACACCTCAATAATTACTACGGTGTAAACATACGATGTGACATATGTAGACTGTGAAAGAAAAATCTGCGTGTGGACACTGTGGACATGAAAGAGGAAATATTTATGTCAAAAAACATGAACATTTTTTATGACAAACATTTCGGGGGGCAATATAGCGTCCCCAGTGCTATATTACGAAAAGACTTAAAAAACAATATTTATAAAGAAGAGACATTCAAAAATTGAATAATATATTTTTATCATGTAGCCGTAAAACAATAATTTCTCTGTCGAGAAATGCAAAGAAATGCAATGCAAAGAAATATAACAAAGTGATCTAAAGAGACGACAAGATACGGTCTTTTGTTAATTTTTTAGTCGTCTTCACTTCCTATCTTGTCTTTGTTGTGTATAGACGGACATCTTGCGAGTGCTGGCAAATGTAAGCATATTTGTATGAGTTAAGCATATAATATACCGATTTAATATTATTGTGCACTTTTAATTTGTAAGAGGTGATCCCAATTTCATGTCCGCCTTCCTTGAATTAACCTGCATTCAAGTAATTTAAAGTTCAACAATCGCAGCTGCTGATGCAGCCAGCGACGCCATTACGTGGCAATATTAACTTATGAAAAATTAGCGGAAGTGGAAAACTCGCCCGCTATTAACATAATATTAATTTTTCTCCACAGCCGCCCGACGTTGCAGAAAATACTTAGCTTTAAGATTCTTATTTTCAGTACCATAGCCGAGACCCAGAGCCAGGACTCCGACTACAATACAATGGTTAACGGAGGTAAGAAAAATACTCTCGCGCATGTGTGGGCCGCAATTGTAATTAATAACTAAAGATCTTTTGCTTTAAAGTGAACTGACTAGCCGAGGAAATTAATATGAAAAGTTTATTACATTATTCAGCTTGTATGCTCATGTTTTAAGATGCAGCGAGTCTAACATTCATTAACGTAACAAATAATTTGAGATTAATATTGTTAAAAAGGAGAACTTCAGGAAAGCATTTAATCGCAAAATCAAAATTAAATGGAATATCATTTTTATTAAGGCCCACCACGTAAGTCGGCAACAATCAAAAATCAAAATAACAATAATAATATATTAAATTACGACGGACGCGAGTATTTCTTAGACAACTTTCTATCCAACCGCATATGTCATCAGATAGACCACACGCACGAACTTTTTGGAGCAAGCGACAGTGTGGAACTGAGTTGAATGCCTTTCAAAAGTTGAGGAACATGGCATCAACCTGGGAGATGGTATCTAGAGCCTGTTGTATATCTTGCACAAAGAAGGCCAGCTGTGTCTCGCATGACCACTGTTTCCTAAAACCATGCTGGTTTCTGCAGATGAGCTTCTCAGAGTCTAGAAAGGTCATTATGTCTAAACACAAAATATGTTCCATGATTCTACAACAAATCAATGTCAGTGAAGCTGGCCGCACTGGCCGAGTGGTTCTAGGTGCTTCAGTCCGGAACCACGCGACTGCTACGGTCGCAGGTTCGAATCCTGCCTCGGGCATGGGTGTGTGTGATGTGCTTAGGTTAGTTAGGTTTAAATAGTTCTAAGTTCTAGTGGACTGATGACCTCAGATGTTAAGTCCCATAGTGCTCAGAGCCAATGTCAGTGCAATTGGCCAGTAATTATGTGCATCTAAGGATCTTACTGCTTTGCAATCCCAGATGCACTAAACACTATGTCAGCCATCCTTGCATTTGTTCAATAATTGAAAGGAGGAATGGTGCTGCAGTCCTCTACCGTAAAAGAGTTTTTGAAAGCTAGGTTTTGAATTTCGGCCTTTTGTTTATCATCATCCGTTACATTACCAATACTGCCAGCAAGAGAAGGTATTGAATTATTTGTAGCATTCATAGATTTTACATACGAGCAAAATTTTTTGGGGTTATTTTTATTAGCTGCAGATAAAATATTGCTTTCAAATTTGTTAAAAGAATCTCTCATTGACCTTTTGACAGCTGCTTGCATTTTGCATAATTTATGTTTGTCAGTGGGGCAGCGACTACGTTTAAAATGACTGTGCAAAATTCTCTGCTTTCTCAGCAACTTCCTAATATGTTGGTTGAACCAAGGTGGCTCCTTTCCCTCCCCTGTATTTTTGCTAGGCACATATTTCTCTAGCAATACCTTTAAATTCCACAGTGAATGTTTGGAGCTGACTACGAAGATATCCATTAATGACACTTTTATCTGCTTCCACAAACAAGAAAACTTCTGACATAGAAGCCACAAAACTTACTCAAAAAGATCAGGTCTGTTTGTCACCAAGATCTCTAAGATGTTCTCATCTCAAGTTGGTTTTCTAACCAACTGCTCAAGGTTGTATGTTGAGCGTGCTCCTAGAATAACTTCACACGAGTCTTTGCTTCTGCCCCATACACAAACACACACTCTCTCTCTCCCTCTCTCTCTCTTCCACAAAACACAACTCAGATTCAAGAGTCTGGCCTCGGCAGCCAGAGACAGTGGTCATGTGTGAATGAGTTGTAGTTACGTGAATGTGTGTGTGTGTGTGTGTGTGTGTGTGTGTGTGTGCTTTGTCTACTTCTGATGAAGACCTTTTTTACCAAAAACTTACCTATTTTATAGCCTCTTTGTTGTGTCCATCTGTGACTCAACATCTCTGCTATATCGTGAATGGCAATCTATTCTCCCCATAATATTACCATTATCCCATCCTAGATTTTCCACTTTCAAGCATATATACTTCCTATACTTGACCAGTTGCTTTTCTTTCTTAAATTATTATCTCTGCTTGTGGTAGAGGGAAGAACAACAAATTGTCTTACCTGCCTCTCAATCTGACTGCCTCATCCCACTCCTTTTGACCCATAGCAGCTGCCACTCCTCTTGTTCTCTCAACACACTCCATGAGAGGCAGTCGAACAATGCGGTTGCCAGTTATAGAAATTAGTATTCCCTCATTGTCTTCTGATGTTTCCATTAATGCCATAACAGCCTCTGCACCCATACGACAACCCTGGTTTTTTTTTTTATTTAATAAAAAAAGAAAGAAATAAAGAAAGAAAGTTTCTCACTGTCTTTCACACAGGAATAATTATGTGCACAAGATAACTTCCTAGCTATCCATATCTAAAAATGAAATTAATTATTAAAATAATATATTATACAAATGAGTATGGCATACTTTATGTTAACTTTCAGTGAAAAGTTCACAAAGAAATATCTCAGACAAGTGTCTTATAAAGCACTGTTAACAAGAAGCAGGTTGTGCAAGTCTGCAGGTTATTGTGGCCATTGTCACTGAAGTTAAAATCTTCTAGGTCGTTCAGCCACATCAAATTTCTTCTAAACTATTTGTATTTAGTAGTTTTAGTAAAATCAACCAATGGGTTTTGCTAGCTTTTATTCTATCTGTATGTACGTATATAATTTTATAATCTAGTTAAGCAGAATAATGTTTCTGTTATAAAGATGTGTTGATACCAATGATAAGATTTTGTACATGATGTAAATATGTAATATTTTATACTGTTCTGTACTTTGACAAGTCCAGTATCATGAATGTGATAATACAGTTGCTAAATAAATAAGTTAATTAATTAACATTTTGACTCCTTTACTGGGATCCTCTTCAGGATCTTGTCATGCCCACTGTAGATTGAGCAGTCTACTGTGGACTCTAGAAGATCCTGAAGATGATATCAGCAGAGGGATCAAAATGTTGATAGCTTAGAAGAAATATGACATGGCTTAACAACCCCAGAAGAGTTGAACTTCAAGAAGTAGGTTACTTTTCTAATGAATTCGTTGAGTGTGCCTTCTGCTTATTGACATTTGGTAGTAACCTTTTACATACAATTAGGTGAAGTGGTATGTACATGAAACACTAAGAGTTTTATCTGGCAACTGTAAGATTTACATGGTGCGCTGAACATTGTATGTTTGATTTCCCACTAAGAAAAAATGTTAGGGTCATTTACCCAGAAAAGCTAGAGAAAAATTTCTGCCCATAACCATTTTGAATAGTCTTCCAGTTGACAGAATGGCCAGTCAAGAGAATTATCAAGAATAGGAGTAAAAATATAATATTTCCATTTTCTGACAGCCATGTACTAATCAACCACAATATTATTGCACTTGGCCTTCTGTGGCCTTTAACAAAAACATTTGGTGATTTTACAGTAAAATAAAATACAGCGGCGACTAACAAAAATGCATTGCAATGTGAATGCTTTCAGGACACTTTTGCATGTACTATTAAGTGGTTCAGAATATCCTCATGATAAAATCTCATGATAAGTTGACCAAAGCGCCCTCACTCGCAGGTGCACTAATACTGCGTTCATTAATATATTGGGGTGCACCATTCTTAAATAATATCAGCAGATGTAAAATCAAATGCCAATTTTTATGTTCTCAGGGAAGAAGTTTAATTCTCTAAATACATTCCTCAGAATGACTTTGTGATCATTATTGCTGGTTTTAATGACAGTAACTGAAGTACAACAGATTTTAAGACTAGTATACAGAGAGTGATTTCATGAAGAAATTACAGACCTCTGCTGCTATGTACAAAATTATGTATGCGTATAACAATCCAGAAATTGGCAGTATCATATATAATATGAACTGCACTGCAATAGAACTAGCAGATATGTTTCAACATCACTGTAATTTATATCAACCATTCTTTACAAATATAAGATTACACAAAAACACAAAATGGAAATTTAACTACATTGAAGTTTTGATTCCTCTACTTGTTGCATGCAGGAGAGAACCCAAGTAATAAAAATGACTACCTGTAACCAGCTGTGAAACCTCTTGACCATAGAAAGAAGAGAGGTAAAATCTTCATCCAGGTCACTTCTCATTACCAGAGAAAGGTGCCATATGAAACTGTAAGTACACCTCCTACCAACAGAAAAGGCTAATTGGGATCCACATCCCATGCAAAAGTGTTAAGAATAACAGCTCAATCAGTGTCTGAAAGAAAGCAGTACCCACATTTATTTGAAAACAAACTAGCTACTAAACAAGAATCAACAAGGAAAGCTCCAGAGAGGAACAGTGATTTCTCATTGATGACTGCGAGAGAATCATTTTGCACTCAGTGTGATCGAGAAGCTAGCCGCAGCTGCAAGTACACAATCTTCTTGTGACAGAAACTGTACAAATACAGTAAGCAATATGTTCGTGTAAAAGAATCCCAGTCTACTTGCTTGTGATGACAAAATGCACCGGAATCAATTGCACTGTTACTAGCCACATTAAAAATCATTATTTCAATTACATAATTTAATTTAATAACAGAGTTACTGAAAAATTTGCACTTATGTAATTTAACACATTACAATCAGATGAGCTGTACTGTATTAGTGATTATTCAACTTGATAACCTTCCTGTCTTGATAATGTAACCACCAGCATTCAGAAAAATCAGTACAAGCTGTTGTATGTTTTTTGATCTGATAAAAAATCTTTATAGTTAAGATTACAAATTAAAATGTAGTGAAAGTAAGTATATTATGTTTCTGAAAGATGAGTACAATGAAAGCTACAGGACACAATTAAAGGTGGTGATATGAAATGATATTCACAAAAGGACTCATCTTGATGATGAACTCAGGTTATTAATTAATGCAGATTCAAGTATGTTCCAAGGAAAAGAAAAAAATAAAGGAACTGCCAGAACAAATTATCTCACAGCTGCGCAAAAACTGTTCACAAATGATCTACAAATGCTTAGAACACTGATGATGATTTCTTGTGAAGAATTTAAAAAAATGTTATGCAGAGAAAGCCAAACATGCAGCGTTAAATAGCAAACATTGGTAAGAAATCAGATTATCCAGTCAAAAACTTATGATTACGTTACAACAACAATGGAAATTCTTAGATATAATAACACATGAAATGAAGGAAAGTATACTGCTCATCTTCAGCTGACTGATGTGTGGTGCATAGAAACATGTAATAGAAAACAGAATTTACACTAGTTTTTGAGCTCTTGTTTTTTCTCTAGTAGAAGTACATATTCACACACTCAGCCATACAGTTACCCTAATGCACCCCTCCCCCCCCCCCCCCCCCGCCCCAAAGGGACTGAATTTTTTTTTCTTTGGGGGGGGGGGGGGGGTTAAAGAAGGACACATGAGGCAAGAGGGTAGCAGCATAATGTGAGAAAAGTCTTTTGACAGATGATTCAGAAGCTCAACAAAACAAAAGGACTTCAGACAGACAGCAGAGCACATAAGAGATAGAGAAAGGGAGGGAGTCAGAGGAGGGCATAGGCTGAAATGCCAATTTTTATGTTCTCAGGGAAGAAGTTTAATTCTCTAAATACATTCCTCAGAATGACTTTGTGATCATTATTGCTGGTTTTAATGACAGTAACTGAAGTACAACAGATTTTAAGACTAGTATACAGAGAGTGATTTCATGAAGAAATTACAGACCTCTGCTGCTATGTACAAAATGAGAGTGGAGGAAGGTGAAGATGAGAAGTAAGATAAGAAGGAAAGGAGGACAGAGAGGAAAGAGAGAAAGGGAGGGGTGGAAGAGGGGTGAGAAAGGGTAAGGAGAGAGGGTTGAGAGAGGGCAAGGAGGTAGGGATGGAGAGAGAGATAGAGAGAGAGAGAGAGAGAATGTTCACATGAAGGTTGGGGGGAGGTAACACAAGGCAGTGGGACACTGGTTAGCTGAGGTTTAGGCCAAAGGGACTGCAAGAGCACAGTATATGTTGGAGAGACAACTCCCATCTGCTTAGTTAAGAGAAATTAGTGCTGGTAGAGGGTATCAAAATGGCTTGTGTAGTGAAGCAGCTGTTGAAATCATTTCTGTTGTCATGTCAGAGGAGGAGATGGCACAAGAGATCTGTTTATGGTTGAGATGGATAGGATACTGACTGTCAATACAGGCTCTGGTAAGGTTATTGTTATATTACAACAGCTCCTACTTCCCACTGCAGATATTTCATTTCATTCATTTCATTTTATTATCTTCCTGTATATCATTTACATGATGTAGGAATTGTCACAACAAAGTTATCATACTAGTACAAGTACTACAGACATAATAATGGAACATCACTTTCAAGGCATTCTTTAAAAGTACAAATTTAGACATATAAATTAAAATTTTTGGCAATAAATTTACACACAATCAAAGTACTCATCTACATCATAGAAAGTTTTGCTTAAAAGGTAATTTTTAAGCTCAGTCTTAAATTTTACTTCATCTGTTATTGCCTTCATGTACACTGGCAGAGCATTGTAGAGTTTTATTCCAAAATAACTTACATGCTTTTGGGTTTGTGTTGTCCTTACCCTTTCTACATACAAATTCTTACGAGTTCTAGTATTATAATTATGGCAGTCCTCATTTGTAAGTAGATTTTTCATATGTGCTCTTGTACACAGAATGCTTTTAAAAATATACAGTGATGGTATTGTGAGTATTTGCAATTCTTTGAAAAGGGGCCTACAATGAGTTCTTGGAGAGTTATGTGTTATGATTCGTATAGCTCTTTTCTGAAATTTGAAGATATCTGTTAAGCTTGATTTAGTTTTACCCCAGAACACTATGCCGTAAGACACAATGGACTGAAAGTAAGCAAAATACACTAGTCTAGTACAGTCTGTGCTGCATACTCTAGATAATATCCTCAATGCAAAACATGCAAAATTGAGCCTTTGGGATAAGTACTTGACATGGTCTTTCCTGCTTAAGTTTTGATCAATGTGCATGCCCAAAAACTTTGTGGATTGTACACTCTCTATCTTCTTATCCATTAGTTTTAACTGGAGGTCCTTATCTTGAGTTGCTTTGCCATACTGTATATAATTTGTTTTACTTAGATTAAGTGTTAACTCATTAGCATTAAACCAATGTTGAATATATTTCAGGACTATATCAGTTGTGGTGGTTAATGATGTTTTATCATCACTTATAATTATGCTAGTGTCATCTGCGAAAACATTACTTTGGTAGAAATATTAGGATTTTTTATGTCATTTATGTAAAGCAAGAATAATAAGGGACCAAGAACACTGCCCTGTGGGACACCTATTTCCAATTTCTTTGATAGGGCATGTATAGGTGATGAGGTTGCAAGGAAAAGACTTTTTGCCATAAAATGGGTGAAAACTGCCAAAATGGAGGTACAGTTGGTGGTTGGTGCACTTGATATGAATAGACATATTCATGGAGGCATCGGAGAGGTGGAGATCAACATCTAGGAAGGTGGCTTGTTGAGTTGAGAAATACTGGGCAAGACAGACTTGGCAGAAGGTGTTAAGATTATGGAGAAAATGACAAAGGTTGCCCTGTCATGAGTTCAGATCATGAAAATGTCATCTAAAAGCTAAACCAGACAAAAGTTCCTCATCCTATTTCCCTCCCTCTCTCCTCCTTTCTCTCTCCTCCCTCTTGCACCCCTCTTTTCTATCTTCCTTCCCCATTCCTCTCCTCAACTACACACTCCTCTGTTCTTCTCATCTCTTGTCCCCCCTCCTTTCTTTGGCCTTTGCCTTATATGCTCTACTCTCTTCTGAACTCCTTTCACCTTGTTGTACAGCCATAAGTCATCTGTCGAAAGACCTGCCTCACACTATTTATTTTCATTTTTGCCTAATTACCACTAATATGCATGAGTATAATCTGCATTTCCATAAAAGAGAAAGTTGGCCCTCAGTCTTAAGGAATATAGCACCAGGTCTAATTTTGTGCTTAGTTTCGTGTATGTAATTAATTTACTAATTTATTTTGACCATTCCTACTTATTATCCTTTGCTGCAAATCATTATAGGGTTAAATCAGTAATTGTTTTGAGACTCAGCTTCTGTTGTTGTCTTATAGATAAATATTAAATCTGTACTGATTATAAACATTTGGTATAAGGATTCTTAAAGTACTTATTTGGGTCTACTCAAAAACATATTACCAAAGCAAGGCCTTAATTATTCCAAAATAATTACCAGGTTTGTCAAAAGTATTGTTTATATATCTGTTAATTTCATTATTTAAACAAATAATTCAGCCTAACCTTTGTGGTAGAAGGAACTGTTAAAAAGAAGGAATTTTTTGATGTATTCAGTTAATTGAATGAGTTATGTTTTAATTGTAATTTCTGTAACTTAAACATCAAGCAATGTATAGTGTCAATGCCTGTTATTGTGAGGGTATATAAAGGATCAATTTTTGGTCCCATCACAGTCAGTCAGTAAGTCCAAGGCCAATTTTCACACGTGAAACATGTATTGGTTAGATTAAGAACAATGCGTCAACTTAACAGTGGAATAAGTGTAACACAAATAGGCTGGATGTTAGAACAATTAATGAAAATGTCTGTTTAATTTATTTGAAAAATAGTGTCACACTTACCATATTATTCTGCAAGAACTGTGTGGTTAGGTTTACACTGCTCATAGATGTTCAACAGTAAACTATTGTAGCGGTATGTTGATGTTGCCTGGAACCTATTATTAAGGCTTATTAACATTTAGCAACAGTGATCTGGCCATATAATTTTGCAATATTGGAAGGTTGTGAACAGTGAAAGTAAAGAACTGTGAAACACAATTGTGCAACTGTTGGCTACATTATTTACAGTATTCAGCCAGAATAACAATGCTGTACATTGACAATGAAGAAATAAAGCAGGTGAGCGTCACATATGGTGCCCTTTCGAGTGAGGATTATTGTATTTGGACACAATAACCAAGGACTTGCGAACTTTGAACTGTGAACAGAGCAGTATGAACAGAGTGACCAAATTTAAGGAACATGAGTCATCAGTATTATTGAGAACAGTGAACAGTCTAATTGACAGTGAAAATAATTACAGTATTCTAAAAGTCTGATTGTGCATGAATAAGTAATGCAATAGGGAGTATCAACAACACAGCACAACAACAGAATATCATTGGCCGAGGTTATGGAAGCAGCCATTACAAATTTGGATGCAGCAGCCAGTCTGGAAACAAGCTCCTTGCAGTAGCCATTGTGGAGGACAGGTGCAGTAGCCAACTGGGAATCAAGCTTGTCCGGGCAGCAATTATGAAGAGAAGCTGCAGCAGCCAATCAGCATGCCAGCTGGCCTCAACCCACCTAACATAAGCAATCGGGTTTTGGACGAGTGGGAGTAACCACAGCAGCAGCAGGAAACAAGTGAATAAAAATAAGGTAATTCATAGCAGAAGCCATTTCATATTTACTGATACATAGTGAGTGGCCTTAACAAACAAGACAGTGTGATGGGGGAGAATGGACAACAGGGGAGTGATGTGACTGATAGCAAAGCTGTAGAGATGAAGTTCTTAAATGAACAGAAAGACTCAGTGGGGACCGATCAAGCAAATGATAGTGGTTATAAGTCAGACATGAATGTAACTTCGGATGATGGGGACAAAAGTCATATTGTAGATGAGATGATAAAAGCATGTTCTACACTGGTGATGTGAGCATAATGGACAAACACAGTACTGAAGTGGGTGAAATCATAAAGGCTAAGAAGGAAGAAATTAGTAGTGAAAGTCAGCAAAGGGAAAAGTTTATGGCAGACAGAATATTGGAAGTGATGTCAAGGCAAATTATGAGGAGTTTGAGTAGTATGAGTATGAAAGAAGACATTTGTAGGGTGGAAAATAGTATGAAAAAGACATTAATAGTATGAAAAAAGACACTAGTAGGAAGTAAAATATAACCAATAGCATTAAAACTGACATGGCTAGCTTAAAGGATGAAATGAAGAAAAAAATTAAAAAGGAAATTAAGGTAGTCAGCTCTAATCTTTCAGAATAAAATAAGAAGGTTGAGGTGGTACTGAAAGACTGTGATGAAAAGATAAAGAAAGTAGTACAGAATACTAATGAGTAATTAACTTTAATGAGTAGTAAATGTGTAGAAGAGAGAAAGAAACTCTGTGATGACACAGTAGGAGGGTGTAGGTTTCTGAGAAACAGTGTAAAGATGAAGTCAAAGCAGGCAGGAAATTTTGTGCTTAAAATAGGGCTAAACTTGAGAAGCAAATGATCAGATTAAAATGATTTAGAAATGGAGGTAGAAACCAAGTATGCAGTAGTGGCAAAGGAAAAACTGGTAAAAGTAAATAAAGATGTAGATTCAAAATTGGCTGAAATGGAGAAAAAGATGGAAGAGTTACAAAATCTAAAGCATAGAGTGTATAGTGTCCCAAACAGTCCTTCATTTGTTAGTTGTAAGAAATTTAATAATTTTGGTCCATTTGGAGAAGTGCATCTACTGAATTTCATTAGAGAATTTAATAATTTGCATGAAACATGGAATGACAAAGAGAAAATGTCATTTGCGAGAGATTTTTTGAAAGGCGATGCTTATGGGAGGGCAATTTAGGTAGCTGATAGTTGTACTTAGTGGCATAACTTCAAGAAACATTTTTAGATGAAGTATCCTGCTGCACAGAATCACATGCAAGTTGAAGATGGAATGTTTCTGATTCACTTATAAACTATAGATAGGATAGGATAAGAGTTTGACTGCCTCAATAAACACGAAAAATGAGACAGACAGCTGGGGTAAGCATTATCACCACACAATTGAATCCATCACATAACGTTGAACCCCATACTGCCTTATCTAGTTTGAATGGTTTGATCCAGAATTACCATCTTCTCATCCACTTCTGTTCCTCTCATCCATTTCTGTTCCTCCAAAGAGGAGAAGCAGAGACTTGTGAGTGAATTTTGGGGAGGGGAGAGATTTGACTCTAGGAACAGTACTGTGAAAGTTTTCTGTCAGTTTTGAATAAGCAAACTGAAATATTTGGACTAAGAGCTAGGTAGTGAATCAATAATTATGGGTGTAGAAACTAAGTTGGCTCAGAAAGCTAGAGAACTGCTTGTACTTGCCCAAAGGGGTGATATTAGTAATTTTTTTAATTACACTGATAAAGTGAAGAGGGTGAATCCCTCAGTGGTAGATTGTAGAAGGAATTTTGACGATAATAATCAATCAGGGAGAGAGTTTCAGGTAAATAGGATGAACAGAACTAATACAAGTAGAAATTCAAGGAATAATTGGGCAGAGGAGAGCCAGAATGGGCACAGAAATGGTAGGAGAAATTCAAGGAACATAAATGGATGAGAAGATGGTAATTCTGGATCAAACCATTTAAACTAGATAAGGTAGTATTGGGTTCAACATTATGTGGCGATAATGCTTACCCCAGCTGTCTATTTTTCGTGTTTATTGAGGCAGTCAAACCCTTCTCCTATCTATTATGTTGTGTTAAATGAAAATAAATTGGTATCATGGTTAAAGAATTTCTGTCAAACAAAGAGGTAAGGTAATCAGAAAATGAAAGGTACCTTCTGTACTATACTGTACTGTAGTTATTGCCTTTCAATAGGCCCTGCACCTGCTATACGGACATCTGTGTCACAGCTCTCGTACAAGATAAGTAATTGTTTTTGTCTTACTCACGTATTTTCACAGTAATCGCGTAAATTTCCTTTTGTTTACATATCGCGGCCAGGCCGAACTTTTGAGCTTTCAGATTAAACTTCATACCGCAATTTTAAGTGCATTTAGTGATAGTTTGGTGTGCTAAATACGTTTGCTGCCCCTTTATATCTGTAGAGTATCGTCATCTCTTAAGTAATTTCCAGTAAAAAAACTTCTGAACCACTGTTTACATAGTCGTAAGTAAGCCTAATTTTTCGTACACGTATTTCCATTGTTTTCCGGTAACTTAATTGTCTTTCTGTCACTAAAATCGATTTGTACCATGAGTGTAAAGTGCCTTGAACTCTTCTGTCAAGAGAGTTAATTTGGAGCTGGAACGGCTGCTCATGTCGGGTGCGGGGTCACACATTGGTGTGGTTCCTGTTGATTCTCTCAGTAGGTGGGATTATACTAGGCATGGCCTTCACCTCAACAGGAAGGGGAAGGGTAAATTGGCTGGGGAAATAGCAGGAAAGTTAAAGGGGGGAGGCACTGTCATGAGTGGTAAAATACCAGTGGTTATAGGATTCAGAAAAGACCCTTTTTTAGGGTAGGGAGGACAGAAAGAAAGCAAATTTTAAGAGAGGTTAGAACTGAGACAAATCTTCAGTTTGAGAAAGAAATCAAAAAACATAATTCCAGCTTATTACATCAGCATAAACAGCCATTGGTTAAGAATTTTCAACTGTCAGCAGATATTTTAACTCCACCCAATTTTAACTCAGTCAATGAGAAATGTCAGCTATCTTTATTGCATCAAAATATTCGAGGACTGAGAAATAAAATTAATGAATTAACTATCTGCATAGATGAATTAGAGTCTTCAAACCCAGCTGACATAATCTGCCTCTCTGAACATCATGTGACCACTGGTATAGAACTTTTAAGTGTTACAGGGTTTAGGTTAGCATCTCACTTTTGTAGATCAGAAATGGAGAAAGGAGGAGTTGCCACATTCATCAGGAACTGTCATAAATTTAAGAACATAGACATTCATAAATTTTGCCTAGAACAGCATATGGAAGCATGTGCAACAGAATTAGAATTTCACAAAAAATCCTTCATAATATTAAGTGTATATCGAGCACCTGCAGGTAACTTTAATCTGTTTGTCAACCACCTTGAAGCTGTACTGGCCCATTTAACAACCAAAAACAAAGAAATAGTGGTTGCTGGTGATTTCAATGTAGATTTCTTTAAAGACTCTCCCAATAAGAACTTGTTTGAGTTAGTAACACTATCATTCAACTTAATTCCCACAGTAAAGTTCCCCACTAGGATAGCCACTTGCTCACAAACAGCCATTGATAATATCTTTATAGAAAAGTCCAATGAACAAAATTATATTACAAAACCAATAGTCAATGGCCTCTCAGACCATGACATGCAGTTCCTTCTGTTAAATGTTAATACTGAACAGGATATAAAATCTGTTAAATCTGAGCTCAAAAGGGTAAACAGTAAGCCAAAAATTGATTATTTTAGGACACTCCTCAGAGACATTCACTGGACTGATGTTTACAGCGTTCATGGCATGAATGAAAAATATAACATTTTTGCTAATAAAGTGCTTACCTTATTCAAACACTGCTTTCCCCCAAAACTTACCAAGGTTAGAGCAAAGTCTACAAAGAAGCCATGGATTACTCGAGGAATAGGGGTATCTTGTAAAACAAAAAGAAAACTGTATCTGTCACTCCGAAACATTTCCAATGTTGATGCTATAGCACATTATAAGAAATACTGCAAAATATTAAAGACTGTAATATGGATGTCAAAGCAAATATATTACAAGGAAAAGATAGTCATATCAGATAACAAAATAAAGACAATATGGGATATAGTGAAGGAGGAGACCGGTAGAACCAGACATGAAGAGGAACAAATAGCATTAAGAGTAAATGATACATTGGTGACAGATGTGTATAGTGTTGCAGAACTTTTTAACAAACATTTTATAACTGTTACTGAAAAGATGGGGTTGTCAGGTTCGGTAGATGCTGCTATGGATTACCTTAGACCAGACATTTCAAGTAACTTCCTTAATATGAATTTGACCCTCACTACCCCAACAGAAATAATGTCCATCATAAAATCTTTAAAATCAAAAACATCTAGTGGGTATGATGAAATATCAACAAAGTTAATTAAAGAATGTGATTCTGAGCTAAGTAGCATATTAAGCTATCTATGTAACCAGTCGTTTATTAGTGGAATATTTCCTGAATGGCTGAAATATGCTGAAGTTAAGCCACTGTTTAAGAAGGGAGATAAAGAAATAGCATCAAATTTCCGTCCAATTTCACTGTTGCCAGCATTCTCAAAAATTTTCGAAAAAGTAATGTACAGTCGTCTTTATAACCATCTTATCTCAAATAACATACTGTCAAAGTCACAGTTTGGATTTCTAAAAGGTTCTGATATTGAGAAGGCTATCTACACTTACAGTGAAAATGTGCTTAATTCATTAGACAAAAAATTGCAGGCAACTGGTATATTTTGTGATCTGTCAAAGGCATTTGACTGTGTAAATCACAATATCCTTTTAAGTAAACTAGAATATTATAGTATAACAGGAAATGCTGCAAAATGGTTCAAATCTTATATCTCTGGCAGGAAACAAAGGGTGTTATTAGGAAAGAGACATGTATCAAGCTATCAGGCCTCATCCAACTGGGAACTAATTACATGTGGGGTCCCACAAGGTTCAATTTTGGGGCCCTTACTTTTTCTTGTGTATATCAATGACCTTTCATCAGTAACATTACCAGATGCCAAGTTTGTTTTGTTTGCCGATGATACAAACATTGCAATAAATAGCAAGTCAAATGTAGTCTTAGAAAGATCAGCCAATAAAATATTTGTGGACATTAATCACTGGTTCCTAGCCAATTCTTTGTCACTAAACTTTGAAAAAACACACTACATGCAGTTCAGAACTTGTAAGGGGTGTCCCAAGAGTATATGTCTAACATACGATGACAAGAAGATAGAAGAAGTGGACAGTGTTAAATTCTTGGGATTACAGCTTGATAATAAATTCAACTGGGAGGAGCACACCACAGAACTGCTGAAGCGTCTTAACAAATCTCTGTTTGCAATGCGAATTTTGTCAGACATAGGGGATATAAAAATGAAAAAGATGGCATACTATGCTTACTTTCATTCCATAATGTCATATGGGATTATTTTTTGGGGTAATTCATCAAGCCAAGCTAAAGTTTTCCGGGCACAAAAACGTGCAGTGAGAGTTATATGTGGTGTGAACTCAAGAACATCCTGCAGAAGCCTGTTTAGGGAACTAGGGATACTAACTACTGCTTCCCAATATATTTATTCCTTAATGAAATTTGTCATTAAAAATATATCACTTTTTCAAACCAACAGCTCAATTCATGGAATCAATACTAGAAATAAGAATAATCTTCACAAGGATTTAAAGTCACTTAGTCTTGTACAAAAAGGTGTGCATTATTCAGGAACACACATTTTCAATAACTTGCCAGCAGCCATAAAAAGCTTAACAACCAATGAAATTCAGTTTAAGAGAAGCCTAAAGGATTTATTGGTGGCCAACTCCTTCTACTCCATTGATGAATTTCTTAGTAAAACCAACTGATTTGTATATAAGTACAACATAACTTCTGCACAATTTCAGTGCAGTAATGTGTTCATTGAAAATTTGTGTGTGTGTGTGTGTGTGTGTGTGTGTGTGTGTGTGTGTGTGTGTGTTAGTATAATCTAACTTCTGCACCATTTCAGTGCAGTAATGTGTTCATTGTAAATAAGTATTACAGTAGTTGTATTACCTTATAAATAAATAAAAAACTTTTTCATTTTAAATTCAGTGCATTAGTATTTGTAAAATGACTCTTAGTGTTCATTAAAAAATGACGATCATTCCACTTGGGACCTGTGGAATGGTACATTAGCTTATTTGTTTTAGTTGTAAATATTTGTCATGTATTGTTGTTTTTCTGACATGTTCCACAGCCTGGAGGACCTCCTCACTACGGATCAATTGGAATGAAAGTAAATCTAATCTAATCTAAAAACCTGATGTGCCGTAGAATCGTTAGCTCCGGGGTCTGGTGTGATGGATGTAGTAACTTTTTTCATTGGGGCGATTGTAGTGGCGTGGGAATTGGGAAAATGAGCGAGACTCATCAGTGGTTCTGTAGGCTATTCAGTAGAGATAGAAAGATTGTGGAACAGGAGTGGAAAATTGGTGCCCTTCAGGCTGAGTTAGATGAGGCTAGGCTAGAACTGGGCAGGTTAAGGGGGGAAAAGGGTAAACAGGGGTGGGAAGTGGCAACAGGCATAAGGAACAGGCCAAGAAATTCTTCTGACAGCTTTGTTATTAATGTACAAAATAGGTTTGACCTGTTGCCTCAGTCAGAAACTGATGAGCCTCTCACGGAAGTAGATGTAGACAGGGCTCAACAAGCTTCCAGCAGCAAATTGAATAAGAATCTAGGGAAGTCTGCAAAGAGAAAGAAAGTCTTGTTGCTAGGTAGTTTGCATGCTAGGGGTGTGGGCCAACTTCTGCAGGATGAATTAGGATCAGAATACCAGGTCAACCTAGTGCTGGACTGAGGCAGGTTACAGAGGATTTAAGTTCACTATGTAGAGGCTTTACTAAGGAAGATACCATGGTTATTGTGGGTGGGCCGGGCAATAGTATTGACAGAGATCCGGGATACAGCATAGAGTGTGACCTGGCAAAGATTGCATCAACATCGAGTCATACCAGTGTTGGGTTTGTGTTGGTTCTGGAGCGCCATGACCGACCTCATTTGAGCTCTTCTGTCAGGAAAGTTAATTTGAAGTTGGAACGGCTACTTCGATCTGGTGCAGGGTCACACATTGATGTGGTTCCTGTTGATTCACTCTGTAGGTGGAACTATACTAGACATGGCCTACACCTCAACAAGACTGGCTGGGCTGATAGCAGGATATTTAAAGGGGGGAAGAACTACATCTCATGGTGGAAACTCTTTTTCAGCGTAAGATCAGTGTCCAGTGGGAAACTCAACCAGGCAAGTACTAAAGATGTTAAAAAAGTTCAAGATACTCACAAAAGTAAAGTGAAAAATAATGTTAGTATATTTCATCAAAATATTGGGGGATTGAAGAATAAAATTGATGAGCTTTTTAGAAGATATAGAAACTGAGAATGTAATAGATGTACTATGCCTGTCTGAGCATCACATTGTCACTGATATGCAAAAGGTTAGCATCAATGGGTACAAATTAGCTGCACATGTAAGTAGAGATAATATGACGAGAGGAGGAGTTGCCATATATGTCACAAGCTTCCACAGTGTAAAAAATTTAGAAACTAAAAAATTTTGTTTAGAGCAACATATGGAAGCATGTGCCACTGAACTTAAACTAAATGATGGCACTTTCATAATTGTAACAGTGTATAGGTCCCCCTCAGGGAACTTCCAGCTATTTCTAGAAAACTTGGATGCTTTGTTCTGCTATCTGTCAGACAGGGGGAAGCAAATTATCATTTGTGGGGATTTCAATGTTGATTGCCTGAAAGAGTGTAATAGGAAGAATGACCTTGTAGTATTACTCAGTTCTTTCAATTTGAGCTCCGTCATTGATTTTCCTACTCGGATAACAAAGAACAGCAGTACATTGATAGATAACTTTTTTATAGACCAAGATAAGTTTTAAGGATATAAATGCTTATCCTGTTGAGAATGGTCTTTCAGATCATGGTGCACAGCTAGTTACAGTACATGACATAGCTCCATGCAGTATATCAAATCAGACTTTCAAAGCAGTGCGTTCAATTAACAATATAAATATTGCAAACTTTAGGGAAAGCCTACAGCAACTAGACTGGGATGAAGTGTATAAGGAACCTGATGCAAACTGGAAATATAACTTATTTCACGATACATTTTTAAGGGTATTTGAAAATTGTTTTCCCAAGAAAATAGTTAAACATAATTCCAAGAAAACATACACTCCTGGAAATTGAAATAAGAACACCGTGAATTCATTGTCCCAGGAAGGGGAAACTTTATTGACACATTCCTGGGGTCAGATACATCACATGATCACACTGACAGAACCACAGGCACATAGACACAGGCAACAGAGCATGCACAATGTCGGCACTAGTACAGTGTATATCCACCTTTTGCAGCAAAGCAGGCTGCTATTCTCCCATGGAGACGATCGTAGAGATGCTGGATGTAGTCCTGTGGAACGGCTTGCCATGCCATTTCCACCTGGCGCCTCAGTTGGACCAGCGTTCGTGCTGGACGTGCAGACCGCGTGAGACGACGCTTCATCCAGTCCCAAACATGCTCAATGGGGGACAGATCCGGAGATCTTGCTGGCCAGGGTAGTTGACTTACACCTTCTAGAGCACGTTGGGTGGCACGGGATACATGCGGACGTGCATTGTCCTGTTGGAACAGCAAGTTCCCTTGCCGGTCTAGGAATGGTAGAACGATGGGTTCGATGACGGTTTGGATGTACCGTGCACTATTCAGTGTCCCCTCGACGATCACCAGTGGTGTACGGCCAGTGTAGGAGATCGCTCCCCACACCATGATGCCGGGTGTTGGCCCTATGTGCCTCGGTCGTATGCAGTCCTGATTGTGGCGCTCACCTGCACGGCGCCAAACATGCATACGACCATCATTGGCACCAAGGCAGAAGCGACTCTCATCACTGAAGACGACACGTCTCCATTCGTCCCTCCATTCACGCCTGTCGCGACACCACTGGAGGCGGGCTGCACGATGTTGGGGCGTGAGCAGAAGATGGCCTAACGGTGTGCGGGACCGTAGCCCAGCTTCATGGAGATGGTTGCGAATGGTCCTCGCCGATACCCCAGGAGCAACAGTGTCCCTAATTTGCTGGGAGGTGGCGGTGCGGTCCCCTACGGCACTGCGTGGGATCCTACGGTCTTGGCGTGCATCCGTGCGTCGCTGCGGTCCGGTCCCAGCTCGACGGGCACGTGCACCTTCCGCCGACCACTGGCGACAACATCGATGTACTGTGGAGACCTCACGCCCCACGTGTTGAGCAATTCGGCGGTACGTCCACCCGGCCTCCCGCACGCCCACTATACGCCCTCGCTCAAAGTCCGTCAACTGCACATACGGTTCACGTCCACGCTGTCGCGGCATGCTACCAGTGTTAAAGACTGCGATGGAGCTCCGTATGCCACGGCAAACTGGCTGACACTGACGGCGGCGGTGCACAAATGCTGCGCAGCTAGCGCCATTCGACGGCCAACACCGCGGTTCCTGGTGTGTCCGCTGTGCCGTGCGTGTGATCATTGCTTGTACAGCCCTCTCGCAGTGTCCGGAGCAAGTATGGTGGGTCTGACACACCGGTGTCAATGTGTTCTTTTTTCCATTTCCAGGAGTGTGTAAAAAACCATGGCTAACTAAAGGAATAAGAATATCTTGCAACCGTAAAAGAGAACTGTATCTAACAGCAAGAGGGAGTACTGACCCCAAAATTGTTCAATATTATAAAAACTATTGTGCGGTACTAAGAAAAGTTATTAAAAAGTCCAGAAGCATGTGTATCATGTCTGAGATCAGTAACTCTGATAATAAAATTAAAGCAATTTGGAATATTATTGAAAGGGAAACAGGGCAACCAAGATCACAAGAAGACTTTAGTGCCATAAAACTGAATGACAAGTGTACTAACAAACAATCAGAAATTGAAAATATTTTCAATAATCATTTTTTAAATGTGGGGAAAATAGGATCTAGATCTTCACTAGAAGAGGCAAGGCTACTAATAGAAGAGGCCATACCTGTGCAGTTTGAAACAACTGTAATTCCACCAATCTCTCCCTCTGAATTCAGTAAAATAATAAACTCACTGAAAAGTAAAAGCTCTTACGGAATTGATGGCATTTCCAGCAAGGTACTTAAAGCTTCTTCCGCACAGATAAGTAGGATTCTCAGCCACGTATGTAATAGCTCTTTGGAGCACGGTGTTTTCCCCGATACACTGAAATATGCCATTGTAAAACCATTGCATAAAAAGGGGGATACGTCAGATGTCAACAACTACCGCCCAATCTCTCTTCTGACAGCTCTATCAAAAATTTGTGAGAAAGTAATGTATTCAAGAGTAGCCTCCCATATTTGTAAAACTTAAAGTACTAACAAAATGTAAGTTTGGTTTTCAGAAAGGCTTTTCAACAGAAAATGCTATATACGCTTTCACTGATCAAATATTAAATGCTCTGAATAACTGGACATCACCCATTGGTATTTTTTGTGATCTCTCAAAGGCCTTTGATTGTGTAAATCATGGAATTCTTTTAGATAAGCTAAATCATTATGGTTTGAGGGGGGCAGTGCACAAATGGTTTAATTCATACTTAACTGGAAGAATGCAGAAAGTTGAAATAAGTGGTTCATGTAATGTTAAAACAACAGCTGATTCCTCAAACTGGGGGGCTATCAGGTACGGGGTCCCACAGGGTTCGGTCTTAGGTCCTTTACTGTTCTTGATATGCATTAATGACTTACCATTCCACATTGATGAAGACGCAAAGTTAGTTCTTTTTGCTGATGATACAAGTATAGTAATAACATCCAAAAACCAAGAACTAAGTGATGTAATTGTAAATGATGTTTTTCACAAAATTATTCAGTGGTTCTCAGCAAATGGACTCTCTTTAAATTTTGATAAAACACAGTATATACAGTTCCGTACAGTAAATGGTACAACTCCAGTAATAAATATAGACTTTGAACAGAAGTCTGTAGCTAAGGTAGAATTTTCAAAATTTTTAGGTGTGTCCATTGATGAGAGGTTAAACTGGAAGCAACACATTGATGGTCTGCTGAAACATCTGAGTTCAGCTACATATGCTATTAGGGTTATTGCAAATTTTGGTGATAAGAATCTCAGTAAATTAGCTTACTATGCCTACTTTCATTCACTGCTTTCGTATGGCATCATATTCTGGGGTATTCCATTGTTGAGCAGAAAAGTATTCATTGCTCAAAAACGTGTAATCAGAATAATTGCTGGAGCCCACCCACGGTCATCCTGCAGACACCTATTTAAGGATCTAGAGATCCTCACAGTATATATATTCACTTATGAAATTTGTTGTTAATAATACAGCCCAGTTCAAAAGTAATAGCAGTGTGCATAGCTATAACACCAGGAGAAATGATGATCTTAAACATTAGTGTCATGCAATATTTTGTCTAATGTAATATCTTGTACAGACATCTTTTATTAACCTGACACGTTCCACATCATTACGAAGTGTCGTATTCATGATCTATGGAACAAGTATTAATATAATCTAATCTAATCTGTGGAGGACAAGGTGCAAATTACCTGAAAACTACAATTACCATATGAAGTAATCGGCTCATATGTGAAATTAGTACAGCATCAAAGGCAATATGCAGTAAAAACCATTTTGAATACTATGTCTTATTGTGGTATAATAGAAGTGTCTGTGTTCAGTGCAATCAGTATATGGAGATAACTATCTACTTATAGAAGTGTGTCATGGTACAGCCTCATTAAGGAAATAAAACTTTGAACATAGTTACCTAGAGTAATGTGTGTTGAAAGAATAAGCAAGATTTGTATGTATATCACCCTTCTGGCTAAAATCTCAAGCAATTTAATAGAATACAGTGAAATAATAGTTTTTCTAAGTGATAATTTTGTCTGATCAGTAATGAGAGTTAAGTTTGCCTTAGCATAAGGGTCTGTTAGTATGGAGTGTTTTTCAGTAGAGTCAATTTTGCATTGGATGAGCAGAGCAGGTGTTTATTTATTAGATAATGAAGCAATAATGAAATAATAAAATAATGAATAATGTTAGGGTCTTAACGGTTAGGTAGCCTGTCACTGCAGTAGGGATATTTTTTGAGAACACACTCCACTAGCTAATGAGGGGAGAAATGTAAGTAAAATAATGGAGCTGACAGACATGAGTGAGTAATGAAAAAGATAACTGTACATAAACAAATGTGGTGTAACTATCTCGATTATCTATTTTTGAACTAGGCAACATTGGGTACTGTGTATATTGTGCAGTTCATGATAGTGCAGCTGGGAATGAGAGCTTAACAGAAAGAGCAATATTTTAGAAAGTACAAGTCATGCAATGCTGCATTTTCGGATCTGTAGGTTATCTGAAAACTTCTATCTCTGTTCTGAGCAATTATGAGCTTAATCTGGTAATACTGGAACAAAAAAAGTAATTTTTACTGATTAACTGATAACTGTGGTGTTACAGTGGTATGAATATTCTGACAGGTCAAGTACTTGGTAACATTTTGTGATTTTGTGAGGATTTAACTATCTGGTTGTGGAGTAGAGTGGAGAAGTAGGACAATGGTTTGGTATAACTTCCATCCCCTTAATTTTGATTTGAGTAGTAATTAATTATGTGATGGTGACTCTATTCTTTTTTCATAATGTAGTGATTAGTAAATCTATGCTACTGCACGTCTTGAGTTTTTGCTAGAGGTAACGTACATATTTTCAACATTAAGGTGATATAAATCCATAAATGTTGTGAATTTCAAACCAGAACTTGGCATTTTAGTGATTTTGCAAATGGAAAAGAAATCCAAATCTTTCAAGTTTTACCAGTTTGAGGCAGAGTTATGACTTAGAGTAATGTTTTGTACTGTAATGTGCACTTGACTTTAAATTTTTACTAGTCCCCTACCTTTTGTACTATAGTCAATTTTAGTGCTAATCACTGTGATGTTATGAGAGCTGTGTATTTGTTTATGAAGTAATGACTATTATTTGCCATTAGTGTTTAACATTTTTTTTTCCTTATACTTAGTTAGAAGTGAAAGTGAGTGTAGTAAAGTAGGATATTTTGTCTAATTTTTTCATGTACTGTGGCAGAGGAGAATGGCCTCCTTACTAACTGCCACTTGGACCTCTTGAAGGCGTGGATGACTTGGTGAGGAAATGTGTTAATGGTCATTGAAAGAGTAAAAGTGCTCGTGAAAAATAATACACATTGAAAAAGTAAAATTTTCTGTCTGAAAATGAACTGCGAGGTGCAGTGCAATTTAAGTTTTTGCAACCCATGATCATTTATTCTTAGAAGCAATACAGGACTTGTATAAAGTGATATGTATCTAAGAATGTAATCTTTGTATATCCAAAAAAGGACGTCACTTATGATGAAATGCCCATTTTTATTAAAAATAAAACTTGTGGATATTTTGTGCCATTGTACAATATACTATACGTAAATATTATGTATGGGAATTCTCTTATGGCCAGTTCATTATGTAGAAATTTGAAAAACATATGTACTGTAGTTTTTGATAAGGAGATTTCCTATGTAATATTCTTTTGTGTAGAATGTTGAACCTACTTTCCGTTGTCACTTGCAGTCATTGAATTGTCCAGTTAGCTATTTGCAATATCTATATGATCTATCCAATGAGGAGGTAGTGTGACGAAGCAAGCTGGGTTCTGTTTACTTCCTGTCTTGTTTTGCCATCTGCCTCCTTAAATTCATTTTATTTTCATTTTTGCCTAATTACCATTAACATGCCCCCCCCCCCCCCCCATGAACCATGGACCTTGCCGTTGGTGGGGAGGCTTGCGTGCCTCAGCGATACAGATAGCCGTATTGTAGGTGCAACCACAACGGAGGGGTATCTGTTGAGAGGCCAGACAAACGTGTGGTTCCTGAAGAGGGGCAGCAGCCTTTTCAGTAGTTGCAAGGGCAACAGTCTGGATGATTGACTGATCTGGCCTTGTAAAACTAACCAAAACGGCCTTGCTGTGCTGGTACTGCGAACGGCTGAAAGCAAGGGGAAACTACAGCCGTAATTTTTCCCGAGGGCATGCAGCTTTACTGTATGGTTAAATGATGATGGCGTCCTCTTGGGTAAAATATTCCGGAGGTAAAATAGTCCCCCATTCGGATCTCCGGGCAGGGACTACTCAGGAGGACGTCGTTATCAGGAGAAAGAAAACTGGCGTTCTACGGATCGGAGCGTGGAATGTCAGATTCCTTAATCGGGCAGGTAGGTTAGAAAATTTGAAAAGGGAAATGGATAGGTTAAATTTAGATATAGTGGGAATTAGTGAAGTTCGGTGGCAGGAGGAACAAGACTTCTGGTCAGGTGAATACAGGGTTATAAGTACAAAATCAAATAGGGGTAATGCAGGAGTAGGTTTAATAATGAATAAAAAAATAGGAGTGCGTGTAAGCTACTACAAACAGCATAGTGAACGCATTATTGTGGCCAAGATAGACACGAAGCCCACGCCTACCACAGTAGTACAAATTTATATGCCAACTAGCTCTGCAGATGACGAAGAAATTGAAGAAATGTATGATGAAATAAAAGAAATTATTCAGATAGTGAAGGGAGATGGATGGGGCTAAGAAATGAAAGAGGAATCCGTCTGGTAGAATTTTGCACAGAGCACAACTTAATGAGCACAACTTAATGATAGCTAACACTTGGTTCAAGAATCATAAAAGAAGGTTGTAGTCATGGAAGAAGCCTGGAGATACTGACAGGTTTCAGATAGGTTACATAATGGTAAGAGAGAGATTTAGGAACCAGGTTTTAAATTGTAAGACGTTTCCAGGGGCAGATGTGGACTCTGACCACAATCTATTGGTTATGAACTGTAGATTAAAACTGAAGAAACTGCAAAAAGGTGGGAATTTAAGGAGATGAGACCTGAATAAACTGACTAAACCAGAGATTGTACAGAGCATAAGGGAACAATTGACAGGAATAGGGGAAAGAAATACAGTAGAAGAAGAATGGGTAGCTTTGAGGGATGAAGTAGTGAAGACAGCAGAGGATAAAGTAGGTACAAAGACGAGGGCTAGTAGAAATCCTTGGGTAACAAAAGAAATATTGAACTTAATTGATCAGAGGAGAAAATATAAAAATGCGGTAAATGAAGCAGGCAAAAAGGAATACAAACATCTCAAAAATGAGATCGACAGGAAGTGCAAAATGGCTAAGCAGGGATGGCTACAGGACAAATGAAAGGATGTAGAGGCTTGTCTCACCAGGGGTAAGATAGATACTGCCTACAGGAAAATTAAAAAGACCTTTGGAGAAAAGAGAACCACTTGTATGAACATCAAGAGCTCAGATGGAAACCCAGTTCTAAGCAAAGAAGGGAAAACAGAAAGGTGGAAGGAGTATGTATAGGGTATATACAAGGGCGATGTACTTGACGACAATATTATGGAAATGGAAGAGGATGTAGATGAAGATGAAATGGGAGATATGATACTGCGTGATGAGTTTGACAGAGCACTGAGAGACCTGAGTCGAAACAAGGCCCCGGGAGTAGACAACATTCCATTAGAACTACTGACAGCCTTGGGAGAGCCAGTCCTGACAAAACTCTACCATCTGGTGAGCAAGATATATGAGACAGGCGAAATACCCTCAGACTTCAAGAAGAATATAATAATTCCAATCCCAAAGAAAGCAGGTGTTGACAGATGTGAAAATTACCGAACTATCAGTTTAATAAGTCACGGCTGCAAAATACTAATACGAATTCTTTACAGATGAATGGAAAAACTAATAGAAGCCGACCTTGGAGAAGATCAGTTTGGATTCTGTAGAAATATAGGAACACGTGAGGCAATATTGACCCTACGACTTATCTTAGAAGCTAGATTAAGGAAAGGCAAACCTACGTTTCTAGCATTTGTAGACTTGGAGAAAGCTTTTGACAGTGTTGACTGGAATACTCTCTTTCAAATTCTGAAGGTGGCAGGGGTAAAATACAGGGAGCAAAAGGCTATTTACAACTTGTACAGAAACCAGAAGGCAGTTATAAGAGTCGAGGGACATGAAAGGGAAGCAGTGGTTGGGAAGGGAGTGAGACAGGGTTGTAGCCTCTCCCCGATGTTATTCAATCTGTATATTGAGCAAGCAGTGAAGGAAACAAAAGATAAATTCGGAGTAGGTATTAAAATCCATGGAGAAGAAATAAAAACTTTGAGGTTTTCCGATGACATTGTAATTGTCAGAGACAGCAAAGGACTTGGAAGAGCAGTTGAACGGAATGGATAGTGTCTTGAAAGGAGGATATAAGATGAACATCAACAAAAGTAAAACGAGGATAATGGAATGTAGTCGAATTAAGTCGGGTGATGCTGAGGGAATTAGATTAGGAAATGAGACACTTAAAGTAGTAATGGACTTTTGCTATTTGGGGAGCAAAATAACTGATGATGTTCGAAGTAGAGAGGATATAAAATGTAGACTGTCAATGGGAAGGAAACTGTTTCTGAAGAAGAGAAATTTGTTAACATCGAGTATAAATTTAAATGTCAGGAAGTCGTTTCTGAAAGTATTTGTACGGATTGTAGCCATGTATGGAAGTGAAACATGGACGATAAATAGTTTGGACAAGAAGAGAATAGAAGCTTTGAAATGTGGTGCTACAGAAGAATGCTGAAGATTAGATGGGTAGATCACATAACTAACGAGGAGGTATTGAATAGGATTGGGGAGAAGAGAAATTTGTGGCACAACTTGACTAGTAGAAGGGATCGGTTAGTAGGACATGTTCTGAGGCATCAAGGGATCACCAATTTAGTATTGGAGGGCAGCGTGGAGAGTAAAAATCGTAGAGGGAGACCAAGAGATGAATACACTAAGCAGATTCAGAAGGATTTAGGTTGTAGTAGTTATTGGGAGATGAAGCAGCTTGCACATGATAGAGGAGCATGGAGAGCTGCATCAAACCAACCTCAGGACTGAAGACCACAACAACAACAACAACCATTAACATTCATGAGTATAATCTGCATTACCATTAAAGAGAAAGATGGGCCTCAGTCTTAAGAAATATAGCACCAGGTCTAGTTTTGTGCTTAGTTTCGTGTATGTAATTAATTTACTAATTTATTTTGACCATTCCTAGTTAATATATTTTCCTGTAAATCGTTATAGGGTGAAATCAGTAATTGTTTCTGTTACTGACTTATAAATAATTATAAATCCTGTACTAATTATAAACATTTGGAAGAACGATTCTTAAAGCACTTATTTGGGTCTACTCAAAAAATATTAGCAAAGCAAGGCCTTAATAATTCCAAAATAATTACCAGGTTTGTCAAAAGTATTGTTTGTATAACTATATCCATTAATTTCATTATTTAAACAAATAATTTGGCCTAACCTTTGTGGTAGAAGAAACTGTTAAAAAGAAGGAATTTTTCAATGTATTCAGTTAAAAATACTAGGCTGCTACTGTGTACAATCCCATACAGATATGATAAGCCAGAAAACAACTATACGGTGTACAATCTTAACTGTATTATAATGGACCTGGCTTCTCCACATACAAACGTCATTGTAATCAACTTGAACCAACTTCTACATAGAGAAGACTACACAAAACAAGGGATGCATCTCAACGCAACAGGAAGGAAGCAAAACTAATGCCACTTCTGCTAGGTGCACACGGAGGGCAATATTTCAAAGGTAGCTACCTCCTCAGTAAACTGCAGACATATGATGACACCAGTTTTGGGACAGGGTATTCATATGATAAACAGAAGTGACACCTATATCCAGTCCGCTTCTCAGCAGAGAAGGAAGTCACCAGAAACTGTCAGCGCACCAACCACACATATTAACAGAAGTGAAACAATTATCCGGTCCACTTCCCAGCAAAGAAGAAAGTCTCCACGAACTGTCAGCACATCATCTACACATATAAATGTGATGTTGTCATCGCCAGGTCAAGTGGGTCAGTTAAAAGGAAATTTTCAGTCAGTGAATAAGAACATTCAAAGAGCACATGATTTAAATGTAAGTGTTCAGCCAGTGAGTGTAAGCAATCAAGCTGTAAAAGTGAGAAAAGCAAGTACACAAGACATGAGTGAAAACAAACAAGCTACTGTACATGGATCTTCTAGAGTGAGCAAAGTTCCACAGAGGAGCAGTGATTTTTTATGGATGGCACCAGGGAAATCATCTCATCATCATCTGGATCCAACATGATCAAGAAACTAGCCAGAGATGCAAGTACACAATCAACAAGTGACAGAATAATGTACAAGCACAGTGAACTAACTGATATACTGCTACAGAGGAATCCAGATCTACCCCTTTGTGAGGGTGACTCATTATTATTTGTACATATAAATATCAGGTCATTAATAAACAAAACTTATGACCTGAGTTTTTTGATAGGAGTGAACAAGAATATTATATTATGTATCAATGAACACTGGTTAAGTGAAGACCAACTGCAGTTATATGTACCCCCAGGCTTTGATTTAGTAACAGGTTATTGTAGACCAACACACAACTACGGGGGAGCCTCTATATATGTTAGTAGTGGTATAGACTTGGATTACATCGCCCTTAGTGTTAATGATTACTATATAGAAAATGTACTGGAACTAGCAGAAATGTTACTGCCCATGTTAAAACTCATAATGGTGTCGGTATACCGCACACCTGATACTGATGTTGAAGTATTTGTACAGACCTTACAGAAACTGGTACTACACCTCAATAAGTGGCCTAAATATAGGATTTTAATTTTTGGTGACATAAATATTGATATAAGGCAGAACACACCTAAACAACTTAATCTTCTGAATATGCTAAGATCACATGACCTGCACTGCATTAATGAAAACCCAACAAGACAGTCTGCCTGCCTTGATAATGTAATCACAAATGTTGAGACAAATCGGTATGAACTAGGGCTATTCAATACTCATTTTTTATCAGACCATAAAGGTATTTGGTTAAAATTGATAACAAAAGAGCCAGCATCTGTCTCCTATAAAATTAAGTACATTAGGTTTTTGAATGAAGAGGATATTGATAACTACAGAATACAAATAAAGATGACAAATTGCAATTACATTCTGCCGGAAAGTAATCATATTGAAAAAGCATTTACATTATTCATTAGTGCATTGTCAGATACATTTAAAACTTGCTGCCCTAAAGTAATGCGAAAAAATAAGGGAACTATGAGGAAACATAGTCTCACATCAGTGCATAACTGGTGCACACCTGACCTACAAAGGCTCAGAACTCTGTTAATGATTTGCTATGACAAATAAAAAAATAGTGAAGCCGAAAAAGCAAACTACATAAGTTTGAGGAACAAATACAAGGCAGAAATTAGGTTAAGCAAGTGCAAGGCAAATGACGATTATATTAATAAGTCCCAAAATAAATGCAAAGCAGCCTGGACTCATCTGGGTAGAAATAAAGATGTTAACAAAAATAATTCATGTGATGCTCGTGTCACACTGGATGATTTCGACACCTTCTTCATTAATGCTGCCAGTATGAATAACAGTCACAGGATACTACTAGAAAAACTGCACTGCTATGGTATTAGAGGCTCAGAACTATCTCTGTCAGATCGTATCTGAGTGACAGAAAACAAATTGTGCGTTTTAACAATATGAGGTCAAATGTCTTGGATATCATGCAGGGTGTACCACAAGGCTCTGTGTTTGGACCTTTACTTTTTATAATACACTCCTGGAAATGGAAAAAAGAACACATTGACACCGGTGTGTCAGACCCACCATACTTGCTCCGGACACTGCGAGAGGGCTGTACAAGCAATGATCACACGCACGGCACAGCGGACACACCAGGAACCGCGGTGTTGGCCGTCGAATGGCGCTAGCTGCGCAGCATTTGTGCACCGCCTCCGTCAGTGTCAGCCAGTTTGCCGTGGCATACGGAGCTCCATCGCAGTCTTTAACACTGGTAGCATGCCGCGACAGCGTGGACGTGAACCGTATGTGCAGTTGACGGACTTTGAGCGAGGGCGTATAGTGGGCATGCGGGAGGCCGGGTGGACGTACCACCGAATTGCTCAACACGTGGGGCGTGAGGTCTCCACAGTACATCGATGTTGTCGCCAGTGGTCGGCAGAAGGTGCACGTGCCCGTCGAGCTGGGACCGGACCGCAGCGACGCACGGATGCACGCCAAAACCATTGGATCCTACGCAGTGCCGTAGGGGACCGCACCGCCACTTCCCAGCAAATTAGGGACACTGTTGCTCCTGGGGTATCGGCGAGGACCATTCGCAACCGTCTCCATGAAGCTGGGCTACGGTCCCGCACACCGTTAGGCCATCTTCCGCTCACGCCCCAACATCGTGCAGCCCGCCTCCAGTGGTGTCGCGACAGGCGTGAATGGAGGGACGAATGGAGACGTGTCGTCTTCAGCGATGAGAGTCGCTTCTGCCTTGGTGCCAATGATGGTCGTATGTGTGTGTGGCGCCGTGCAGGTGAGCGCCACAATCAGGACTGCATACGACCGAGGCACATAGGGCCAACACCCGGCATCATGGTGTGGGGAGCGATCTCCTACACTGGCCGTACACCACTGGTGATCGTCGAGGGGACACTGAATAGTGCACGGTACATCCAAACCGTCATCGAACCCATCATTCTATCATTCCTAGACCGGCAAGGGAACTTGCTGTTCCAACAGGACAATGCACGTCCGCATGTATCCCGTGCCACCCAACGTGCTCTAGAAGGTGTAAGTCAACTACCCTGGCCAGCAAGATCTCCGGATCTGTCCCCCATTGAGCATGTTTGGGACTGGATGAAGCGTCGTCTCACGCGGTCTGCACGTCCAGCACGAACGCTGGTCCAACTGAGGCGCCAGGTGGAAATGGCATGGCAAGCCGTTCCACAGGACTACATCCAGCATCTCTATGATCGTCTCCATGGGAGAATAGCAGCCTGCATTGCTGCGAAAGGTGGATATACACTGTACTAGTGCCGACATTGTGCATGCTCTGTTGCCTGTGTCTATGTGCCTGTGGTTCTGTCAGTGTGATCATGTGATGTATCTGACCCCAGGAATGTGTCAATAAAGTTTCCCCTTCCTGGGACAATGAATTCACGGTGTTCTTATTTCAATTTCCAGGAGTGTATATGTAAATGACTTGCCCAGCACCATGTTATGTAAATCCACACTCTATGCAGATTATACAACTTTTGTTACAGCAGGGAAAGATTTAGGAAAATTAAACGAGGAAAGTGAGGCTCATCTCAGAGCAGCCATCAAGTGGTTTCAACTCAATGACTTGCATATAAATCATGATAAAACTGTAAATATTCTCTTTAGCTTGTGTGTTAAGAGTGATAAGATTGATTGTGTCTCATCTAAACTACTTGGGATCCATCTTGACTCAAAATTAACATGAAAGAGTCATACCGATTATATTTGTACTAAGTTAGCACGTGTGACATATTTGTTAGGTAAACTAAGGTCATGTGTTAGTGGTAAGTTATTACTCAATGCATACTATGCCTTTTTCCACACCCATTTAACATATGCCACTCTGTTGTGGGGAAACTCACCCGGAGCAAAACAAGTTTTCATTTGGCAAAAGAAGGCAGTCAGATGCACCCATGAAGTCAGAAATAACGAGTTTTGTAGACCATATTTCAAAAATCTAAAAATACTAACAGTTGCTGCCCTCTTTATACTAAGTTGTCTGATACACACAAAAGAAAACCAACACAGTCACAAACTACGACAATCTCTCCATCACCATGACACACGTATAAAACAGCAAATTGACATCCCAGTTGCTAGACAAAAGAAAACTCCAGATAGTTACAGGTACATGGGAGTAAAACTATTTAACATATTGCCAATAGAGGCACATAATGTGTCACTGAATGAATTTTAAAGTGTCATAATGAAATGGCTTTGAGAAAAAGCTTTTTACACAATAGAAGAGTTTAGAATGCGGACTAAATATGATCTTAAGTACCGGTACTAATATAGTTTCACTTAGATTAAACTTATACATGTAAATATAATGCAAATACCTTGTGCAGCATCAAGGACAAATTTTTTTATCTTATTAGACAATAATGATCTACAATAAATTACACCATTTCTGTTAGTTATGTAAACTGTATCTGTACCCAAATGATGACATAAATTGCATTTTTGATGCCTAAAGATGGATACTAAAATAAATAAATAAATAAATTGAATGAGTTATGTTTTAATTGTAATTTCTGTAACTTAAACATCGAACAATGTGTAGTGTCAATGTCTATTATTGTGATGATATATAAAGGACCAATTTTTGGTCCTGTCACAGTCAGTCAGTCCACGGCCAATTTTCAGATGTGAAACATGTATTGGTTAGATTAAGAACAATGCGTCAACTTAACAGTGGAATAAGTGTAACACAAGTAGGCCAGATTTTGAAACAATTAATGACAATGTCTATTTAATTTATTTGAAAAATAGTGTCACATGTACCGTATTATTCTACAAGAACTGTGAACTGTGTTGTTAGGTTTTTACTGCTCATAGATGTTCAACAGCAAACTATTGTAGCAGTATGCTGACATTGCCTGCAACCTATTAACGAGACTTATCAACATTTACCAATAGCGAACTGGCCATATAATTGTGCAATTTTGAGGGAAGGGGGTTGTGGACAGTGAAAGTAAAGAACTGTGAAACACAATTGTGCAACTGTCGGCTTCCATCATTTACAGTAGTCAGTGTTGAACTTCCACCCCCCAGTTTTCAGCCAGATGACAATGCAGTACGTCAACACCAAGGGCTATCAGCGAAGAAATAAAGCAGGCAAACATCACAGGTACAAGATAGTATCATAATCTTGTTTAGCTTCCTACCCCTGGTGGAATCTCCTTGGAACACAAACTTCTCCATTATCTTGTCTTCCCACCACCTCTCTGTTGCTACTCTGGCCCAGTCTTCTCCACTCCTTTAAATGCTTTTTTCCATTTTAAGCCACTTGTCCTTTACCATTGGACTCGGTCTCTTCCCCTTGGAACATTCCTGCTCACAACTACGATGTAAACTCATTGCACATTTAAATTCATAATTTATATCTTCTCATTAATTTTTGAGAGAGTTTTGCAAAAGATAAGGAGTTTTGGAGTAGAAAAATGATTCAATTATATTTAAACATTTGATGAATCAGAGAGCATGCAATCACAGCTGCAGCCACTTACATAATCTTCTTCCTGACACTTTACTTCTTTTGTAAGCCTTCAGATATAGTTACAATATAAGAATGCAAAAAAATTACGAACAAGATTCTCATTAAAAGTTACTTGATTATTTTGACTAATACAGTTACAATAATGATCTGCCAGCGCTTTCGTTCGGTAAGTCACATCATCTTTGTAAAACAAAGATGATGTGACTTACCAAATAAAAGTGCTGGCATGTCGACAGACACACAAACAAACACAAACATACACACAAAATTCAAGCTTTCGCAACAAACTGTTGCCTCATCAGGAAAGAGGGAAGGAGAGGGAAAGACGAAAGGATGTGGGTTTTAAGGGAGAGGGTAAGGAGTCATTCCAATCCTGGGAGCGGAAAGACTTACCTTAGGGGGAAAAATGGATGGGTATACACTCACACACACACACAAATCCATCCACACATATACAGACACAAGCAGACATATTTAAACCTAGTAACTTGACATTTTTTGTATTCTGTTCAATTGGTTTCAGGGTGAAGTAAATTTCTTCAGTTTTCAATTTGTTTATTAATAAAAGGTTGGCTCTGCACCAGTCACTGCCCATTTCCATTACTACTTTGTTGTATTCTATGACATCTTGCAGATTTTCTCCATCTGTTATTAGTGTCATATTATCAGCATGCAGTACATTGTTGCATGGCATATAATTTCAGAAGTCATTGATGTAAACAATGAACAGGAAAGGGCCAAGCACTGAGCCTTGTGGAATCCCTCTCTTTACTTTCATGGGTGTTGACTTTTGATAGTTTGTTTTGCTAATTGTACCCTATTGCTTAAGTATGATTGAAAAAATTGTAATGGTTTATCTACAATACCATAACATTCTAGTTTTTTTGTCATTATTTCATGTGTGACTGAGTTAAAGGCTTTTGTTAAATCTAACAGTGTAGCACAAGTGAGTTTCTTATTTTCATATTCTTCATATATATTACTAAGGAGGCATTCAACTGCTTTGGTTGTCGATAGTTCAGATCGAAAGCCAAACTGGTTCTTACTCAATAATTTATTACTTTCAAAATAATTGTAAATTTGGATATGTATTCAGTTTCTAATACTTTTGATATAATGGGAACTATTGATATAGGTCTATAATTATTTGACATTTTTCTGTCACCTTTCTTATAGATTGCGAGTGTAACTGTCATTTTCAGACATTCAGGGAATACTCCATCTTCTAGTATGCAATTCGTCAGATATGTTAGTGGCATTAAGATTGCAGTGGCTATGTGTTTAACAATACTGTTACTAAGTCCGTAATAGTCCTCTGTTTTTGAGTTTTTAAATTTCTTTATAGATTTGATAATGTGGCCGGAGGTGATTTTTGACCAAGAGAATTTCTTGGTTGCTGGTGCTTGTTGTTTAATAAGGGTTACAGCAGCTGAAATATTATCAGAATTGTTTTTACCAAAAGAAGAAGAAGAAGAAGAAAAAGAAGAAGAGAGCTGGCACAGTTTATAAAATACTCAGTAAGGATGTTGCAATCTATAGGCACTGTGGCTTCCTGTTTACTCATATTGATTTCACTTTTTATTATATTCCAAGCTGCTTGACAGGTATTTTTTGAGCCTGTAATATATTCATCATTTACTTTACATTTAGCTGATTTTATTTCATATTTGTACAACTTCTTAAGGGTCACATAGTGTGTCCTGGCTTCCTCATTTTTATCACTATTATTTTTTAGTATAAGTATCAGTGTCCTCATTTGCTTGAGCTCTGGAGTGTACCACTTGTAGAGTGCTGAGGTTTTTTTCTGTTGTTAGGGGTGCATCTTTTAGTGATAAGTGGACAGTGACTATCTACTGCATTTTTAATGATATATAAAAACATAGAGAAACATTCATCAAGACTTTTTACACTGTGTAGTGTATTTGGCCAATCTACCACCTTCAGTTCATGTTTCAATTGTACAATATTGCTCTCTGTTAGTGTTCTGAAAGTGACTAACTGTTTAGTTCTCTCTGGGTTCATACTGCCTATTCTGACCCATATCCCGTCATTATCAGATAACTCTAACTTAACCACATCATGCTTTAGTTGATCCTGATTTACATTACTAATTACATTGTCAAGGCATGCATCTAGTCTAGTAGGTTTATCATTTATACAGTAGCAGTTTAGTGCCTTTAGGCTGTTAACCATGCCATTTACATTTTTTCTACTTTCCCTTATATCTAAATTGAAATCACCCACAATAAAAATTTTGTGATTTTTGTGTTTAGTGAATAATTTGATTAGTGAATTTAGTTTATCTATAAGAACTTCCTCATCAGAGGCTGGTGTACGGTACACAGAAGCAATGATATTTTTTTGGGTATGCAGTACTATGGCTGCTACTTCAAATACACCTTCAATACAATGTTTGTGTAGGTCTATCAACCAATGGACCTTGCCGTTGCTGGGGAGGCTTGCGTGCCTCAACGATACAGATAGTCGTACCGTAGGTCCAACCACAACGGAGAGATAGCTGTTGAGAGGCCAGACAAACGTGTGGTTCCTGAAGAGGGGCTGCAGCCTTTTCAGTAGTTGCAGGGGCAACAGTCTGGATGATTGACTGAGCTGGCCTTGTAACACTAACCAAAATGGCCTTGCTGTTCTGGTACTGCGAACGGCTGAAAGCAAGGGGAAACTACAGCCATAATTTTTCCTGGGGGCATGCAGCTTTACCATATGATTAAATGATGATGGCGTCCTCTTGGGTAAAATATTCCGGAGGTAAAATAGTCCCCCATTCGGATCTCCACACAGCGGAGCAGCAGCGGAGGATCGCGCTCTAGTTTTAACAGAGCGTGATCCACTGCTAAAAAGGTAGGAAGTGCGGCCAACGCCCATCCGGTCGGGTGCTGATTGGCTGCAGCGCGTTCTTATCAGTATGCACATCCGCTGGGGACCCAGACTCAGTGCTGAGGCAGCTGCATGCTCATTCGACTCCAGGCAGCCGCATTGTCCAGACAGCCATGCCTTACCGACGCAGAAGATATCGAAGATCAAGACTTCCAGTTTACAAGAATGTAGATACATTTGATATGAAGCCCAAGCAAACTGAACAACAGCAATTACTTGGAGGATCTATAACTTTTGTAGGATGTAAGATAAATTTCTCTTGCACGACTACAGAGGTTGTTAGTGGTAATTCTTGGCTTACAATTGCTGTACTACGAGGAGGTGATTCACCACTTGGAGGACTTGAGAGCTACATTGGTGTTATTCCAGACAAGAGTTATGGTACTTGTGTAGTAACAACAGACAAACCATCCTCTTTGTATACAAAGAACAGAAGGAAGATTAACGCGAATAAGAGACTTACCGATGCAGAAGATATCAAAGATCAAGACTTCCAGTTTACAAGAATGTAGATACATTGAGCACACTCTAAACCTAAAGTATACAGACAAAATCAATGGTTCTTCCCTTACTGCAAACTTGACCTACCTATGATTATGACTGAATTCTTCTTGGTTATTTACAAAATGAAAAATCAGAACTGGCCCTGTATTGGAGCCATATGATATGCCCTATTTATTACTGCACTTTTCTAAGTAGTTCAACTTTATGATGATGTTTCCTTCTTACTTTCTCTTCAAGTTGTTAGTAAGATACCATCTAGCCATGGGTTATGTCTGTAGTCTGTAACATCCCAGTTTACTGAGCAACATACTGTGGCTGATGAAATCAAATGCATCTTGATAAAAAACAACCAAGAATTATTTGTAGTCAACTGTTTTCAACATGTGAACAATACAAGAAACTGAGAAAATTTCATATTTCCCTCTTAGATATTTAAATTCTATTTAAATTCTATTCACAGTCTGCTCAGCACATCAATGTGAAGATGTATAACAAATGAAAAAGCAGAAAATTACACACCATTGAATTAGTATCAATAAAAAGGTGATTATGCCCCATTTTTGTGCATAAATGCTGTTGTTCACTGAATGAATATTTAAGTAATGATAACATTATATTCAGACAATAAAATGGACTCTTGTGCTGGTAGCTGTTACTTAGACATTAATTTGACATTTTAGATACTGTGCAGTGACCATATTATTTACATTTTAAAATACTGTAATTTATCACATATAACAATTTATTGTCTTTACATGGTGAGAATCCCTTTATTCATGAGATATACATGCAAGGAAGCAATATACCAGTTAGGTGAAGAGAAACTGAAATCACTTTGAAATTTACCACAGCTCATCAAAATGTTTGAAATCAATTGAAAAATTTCACACACAGAGACTAAAGATCAGTAAATATATATTCAAATTAAAAATCCTTTTAATATAACAAATGTTTAAAATGGGCTAAATAGTACAATATGGTTTATGCTACCGCCATTCAGATTCCTTATCCCATACAGACAGTCCTGAAAATTTATGCTTGTGAATTTGTAATACCTATGTGTCAACATTCACAGAAGTAGTTAAATATCGACTGTCACCAGCTACAAAGGTTTGATTTCTCTTTGCGATGTTCTTTGGAGCGTCAAGCAGAGACCCACGTCTTGGGGCCCTTTTCTTTGTTTTTGTGCTGTATACATTGTGCCATCAAGTACATAACCTAGAGAACCATCCAAGTGACTCTGGTTTTGTGATGCCATACTTCCCTCACATTACACCGAAATATGAATCCCACCAGAGGAACAACCCCTTCGCATCTCCTACATCTACAGCAGTGCAACGAAACATTAATTACAGTGTGCAAACAGACAGCATTAATTCCGTAGATGGACCTACTTCTGTCCTGTATACACTTCAACAGTATCCTTCCACGAACGTGGCACAGCAACAAGTTGCACAGTTCACGAACGCCTCTGTCGACTTGTCAGGCATTTACTCTAATAATGCAAGTGCTACAATACCTTCGCCAGTGAACGTACCTCAGGACTTTTTCGTACCAATTCATGGCACCTCTTTTTATACACGCCATGTGAACATTGTAAACAATGCACTGTGGTCCTGTAGTGCTGCGCAGCTCCAGTCGAGCACAGTGAACAATTCCGCCAGAGGACCAAGTAACGTCAATTGTGAATGCTGGCCTAATGCTCAGCCATGTACCACAACACATGATGTGCCAGCCCCGTTAGTTGACTGCTTCATTGCGCTGAGCTACCCTATCACCCAATCGCCCGTTCTTACAGTGCCACCAAGCACACCGGCCTCACGTGGGACCCGACATCCACGCCCACACCTAACCTTTGGCCACTTCCAAACCTCCTCCACCAAGAGGCTACCGAAACAACCAGTGTTCACACTAGAGCACCCTGAATTCTGGTTCGCTCTCGCAGAGAACAAACTTTTCTATATTATTTGCTCAATGATGATTCAAGATTCATCTGTCTGCTGACCAACCTCCCCGACCATGTAGACCTGATCCCTGATTTAGTAAGTGCACCCCCACGGGTAGACAAATACACAAATGCCAAAAAGATAATATTGGAACGCGTCACCCAGACGTCAACAGGAAAGGTTCAGAACCTCATCTACGAGGAGCATCTCGGTGACAAAACTCTGTCACAGCTGTGGCAACACTTACGACTCCTCGCCAATGAACGGGCCCTGCCCAATGACACCCTCATGTCGATATGGATCAGGAAACTGCCTCTCTCCATCCAAACTGCCATCACCAGCCACGAAGATCAGTCAACTGAAGAACGCATCTGCGCTGCTGACCGAGCACACTCCGCTCTCCAGCGCGAACTTCATGCCCAGCAAACCCCCTGTGCTACAGCCTTCCCCCCCCCCCCCCCAAGCAGCAGGCTGCAGATGACACCACAACTTAGATGCCGGGCACAACTCACTGGGCCAGCCGAACCAGCTACAAGTCGCACAAACAGCAGCGACTACACCACCTCCGCCCCTTACCCCTAGTCTTGACACTTCCAATGATCCAGAGTCCCAAGAGCAACCACAACACTACCCACCACACAGGTCGGTCGACGCGCTGCCACCTGCAACGAAAAAGTCAGGTGCCGGCTGTCCCTCTACTCAGTAGAGGAGCCACTCCCTAAGTGCACTCAACACGGGTGCAGATGTGTCTTTGCTACCACTGTCGATGAAACCAGCAAACATACAAGAGGTCATCGATACGTGTCTAAAGTGAGTAGGTTCGACGTCATTTTCCATACACCTTTCCCCGAAGTGCGTGCGTAAGTGGACTTTTCTGGTGGTAGACATTCCAGAACCGAATTTGGCCAATGACTTCCTTAAACACCATGTACTTTCGCTTAACATAGGGTGTGATACTGTTTTTCATGAACCCTCAGGCGAACATTTCCAGTGCGCCACTGAGAGTGTGTGTGATAACGACTTGAGTTCGTACTCCCACCTAATAAGTTTGTGTGACTCGCTCTCAACCACTTTACAACAAACTAGTGACAAACTGTTCGCCAAGACAGACGAGAGGACACTTTTACAACAGGAACAGCACGAGATCAAACGTCGCATGGAAAAGGTTACGCTCGAGCTTACGGCCGCCAGACACCACATCGAGATGCTACAGCAACGCAACACAGAGCACGATACTAAGGTTAGTACCAGTGCCTCGATTCAGTGCGCAAACAGTGATTCTCCACCCACACACAGTGCTAATCTTCCCTCAGCAGACTCCGCACAACTGCAACACACAGACACGGATATTTGTAAACATTCAGGCGTTACCATGACAACCACGTGCAGAAACAGTGACGTCTCGCGCACGGCAGTTGTCACGTTGCCACTAGCACCAGTTTCCAACACCGTGGTTGAGGCTCGTACTCCTTCACCACCAGTGACGCCTCCTGTGCTAGACCCGCTAACTAAAGACAAGGCCGCCACTACACGCAAGCTTAATGCACTTTTTTCGCTGACTCTGGAAGCGTTTGTCACCCCTGCGCGCAGACATCTTCCCTAGAAATTCGTAGATAAGAAAGACGGTAGTAAGAGAATGTGCAGAGACTACAGACTACTCAATGCCCACACTATTCTTTACCCTGTACCCAACATAGCCGATTTTACACACGCGCTGTCCGGCTGTAGTTATTTTCCGGGCATCAACTGCAAACATGTGTATCATCGGATACGTATGGTACACGAAGACGTTGAAAAGACGGCTATTACCACATCTTTTGGCCTCTTTGCAGACCGTTACATGCCTTTCGGTCTTCATAACGCAGCCCAGACTTGGCAGCGATTCATAAATGAGGTTCTCTTTCACCTCTATTTCTGTTTTCCTACTTAGATGACATCCTCGTATTCAGCCCTTCACTAGAGGACAACAAGAGCCATGTACAAGCTGTACTCGACACCTTGCAGGCAGCAGGTATCGAAACCAACAATAAGAAGCTGCAGCTACACGGACCTCCGTCGACTTCCTAGGGTTCGTGGTGTCATCAGCGGGAATAACCCCCCCCCCCTCCCCCCGCCTGCTAAAGTGCAACCAGTGTTAGAGATGCAACATCCAACTACTTACAAGGAATTTCGCCGTTTCTTAGGAACAATAAACTATTACAGGAAGCACCTACCTGCTGTGGCAGAAGTCCAGGCTCCACTTACGGACGCGCTCGCAGGACGGTTAACTTCAGGCACATGACCCGTCCCTCGGACTAAAGAAATGAACTCCGCTTTCAAGAAATTAAAAAAACTTTTGGCCTCAGCGTTTACCATAGCACACCCTCACCTGGAGGCAGAAATATTCATAACTACAGACGCTAGCGAAAACACAGTAGGCGCTGTCCTGAGCCAAACGGCCTGCGAATCTACCTCCCCACTGAGTTTCTTCTCGAAGAAATTTAACAACGCACAGAAGAAGTACTCCGCCTTCAATCGCGAACTATTAGCAATCTACTAGGCAATCAAACATTTTTGTCCAGAGATCGAGGGCCGAGGACTATGTACTCATGGACCACAAACCCTTAGCCACTGCCATACAGAACCCCCCAAAAGTCCCACCTCCATGGCTTTTTTCATATTTCAACTTCATATCACAGTTTACCACTGATGTGCGGTATATCAAGTGCGCCGACAACGTTGTCGCAGACTTCCTATCGCAAGTGGACACGGTGACGTCACTTTTCGGTATACTGAACCTCGCTATCTTGCAAGCAGCGGATGAGGAACTCTTGACACTGATTTCCGACCAAAACCCGTCAATCAAACCAGTACGCAGTACTTAGCTGGGCATAGTTGGCGAGATTTGGTACGACGAATCCACCGGGACCCTACGACCATTCTCCCCGCGCACCTTACAGCGCGAAGTGTTTCTCAAGCTCCACAATTTAGCACACCCTGACATCCACGCATCCACAAGACTCATGACGGAACATTTTGTTTGGCACAACATGAAGCATAACTGCCAAGAGTGGGCCCATAGCTGTACACCATGTCAACAGAACAAAATATCACGCCACACCATACCCCCACTGCATAGTTTCCCTACACCCACAAGCCGGTTTCAACATGTCCACATAGACTTAGTGGGGCCCCTACCCCCCCCCCCCCTTTCCCTCGCCAAGTGCTACAGGTACATCCTCTCAGGACGACACGGTGGGTGGAAGCAGCGCCCCTGCCGAACATTATCGCAGAGACTGTAGCACGAGAATTCTTCTCCGTGTGGATCGCTCGTTTTGGTTCCCCCGCCACCGTCACCACTGACCAAGGTCACCAGTTCGAGTCCACATTGTTCAACTTGCTCTGCGCTGTTTGCGGCGTTGCCCATGTTCACACCACAGCCTACCACCCCCAATCCAATGGATTAGTTGAGCGCTAAAGACTGCGATACGATGCCATGGAAATCTATGGACAGAGACACTGCCATTCGTACTGCTTGGCCTCCGCGCCACCTTCATGGAAGACTTGAAGGGTACCACTGCAGAGTTCATGTACGGACAGACACTCATCTTACCTGGTGAACTGGTCAATCCCTCACCTGAACCCATCCTCTCCGAACTAACACCTTACTCGAATGCGTCAAACTGCATTGCTCTAAACTCCAACACCCTCCCCCCCCCTCCAGCCTCCAGCCATACTCTCCTGCACACATACATCCTGCGAACATTGGAAACACGTAATGCTCCGCGACGCCACAGTGCGGACTCCCCTAAAGCCTCCCTATACTGGCCCACACAAAATTATTAAACGCACAGAGCACACGTTAGACATCAAGGTCAAAGACAACCCAGTCACTGTATCACTTCACCAGGTAAAACCAGCATACGTGGAGCCAATGTCCCCGCCCCCTCCTGTTGAGGACGCAAATTCCTCTAATCACTTTCACAGCTCACAATCGAGCTCCCTTATTTCGCCCCCAGCCACTCCCACTTCTAGGCCCCCTGCAACTTGCAGCACTCCCGGCTCACCCTTTCGAGGTTTCTCGCCCCGACATTCACTGTCCAATTCATCCCGAGCCGAGTCCAGTGACACCAACAGCTCCCCGTCAAGCTCTTTACCCCCATCTCAGACCTCTCCCCCATGCCGGGAACATCAAGGAACTCCCAACCAAGCACATATTATCCCCACACTCCTGTGCCCCCCTCACCGGCTCAGCACAAACCACTGATCCCTCCCGGCTCCCCATTCCGAGGTTTCTTAGCACCCCTACCCAGAACTGACCAGGGCCTTCCACCGGAGACCCGCATGATTGAACTGCAGGTGGACATTTCCCCGGAGGACATCATGAACCTCTCTATCACCATCCGAAGTGATTCTGCTTACATACTGTTGGTAAAACCGAGTGTGCCGCCCCCTACTTCCACACCAGCCACGTCAGTAGTGCAATGATTCCCACTCCTGCCCTCCACTTCTGTCAATGCTATCAGAGCATTTGTGTGCCCTAACGGGTTTGTGTTCTTGCATGTGCCATGTGTGTCACAGATCTCCTCACCACACCCACACTCCAGGGCCGGCCGACGCCTTCGCCACCCTCAGAGATTCAATGACTAAGCCACCCAGTGGCCCCCCCTCGAGCTGCAAGCACAGCCATCGCCACCGATCCCAGGCGACGTCAAGGAGTTACCAATCACGCATCTGCCTGTCGGCCCACTGCCTCCCCCCTACCGATGAGTACTCCATAGTGCAAGGCGGGAAGGGGGGGGGGGGGGGGGCTATGTGGCAACATTCACAGAAGTAGTTAAACATCAACCGTCACCAGCTATGAAGGTTTGATTTCTCTTTGCCATGTTCTTTGGAGCGTCACACCCACGTCTTGGCGCCCTTTTTTTTGTTTTTGTGCTGTATACATTGTGCCATCAAGTACAATAAATCAGTGTTTTTAGTAATGGTTTTATTATTCGGTATTTTAGTACCTACTTATACCCCATACCTACAAGTTTTAAAGGAAAAATGTGATCTGCATGAACTAGACAATATTTGGAATATAGGGAATAGCTGTTGTTGACAAAAATCAGTTGATATTTGTAACCTAAGTGAACTATACATGCATCAACTATTTATTGCATACTCTCATGTTCTTCATTTTAAATTTTACAAGTATTGTCATAGCTACTAAACATTCACAAGCACAATTTTTCAGGACTATCTATATAGGGTTATGAATCTGTATTGGACTAGGATAAATTATTTTATATTTTTTACACCATTTTAAAAGCATGTTATATTAATTTTTTTAAATTCAAATATTGTTTTCTATTAGGTTTATTAGACTTTTACATTAACTTTATTCATTATTTTTGAGAAAGAAGGTAGCAGTGACGGTGGCCTTTAACAAAGTTATCTGTTTAAAAAATATCTGATAAGGTTTTTAATTTTGCTGTATTTAATTTTTCTGAGAAACCACAGCTAATATTTTGCTAAATCAAATATATACCTGAGTATGCAAAATATCTAATAGCAGGCAGTAAAATCCCATATGCTATTTGATGCAATGATAACGTATCAAACAAATGGTATATGAATCTTGCATCTAACTTATTATTATAACATGAATACTTTTATCTGATATATGACTCCACAGTAGAAACTTTAACAACATACGAGGTCTGTTGAAAAAGCTCCAGGACATTCGTACTTTTGTACCAATGGTGTGTTGGAACGAAATGCAGTTGGCGTCCCTACACACACCTGTGTTTAATGTGTAACTGCTGCAAGTTTCATTCTTGTATGTCTGTTAGTTAATGCTCAGTGCTGTATTGAGGATAACATTGTGTCGCATAGTTTGTGAATTTCTAGGTGACAGAGTTAGAGGAGCAACGTGTCTGCATTAATTTTGCATGAAACACAAGAAAACGTTTACAGAGCCACACCAAATGATGCAGGCAGCCTATGGTGATGAGTGCTTATGCTGTACGGTACTCAGGGTTATGAATGGTTCACACGGCTTAAAAATGTCCAGACAGAAGTTAAAGATGACCCTCATTGAGAACGCGTGTCAACATCTACTGACAACATACGTGTCAGGAATATCAACAAAATTGTGCATGCTAATCAAAGACTGACTGTCCAAGAGATTACAGAACAATTTAACATTTCAGCTGATTAACATCATAAAATCCTGACACAGCATCTTGGAATGCACCATGTTGCCACCAAGTTAGTACCACGGCTCCTGAGTCAAGGCCAGGAAGAACTTTACCTCAAAATCTGTTCGTTAAGCAAATCATAACTGGTGATGGGACACGGGTCTATGGTTATGACATTGAGACCAAGGTTCAGTCTTTACAAAGGGTTGAGAAAGGTTCCCCAAGGCCAAAACCACCTCGTCAAGTCAGGTCAAATTTCAAAGCTATGCTGATAGTTTTCTTTGACTTTGAAAGATTAGTTCATCATGGATTCGTCCTGTAGGGTACTCTCCAGACTTGGCCCCCGCAGACATTTTTTTTTTATTTTCAAAGATGAAATCACGATGAGAAGACTAATATTTGCAATGATAAATGAAAGAAAAGAAAATGCACAGATGGCGCTTCATGGAATCCAGCAACAGGCATTTCAAGACTGCTTCCAGAAGTGGAAATAGCACTGTGAACATTGTATCAATTGTGGAGGAGAGTACTTTGAAGGAGACCATGCACAACAAGTAAAAGTTACGCACAGAAAAATTTTGTGGACTAAGTTCTGGAATTTTTTGAACAGACCTCGTATGTAGCTAGACATGACTGAACAAGTAAATGTTGACTAATACTAGAGATAAAGGAAAATTTGTTTGTCTTTACATTGAACAACTATGACATTTTAAACATCCCGAAAATGAAGAATTTGTGGAATTATGAAATAAGTATTAGGCATAACAGGACAAGGATAGCAGTGTTCCCCATATCAGAATTTCCCATTTACTCACTAGGACTCTGTCAAATGCAGATGCATTTCCACCTCTCTGTACATGTCCAAGCACAGTGACTCGTGTATCTTGATGCAAGTTTTCCTCAAGAACATCTTTCACTTTATCAGCTGTTATTGGTTCACCATCACGATCTACTGCTCCTTCAGCAACAATTATAATATTCAGTCTCTGTCCAGATGCTCGTTCCTGTCATGGAAAAGTGAAAACGAAAATAATAATTATCTCTTATTATGTGAAATATTTGTTTCAATAATGGCAGCATTATCAATATCCCAAATACCAGTGACAGTTTCTTGCAGAGTGTTTGAGGCCAGTCAGTTGGTTGTGGATCTTCAGGCACAAAAACGAGGTCAGCTTCTGATGCCATTGCAGTTACAATTGCCAGATATCTGCACAAAAAAGAATATCTTAAACGTCAGATTTTACTTAACTGCAATTCTTTAATGCTTATCAATAGAAAGAAGAAACATAATACATGAAATCCATCTCATACCATTAAAGACTCAAAAAAACTTGTTATAGAACCATTGAATAACAAGTCTTTTTTAGTTTTCTCGTTTATTTATTTTTTTTTTTTTAATTACGTGACATAACACTTCATAACAGCAAACATTATTATAAAAGTGTGGTTGGTATGGAACACAGATTGGATTGCTGGCCATCTCTCTAACACTTTCAATAGAATTTAAGACAAGCAACCAAAGCTGAGGCTCCACCATGAAGATACACATAATTTAAATAAACAGAAAAAAACACAATATTTCTTGAACAGTGAAAAATTCAGACAGTTTTTCAGCTATATGGTTTCTTTCTCTTTCCATAAATGAAAAGAAGGAATTTCTTTAACCATTGTTTTAGTTTCCTAAAGTGACTGTGTCTGCCAGCAAAGCATTACATAACAACATTTCCACGGCAGACATTGTGCAGCATTCAATAAGTGGTTGGGGTAAATGACCAGTTTGTCTCTGGTTTACAAGTCATAAGTCAAGATAAGTTTTCAGAAAGTAAGAACTTCTCTCATCTTCTCAAAATGAATTCAGAGCTACAATTGTAATAACATACTTCTATAACTAGGTCATATTCATGTTAAAAATGAGATGATATTTGCAACAGTTTAGCTCAATAAAGTCAAAGTATCTATACACAAAGCCAATATTTGAAATAGGTATGCATGGAAAAAAGTATTCATACACCATTGTTCACATAGAATAATTTTATTATTAGAGCTAAAGATTAGAAGCAGACATGTTATTTGGTATTCTAACAGTATGGAGTTACCTTCTTAACCTGTGCATGTAACAGGACTAAAAAAATTACTGCTCTGCAATAAGTAAATAAAAATTCTGTACCAACTGGCTTCAAACAGTGGGGAAAAAATATTCAAACATACAAAGAAAATTACATTAAATTGATTATGATATGCGAAATATCCGCACACATGAAGGCAGATAACATTGTTGCATATACAAATACGAGGGTGGTTTGAAAAGTTCTCGGTAGGAATAGAAAAAAAGTACTCACATCACTGAAACTTTCTTTATTTTTTGATGTAGGCCTAGTCTCCTTGTAGATTAATGCACTTGGTCCAATGATGTTCCAGTGCCTTGATCCCATCTCAAAAATGAGTTTCCTCCAGGCCTGCAAAATTGTTGTCAACTCTGGCTATCAATTCTTGGTTTGAAGTGAATCTTCGTCCATCAAGAAAAATTTTCTGTTTTGGGAAGAGATGGAAGTCTGACAGAGCCGCATCGAGTGAATAAGGTGGGTGTGGCAACAATTCATACCTTAGTTTGTGTAATTTTGCCATGTCCATTCTCATGCGTTTCTGATCATGAGTCTTGACTCCCTTCTTACAGATAAGTTTTACATTTCTAATTATTCAGTTAAAATGTGACATACCCTTTCAGATGACATCTGGCAAGTGTGAGCAATTTCACGCACTTTCAATCAGCGATCATCCATGACCATTTTGTGCACTTTGCAATTATTTCTGGAGTAGTGACGCATCTTGGCTGACCACTGTGCAGATCTAAGCTCTCCCAACCAAATTTAAAGTCATTTGTCCACTTGGCAACAGTTGAATATGAAGGAGCAGAGTCCCCCAGAGTATTCTGAAAATCAGCATGAATGTCCTTTGCTTTCATACCTTTCTTTATGAAGTACTTAATCACTGCTCAAATCCTGATTTTTTCCGTCTTCCCAAATCACTATGCGGGAACAATAACAGAGCCACGTCACCGCCACAGCTCTCTTCCAAGAGCACTAACGTGGCATGTGTTTACAGGCAACTGTCCAATTAATATCATGTGAACAACTCGCTGCGCTAGTGCTGACTTCTCATGGTGATTCCAAGAACTTTTCAACCACTCTTGCATTATAAAATTTGCATTACACAACTAGCAGTTTCTTATTTTCTTTCTTCTTCAAGTTAGTATGTTTGTTACTCCTTCACACTGAGGCATCTGGGCATATTTGGATGAAGTTAAGAATGGAGATAGCATACATCCTGAACACAAAGGCTACCTCTTATTACAAAAAAAAAATCACTGTTTCCATTGGATGATCAACATGATTAATGTTCCCATGGGATGCATAACATAACTAAAACATAATCAATGAAAGTTAAATTGTAAATGAATGCATCAAGTATAGCATAGTTTTAACTGCTTTGACAAATGACATAGGTATGAACATGAATCTGGGACAGCAGAAATAGTCTTGTAGGGTAAAATCATCATTAAAATTTTTAGAAATGTAGCATTTTTTTGGTTAGATTTGAGTGATTCATAGTTTCTTTGGTGGTTTTATTGGTTTGTAGGATACTGATAGTTTCTTTCCTGGTTAGGTTTGTTATTACTTTCCTTCACTTAACTGGCATTTGTTTTGGATTACCAACTGTGTCATCCATTTGGCTGTATTGTTTTAATACAGTTAATTATTAGATTAGGTTGTTTAGATTGGATATCTTACACGATCAGCTCCTCACATGAGGTATCACTGTTTAAATTTCTAATGACTGGCAGGCTCAAGTCATATCTTCCACAGAGTTCACAACCAGTTCAAGCTATGAAGACAGCTATGTAGCAAGAATGATAAATTTGTGTTGAACAGTAGAGAATTGAGCAGGTGGAGCATCAGGCAAGTGCTCAAACTGCTGAAACATCGATGTCAGAAGAACGCTGAATACATTGCAGCTTGGTGTGCAGCTGAGACACCAGAGCAGTCATATATTCCATGACAGCATACAGCAGAATGCATGGCCTTTCAGTGAGCCAAAGATATGACTTCTTGATATCAGGAGAATGCAGTATGCATAGCTTCTGCACATGCTTCTGAGACTGTCAATGAGGCAGACACATGCCAACTTACTGTTGCTCAAAAACAAGGTGAATGTTGGAAAATATTTGCAATGAATACCTGATGATTTTAAAAACAAATTTGCTTCCAACTATGATCCAACTTTAAATACACTAATTATAGTCTCATCAAAATTGACCATATGAACAAGGTATGTAGTTTTTGTGGGGCACTGAAATGGAAGGAGGAAATGGTGTTGATCTGCGGGTTAGGTATCCATGCCCACAGTAGGACATGTGCCACAATGGACTGCATTTATGTGTGAAAGAGGGGTTTCGAGTGACGTTTGAATAGTATGCACACTGTGATGGGGAGGCTGGACAAGGTGTAGGCCAGGTTTGTGTTGTTTGCTGCTTGTCTGCAGCCAGTCTGTGTGCTAATTTGTGTCAGTCCTGTTTCTACACTGACTGCTGCTGTCCACCATCTGGGCCATGCGTTTCTATCAAAGTTGAATACATGAATGTAACATTAGCTCAGCTACTGAACAAACAATGGCAGATAACTACTGTTCGCATTTGTGCTCATACACAGTAAACGGTTAACCATACAAAGAAGGATGATATGTCATATGGAAGAGGGGAACACAGTATTCTGCCAGTGTGCAATATAACTTGTAATCTTTGTATATAAAAAGATGCAGCATTGGAAAGTTCTCCAGTAAGTGCTAATCTGCAAAAGCACAATGATTTCTTTACTAAATAATGCAAAATGGAGATGGGACAATTGATTTGTAGCTTACACCCAAGCACTTTGACTGGTGGATTAAAGATATGTAAATTCTGAGTAATGCCATGAAATGAGCAATAAAATTCAATTCCAGAAGTGCTGCAAATTAATAGCTATAATAATATTTAATAGCACAAGGAAAAAGAACTTTTTTTTAGCACTGCAACAAAGTTTCCAATTATTCAGCTTTAATTATTGGATCGGCTATTAAATGTACAATCTATATTTTTCAGTGCGCAGCTAATGGTGCAGTTAAATCATTCATAAGTAATCTGTATCAAAAGATATAAGTGAGGCTGGTGAAACTACAAGCCTCATTAAGTAATGTGTATGGGAATTTCGCTGAGGTGGTCGTCCGAGGCTATATAAGGGTGACAGTAGATAGACAGTTTCATAGGACCTGATAAGGGCAGAAGAGAAAAGTTCTACAGGCAGTCCAGTAGCTGGGCTTAGAAAACTCAGGGCCCCATACAACATCTGCCTATTTTCTGCCAGGTGACTGTCTGGGTTACTGACTCTTGTTTTTGAACACTTAAGTTGCACTCTACCTCAGTTTTACCTGTGAGGCAAATTCGCACTTAGACTTTTGTGTTGTGTGTTGGTTTGACTTTAATTAGATGTGAGGTAGTCTGTAGTTTATTTTCCCTTAATGGTTAGCAATGAACATAGTTAATGTTTTCCACCAGTTTTCAGTTTATTAAATTTTATATAGTGAGCTTATCTGCTGCTATACTGGGGACTCGAGTCTCTTTTCATCACTTACTGAAATAGTTGACTTCACCAGTCTTTCAGTCTTTGTGAACATTTTCAAGATAATAAACTTTTATTAGTGAAAACAGAAATATTGTAGCTGTGGGTTGTCATTTCATATCATTTGCGCCTGGGTAATGCCTAGTTGTCTTACTGATTAATAGCATCACGAACAGTTTCATTTTATTATTTCAGATACAAATGCACACAAGAAAAAGTAGCTGACTTTATCATCCCCAGTGAAGAGAATGAGAGCCATTGTATTCAGTTTACAGCCCAACAATGTTATTTCACTCCTTACCATCACAGCTGTGGGCTCAGCTCCAGCATCTAGTCTGCTGGCCAACTAGACCCAAAGGCTAGGATAACTAGGTGCAAACCATATCAATGAGTTAGAGACACGTTTTTTATTTGTTTTCATCATGAATGCGCATTTGTCACTATCATCACTTCCACACCACACCAAGAAACTCATCGCAGTGCCATACATTGAGGGTCTGGGCTCCAGTTTGCCACTGCAGTAGCCATGTGGCTGTTGTCTCTACATCAGCCACCCTCAGTGCAGTTCCACAACAAGGGTCCACTTCCAGTGCACCATGCATTTTAGGTCTCCACTCTAGGCAGGTGACATGATGCATGCAGCTGCCAACTTCACACCAGCAGCAGTATGACAGTCACAGATTAAGTTGAGCAGCTTTCACAATTTACTTTGACATTTGCTGCTTGTTAGTCATGGCTGACAACATCAAGCAGTCACCAACAGAGTGTGGCTTAGATCAAGTAGACAGCAATATGAGGAGTCCTACTAAGCCTGAGGGATATGAGAGTAAAAGTTTTGGGGAAGGAGATGGGATGTTGGTATCAGGAGACTCTAATGTGCTTTTGCAAGTTAATGTGCAGAAACTGGGCATAATTTTTTATAGTAAAAGACCAAAATGCTGAACTTAGAAAATATTTAAAAGATCAAAATGAGGAAATCCAGAACATTTTAGAGGCAATTAGCTCACTAATAAGCGATGTGGAGAAAAAGCTGGCCAACTGAATTATTACTGTTGACAGTGATTTGGGACAGAGAATAGAGTCTGTGTGGAAAGAGTGCAATAAAAAGATGAAAGAGATGGAATCTGTGTTGAAATCAATGTCAAGCAGCATAGGCCATGTGGCTCAGAGTCAGACAGAGGCTAAGGAAGAGCTGACTCAGTAATCTTTGAGGTGAGCAGACTGTATGCTGCTGTTCTTAAAGAGGTAGAAGTAAGAAAGAAAGGTCACGTTAAGTAACATTGTTATGAGATAGGGAGGGACCATGAATTTCATGGAAAGGCCCAGAATACAGTATTTTAGACGAAAGTAAAATACCATGTGGTAGATTTCTTGGCCTTGTGTAAGGATTGTTTTGTGGAGGGCATGCCTGATGTGGCAAATGTCAAGTTCATAACACAGCAGCTTGATGGAGGTGCATAGACATGAGCAAATCAAAATGTAACAGCATTTACTGATTATGTCACATTTGTGATGCTACTGCTACATAACTATTGGGTGTAGGAGAGCACACGCAACTCCAGAATAAGTTCCTGATGCGTGCACGCTACAGCGAAACTGTGGATGCACGTATGAATTTTGTGAGTCTGAATTACAAAAATTGGGGCATTTGGACTGACCATTGAGTAATCTGACAGAAATTTCAACTCTGAAAAGGCATTTTCCAGATTACTTACAGTGTAATTTGGTCCACAGTCCCACAGAAATTACAGAGAACTTTCTTGAACTCATGAAATGAATGGATGGTGCAATGAGTTACCTGAAAAGTCCAACTCAGTGACGTAAAAATTTTGTTCTTAAGTAAATGAGTGAGTTGTGAGTGACAAGTATTCTGGCAACTTCTACCATCATCTCAAAATTTGGTGGTTTTTTCTGCCCTCCCCCCCCCCCCTTCCACACACACACACACACACACACACACACACACACTCTCTCTCTCTCTCTCTCTCTCTCTCTTTTGCAAATAGAGACTCCAGCCAAACCCAAGTAAAATAGAGGTAACAGCATTCCATCTCCATAGTAATGAGGTACACAGGAAGTTATACACATTGTTTTATGCTGTCGAAGTTTTCCAAAACCATGACCCTAAATATCCAGGAGTCGGTCTCAACTGAACAATGTCATTTAAGCAGCAGTATAGGAATCTGTTGAAGCAGTTTTGCTCAACAGTAAATCCTCTCTACAAAATATCAGGAAACAGCTGGGGAGTATATACGGATAACCCACTGTATGCTGCAATTTTACTTGTGTATTCAGTTGCTAAATATAGTGCACCAATGCAGAAAGAAGAACACCCAAATCTAAGATAGATATATGTCTAAATAAGTCCGTGAGGTATATTGCTGGCACTGTAAGATCTACTCCCACTGAGTGGTTCCATGTTCTCTCCACTACTGACCCTCCAGATCTCAACAGGTAAGCCCCTTAAGATCTCGGAAGAAAAGGTGATAAGGTGCAAATTCTGAAGAAGATATGTCACATTAGAATTCATATTTATGTAGTGGTTTCCAGAATCCATCAGCTATATGCCAAAGTCATGCAAATCACTTTCCATCATTCTTCAGACAGCAAACATTTTTTACGTTGTTGAGAAGTGGAAAGAACACTGGAGGAACATCTGTGTCAAAAGGCCCACCTAATTCAAAACCCAATGACAAAGGTGGCAGAGATTTCCCCATCACAAATGGTCAAGATACAATCACATCCAAAAGAGACAAGAGAGATGTGGCCACACTCTGAAGCAGTGATGTTATTGTGAAAGAAGTGCATGTGAGTGTAATGTGGAGGAACAGATAGAAATATTATGGAGAACTGTCTGCGACACACCTTTAAATATGGTCTGAAACACTTGCATGACGTGACTGTGATCTGATTGCCAAGTTTAAAAATTAATTTTTAAATTCATTATATATGTACTTGTGGTGGTGGTGGTTAGTGTTTAACATCCCGTCGACAACGAGGTCATTAGAGACGGAGCGCAAGCTCGGGTTAGGGAAGGATTGGGAAGGAAATCAGCCGTGCCCTTTCAAAGGAACCATCCCGCATTTGCCTGAAATGATTTAGGGAAATCACGGAAAACCTAAATCAGGATGGCTGGAGACGGGATTGAACCGTCGTCCTCCCGAATGCGAGTCCAGTGTGCTAACCACTGCGCCACCTCGCTCGGTATGTACTTTTGAATGTACATACAATGACAATAACAATAATGATAATAATAATAATAAGGACCAGCTAACATAAACAGAACCAGAAATGGAAATGGCGTAACAAACATGTAAAAAAAAAAACTCCTTATTCATTATTATAAAATTGGAGTACTACATATTGTCAGTTAAAACCAGATGTCTTTATGCCTCAGACTGTCACTTCATAAATACATACAAAGTTAAATAATTTGGAGAAGACAGAAAGAAGATTAACTCAAAAAATTTACATCCAAAGCATATTTGAGTTGGTGCATAAGTTTGTAACAGTTTTCCATAAATTTAATAAACACAAATCTAAAATATTGTGGTGAGAGGAAAGACTGAATAAAAAGAGAAAGACAACCATGAAAACCCCATTCGTGAAGCTGCTCCAGGATGAGACGCCTCCAAGTGGTATTGTAGTCCTTCTTGATGTCGAAAAATACACCTAGAAGGTGATGACGGCGTAGGAAAGCTTGTTGTATAGCCACCTCCAGGAGGGCAAGGTTATCGAAGGTGGAACAAAACCTCCTGAACCCACACTGAAAGCGACTAAGGAGTTGCCAGGATTCTAACATCCAGTCAAGGTGGGGGTTGACCACCCGCTCCAAGGTCTTTCCCATGCAACTAGTGAGGGCAACACTACGGTAGCTACTCGGGCTACTCATGTGGTCTTTCCCAGGTTTCAAAAAAAGAATTAAAACTGCCTCACGCCACGAGTCAGGAAAGTGACCTGATACCCAAAAGGCATTAAATAGTGCAAGGAGGATTTCTTTGTTGCGCCTTGTGAGGTGCTGTATGTAACGGAGCATATTAAAGGCTTTACTTTAATGAAGTATGCGATACCCTCCAAATTCAACCAGTTTAACGAGTATTTATGATTATAGAAAAATTATTGTGTATGTTAACAATGATTGCACAACATGTCTCCATAAACAGTCAACCCATTAAATTATACTGAATAACTGACCCACACAAAAGTTAATATCACTTGATCACTGATACAGCAAATGTCATCATGTAAAAACACTAAGTTTATCTTAAATAATTAATATGAAGTACGAAAAATAGTGGCCAACTTAGGTATTTTGGATCTCCTTAAATAAAAATCACCCAGTGAAACCTATTTGTTCACTAGGAGCGTTTTCAATCAGTATTCACGTAATCAATCCTATTTTAGATGAAAACCAATGTAATTCTTAATAATTCATGTTACTTACTTATTTATGCAAATTAGAGAAGTCAATTGACAAACTTCTAAAAAACGACCTTTTTGTAATAAAGAATTATTCTGTCAAGTCAACAAATCTGTCTGTCATTTTAATAACATGTTAAATTATGTCTCTCGATGCAAATTAATAACTTTTCTGCACAAATTATGATAACAGATGTACATGTGACTTATAAACTATATCTCTTTTTAGTAGTTCTTTGACAATGTTATGAATACAAGCAGCAAGAAGGGTCGGGACACAGTCGGAACATCACTTTGGTAAAGTGTGTTTGTGTGTTATTGTTTGAGGTGGATAAACAATGCAAAGAACATGTAAAGGAAGTACTACTTTGTGTTGTGTCATGGTCTTTGGTGGACAGTGGAATTAAGATGGCCACCAGAGTAATAAATATTTGAAGTTTACATATTTGTTGGTTTCGCTCGTTCTTTATCATCAAAAGCACATAAAAAACACGGGACCTCATGTTTTTAACCCTAGACAACCAGATTTAGAGCCAGCATCAGCATCGAGACACAGCAGCGATCCAGCAAGCAGCAGCGATTACCACAATGCATTTTAATGGTGCCAACCTAACATCAAGTGCTAACAAGCTCCATAAATTGGAGTGAAATAGTGCGATTATAGCAATTAGGAATATCTACGACTAGGCGACCATTACGTGTAGCATACTGTAATGGATCCTGTCGTGACCAGGGGATGTGTCACGAGCTGCAGACAATGCAGAATCCAGCTCCCACATAGAAAATGGGCAGTTGTAAACTTCATGAGAGGTGGATTGGAAGTCCAGACTACACCTCTCAACAACCACTCTATGGCGGTGGAAACACGGATCCTGACTGGTTGTTGCAGTAACCATGGAAAAATATGCTGCCATAGTCTGGGAAACGTCTCGCAGATCCGTGTGGAGAGTGCCGTTAGTCATTACAGAAGCCATGGGGCACCTCCCTCCTCTCCCAGAAATTCAAACACCTCTTGTAGGATGGATCAGTCATCTGTTGCACAATTATTCTGTCCACCATGGCACCCACACAGAATTTTGGTAAGTAATATTCACACTTGTCTTCATAATCTTCCAGAAATGTATATAGTCTCCAACACTCTCCAGTTTTGTAATGATCCAAAATCAGACACATGTTCATAGAACTTTTTTGGTTTATCTTCACATGTAGAACCACTTCAAAAATTATGTGATATTGCTCCTGAATCATCCCCTATGTGCCAGAGAAACCACACTGATATGAAATAAAGCTATGCATGGTTTCAGAGGCACTGTCAGTGTACAACTGGAACTTTCAAAGTATTCTATAAGCAGGACAATGCTGTAACCAATGTTGTCCTATAACTGCTTGACAATTTAGCAGTTAAAGGTCACACTCTGTTCACTGACCTGTACTATTATCAGTGTTCCATTAGCAGCAGCTAACAGTTCTTGAAGCAAAAGGTACTGGTCTCACTGGCACTGTCAAAGAGAACAGAAGAGCAATGCCATCTTATCTGAATGCTAAATCTCTTCAGAGCAATAAAATAATTTTCCATGAGGAAAACATTTTAGCCTTATGATGGAAAGACAAAGAGATGTTTCCATGATAAGCTTAAGGCACAGAAGAGACATGATTTCCTATACCGACAGGAGAAGAAGAGAAAAAGTCAGGCCAGCAGAAGTCCTTGATTACAATAAAAACAAGTTTGGTGTTCATCTAAGTGACCAGAAAATATCCTTTCGAATTTTTTACCATCAGTCTACAAAGTGGTGAAGAAAACTTTCGTTTCATCTATTTCTCAAGGCTATTTCCACTGCTTGTATACTGTATATGCAGGTAATGAAATAGAATATTGTACCAGTCTGTTTATTATTGCTGTTTCTAAGCACCTTTGCATGACATGCTGTACTGGCCCCAAACTTCCCACAAGTGGTGTTAATATTTCACGGCTATCTGGAACTAATTTCCTGGAGAGAATATCAGTACCACAAGGAAGAAAGAAAGCCCAGAAAACTGGCAGAGTGTGCTCAGAAAGGGACAAGAAAGGAGAATGAGCAGCCAAGAGGAAAAATATGTATTTTCAGGCAGATGTAAAGTGGTTTTTTTTATACAACCATACTTACAGCTCTAGCACACAAAAGTGGACAACCTTTATATAATTTCCATTTTCACTATATGTAAACATATAAATTCATCATTTTATTCATATACTGTAAATATACAGTTCATCACCAGGTTATGAAAGATTTGTGAGTACAACATATTTAACATTTTCTTACAGAGCAATTAATAAACTTTTTCAATGTATAGAAAATGGTTTCAAGTTTCTATTTGAGCATGCACTTGAAAGTTAAAGTATAGTAAAAATGCCCAGCACTGGGAGTGTGTGTGTGTGTGTGGGGGGGGGGGGGGGGGGGGGGAGGTGACTGGGATAAGAAGCTGGCACAGGCTAAGTAGATTCAAGTAAGTGACTAGCACTCTAAGTGTTAAAGAATCACTTGGTGCTACACTTTTATGATTGTATGACTTGACAAACACTTCAGCTCAACTCTGAGTTGGTGCATTTTGATGCCTTACACTGTACAACCAGTTGAAAATGGCTACATGGAGAAAACTGCATGATAGAGGTGTTTATAAAATAGAAGGATATTTTAATCCAGTCAGTGATAGCTACAGTGGCACATTATTAGCATTCATAATATCAGCTTCATCAGTTTCTGTGCCACTGTTACCTGAGTTACAAATAGTACAGAGTCCATGGTAATTTTTACTATGACTAATAAATGGGAGCAACGATGTAACATTAGATTTTACATGAAAAGAGGAAATGTTTTATTTATTTATTTACTGGAATATGTATTCCATAGATCCAGTTCTGTGTGTTAACGTATGGATGTGGAATGAGTCAAAAACATTTAGTTTATTATTACATTAGTTTCCATAAGGACAATAAACGAAGATTAATAATACAAGTTGGAAACACAATCAGTAAAATAAAATTACACTCACAAGCAGAGTTCCAGATACAACATTCTGATTTTGTCCAAACAATTTTTTACAGATCACCAATTAATCTGATTAACACAGCAAGATATATTGAAGCAGGAATATACAATAGTATTTGGGAAATAAAATTAGGTATCTCAGCTATAGAATACTTCTAGAGAATAGAAACTTTTTTCAAGTAAGAACTCCTTTAGTTTATCTTCAAACAGTACTTTTTTATATCATAGACACTTTATATTACTTGGAGGTGCATTGAAGATTTTTGTGCTTATGTATTTCACACCTTTTTGCACCAGGGACTGATTTTTCAGGTCACAGTGTATGTCACATTTCCTCCTTGTGTTATGGTGATGGCAGATTTAATTTGTTTCATATTGAGAAGGATTGTGAAACATGAATGTCATGATTGAAAAGATATATTGTGAAGTAGTGGTTAGGATCTCTATTTGTTTAAAAAGATTGCGACACGAGATTCTTGGAGGCACTCCACACAAAATTCGGACAACCTTTTTCTGACTTGTAAAAACCTTTTTTGATAGTGGTGGATTGCCCCGGAAGATTATTCCATAACACATAAGTGAATGAAAGTAGCCAAAGAGCAGATTTTACGAAACTGATGTCTACGATTTTGGCGATTATCCGAATGGCTAATGTTGCTGAGCTGAGCCTTTTCAGGGTTTGGTTGCTGTGCTGTTCCCAGTTAAGCCTGCTATCTATATATATGCCCAAGAATTTCAAGCAATCTGCTCTCTCTATCTGCTGGCTCTCACATATAATGTTTATTTCCTGTGGACTTTTGTGACCAGAATGGAAATGAATATAATTACTTTTGCTGAGGTTTATTGGTACAGAATTTACTGTGAACGAGTTCAGAACATGCTCAAGTAAATGGTTGGCATTTAATTCTAGATCAGAGGGTATCTTGCTGTCTATCACAATACTTGTGTCATCAGCAAACATTGTAAAATTGCTTGCTTTGTTTGAGGACAATGGTAGGTCATTGATATACATGAGGAATAGCAGGGGACCAAGGACAGAACCTTGTGGAACTCCATATTTTACTGTTCCCCAGTCAGACTCTATCCCTCCTATGTGACTATTGTTACCATCTAGCACTGTTTTCTGTTGTCTGCCCTGTAGGTAAGATTTGAGCCAGTTGCCCATTTGTCCTCGGAGTCCATAGAGGCATGCTTTCTCTATAAGCATTCTATGACTAACACAGTCAAAGGCTTTAGACAGATAGCAAAATATGCCCACAGGCAATGTCTTTTTGTTTAGGCATTCCAAAATGTTATTTGTAAATTAAAATATTGCTTTGGTTGTGGAGATACCTTCTCTGAATTCAAACTGGTTTTTACTATTTATTGCATGTTTTTATAGGTGACTGACTATTCTGGCATATATTAGCTTCTCGAGAACTTTAGAAAATGTAGTCAAAAGAGAGATACGAAGATATTTTGTAACATCTGAGACATTGCCTCTTTTGTAGAGGGGCTTTACAATAGTAATTTCATTCTTTCAGGGAAGATGCCTTGTTTGAGAGAGGCATTGAATATATGAGCTAGGACTTCACTGAACTCACTGCAGCAGGCTTTTAGCAATTTGCTAAAGATGTCATCAATGCCAGTTGAATTTTTTACTTTTAAAAAAATAATGGTTTTTCTTACTTCCTGTACTCTTACAGGGGCTATACCTATCTGCTCTATGGAGTTTGGGAAATGACCTTTCAGTATTTTTAATGCTTCTTCCAAGGGGCCATGTGTCCTGCTTTCTCAGCAACACTTAGAAAATGCTCATTGAAAATTTTTGCCACAATATTTTGATTTTGTAACTGTGTATCTTCATTATTGAGAACAATGTTCTGGGACCTACTGGGGCAATGTGTACCAGTCTCACTCTTATCACTTCCCATACGGTTTTGATTTTGTTACTAGATTTATTAATTTTGGAGAACAGATACACCTTTTTGACTTCTGAATAATTTTGCTTAGTACTTTTTAGTATTTTTATAATGATTTAACTGGGTGTGGTTGTCAGATTTTTTTTTTGTGGCAATGTGCAGTAATCATTTCCTTTTGCATGAAATCTCAATACCAGAGGGTAACTTTTGTAGAAAGCCTCGGGGTCTAATGCAAGGCTATGCATTGTTTTCTTGTGTCAAACTTTACTGTCAGCTGACTGAAAATGACCCTTGGCCAAGAAGGCTTTAGAACTCAACTCATGGCTCTCTCATTAAGAAAATCTGAGATATGTTACACATAAACCAGAGAACAGGAATCCCACTTCGTTCATGTCATGAGATTTTAAGCAGAAAAGTTGATATGGAATGATTTGCAGCAAAGATTGTTTCTCATATCATGACTCAGAAGCAGAAGAAACATGAAGTGAATGTTTACAAGGAACTTCTTGAGCAAAAAATTTATGCTAAATTCAACAAAGGAGGCAAATACGGGGCCTGCTACTATGACAGTAAAACAAAAGTCCAGTCATTGTAATGCAAATTATCTATGTACCCAAAGTGCACAAACGTGTTGATCCAGTGTCAAAATGATGCACATAGGAATTTTATGTCTATGGAATTAAGAATATAAAATTTTTGACTGATTGTCAAGTGGTCAAGCATTTTCAAAAGCTTCGATGAGAAAATTTTTTAACAAGAACCTATAGGTGTGGTAAGACAACTTGGAGCTCATTCATCACGACAACACAGTTCTGGCAAGTGTCCATAACACATTGAAAATCATGTTTGAAACACATTTAGAATAGCTTGTAGCAGAATTTCGACAAGGGTAGTCTTCATAAAATATGTTACCAAACATATTAGTGGACTTACAGCTGTTGCAGTGTAAATAATTAATAAAGATCATTTTATGTGCATTTATGTAATGTGCATAACACAGTAATACAGCCAATAACCACTAAAAAACAGAATCTTAAAACTGCCAAAGAGCTTCTTTTACAATTTAATGTTACTGTAACAGGAAAGGTTGGCAATTCTTTCAAACCACATTACTAGAGCAGTCTGGGGTTAGCCCAAGGATCTGTTCTATCCCCTTGCTGTTTAACATTTATCCAAGTAATCTCCAACGTATTTTATCTGAAGAAAATGGAATACTGAAAGATTCCAATTATTTGCATACATATGCTATTGTTGAATCACTGGTGAACATAAAAAACAAACAAAATAATACAATATACAATCTATGACACTGGCTGTAGGTAAATGGTTTTGACACATTAACTGATTCTTCCCTCATTTTTTTATAGAACAACATAGTAATTATATATGAATGGCAGAATATTGTGTATCCCAGGATGCTTATCAAATATGTTGTTGAGCAGCCATTAACATATATGGCTTCATATAGATAATAAGATCACACAAGCTCAGCACAAAAATATATTAAATTTTAGTGCAAAAATGTTCGAAACATATATTGCTCAAACAACAGGGAAACAAGATGCAATAGCCCCTCCCCTTCATAATACAACAATTATACTGCATACTGCTGTGCCCATACATACATTATGCTTATATGAGGTATTGGCACAACTCCAAGGCAGCCTTAGCTTTAAGATCAACCTCTCCCCCCACCCCCCACCCCCCCTCCCACAAATCATTGCCCCCACCCCTACACCCAAATGCACTATTAGTTGAAACAATTAAACAATTGAAGAACTCCAACATATCCCCAGAAAGCATCACAAGCAGAAAATTTGTTCTTAAACACTTACAAAACATTTGCAATGAGTTGATAAACAAAATATGTGATCTTACAGAAAGGTGCTGCATTAGTCACTGCTAGAACAACAGCTGCTCCACCCTTTGTTGATGAATTTTCAACACTAAGCTAGTATTAGGAATCTAATTTGAAAAAGCAACTGTTACTCTGTTCTGAACAACAGTATGGGAATTTTAACCAGGTACTGAATATGCATATCAACACAGATTGCTCTGACAAATCAGATATGAATAATAACATATTTGAAATTTTTTTCTCCAATGTCAGATGCATGAATTCAATTGTGCTAAATTCTTTGGCTATACTTAATCAGATATTGTTCTGCCTACCAAAGGAGACACTAGTTTATGTGGCATACCACTGAAGGAGCAATAGGGTACAGGCAGATAATCTGAGAGGACTGTATAATGGAAACACACTTCTTACTGAAAGAACTAGCAACAATATGTAAAGACAGAAGACATTGTTATTGGACATATCAGACAGTAGTTACTACTAGAATTATGAATAAATAACACAAAAGTTTCTGTTGTGTCTGTCAGGGCATGCTGCGATCACAAAGAATCAAAGGGCACTCCAGTTGGTATAATATGAAGTGAAGTATCAAATACAGGAGGAACACGTTCTAGAATGTACTCTAATTTCTGTACTGAGAAAAATAATTGAAAATGAATGGAATCAGCAATGGATGACCAAAAATCTGCAAAAGTGTTCCCAGAGCAATCAAATACAACATCAAATACCATAGGTGCAAAGGTACACCACAAAAATGAAAAATAACTCCACCACCGAGTGGACCACTAAATTCTTGTGCAATAAGACAGTGGTGAGATTCAGAATGTGAACTACATATGCTTTGCCTGCCCTAAACACAGTAAGGAATCAGGATGTTTCTTTGAGGAGTCTGTTCAAATGAAACGAGCTCCTAACCAGGGTGTCAATATTCATGGTAATGATGATAACAAACTTACGTAAACTGCTTTTTGCATTCTTGACAATAGTGGACGCTTACATATTCTACAGTAGTCACTGATCTCAGCATGTTCTCATTTTGCACAAATTTTAAGTTTCGGGTAAAGTTAATAATACACAGTCGTGATCTTATTTGTTGTTGTTGTTGTGGTCTTCAGTCCTGAGACTGGTTTGATGCAGCTCTCCATGCTAGCAGCAGCGAGTACTGTTTGTATAAAGCGTTTATTTTGCATTTTGTTTACGACCTTCCACTAAGGAAGGGATTCTATTTGTGTTTATCTGCTCTGCATAGAAACTAACAGTTCTTGATCGTTAGGAGAGAAATTTATTTTGTACTTATTTGCTGCGCTTAGCTTTTAAATAGTTTTTCTGGGAAAACCTAGCGTAGTTTTCGCGTCTCGTATTTCAGTGAGTGTTTCTTGATTATCAGAGTAGCTCATCAGAAGATTATCTTGGGAATTTGTCACCGTATAGAGTAGGGTAAACATAGTCATGTGTAGGGACCGTGGTTGTTGTGAGCGGACGCAAGGAGAATTGGCCACTCTTCGGGGGCAGGTGGAGGCTTTGTCTGTTAGGCTCATCGAGCTCGAGGCGCAGGCGTCGGCTCGTAGTGGTGTTGGGGCAACTGTGGTGAGACCTATGCCTACTTCCGTGGCCTTGGAATCACATGGAACCCCTGATGTCGTTGCGTCTTCCAGCAGTGAGCATCTTACCGGTCAGCCATCACTCCAGGGTGAATGGCGGACAGTGGTGGGCTCGCGCGTGCCTGGCCGAAAGGCGAAGGTGGGATCTGGCCGCGTGGCAGCTGCCTTACCCCTTTCCAACAGGTACGGGGTGCTTCCTAGTGGTGATGACATCGTTTCCGAGCCACCACAGGATGCCTCGCCTGTTGGGCCAGTGGCCGATTCTCCGGCAAGGTCCCGACAGTCACAGAGGGCGGGCCTATTAGTTATAGGGAGCTCCAACGTTAGGCGGGTAATGGAGCCCCTCAGGAAAATAGCGGGTAGGTCGGGGAAGAATGCCAGTGTGCACTCGGTGTGCTTGCCGGGGGGTCTCGTCCGTAATGTGGAGGAGGCCCTTCCGGCAGCTATTGAACGCACTGGGTGTGACCGGCTGCAGATAGTAGCACATGTCGGAACGAATGACGCCTGCCGCTTGGGTTCTGAGGCCATCCTTGGTTCCTTCCGGCGGCTGGCTGATTTGGTGAAGACAACCAGCATCGCACGCGGAGTGCAAGCTGAGCTTAATATCTGCAGCATAGTGCCCAGAGTCGATCGCGGTCCTCTGGTTTGGAGCCGTGTGGAGGGTCTAAACCAGAGGCTCAGATGACTCTGCGACTATAATGGTTGCAAATTCATCGACCTCCGTTATTGGGTGGAGAACTGTAGGGCCCCCCTAGACAGGTCAGGCGTGCACTACACACCGGAAGCAGCTACTAGGGTAGCAGAGTACGTGTGGCGTGCACACGGGGGTTTTTTAGGTTAGAGGGACCCCCCCTTGGGCGAAACGATAAAATACCTGACGGCTTACCAGAGAGAACATCAGCATCGTTGATAAAGAATGTCCGTCCTCAGAGACCAAAAACAGGAAAAGTTAACGTAATATTGGTAAACTGCAGGAGTATCCAGGGCAAGGTTCCTGAATTAGTATCGCTTATTGAAGGAAATAGTGCGCATATAGTATTAGGAACGGAAAGTTGGTTAAAACCGGAAGTGAACAGTAACGAAATCCTAGACACAGAATGGAATATATACCGCAAGGATAGGATAAACGCCAATGGTGGAGGAGTATTTATAGCAGTAAAGAATTCAATAATATCCAGTGAAGTTATTAGCGAATGCGAATGTGAAATAATCTGGGTTAAGTTAAGTATCAAAGGTGGGTCAGATATGATAGTCGGATGCTTCTATAGACCACCTGCATCAGCAACCGTAGTAGTTGAGCGCCTCAGAGAGAACCTGCAGAACGTCGTGAAGAAGTTTCGTGATCATACTATTGTAATAGGGGGAGACTTCAATCTACCAGGTATAGAATGGGATAGTCACACAATCAGAACTGGAGCCAGGGACAGAGACTCTTGTGACATTATCCTGACTGCCTTGTCCGAGAATTACTTCGAGCAGATAGTTAGAGAACCAACTCGTGAAGCTAACGTTTTAGACCTCATAGCAACAAATAGACCGGAACTTTTCGACTCCGTGAATGTAGAAGAGGGTATCAGTGATCATAAGTCAGTGGTTGCATCAATGACTACAAGTGTAATAAGAAATGCCAAGAAAGGAAGGAAAATATATTTGCTTAACAAGAGTGATAGGGCACAAATCGCAGAATATCTGAGTGACCACCATCAAACGTTCATTTCTGAGGAAGAGGATGTGGAACAAAAATGGAAAAAATTCAGAAACATCGTACAGTACGCCTTAGATAAGTTCGTACCGACTAAGGTCCAAAGCGAGGGGAAAGATCCACCGTGGTATAACAATCATGTACGAAAGGTACTACGGAAACAAAGAAAGCTTCATCATAGGTTTAAGAGTAGTCGAATCATAGCTGATAAGGAAAAGCTGAACGAAGCGAAAAAGAGCATAAAGAGAGCAATGAGAGAAGCATTCAACGAATTCGAACATAAAACATTGGCAAACAATCTAAACAAGAACCCTAAAAAGTTTTGGTCATATGTAAAATCGGTAAGCGGATCTAAATCCCCTATTCAGTCACTCATTGACCACGATGGCACCGAAACAGAGGACGACCGAAGAAAGGCAGAAATACTGAATTCAGTGTTCCGAAACTGTTTCACTGCGGAAAATCGTAACACGGTCCCTGACTTCAGCCGTCGCACGGACGCCAAAATGGAAAATATTGAAATAAACGATATCGGAATTGAAAAACAACTGCTATCACTTAGTAGCGGAAAAGCATCCGGACCAGACGAGATACCCGTAAGATTCTACAGTGATTATGCTAAAGAACTTGCCCCCTTTCTATCAGCAATTTATCGTAGATCTCTGGAAGAACGTAAAGTACCTAGCGACTGGAAGAAAGCGCAGGTCATTCCCATTTTCAAGAAGGGTCATAAATCAGATGCGAATAATTATAGGCCTATTTCACTTACGTCAATCTGTTGTAGAATAATGGAACATGTTTTATGTTCTCGTATTATGACGTTCGTAGATAATACAAATCTCCTTCATCATAACCAACATGGATTCCGCAAACAGAGATCATGTGAAACTCAGCTCGCCCTATTTGTCCAAGAAATTCACAGTGCCGTAGACACTGGCGAGCAGATTGATGCCATATTCCTGGACTTCAGGAAGGCATTTGATACGGTTCCGCACTTACGTTTAGTGAAAAAAATACGAGCTTACGGAATATCGGACCAGGTTTGTGATTGGATTCAGGATTTCCTAGAAGAAAGAACACAACATGTCATTCTTAACGGTTCAAAATCTGCAGATGTAGAGGTAATTTCGGGAGTACCGCAAGGAAGCGTGATAGGACCTTTATTGTTTACAATATACATAAATGACTTAGTTGACAACATCGGTAGCTCCGTGAGGCTATTTGCAGATGACACGGTTGTCTACAAGAAAGTAGCAACATCAGAAGACTCGTACGTACTCCAGGAAGACCTGCAGAGGATTAATGAATGGTGCGACAGCTGGCAGCTTTCCCTAAACGTAGATAAATGTAATATAACGCGCATACATAGGGGCAGAAATCCATTCCAGTACGATTATGCCATAGGTGGTAAATCATTGGAAGCGGTAACGACCGTAAAATACTTAGGAGTTACTATCCGGAGCGATCTGAAGTGGAATGATCACATAAAACAAATAGTGGGAAAAGCAGGCGCCAGGTTGAGATTCATAGGAAGAATTCTAAGAAAATGTGACTCATCGGCAAAAGAAGTAGCTTACAAAACGCTTGTTCGTCCGATTCTTGAGTATTGCTCATCAGTATGGGACCCTTACCAGGTTGGATTAATAGAAGAGATAGACATGATCCAGCGAAAAGCAGCGCGATTCGTCATGGAGACATTTAGTCAGCGCGAGAGCATTACGGAGATGCTGAACAAGCTCCAGTGGCGGACACTTCAAGAAAGGCGTTACACAATATGGAGAGGTTTATTATCGAAATTACGAGAGAGCACATTCCGGGAAGAGATGGGCAACATATTACTACCGCCCACATATATCTCGCGTAATGATCACAACAAAAAGATCCGAGAAATTAGAGCAAATACGGAGACTTACAAGCAGTCGTTCTTCCCACGCACAATTCGTGAATGGAACAGGGAAGGGGGGATCAGATAGTGGTACAATAAGTACCCTCCACCACACACCGTGGGGTGGCTCGCGGAGTATAGATGTAGATGTAGATGTACTCTATCCTGTGCAAGTTTCTTCATCTCCCAGTACCTACTGCAACCTACATCCTTCTGAATCTGCTTGGTGTATTCATCTCTTGGTCTCCCTCTACGATTTTTACCCTCCACGCTGCCCTCCAATGCTAAATTTGTGATCCCTTGATGCCTCAAAACATGTCCTACCAACCGATCCCTTCTTCTAGTCAAGTTGTGCCACAAACTTCTCTTCTCCCCAATCCTATTCAATACCTCTTTATTAGTTACGTGATCTACCCACCTTATCTTCAGCATTCTTCTGTAGCACCACATTTCGAAAGCTTCTATTCTCTTCTTGTCCAAACTGGTTATCGTCCATGTTTCACTTCCATACATGGCTACACTCCATACAAATACTTTCAGAAACGACTTCCTGACACTTAAATCTATACTCGATGTTAACAAATTTCTCTTCTTCAGAAACGATTTCCTTGCCATTGCCAGTCTACATTTCATATCCTCTCTACTTCGACCATCATCAGTTATTTTACTCCCTAAATAGCAAAACTCCTTTACTACTTTAAGTGTCTCATTTCCTAATCTAATCCCCTCATCATCACATCCTCGATTTGCTTTTGTTGATGTTCATCTTATATCCTCCTTTCAAGACACTGTCCCTTCCGTTCAACTGCTCTTTCAAGGCCTTTGCTGTCTCTGACAGAATTACAATGTCATTGGCGAACCTCAAAGTTTTTATTTCATCTCCGTGGATTTTAATACCTAATCCGAACTTTTCTTTTGTTTCCTCTATTGCTTGCTCAATATACAGATTGAATAACATCGGGGAGAGGCTACAACCCTGTCTCACTCCCTTCCCAACCACTGCTTCCCTTTCATGCCCCTCGACTCTTGTAACTGCCATCTTGTTTCTGTAAAAATTGTAAATAGCCTTTCGCTCCCTGTATTTTACCCCTGCCACCTTCAGAATTTGAAAGAGAGTATTCCAGTTAACGTTGTCAAAAGCTTTCTGCAAGTCTACAAATGCTAGAAACGTAGGTTTGCCTTTTCTTAATCTTTCTTCTAAGGTAAGTCGTAAGGTTAGTATTGCCTCACGTGTTCCAACATTTCTACGGAATCCAAACTGATCTTCCCCGAGGTCCGCTTCTACCAGTTTTTCCATTCGTCTGTAAAGAATTCGCGTTAGCATTTTGCAGCAGTGACTTATTAAACTGATAGTTCGGTAATTTTCACATCTGTCAACACCTGCTTTCTTTGGGATTGGAATTATTATATTCTTCTTGAAGTCTGTGGGTATTTCGCCTGTCTCATACATTTTGCTCACCAGATGGTAGAGTTTTGTCATGACTGGCTCTCCCAAGGCCATCAGTAGTTCTAATGGAATGTTGTCTACTCCCGGGGCCTTGTTTCAACTCAGGTCTTACAGTGCTCTGTCAAACTCTTCACGCAGTATCTTATCTCCCATTTCATCTTCATCTACATCCTCTTTCATTTCCATAATATTGTCCTCAAGTACATCGCCCTTGTATAAACCCTCTATATACTCCTTCCACCTTTCTGCCTTCCCTTCTTTGCTTAGAACTGGGTTGCCATCTGAGCTCTTGATATTCATACAAGTGGTTCTCTTCTCTCCCAAGGTCTCTTTAATTTTCCTGTAGGCAGTATCTCTCTTACCCCTAGTGAGACAAGCCTCTACATCCCTACATTTGTCCTCTAGCCATCCCTGCTTAGCCATTTTGCACTTCCTGTCGATCTCATTTTTGAGACGTTTGTATAGTATTCCTTTTTGCCTGCTTCATTTACTGCATTTTTATATTTTTTCCTTTCATCAATTAAATTCAATATTTCTTCTGTTACCCAAGGATTTCTATTAGCCCTCGTCTTTTTACCTACTCGATCCTCTGCTGCCTTCACTACTTCATCCCTCAGAGCTACCCATTCTTCTTCTAATGTATTCCTGTCAATTGTTCCCTTATGCTCTCCCTGAAACTCTCTACAACCTCTGGTTCTTTCAGTTTATCCAGGTTCCATCTCCTTAAATTCCCACCTTTTTGCAGTTTCTTCAGTTTCAATCTGCAGTTCATAACCAATAGATTGTGGTCAGAATCCACATCTGCCCCTGGAAATGTCTTACAATTTAAAACCTGGTTCCTAAATCTCTGTCTTACCATTATATAATCTATCTGATACCTTTTAGTATCTCCAGGATTCTTCCAGGTATACAACCTTCTTTTATGATTCTTGAACCAAGTGTTAGCTATGATTAAGTTATGCTCTGTGCAAAATTCTACAAGGCGGCTTCCTCTTTCATTTCTTCCCTCCAATCCATATTCACGTACTACGTTTCCTTCTCTCCCTTTTCCTACTATCGAGTTCCAGTCACCCATGACTATTAAATTTTCGTCTCCCTTCACTACCTGAATAATTTCTTTTATCTCGTCATACATTTCATCAATTTCTTCACCATCTGCAGAGCTAGTTGGCATATAAACTTGTACTACTGTAGTAGGCATGGGCTTTGTGTCTATCTTGGCCACAATAATTCGTTCACTATGCTGTTTGTAGTAGCTAACCCACACTCCTATTTTTTTATTCATTATTAAACCTACTCCTGCATTACCCCTATTTGATTTTGTATTTATAACCCTGTAATCACCTGACCAAAAGTCTTGTTCCTCCTGCCACTGAACTTCACTAATTCCCACTATATCTAACTTTAACCTATCCATTTCCCTTTTTAAATTTTCTAACCTACCTGCCCAATTAAGGGATCTGACATTCCACGCTCCGATCCGTAGAATGCCAGTTTTCTTTCTCCTGAAAACGACGTCCTCTTGAGTAGTCCCCGCCCAGAGATCCGAATGGGGGACTATTTTACCTCCGGAATATTTTACCCAAGAGGACGCCATCATCATTTAATCATACAGTAAAGCTGCATGTCCTCGGGAAAAATTACGGCTGTTGTTTCCCCTTGCTTTCAGCCGTTCGCAGTACCAGCACAGCAAGGCTGTTTTGGTTAATGTTACAAGGCCGGATCAGTCAATCATCCAGACTGTTGCCCCTGCAACTACTGAAAAGGCTGCTGCCCCTCTTCAGGAACCACATGTTTGTCTGGCCTCTCAACAGATAACCCTCCGTTGTGGTTGCACCTACGGTACGGCCATCTGTATCGCTGAGGCACGCAAGCCTCCCCACCAATGGCAAGGTCCATGGTTCATGGGGGAAGATCTTATTTAGTGGTAGATAAATACAAGTTGATAAGTGTTTTCTTATTATCCTCACTTGCTTCAATACTAGATGCATTGCCTGGCTTTACCTTGAGAGTTTTATGGGGCATTATTAGTAAATAATTTACTATTATATTCATTTTATTTATAACAGTCACTTTTTACATTTTCATAACAATAGTTGCTTGTATAGTATATCTGTAGTGTTTGTTGCTTGAGCAGGCAGTGAATAAATTTTTGAGTGATCCAACTATTGTCTCTGCGACATATAAATGGTCATTCCTTCACATTGGTGTCACAACATAGGACTGTTTGACATTGTACATTGATGGTCACTCTGCAGGCAAATTTCACTTGGAATTGCAATTGTTTAAACTACGGGCAATTCAGTTGAAATTAAAGATATTCACAGAATAAGAATCATTTTCCCTTGTTCTTTCTTGGTCATTATACTGGTCTCAGTGATGTTCCTCAAGTGCAGTCTTGTACCACTGCACAATTTTGGAAAGTTCAGATTCTGCAGAAAAAAAAGAAGCCAATCTCCATTTTAAGGTAGTGCAGCTGCAGTTCAGGCACATTCAAAAAAACTAAAAAGTTTGGTAGTAAAGTTAACACACCAGTTTTCTTTGATCATGGTGAAGATCAAAATGTAAATTTTCTCTTCACCAGGAGTCATTTCTTGGCTGATACTGTTGATGACATAGACAATTTTGTTCTTCTGACTCTTTCATACATGAACTGCCCTGCTCACACGTCTTTGCTACTCAGCAGTACACTCAATAATTTTCAGTATTCTCATAAGGAAACAATGTGCTGGAAAAGTTCATACTCCATTTCACCATGCATTTTCAAAAGCCATTCCTGCCCACACACACTCATGACCGCTGAACTTGCTTGTTATCAATAGAAGACCATGGCCCATCTCAGTTCGCACTCAAGTCACAACACCCATTCTGTTCATTGCCAACACCTACCATCATCGTATAAATGGTCTGAAGACGGTCACATTCAGACTAAAACCACACATTATGGGTAAATATTTTATTGTGATCAAGACTGTTTTTATCCATTTTTGAAGTATTCTAGCTAGACCACTAATTTCTTCTCTATGAAAAATGTTTTAAAAAATTACTAAACTGATACTGATTTCACAAAATTGTTTCTAACTAACAATGAGACAGGGTGTTTCCAATAAGAGCATCTTACAGAGTGGCAGAGTGCAGCATTGTTGGGCCCACAGAAGCCAAAACCAAAGAAAGTGTGCTTGCAGAAGAGTCGTCTGAAGGCAATGCTAACAGTTTCACAACTTTTTTGATTCTGAAGGAATAATTCACAAGGAGTTTCTATCAGAAGGTCAAACTGTTAATCTGAGTATTAGCTCAGTGTCCTCCATTACCTGTGGATGAGAATTTGTCGAATTCAACCCAAATACAATGGGACAGGTTCCTGACTACTGATTCACGACAATGTCCCAGCCCACAAAGAAAAGATTGTACACATCTTTGGCTAGCAAACAGATCATAATCCTGGATCACCTGCTGTATTTTATAGATTTGGTCCCAGCCAACTTCTGGTTCTTCCACAAATTAAAGTTGGCAATAAAACAACACCATTACAATGCAAGTAAGGGTGTCCAAGAAAATTGTAGAAGTACTGAATGCAATTCCATAAACGGGCAACAGTGATTGTTTCAAAATACTTTTAAAGTGATTTCAGCTGTTTATTGATTCAGGTTGAAGCTATTTTGAATAAATACAGTGATTTTGTGAACATAATTCATGACATATTTTTCACAGCCACAGTCTTAATGAAAATTAGACACATTTTGTACATTGCTATTACATTCTTGATTTCAGATGGAACTTTTTATGAAATATCCATCCAGTTGCTTTAGGATTTGTTGGGATGGTGTAAGTGAATGTTACTATCCACAGTAGCAAAAAATGCATTTCCACTAGATCCAATTAAGATGGCACTATGAATGCTATTAATATCTAATTATACATATGCTTAACAGGGAGGCACTACAATTGAAATGTGATAACACAACAGGAAATAAAAAATAATACTTATTAGTAGTGTTTTGTTTGTTTTTAACTTTGGTAACAGTCTGATTAAGTCTCATACTTAATACAATGAAATCTAAATAACATTGCTGTCTCTTGGCAGTCTATGATTTAGTCACTATGACTAAAACTGTTATGCAGACACCCATAGTTAACTTTCCCTGTTGTCCAGAAATAGTGACTGCTATGTTGGAGCTGCAGTCTTCTAAACTGAACTGCTAGAACTCGCAGGACTCTTATAACTGCTGGAACTACTGGCACTGAGTGAGTATCAGTGGCATATTGTCTTTTGCACCTGTTCGAGGAAGTAAAGTAGTCCATGGTTGACAGTACTTTCTCTGGTGGCTGGAAACACTATCTGTGGACAGATATGACATGCTGATGGGATAGGAATTAAAGTTCAGGGAGAAGAAATGAAAAATTTGAGGTTTGCTGGAGATAATGTAATTCTGTCAGAGACAGCAAAGGACTTGGAAGAGCAGTTGAACAGAATGGATGGTGTCTTGAAAGGGGGATATAAGATGAACATCAACAGAGTAAATAGAGGATAATGGAATGTAGTTGAAACAAATCAGATCATGCTGAGGGAATTAGATACTTAAAGTAATAGATGAGTTTTGTTATTTGGGCAGCAAATAACTGATGATGGCCGAAGTAGAGAAGACATAAAATGCAGATTGTAAATGGAAAGAAAAGAGTTTCTGAAGAAGAGAAATTTGTTAACATTAAATATTGATATAAGTGTTAGGAAGTCTTTTCTGCAAGTATTTGTCTGGAGTGTAGCCATGCACAGAAGAGAAAGATGGCTGATAAACAGTTTAGACATGAAGGGAATATAAGCTTTTCAAATGTAGTGCTACAGATTAGGTGAGTAGATCATGTAACTAACTAGGAGGTACTGAACAGGACTTGGGAGGCAAGAAATTGGTAGCACAACCTGACCAGAAGAAATACTGGTTAATAGAACACATTCTGAGGCATCAAGGGATCACCAATTTAGTACTGGAGGGCAGTGTGTGTGTGTGTGGGGGGGGGGGGGGTTAAAATTGTAGAGAGGGACCAAGAGGTGAATACAGTAAGCAGATTCAGAAGGATGTAGATTTCTGTAGTTACTTGGAGATCAAGAAGCTTGTGCAGGATACAGTAGCATGGAGGGTTGCATCAAACCAGTCTCTGGACTGAAGACTTCTTGCAACACCAAGGTAAGGGTCACAGTCTGTAGATGCTGTTAAACATTTAAGATGGGGGTACCTGATTTTCTGTAGGTATTGGAGAGACAAAGGGTAGTGGACCCATGGAAGGGATGGTCTACACATTCTTTTAAAGGCAAATAGACTTACCTGTGTACTGATGATTCTTTGCATTTACTTTTCCACACATGTTTGAGTTACCATGGATCTGAGTTTCAAAATTGCTAAGTGTGTTGTAAATTAAAATCTCAGCATGTACTACCTTGTTAAGATGAACTTAATCAATTTTCTATCTCAATAATTTAAAAGCAAAGAAAGCAGAGCACAGTAACCGTGATATATACTGATCAAACAGTTCACCTATTCCCACACTCTTCTATACAAAAAGGAAACAATGTACTTAGAAATCCCGTACAAAGAGAGCAATAAAATGCAAAATAGAAAAATCATTTACTAGATTATAGAATGTAATGAACCAATGTATGAATGGTTGGACACACAAATATTTTGAATGAAGTATGTTAAGTGTAACTCTATCCTTTGTCTACACAAGCTGAATTAATTGGTGCAGATTTATTTTCAAAAATAGAAATGGATTTTGTCTTAAGAGACTTTTAAGCACTGGAAAAATGATAACTGAAATAATGAGGAATCCTACTATTATTTAAGAAAATTATATTACAAGTAAACGAGCATGAATATGACAAGATGTGTTGATTTACATGTCTTTGAAGCTGCCACATAAGTGGAAAGCTAGTTCCCTTCTTTTACATTCCTAACTCTAACCAGGACATATTCACCCTCTTCTGTGTTACAATAGAAGCATTTTTCATTCGTGTCCTATTATTATTTAAAGAATTTTTTAATGTAATGCAATACTGTAATGAGTTAATTAAGTTGGATTCTATGAGATTTTTCACAATATTGTAATGAGTTACTTAAGTTGGATTGCACAAGATCTCTCATCTGAGGCATCTGTGGTGTGACACATGCTTCTAGGTAATAACATGTTCCACTTTTAACCACTTAGGCCAATGAAAGATGTTTATAGAAATTGAAGACATGCTTTAGGCAGTTGTTCAGTGTGGAATATCCAATGTGTGCACCCTCATTTGGTGTATGCACTGATGGATGCAAAAGGAAATCATCTCAGCATACTGACAGGACGTAATGAGATATGCATGTCTCTATCTGCTGTGGACGCCCACTAACGCTTTGGCATTGTGCCTTGGTGGTACCTTTAAGCCACAGAAGTAAAAGTTCTGGCAGCAATGACAATGACAAGAAACAACTGAAAAATTGTCATGAAAACTGTCAATACTTACAAATACAGAGGAAATACAGACTCTGCTTGACAATGTCTCTAAGACGAGAAAGAAGACACTTGATATTGAGCATCTATACAAGCGATTAGTGATCACTAGGTTCCCATAGCATTCACATACAGTCATCATTCCTAACAACAGTGGAACATAGACAAATGATTAAAATGAGCCAGATAAATGTGATGATGCAGCAACTTGGGAAAGGATTAGAAGAGATGGACCTACACATACTATGTATACAGGAGCCATATTCCAGAAATGGGGCCTTACCTTCCATGCCAGTTACAGCACAGATCATAACATCAGGTCATCATTCAATGGCAGCCATTGTATCACCAAATAAAGATATAACAGTGACAAAGATGCATCAACTGTGTGACAGATATGCGGTGACAATAGAAATAATGACTGCATTAGGAAATGTAACTAATTAATATTTTCAGTACAGTCATGAGATACAACCACATATAAAAAGTTAAAAACAGCAGTGATACTGGGTCAACACAACAGTCACATTTTTGCAATGGACACAAATGTGAAATCAAAAGGATTTAATATCCCCTTGAGTCCCACCTTACAGTCTTTCAGACTCAGAGCAAGGAAGGTGGGAAGATACTTCCAGAATTCCCCTAAGGAATTCTCAGAGCAAATGTGGCATAGGACAGTGACTGAAATAAGAAAACTCTGCCTTGGGGACCCTATACAAGAACTTGGCCTTCAAGTCACGAACAGGCCTCGCAATCCAGTCTTTCCTCACAAACTCGAAAGTCAGTGAACATATTGTAAACAGGAAGGTATGTGAGGAACTTACAACATGTGAGCATAATCTCATTTCACATTTATTTCACAATAATGACTGAGATGCTAACATTCAGCCTGAGCGACTATACAATCTATGCAAAGCAAACTGGCAACTTTTAAATGCAGAATTCAAGATACAACCCCTGTAAGGAAGCAGATTTGATGTTGACGCCAAAGCTGACAAATTGGTGAGAGTGTAGCATATGGTGCAAGTCAAGGCAAACCTAAAAGTTGTTAGGATATCAAAAGGATTTAATATCCACTGGAGTCCCACCTTAGTCTTTCAGACACAGAGCAAGGAAGGTGGGAAGATACTTCCAGAATTCCTTAGGGAAAACAGAGCAACAAAGAAGACTAAATTTCTATCTCAAGATTTTAAACATGGCTGTAACAGTCACTGTTGAAATTCTTCATGGTAAATGATTACAGCCAAACAGTTACAGAATAAAGATTTATTAAAATCCTTGACCACGGTTTCGGTATATCTAAATATACCTTCATCAGAAGTAAAATACACCTGAACAGGAAGACACCTTCATTAGCAAAAATGTAGCGAGATTCTTACACAATAAATTAAAGAAACGTTCGTTTTTGAATATAATTATTCTGTTAAAAATAGTGCTGAGGTAAAGCTAAAAGTGATAGATATCACTTCCTCCTCTTGTTTGGTTTCTTTCGACGTTGTAAGTTTATACACTGATGTTCTGGTGGATATCTCACTTAAAATTGTTGAAAATAACATTCGACAACATACAACTTTAAGTGAGTTGCAGTTGTCGGAACTTATGTCACTATTGCAGGTTGTACTCAATTATAATTACTTTCAGTTTAATGGCAAAATGTATGAGCAACCATTCGGCTTAGCCATGGGTTGCCGTTAGCTGGTATCTTGGCTGACATCTTTGTGACTGCGTTAGAAGAAAAATTTTTCAAAAATAATCCTGTGTTGGGTAATATTTCTTTCTATGCTTGTTATGTTGATGACATACTCATAATGTTTCAGGGGAGTGACCAAGATCTATAACTAATGTTTCATGTTTTTAACAGTTTTCATGAGAAAATGAATTTCAAAAAAAAATATGCAAAACAATGAGTGAGAAGTCCATTTTCTTGATTTAAAACTTGAGTTATTTGACAACACTATTAACTTCAATATTTTTTGTAAAAATACTTTTTCAGATAAAATTATCCCAGCAGATTCTTGTCATCTTCACACTCACAAAATCGCCTTCTTTCATTCTGCAGTTCATCATGCTGTGGGCACACCTTTAGAACAGGATTGTTTAGAAAAAGAAATATCTTTAGTAAAATCAATAGCTACTAACAATGCATATGACCCTAAGTTAATTGACCAAATTGTTAGGAAAAAAACAGCTGTAAAATGTTCAACCTTAGGAGATAATAGGGTGAAAGAGAGTGAGGGTAATAACTTTATTTCTATTCCATTTTTGGGGAATGTATCATATAAGATAAGGAGACTTCTACAGAAACAATATGGTTACAGAGTTGCCTATTCTGTAAATAATAGCCTGAAAAAAGAGTGATTCATACTCTTGGGGCACAGGAAGAACTTGGCACTAAATCCGGAGTTAATTACTTGTAATGACTGCCCAAACTATTACATTGGACAGACAGGTAGACCCATTAAAGTAACGTATAAAGAACACATGCTAGGTAAAAATGGGGAAAACGTGTATAATTCCATGTTTGCTGAACATCTATGGCTCTTACAGCATATGCCATGTAAACTAGATGACGTAAAATTGCTTCGCAAAGTGAGTAAGTGTTACAAACTGGACCTGCTTGAAGAATTAGAGATTTTCAAGCATCTGTCTCAAAAAAATGGTTTTATTCTTAATGAACAGGTGCAGCTTAGAAACAAAAATTTTTTTAGATAGTTTCAAACCCCTCCTTGCTCGAATGTAATATAGTCTGGCTGACTAGAAGTTACTTTTCTTGCCTGTTGATGCTGGTGAGATGCGCCTTTCCTGTCTTGTTGGGATTTTACGTATTTTTGATGTTTGCTTTTTGTGGCTTTTGAAGTGTATGTGTGGTTAAATGACTCTGTTATGTTTTTTTTCACAATGACAGACGGTTTCGTTTTACTTTAACATTTTGGTTGTTTTCACTAGTATGTATTTTACCCTTTAAGTTATGCGAGATTCTCACACATAACACTCATGCCCTCTCTCGTTAGATGTGTTCTGTAGCACAAGATTAATCTGCTTGACGTTAGGACACAGGTAAATTGGTTTCATATTTTCTATTGTACGTAGTTGTTTTGAAATGGTTCTGATATGTTTTATTTATTAAGACAGAAGGTTTGAATTAGCACAACTTTTAATAATTTTGATGCGCATGGGTATGTATCCATGGGTTTCAATGTGTGCGAGTGTCTCGCGCATAGCACAAGTGCCCTCTCTTGGTGAAACTGTCTGCCCTAGGGCTTTCACACCCTCTTCACACTAGTTCATAGGTGAAGTACTGATGCTATGCTGTGTTTGCATCGAGCCTCTATTCATAATTATGTTGTATAAATGGAGATGATGTTTTAACTATTGACGACAACTTCGGCACGATTGTTTTATGTATCTCCACTGCATGATGTGATTTTAGTAAGTGACTAAAAGTTTTTGTGCTTGCAATACTTTGGTAATTTTACAGTTACTTAAGCTATAAGTGTTTTTTCTTTCTCAGTTACAGTGCTAAGTTTTTGCTAATAAAGGTGTCTTCCTGTTCAGGTGCATTTTACTTCTGATGAAGGTATATTTAGATATACCGAAACCGTGGTCAAGGATTTTAATACATCTTTATCCTACAACTGTTTGGCTGTTATCATTTACCGTGCTAAATTTCTATCAAACAGGCAAACAACAATATAAAGAACTATTACACCAGACAAGAGTAGAAAAATGGGCGGCATATACCAAGAGCCAAATGGTAACAGATATTTGGGGTTTTCCATACAAACTTGCAAGAAACGTCATCTACTGTATTATCAATTCTGAAATGATCTGATGGCATGATGATGACAACTGGGAGACACCAGTGGAGTACCTACTCAGAGCTCTGTCACTGGAAAATATGACAATGGAAGATACACAGTACCATCAGTATCTTTGGCCTCATTTACTAGAGCATCAAGTGAATAATAGTGTTGTGATGCCATTTGCCCAGTAGGAAGTTAGGCTGCAATAATGGAGTTAAACAAGAAGAAAGCACAGGGGCCTGATAGAATTATGGCAGGAGTGACGCATCAGCTAGAGGATCAAACTGTACCATATAAAACAGTGTTATCAAACGAATGTCTTTTGCAGAGACAGGTGTCCAGAATCTGGTAAATCTTGAAAATCATTATACTAAAAAAAGGGGATGACAAAAACCCATTAGAACTAAAATGTTACAAGCCAATTTGTTTGTTAACTAGTCAAGCCAAAGTACAGGAAAAGCTTCTGCACTGCCAGCTGAGGGACCACAGATAGGTAACAGGCATCAGCCCTCTGCAGTACAGTTTCAGGAAATGGCAATCCACTGGGCATACAATGAATATTATGAACACCTCAGATGACAAGCACATTATAGGTATAATGATTTATACAGATGGGGCACTTGGTAATTTGTGGTGGCATACCATATTTAAATGTGGACTGTCCTAGGTGTCTCTATAACAGCCTGCAAGATTATTGCAGAGACAGCAAGTGCCAATTAAAATGCACTGGAAAGAAAATTATGAAAAACATCACCAAAGGCTGCCCAGAGGGATCTGTCTGTGGTCCTGAATTCTGGTATGCTGGCATAGAGCCATTACTGAACCAGCTTCAGATTGTCACAAAACACTAGAGGCTGCATCACCAATGTAGAAGTTCTGGTAATTCTAGTACCTACCAACTCAAGGTCTAAATTAAAGGAAAATAGTAGAATAGTGCCTGAAAGACTAAGCAACTGGTGCACAGAAAAAAAAACTAGCAATAGCAGCATACAAAATAGTTTATATGTCACTAAAAGGAACATTATCAAGAATGAGAAACCACTTAATCAGAATAAATGACCAACCTGTTAAAAGAGAAGAAGTACAGGTTGGCTCAAAAGTCTGTTAACATTTGAAAATGCACTACTTCATGGAATAGTGTAGATAAAGAGGTAAAACTTGACACAGACATCTAAAATGACATCGTGTTTTATCGAAGCCAAAAACGAGAGCAAAAAGCAGCCAACAGATGGCACTGGACAGCAACACATACAGGACGCCATGCAAGAAGCATGTATAGAAAGTCAGTGTGACATGTATGAGGTATGCCAATATGTCATAGAATTGTATCATACTTAGCCTGGCTGATAAACACCTGCTGAAAGGTACAGCTTTTATGCAGGATCGCTTTCCACCCCATATTTCTACACATGTGAAAGATCTCTTGTGCATATCATTTGGTGAAGACTGCATGCTGAGACACCACTTTAATCATGCTTCACCTCCCCGGCCCACATACCTCAATTTGTGTGGTTATTGATTGTGGAGTTCCTGATTTCATAAGTCTACTATAATTGTTCAATGGGATGCTAAAAGACAACATCCAATCGCTATTTCTCACCATATCTACTGCTATGCTGCACAGTGCTATTCACAACATTGTCCCTCGACAACAGGTATCGCTGATGAATGACAGCTGACATGATCAGCCTTTGTTCTGAAGCTCATTGTCGTTGTTAAACATCAACTGCTGTGCTAATTACTGTTTTGTATCATATGAAGCACCATCTGTTGGTCATTTTGTGCACTTGTTTTGGTTTCAATGAAGCCCCACATTGTTTCAACCATAGTGTCATTTTTTATCTCTCTAGCTACATTATTCTATGAAGTATTAAATTTTCAAATGTTAATGGATTTTGGGTCACACTGTGTATAGGTACCTTGGTACCATCAACAAAAAGCAAAACTTTCATGCACACATATAACTGTTAAATTGTGCCTAGTCGTTGACTATGGGGTGTCTACGAAACGTGCTTTCTTGGATCACCAGACAACAATTCAAGCAAATCATATTAATGAGTTTTACTACAAAATGAGCAATTACAATACTTAATTCTGTGTTACACAGATGTGTCACAAGCAAACAGTGACAGTCAAAATAAACAAGCTTCTTCATTGTATACAATTCCTAAGTCACTGTTATACAAGTGCCTAATCTTGATGACACTGTTCAACTGGGCTGTGACCAGTTGGGCATGGCACTTATGTCCTCTTCAAATAGATGCCGCTGCTGTTGCAGTGTCATCCTGGAGAAGGGACAATCAGCATCTGATTGGCTGATGTCTTCGCACAGCCCTCTCTGCGCTATCATTGCCAACTGGCCTGCCAGCACTTGACTTTACACCATAACATGAATCATCTGCCAGAGAGGCATTAAAATCATGAACAAAATGGCAACAACTGGCCAAAGAAGTTTTCAGCTGCCACTAACTGCTGTAGTAGCAACTTCTGACACCAAATGTAAAAGCAACACCAAATATAGCAGGAAGAGGTAGAAGGCACCGTATTAAGACTCATCTGAGCTTTCCAAGTGATTTATTGTTTCCAACTACAGTGCCACATTCCCCTTGGTCTGCATCACCGGGTCCTGCAAAGCTGAGTACCCCACCTCAGCAGCCCATCAAGCGTTCTGCTAATGTGTTGGCCTTGTACGGCCGCGGTGATATGATGACATCAGGGCTGTGCCAGCACCCAACTCAGCAGCCTCTGTCCAGCACTGCCTCAGCACCACCTGCTGACAACAGCAAGGTGTCCCACGCTGTGCGTCCTCGCCGGCATGGCTTGGGTCATGGCAACAAGTGCCTGCGATCCGGCAGCTGAATCTGCGGCCCTCGCCCTGGATGTCTCCAGTGCGTGTTGGGAGCCAAGACACCTGCCCCTGGTAGCAAGCCATGGAATTACCCACCGTTGGCTGGTTATGGACCCTGCGTCAGCCTCGGAGGGTCGAACCAGTGACCCACCGTGGACTGGAATGCTGGCACCCCATCTGCTGCCAGGTGTAGCTTGTGGTGTGACACACCCTGCTGTCCAGGAGAGCTGCCACACTTGAATGCTTTGTTGGTGAACTGGCACCAATTTATATGTGGCAGTGAGCCTCTGTTTTGCTAAATGTGCCACTCCGCATCACATACTCATAACACTTAGGTTGGCCAGTGGGCCCCTTCTGCCTGTGACTTGCGCCATGCAAACCACTGCGTGTAATTTTCCAACCGGTTCTACGCCCCCATGGCCTCTATTTTACTTCGCAACTGCTGGTGAGCGTAACTCACTATAAACAGGCCCACGCCTGGCTGTAACTTGCGCACTTAGAAATATTGCACCAAAACTGACTTTTCCTATTCCAAACAGTAGTGCCGCTACATTATTCCCCCTTCGGAAAGACCCGGTCCCCAGGTCAACCTTTAACTAACATTTAACTTGTTTGGGTGGGCACCTATGACATATTTCCTTCCTTTGGAAACCTTAAATGTGGTCTTGTGCCCCTTAAAACTCATAACATGAAACGTAAAAATTCCTTACTGGATTACCACTGCTCGATCAAACCCTTACCTACTCATCTCACACCCTCTGTATCCAATCCACTGGGACTTGGACTACCCTTGGTTCTCTCTTGGAATTGGCTCTCCGCCTGATCAGAATGAAAACAACACATAACAAAGTTAAGGCTGCAAAGACACTTGGCACAGAGGTGCTCAAAATAATCATTATTTGCCGCTGCCTTTCCCTATACTGAGCGACATGTCGCACAAGCTGTTTGGCTGATATGCACCCCTCTTGCTCTAAAATGAACTGGTTTATGGATCTCAAGAGACCTGGCTCCAGAGTTTGATTTAACAAGGTCAGATTCTGCCTTGGAAAAACTCTTAAAGTGGCTTCTGGCCAGTACAGCTGCAGCTGCATAACATTCAATTGCGTGACTCCTGAAAGTGACACTGGCAGGTGAAAGGTTGGTCCTATTATATTACACGCAGTTCCACTGATTAAAATTCTGCTCCCCTCGAGCTCTATACATTTCACTTTGGCAAATACCCCATGCTCAAAACCACTTGCTACTACTATTAATTTTTCATAGGTGGAGAAGATCAAATACATCCCGACCCGTTGCAAGCTCAATTTTGGCTCCATGATGTCCCTTAGACAGTCTATTTCTTCCCTCCTGGCTAAAAATAACTGTATCAGGCACATGTCTGGATAGGTGCTTACAATCCTTGCTGGACATACCGTTACCTTCCCTCTATGGCAACTTCGTAATTCCTCCCTTGTCATCTCAACATATCAGCTGTTAACTGCCAAGATCAGCAATACCTCCTCAGGTTTTTACTTCTACCACTTGCTCAACACTCCCCTTTTCAGTTACCTGAGGACAGTGACCACCATCACCATTCCTCCCTCTTCAAAAAGACTGCTCTCCCCAGTAGGCTCACAATACTCGAAAACACACACAACATGTGAAAATACAATACCCTAATTAATCTATGCAAACCCAATGATACATAACACAAAACAAAAATTACAAATACTCTACTAATTTCTGGATCACAAAGTATATGGTACATGATGCTGTATTCTATCTTCCTGATTTCCTCTGCGCTGAACACCTCTCTTCACTCTCTCTTTCTTCCTCTTAACTTCCTGTGACACGCCTGGAATCACATCTGGGCAACCTTTAAATTTCCGTAGCCACCCAATGTGTACTATAATTGATCAAGTTGGCAGCTGAAGCTTAACATTAATGGGGGATGTGGTTTCAACAACTTGGTAGGGCCCTTGATACCTCATGAGGAACTTCTTCACTTTCCCTTTTTGCGTATGGGGCTGGACACCATTACCCATTGCCCCACTCTATATTTCAGTAAATTTCCTTTCCACTTCACTGCATCCTCCTGCCTTTCCAAAGCCCTCCTATCCACCTTTTGTACCTGTTCCAAACATACCAAATTGTTCTTGCGAACTGATGTGCAGATTTACCAATCCTTCCTTTCTGTAGCCTCACTAAATCAAATGGTGATGGCATTTTTTGCCCATACACTACCTCATATGGAGACAAACAGGTATTTGTATGGATTTTTGCATTATATGCACATACAATTTGCTTCAAATACTCGTCCCACCAATGGTGATGAGAATCCGCATAAAATCTCAGCATCTTCCCAATTGTTCTGTGTGCCCTTTCTGTCCTCCCGTTTGCCTGTGGATGCAACATGCTCGTCCTCAACTTCTTTGTGTTCAACAATTTACACAGTTCCTTCATTAAATCTGACATGAAGTTAGTCCCTTGGTCAGTAATTATTGTCTCTGGTACAACAAACTTCAAAATCCAGTTGTTTATTAACACTTGTGCGACCATTGCTGCCTGTTGATTTGGCATAGCCACCATCTCCACATACCTCGAAAAATAGTCTATTATTGTCAGAACAAATCTGTTCCCTGATGGTGTTCACCTGAAAGGTCCTAAGACATCAATCCCCAACATAGAGAATGGGCTTGTTGCTTCGGGCAATCGTTGTAGCTGTATCTGTTTGCGACTCAAATCTGCTCTCTGCGCACATGGTATATAATTCTTGACACACTGATCCACATCTACTTTCCTACCTCTCCACCAATACCTCTGTGCCACTCTCCTATTTATTGCTCTACACCCTCCATGACCAGATAACACATGATCATTTGATTCCTTTAAAACCTCATCTCTCAGTTTCGCTGGCACTACTACACTTGGTGCTGACTTTGTTTCCCTGCACAGAAGACCATTGTATATATTAAATTGTGGCTGTCTCCGATACAATTTAGAATCATTGTCCACGTCCTGTAATTCTTGCCATACCTATGACTTCTAGTATTGGCACCTTCCTACTTAGTGCATCGGGCATTACCATGATTCTTCCCAGGCTTGTGCACCACCTCATAGTCGAATTACTAAGCCTCATAGCCGATCTAGCAAGTCTAATGGATGGATCCTTCAACTCCAACAACCACTTGAACGCAACATGATCTGTCACTACCCAAAATCTTCTCCCATATAAATACCATTTAAAATATGTCATTCTAAAGATTACGCTAAGCATCTCCCTCTCTGTTGTTGAGTAATTCCTCTATGCTGCACTCAACTGCCTAGACACATAGGCTACTGGATGTTTTTTCCTATCAATTTCCTGACTAAGAACACACCCAAATGCTTGATTTGATGCATTGCATGCTAGAATAAATTACTTTTCAAAATCTGGAAACACAAGAACTGGACTTGATGTTAACATTTCTTTCAGTTTGTCAAATGCTTCCTGACACTCTACTGTCCACTCAAATTTCACACCCTTCCATAACAATCGCATCAACGGCTGTGCTAAATCTGCAAAACTCTTCATGAACTTTCAATAGACATTGCAAATTCCGATAGATGATTGCACTTCCTTAACTGTTTTCAGTTCTCGAACCAAATGGCATTCTGATGCACTCGCAATGGCCTTCAGGAGTATAGAACGCAGTTTTTGGATGATCCTCTGGAGCCACCTCTAACTGATGATAGCCACTTGTCAAATCCATCATAGAAAAGTACTGGCACTGTCTTAAGTGATACAAAGTCTCCAATATGTTTAGAATGGGGTACACATCCGTTACTGTCTTTTTATTGAGGTGTCGGTAGTCATGACAGAACCTGTATTTCTTAGTTCCATCCATAGATTTTTTAGGCACAACGACAATGCCTGCTCCCCAGAAACTATTACTGTGCTCTACAATACCATCCGCAAGATGCTGATCAATGAAATCCTCTACAATCAGCTGCAAATACCTCAGTATTCTGCATGTTTTATAGTAAACAGGTGCTTCATTCCCTGTTGGTATCCTATGTTGAACTAATGGAGTTGCTGGCAACGGCCCTTGTGGAAACAACAAATCCTTAAATTCCCACAATAATTCTTCCATATGCTCTCTTCCTCCTCTTAATTTTGTCATGCAATGCAGTTCTAATGGCAGTTAGTGGTTGATCACTTTGCCTACCTCTCGAACACCAGTCTTCGTCATCTGGCACATCCAGATTTGCTACTAAAAGTCCTTTTCTCAAATTCGCATCTACAGCACTAAAATTATCCATGTTCACGCGAACTACTCGCCCATCGTTCCCTTCCTGTATGCGTACAATACTACGTTTCACACAACAACCCAATGGACCCAAAACTTCATTATCCTCCAATGGTTCAATGACACACACTGTACCCACAGGTAGATTCAACTCCACACTTATTCAAAGCGACTTCCTGGTGCCATCAGACACACACTCATGCGAATTAAGCCTTAATGCTAATGTACGTGGTTCAATTGGTTTGTTCATTACGTTGAACGCCCCTCATGACAGCTCTGCATCAACAAGTTTCCCCTAGCTGTAATAACATTCCACAAAGTTCCACAGTTCATTGTCCAAGGTCAGTTTTGGCATGATGTTGATGAAAGAAAGCTACTCCTAAGATAATGTCATAGCCCTCGCTTACCCATGGTACTACTCTATGCATACATCAAATCAGACTTTCCCTATGCGAAAGTCAACTGTCACTGACCCCTATGGTGTGACCTCCTTATCCCCCACTCCACTTAACCTATAACGTGGTGGGTCTAACTTCTTTCTTCCCATTAAACTCTAAGTAGCTACTGACACTTGCGCCCCTGTGTCCAACAAAATCTTAATTTTTTTAGTTCCTATGGATCCTACCACTTAACATTCTACTTCTGCAAATGTATTTTTTAGCATTGAAATTAAACGGGAGCTCCCTTTGGTGGGTCTTGGGCCCCCTCTGCCATTTAACGATTGTCCACCTCTACTACCTCTACTAACTCCACTTCCCCATCTTCCACGCTGCTGATTTCCACCTCTTCCTCTATTCCTCGGTGACTGGGTACACTGTCTCTGCAAATGTCCTGTACGAACACAGCTATAACATTTTATACCCACTGTAAACACTGCTTGTCTATCACGTACCCCTGTTACCACGTCTATTTCCTCAAATTGGATTGCCAGCTCAATGGCCGAATACAAATCTTTGAGTCCCTTCACGCACTTTCCGCAACATATGTGCCAGTAACCCCCTCAAAAATACATCAAGTGCCCTTTGCTCAACCTCCTGCAACAGAACACCATTCACTTCATCGCTCTGACCCAACTCGTAAGTGTACTCTTTAATTTCTCTTATTCTGTCAGAAAATTTCTCTACCATCTCCCCCAGTCTCTTTGTCATTGTATCCAACCTCTCCTTAAAGTACCAAGAGCACTATTCTGTTTCTTGTACCTTTGTAAAAGCCTCTCCTTCAACTGCTTAGACTGTCCTGCCATCCTTAAGGCCTCAGAACATCTTTACATATGTCTTCGCATCACCCGTCAATCTAACGTTGGCTACATGTAACAACTGTTCATCCGACCAACCATTCACCACAGCTGAAGTTCCCAAGTCCTCCACAAGTGAACACACATCCTCAGATGCCTTGCCAGAAAATGGAATAATCAAACTCACGGCAGCTGGATCAATCTCCTGCTGCGGCATCCTAGGCAACAATGACTGACCCGATGTGGTTTCTTGCTCACTTCTAGATGTTAATTCACTCCTCAACTGCATATTGTCCACTGTCAATTGTGCTACCTTTTCCAACAAAATCTGTACTGCTTCTGTTTCTGACACATCTCGCTTTCCTGACTCTGACACTGTGTTGCTTTTGTTCCCTGTTAATCCCAAAACAAAACAATTAAGTAAAAAAATAACCTAACTCCCTACACCATAGCATCATCATACTCAGTAACATCATATTCAAACCAATACAAAAGTAATTAAATGCCATGAAAAAAAAAAAGAAATCTTACGGCCCCAAATACACTAACACTTACTCTGACAACAAAAAATACTATGCCCACGCAAGACATCTACAATGGCCTGCCAAGAGCCATACTCAAATACACAACAAAGAAATAAAACGTCCAACACTGAAAAGAAAACTGGTCAAAACTCACCACATCTTGTGACTGTAATGCAGGCGGAGGGCTCGAACGTCTTACTATACAGACAACGCCAGCTATTCTGACACCAAATGTAGTAACAACTTCTGTTGTAACAGCAACACCAAATTTAGCAGGAAGAGGTAGAAGGCACCGTATTGAGACTCGACCAACCTTTCCAAATGATTTATTGTTTCCAACTACAGTGCCGCATTCCCCTCGGTCTGCGTCACCGGGTCCCGCAATGCTGAGGACGCCACCTCAGCGACCCGTCAAGCGTTCTGCTAACGTGTCAGCCTTGTACAGCTGTGGTGATATGAGGACATCAGGGCTGCGATGGCAGCCGACTCAGCAGCCTTCATCCAGCACTGCCTCAGCACCACCCGCTGACAACTGCAAGGTGCCCCACACCGTGCATCCTCACCGGTGTGGCTTGGGTCACGGCGACAACAAGTACCTGCAATCCGGCAGCTGAATCTGCAGCCCTCGCTCTGGATGTCTCCAGTGTGTGTTGGGAGCCAAGACGACTGCCTGCGGTAGCAAGCCATGGAATGGCCCACCGCTGGCTGGCTACGGACCCCGCATCAGCCTCGGAGGGTTGAACCAGAGACCCACTGTGGACTGGAATGCTGGCACCCCATCTGCTGCCGTGTGTAGCCAGTGGTGTGACATGCCCCACCGTCCAAGAGAGTTGCCACACTTGAATCCCCTGTGTTGGCCTTAAAGGGTTGAATCAGCAACCCTCCATGGACTGGAAGGTTGGCGCCCTATCTGCTGCTGTGTGTAGCCGCCATCCAGGAGAGCTGTCACACTTCAATCCCCCATGTTCGCCTTAGAGGGTTGAACCAGCGACCCGCCATGGACTGGAACGCTGGTGCCCCATCTGCTGTTTCCAACACACACCCTGCCGTCCAGGAGAGCTGCCATACTTGAATTCCCCGCATTGGGCTTAGAGGGCTAAACCAGCAATGCACCATGGACTGGAATGCTGGCGCCCTAACTGCTGCTGTGTGTAGCCTGTGGTGTGACATGCCCCACCATCCAGGAGAGCTGCCACACTTCAATTGCCCGCATTGGTCTTAGAGGGTGAACCAGCGACCCGCCCTGGACTGGAACGTTGGCGCCCCATCTGCTGCCAGGTAAAGCCAGTGGTATGACACACACCGCTGTCCAGGAGAGCTGCCACATTTGAATGCATTGTTAGAGGACCGGCACCTATTCATATATGGCTGTGCGCCTCTGTTTTGCTAAACGCGCTGCTCCGTGTCACATACTCATAACACTTAGGTTAGCCAGTGGGCTCCTTCTGCCTGTGACTTACGCCATGCAAACCGCTGTGTGTACTTTTCCCTGCAATTCTACGCCCGTGTGGCCTCTATTTTACTTCACAACTGCTGGTGAGCATAACTCACTGTAAACAGGCCTGCCCCTGGCTGGAACTTGGGCACTCAGAAATATTGCACCAAAACTGACTTTTCCTATCCAAAACGGTAGTGCCGCTACACTGCAATAAGAACACACCAAAACACAGTCTTAATGGCTATTGTAAGCTGTAGGTCAAGCATTTGGGTTCATACAGACAGAAATGTAAGGATAGCACACAGGCTCTACCGCAATCACAGAGAAGTGAGAAGTGTTCTCCTGCCACTGACAGACACATATAGAACAACACCAACTGAGGCACTTCTGGTGATACTAGGCTTGCTACCTCTGGACATAGCCATAAGAAAGTAAGGTGCACTATGTTGACTTAAAAAAGGAGACTATGGTAAGGTTAAGGAGATACTGGTCACAAGAGCCACATTCAATAAAGAAACAAAGATACACGTTGATAGGGAATGGAGAGAAATCTGGGATAGGGCAGAAACTTGGAGGCAAAGCTTACCAGTTCATTCCAAAAATAAAAGAAACATCCAGAATGTCATATCTTCTTCCCACCAAAGGAGCTATTCTCAACCTTTCATGACATGGTCCATATCCCTGCTACTTACTGAATATACAACAATTAACCATATGTTGTTGTTGTTGTGGTCTTCAGTCCTGAGACTGGTTTGATGCAGCTCTCTATGCTACTCTATCCTGTGCAAGCTTCTTCATCTCCCAGTACCCACTGCAACCTACATCCTTCTGAATCTGCTTAGTGTATTCATCTCTTGATCTCCCTCTACGATTTTTACCCTCCACGCTGCCCTCCAATACTAAATTGATGATCCCTTGATGCCTCAGAACATGTCCTACCAACCAATCCCTTCTTCTAGTCAAGTTGTGCCACAAACTCCTCTTCTCCCCAATTCTATTCAATACCTCCTCATTAGTTATGTTATCTACCCATCTAATCTTCAGCATTCCTCTGTAGCACCACATTTCGAAAGCTTCTATTCTCTTCTTGTCCAAACTATTTATCGTCCATGTTTCACTTCCATACATGGCTACACTCCATACAAATACTTTCAGAAACGACTTCCTGACACTTAAATCTATACTCGATGTTAACAAATTTCTCTTCTTCAGAAACGCTTTCCTTGGCATTGCCAGTCTACATTTTATATCCTCTCTACTTCGACCATCATCAGTTATTTTGCTCCCCAAATAGCAAAACTCCTTTACTATTTTAAGTGTCTCATTTCCTTATCTAATTCCCTCAGCATCACCAAACTTAATTCAACTACATTCCATAATCCTTGTTTTGCTTTTGTTGATGTTCATCTTACATCCTCCTTTCAACACACTGTCCATTCCATTCAATTGTTCTTCCAAGTCCTTTGCTGTCTCTGACAGAATTAGAATGTCACTGGCGAACCTCAAAGTTTTTATTTCTTCTCCATGGATTTTAATACCTACTCTGAATTTCTGAATTTTTCTTTTGTTTCCTTTACTGCTTGCCTATTATACAGATTGAATAACATTGGGGAAAGGCTACAACCCTGCCTGACTCCCTTCCCAACCACTGCTTCCTTTTCATGTCCCTCGACTCTTATAACTGCCAACTGGTTTCTGTACAAATTGTAAATGGCCTTTCGCTCCCTATATTTTACTACTGCCACCTTCAGAATTTGAAAGAGAGTATTCCAGTCAACATAGTCAAAAGCTTTCTATAAGTCTACAAAAGCTAGAAACATAGGTTTGCCTTCCCTTAATCTATTTTCTAAGATAAGTCGTAGGGTCAGTATTGCCTCACATGTTCCAATATTTCTACGGAATCCAAACTGATCTTCCCCAAGGTTGGCTTCTACCAGTTTTTCCATTCACCTGTAAAGAATTTGCATTAGTATTTTGCAGCCGTGACTTATTAAACTGATAGTTCGGTAATTTTCACATCTGTCAACACCTGTTTTCTTTGGGATTGGAATTATTATATTCTTCTTGAAGTCTGAGGGTATTTCCCCTGTCTCATACATCTTGCTCACCAGATGGTACAGTTTTGTCAGGACTGGCTGTCCCAAAGCTGTCAGTAGTCCTAATGGAATGTTGTCTACTCCCGGGGCCTTGTTTTGACTTAGGTCTTTCAGTGCTCTGTCAAACTCTTCACGCAGTATCATATCTCCCATTTCATCTTCATCTACATCCTCTTCCATTTCCATAATGTTGTCCTCAAGTACATCGTCCTTGTATAGGCCCTCTATATACTCCTTCCATCTATCTGCTTTCCCTTCTTTGCTTAGAAATGGGTTTCCATTTCAGCTCTTGATACTCATACAAGTGGTTCTCTTTTCTCAATAGGTCTCTTTAATTTTTCTGTAGGCAGTATCTATCTTACCCCTAGTGAGATAAGCCTCTACATCCTTACATTTGTCCTCTAGCCATCCCTGCTTAGCCATTTTGCACTTCCTGTCGATCTCAATTTTGAGACGTTTGTATTCCTTTTTGCCTGCTTCATTTACTGCATTTTTATATTTTTTCCTTTTGTCAATTAAGTTCAATATTTCTTCTGTTACCCAAGGTTTTTTATTAGCCCTCATCTTTTTACCTACTTGATCCTCTGCTCCCTTCACTATTTCATTCCTCAAAGCTACGCATTCTTCTTCTACTGTATTTCTTTCCCCTATTCCTGTGAATTGTTCCCTTATGCTCTGTACAACCTCTGGTTTAGTCAGTTTATTCAGGTCCCATCTCCTTAAATTCCCACCTTTTTGCAGTTTATTCAGTTTTAATCTACAGTTCATAACAAATAGATTGTGGTCAGAGTCCACATCTGCCCCTGGAAATGTCTTACAATTTAAAACCTGGTTCCTAAATCTCTGTCCTACCATTATATAATCTATCTGATACCTTCTAGTATCTGCAGGCTTCTTCCATGTATACAACCTTCTTTCATGATTCTTGAACCAAGTGTTAGCTATGATTAAGTTATGCTCTGTGCAAAATTCTACCAGGTGGTTTCCTCTTTCATTTCTTACCCCCAATCCATATTCACCTACTACGTTTCCTTCTCTCCCTTTTCCTACTATCGAATTCCAGTCACCCATGACTATTAAATTTTCATCTCCCTTCACTATCTGAATAATTTCTTTTATCTCATCATACATTTCATAAAATTTCTTCGTCATCTGCAGAGCTAGTTGGCATACAAACTTGTACTACTGCAGCGTGGGCTTCGTGTCTATCTTGGCCACAATAATGCATTCACTATGCTGTTTGTAGTAGGTTACCTGCATTCCTATTTTTTTATTCATTATTGAACCTAGTCCTGCATTACCCATATTTGATTTTGTATTTATAACCCTATATTCACATGACCAAAAGACACTTGTGAAAGTGGAGCAACTGGCACCCTGACCACATTGTCTGGGGATGTGCCATTAGAGAAGTTGTTACAGATCAGAACAGGAACATCTGTGGTAATACAATGGTCTATAACATAATAAGGAATGATGCATTAGCTGAACTCACTGACAGCTGATGTACAAGTTTATGAACTGCAAGCTACATGGCTGAAAGACAAGCAATAAGAAGCCATACATCATCATAGCAAAATGCACCATAGCAGAACATCTATCTACAACAACCTTCTGTAAGTTACAAGGAGATGAACCTTGGGGAGGAGTAGGAAGGATTTCCTCAGATCCTGACAGCCATCTGCCAATCTCTACACCTTGGTTGGAACAGCAGCACAGCCCCTGTGACTCCTGAATTACACCTCATCATGCCAAGTGCTAACTCTCCAGATAAATGAAGGATATATCTTGGTTCTGAAGCAAAGTGCAGTAATGTAGTGTAGTGTAGTGCTGTGCTGTGTAGTGTGGCATAGTGTAGTGCAGTATACTGTTGTACAGTGGGGTAGTCCACAATTATACATCCTGCAATGCAGCATGGTACAACAGAATAATAGCATGAGCCTTCTGGATTCTGGATGAACATATATCTGTGCACCAGATGGTCAAAGGGTAGCATGTGGCACTTTTTTCTTTCTTTTAAAAATTATTATTATTTTTTCTTTATATATCCTCCCCCCCCCCCAAAAACACTATAACACTTAGTTATACTAACACATTTTAAATTATGTTAAAATATTGTATGCCATTTTCATGTCAGTTCATGTGCAACGTTGATCTATCCTTGTATCTACATAACAGACTAAAACAAAATAGCACATAAATAAAAATGTCATTCAATTATATGCTTTCCTATAATATGAAAGGAGTACATGAGTGAATAGTGTCATTTGCTACAAGCTACAACATAAGAGCGTTCGGTTCGTCCATCACTGTAACTGGAGCTGTACATGAAAAACATTGTGCATAAAATGCAGAAGAGTTACTGCAAACCTGTTTACTTCATTTAGTAGCTTGGAAAGATCAGAACTCTCTTTCAGTACCCAACCACATTGCAAAAGCTGGAGAAGACCACATTGCAAAAGATGAAGTCACACTCAGGGTCTAGTGCGTGTGCATAGAAGGTCCACAAAAGTAATTAATTTCAGGAATTGTGACCACAAATTATTTATAATGCATAGTCGGCAAACATATGCATCTGGGTAACATATTCTACATGGAGTGGAACACATCATAATTAGAAACCTTCCACACGACACTCCAACTTACACCAGGACGAAACAATGCTCACTGTAATGCTCCAATTTCTGTTTCTTCACTCTTGGTCACACTACTATTAGGAACAATGGTGGGATTTCTACACAAACATAGATCTTGTAAATGCTTTTGCAATTCTTCATGGCAGGTTTTTCCTGAACTTCACCCTATGGTTGAACTTGCAATCTTAAACTTTGTTCTTAGAGTTTAAGATAAATATCAGAGAGGTGAAATACCTGTTTAAGATTACATTTGCTTAATGTTATTGTGCTATTTTTGTCAATCCCCTATTTTACTGTAACAAGAGAGTTCCTTCCTGTGGACATAAGCATCTATGTTCTCAACTCTTCTGACCAAATAACTACTGCCCAATAACACTCCTATGCCATCTGTAAAAGCTGTATGAATGAACGATTTTAAATCACATAGCAAATACCACAGAGAAAACGCTCATTCCCAGTCTAGATTCAGACCAAGAAAATCAAGCATCAGTCAAATCCTTTCAAGTACAGAACACAATGAGATATGGTTTGGAAACAAAACAAGTAACACTTGTAGCTCTGGTAGACTTAAGTTCTACATATGGAACTGACAGCCATAGAATCCTCATGAAAAAACTCTACAAAACATTTAAGGACTATCAGCTCACAAAAAGTACAGAACTTCTATTACAAAACAGGTAATTTTATGTAATGCTGCGGGTATTATCAGTCGATGGCCATCAACAAAAAAATGGTCTTTCTCAGGGAAGTGTCCTGCTATCCCTTTTAATTAATGTATACACAAATCATCACCCAACATCAGAACCTAATACCCATTTCTTGTATGCTTGTGATCTGGCTATTACTGCACAAGGAAAGAGGTTTGAGAGATAGAAGGGTAACTGGAAAACTTGCTAAACATCTTGTCTGAATATTACTGAGAGAATTCCCTCAAATCAAACCCCTTGTAGACACATGTTAGCACTTTCCATCTTCACTCAAAACAGACAGACAAAAAGCTGGACATTACCTGGAAAGACAGCAATCTGGAACACACAAACGAATCAACATACCTGGGTGTTATGGTGGACAGATCACCAACATACAAATGTCATCATGAGAAGACCAGCCTGATGATTGCTGCCAGAAACAACACGTTGAGAAAACTAGAAATAGTAAATGAGGAACCATGCCAACTGTACTAAGAACAACTGCCCAATCACTTTGATTTTCCACAGTGGAATACACATGCCTTGTATAGTCCAGATGAACACGCTGAAAAAATCAATAGAATGACACATGCAGGTTAACAACGAGATCCATGAAACCTACACCACTTGAAAAGTTATATAAAGTGGCCAGATTCTCAGATCATGAATCCCACAGAACTGCACATGAGAATACAGAATAATTTAAACACATTTTCAATGAGCACTGAAAAACTTTAAAATAAATTTTCTGGATATGAAAAAGTAAAGTAAGAATGTTCCCAATCGATCATAGCATGAACTTATATGCATGGCTGTTAATTATCAAGTTTTAGTACCTATGTCAATCATAGCTGCTTTTGCAATTCTAATGCACGAACAATGTGACTATTTCAAAAAGAAGCTATGTGCCACACACATACTAAATTCTGCTTAATTCACACTGAAGCAGCTTCACTTATTTTGATGGGATGGTTTCTTGCTATGATTCTATTTTCAATTATATACTACAATTTAGAGAAGTAAAAGTTATTATGAGTAATTTTTATACTCGTTCTGGGACACTTGTTACGATGGTGCCTAGTATATCTAGCATTTTTTGTAAGAGCTCAATTCCAATAGCTGTAATATAATATTTATTTGCTTATATCTAGATATTTCTGCACAACAAAAGCTTGCATGTTTCAGCTTAAAATGCAACTTTCAAATGCACATCTAACTGGAGTTGACAATCATGTGGCATTCAGGGGCCAACTATGAGCTTTCTTTTGTGAAATACTGTTAATATAATCACACAGCTAGTTTAGAGAATCTAAGGACCACAACTGTCAAATAGCTGTCAAACATTAGTTATCATGAAACATTATCTAATATGACAGCTACATGATTATAATAACAATATTTCACAACAGAAAGCTCACCGTTGACCCCCAGATGCCATATGCTCATCATCTCCATCCAGTATGCATTTGAAAATGGCACTGTAAACCGAAACAGGCAAGCTTGTTGTGCAGAAATATCTAAATGCAAGCAAGTAAAAAGTTTTTATATTTCACAATTAATTACTTCAGTTTTTGCCTCAATATATTTTAGTTTAGCCTTAAGAAGTTGAATTTTTACTCTGTTCCTTTCAGTCTGGTCCTTAGCAAATCTCACCACCTGCTGCTACTTATACCCAGTGTTGCGAGGTAACTATAGCTCTTTTATTTACTATTTTGAATGACTTAAGGTTAAATTTATATCATAAGAGCAGTTCCCTGAATTTGTTTGTAGAATTGTATGTTAGCTAGTCACATTCATCAGAATATTGGAATTAACTTTAATGTGATTTTAGGTGCTGGTTGTGGGCCTTACATTCTCCATGTAAGAAATCTGTAGCGTCTCTCTAGGGCTCCAGGCTAGTACTACTGATATGAATTATCCAGTAAAGTCCCTGTACTTGCTGTTCATGCTGCCTGGCTGCTGTGAAAATTTCTGCCACTTCCTCACAGTCCCACTTCTTGGCACCCTGTGACCAACCTATGCCACCTCACTCCAGCCACATTGCTCAGCAACTTCTAAAGGCCTTTGCATAGACCAGTATCACATTAAAAATGAATTAACTCTTGTAAGCCTTTGTAAGGCATTTTGAAAATCGTGAAAAAATTTAAATTGTTGTTACCCTTAGCTATTAAGCCCCCAGTAATAGTTACTCCACCTTCTATGGAAGGAGGAAGTATGTATGGGTCACCTGGCCAGTCTAGGGTTATTGCAGATGTTTGTTGTTGATTTTAAATTTTTTCAGCTTGAATTTTTGTTTTCGGAAATCAAATACCAACTACTATGGCCTCTGTGACAAGAAGAATCGTCACCTCCACAGATGTTGTTTGTTTCCATAAAATGCATTTGCTGGCTAGTCCCCACATGTTGAGTCTAAGTGACCACTGAGGAGTGCGGGTGACAAATCACACTGGGTTGAAAGATGTGGCCAGAATTGGACCATGTACAGACATTTTCTCTAACTCTGGTTTCCAGCTACGCATGACAGACATCCTTACCTCTCTCTCCAAACTGCTATTAGACTTTGTTCCACCCCTGGGTGCATCCAATTACCGTATTGTCAGAATATACTGACATGATCTTAAATACCTTTTTCTTGCACTCCCTCTGGATGCCCATTCATGACTTTCATGAAATTTACTTCAGATACACAGCACAAATATGAAGCCAACAGACACTTGTGTTGTGATTAGAACTATTAATGAGAGGACATGCCCTCTCAATTTGTCATTTCATCAAAGTGCAGCCATAATATTGTCACAGGACAAGCTGAGTAGCACTGTGGGTTAGTGGTTATGATACTAAACTGTTGCACGGAGGGTCATGAGTTCAAAACTCACCTTGAGTGTACAATTTTAGTTTCTATATTTGGTTCAAATACATTCTAGAAGTATCCACAAATATCAAGAATCATTGTACTGGAATGTTCGGTAGCTGTATATATACTGCACATGTTCTGGCTGGAGGCAGTTCGCTCCACACTCTTGTTTGTGCAAATGCGGAGTAAACCTTTGTTAAGTGAAGTAAGTGTTCATCATTCATCCACTTAGACCTTCTTCTATGTGACATTATTCTGGTGGAGGTGCTGGGCATTGGACCTTGTGATAGTGACCATTATCGATGACACAAGTGGCTCCCATCATGCCACGACACAGCCACCGTTTTTGTGTCAAGAAACCCGAGTTTGAGCCATAGTCAACAGATCGCACTCTATCGGAGACAGAAGAAGAAGAGGATGTTACAATGACAGCAACTGTGTGCTACCACTATGAGACAAGATCTTCTAGCTCGACTATCACCAGATCTCACTAAGGAACAACAGAAGAAGCTACTTGCCATTCTTCAAGAGTTCTCTGAATGCTTCAATCCACAGGTGAAGAGCAAATTAGACAAATCAATGGTGAAGCACCAGATTAGCACTGGAGACCATCAACCAATAAACCAGAGCATACGGTGTGTCAGCAACAGAATTTCGAATAATTTGCAACGAGGTAGAGAAAATGATGAAGAATGACATCATTCAGCCTTCGTAGAGCCCATGGTTGTCACCAGTGGTCCTCGTCAGGAAGGAGGATGGCAGTTGGCACTTTAGTGTTCATTACATGAAGCTTAACAAGATAACTAAAAAGGATGTTTACCCCCTTCCATGAATTGACGATACACGAGATTGTCTGAAGGGGGCTAAGTTTTTCTCAACCATGGACATGTACTCAGGATACTGGCAAATCGAAGTAGATGAGGCTGATCGTGAGAAAACTGCGTTCATCACCCCTGAGAGTCTATATGAGTTTCAGGTAATGCCATTCGGTTTGTGTAATGCATCAGCAACTTTTGAATGGATGATGGATAATCTTCTACGCCACCTGAAGTGGACGATGTGTCTTTGTTATTTAGATGACATTATAGTGTTCTCAGAGACATTTGATGAACATATAAAAAGACTGAGGGCTGTTCTTAAGTGTCTCCAACAAGGCGGACTGAAACTTAATCCAAGAAAGTGTCTCTTGGAGCAAAAGAAATCAAAATACTTGGACACCTTGTGTCAAATGAAGGTGTGCAGCCAGACCCAGAAAAGGTGAGATCTATAAAGGAATTTCCTATTCCTAAAAGTATTATAGATGTGAGAAGCTTCCTCAGATTATATTCCTATTACTGTTGTTTTATCAAAGACTTTTGTATCAAAGCCAGGCCACTCCAAGAGTTGTTAAAAGCTGATGCTAAATTTATCTGGGGTGGTGCTCAACAAGATTCTTTCGATAAGCTGCGAAAAGCTCTGATGACTGACCCTGTACTTGGTCTGTTAAGATTTGAGAGCACCTACAGAACTACACACAGATGGCAGTGGGTATTGGCTCGATACTGTTCTGGTGCAAATTTCGGATGGAAAAGAGGAGGTTATAGCCTATGCTTCTAGGACACTTACAAAAGCCGAGAGAAACTACTCAACTACAAATAGAGAATCTCTTGCTGTGATCTGGGCCATGTGCAAATTTCGATAGCATCTCTATGGAAGGCCATTCACAATTGTTACAGACCATCATTCACTTTGTTGGTTGACAGGTCTTAAGGATCCAACAGGACAACTCACCAGGTTGGCATTACGTCTTCAAGAGTATGACATTACCACAGTGAACAAAAGTGGAAGAAAACACCAAGATGCCGACTGTCTCTCATGAAACTCTGTGCAAGACCGTCAAGACTTTGATGAAGATAGTGACTGTCTCGCTGCACTACAGGATCTCTCTGCTGAGTAGAAAAAGGACACCAAGATATCTCAAATTATGCTTGCCTTAAATCAGACAGAGGATGTGAAAGGACAATTTAAGGTAGTTAATGGATTACTTTGCAAGAAAAACTTTGATCCATTTGGAAAGAGGTGATTACTAGTGATTCCTAAACACATGTGCTTAGATGTTCTACAGAAATTCTATGACACACCTGAGGCCGGACATTTAGGATTTATTAAAACCTACGATAGAATCCGCAAGACATTTTTTGGGCCACGTTTATTTAGGAGTGTTCGTCACTATGTGTCACACTGTAGAGAGTTCCAGAGGAGAAAATCAGTTCTTCAGAAACCACCTGGCCGACTCATGCCAATTCCAGCAGCCGAAATACCTTTCTAGTGTGTTGGGATTGACCCCCTCGCATGATTTCCAACGTCTGCTACTGGCAATAGATGGATTATTGTTTGCACTGATTATCTGACATGCTATGCCATTAAAAAAGCTGTGGAAACAGCTGAAGCATATGAGGTAGCCAAATTCATTGTGGAAGACATTGTATTAAAACACGGTGCCCCAAGGTTGCTAATTATGGATCGCAGGAAAGTTTTTCAATCGAATCTTGTGACAAGACAAATGGTCGGTGCAACATTACTCATCACATGATGACTGCCTATCATCCGCAAACTAACTGGCTTACTGAACACCTTAATAAGACCTTGGCTGACATGCTATCAACATTCATCAGTGTTGAGCAGAGCAACTGGGATGAGGTGTTACCTTTCGTGATGTTTGCCTACAACAGCGCCAAACAAGACACCACAGGATTTATGCCATTTTTCCTGGTGCATGGACATGAGGTGACTACGACAATGGATACTGTTTCCATTACATCCTGATGACATGGATGATGACTATATCAGCCAGATGTTAAGCAGAGCTGAGGAAGCTCAGCAGTTAGCTCGACTTCACGTGCTGCAGGCTCAAGAAAATGATCAACGAACGTATGACACGAGCCACCACCCTGTTGTCTACCAGCCTCGTGGCCTTGTCTGGATCTTCACTCCTCTTCGGAAAGTTGGTCTCTCTGAGAAGCTCCTCAGGCGCTAATTTGGACCTTATAAGGTCGTAAGACAGTTGTCTGATGTTACTTATGAAGTTGAAGATTTTGACCCAAACACAAGACGACAAACAGAGATACGGTCCATGTCCTTTGAATGAAGCTCTATAAAGATCCTGGAACCCAGGGTAAACTCAAAGCTCCAGTGACAGGCAACAAGCAGAAAGGTGATGAAGAGTGTAGCGGCAAAAGAAGTTCTAAGATGATCACTGCCAGTGTGAGAATCAGTCATCAGGAGTTAGAGTACGCAGGACCAATGACTCTTTCCCGGACTAGGAGAACGTAACACCGAGACACTGTTCTCTTAAGGAGGGAGTAATGTCACAGAAGAAACTGAGCAGCACAGTCACTATAGTGTAGTGGTTATGATACTAAACTATTACATGGCAGGTCGTGAGTTCAAAACTCACCTGGACTGTACAAAATAATTTCTATATTTGGTTCGAATACATTCTAGAAGTATCCACAAATATCAAGAATCATTGTACTGGAATGTTCTGTAGCTGTATATATACTGTATGTGTTTTGGCCAGAGGCAGTTCGCTCCGCCCTCTTTTATGTGCAAGTGCTGAATAAATCTTCGTTAAGGGAAGTTAGTGTTCGTCATTCATCTACTTACACCTTCTTCTACGGGACAATATTATCCATGGCTGGGACTTCTTCAAGGCCTCACACAAATTACAGACTGTCTTAAATTCGAACTCCAGATTTATGAAGCAACTGCTACAAGTTAAAGCTACAGTCACTGTTCTGAGCTATTGTCTACTATTGAAAACACACTTATCTCTCTATCATCAATGAGACAAGTTCTAATCAACAGTCCAGAAACTCAATTTAATAATGAAGCTCAAGATGAAAGTAAAAAAGAACATACCCTTGCAAAAGAAACCTATATGCTACTGATTATCATAACCATCACAATTACGGCACTGGGTGACCAATTTCCATGAACAGCCACAACTCATCTCTTAGGGTATGTGCACAGGACACCTGAATCTGTCAGCTGTGTGCCATATATGCTGTCATTACCAACTACCCATTGAAGTAATCAACCATCCAGCCATAACAGGTCCCAGCTTGACTCAAGAACAACATTGGCAACATTAAGAGGAATTCATTATGCCTCAGTGGTTAGATGGAGCTATGCTATGAAGATAGTTTCAGCAACTAAAAATGTTTTTCTTTCTTTTCACCTTTTTTTAGCCACATCTGCCAATGACACTGTTCATAAATAATGAGCTTACAGCATATAGGGGGGATTCACATTTGTTCATGGTATGTATCTTATACACTTTCTTGGTTGTTGGATTCATCAGTCTTTTCACCCAAATTATCACATGTCCTCATACCCGACAGCACATCACCTCTTTACTTGGATGTTATAGGTGAATAAAGCCATCCTGATAGAATTGACTTGTTTCTTTGATGGATACATGCAGGACTTGTTTCTCGGATGGATACATGCACTGACAGCTCATAATGCACTCAGGAAATCACAGTAGATGTTGAACATTGCAGCCAAAGTACATCTCATTTATTTCAAGACTGCATGAACCTCCAGTGTTACTTGGTAAGCCAGGGTTGTCTTCAAGGTCTTACACTGGGCAAATCCCATATGGCATTGTGGCAATAAATGGAAAAACAGTAACTGTGGAGATACCACAAGGAGCTGACAGTAAGTGATAGAGGTATTTCACCAGCCTCTGCACTAGGCAGTCAGCCTAGTAAGGTCATGATGGTATCGTAGCCAATCTTTAGATTTATAGATTCTGTGGAACACATAGCATTTGTAAAAGAGTTAGGGGCCATACAAAGGCTTGATAAAAATTGATAAGGCATTTTCCATTTTCTCCTCTGAATCGATGGGTAATTCACTCAAGAAAGTATGACACCGAATTCAAACTCCTCAAATTGTGCTTGATATTATAAACAACACCCAGACACTTCGTGGAGTAATTCAACTACAGGACGGTGTCCTTTTTCATAAGATTAAGTGTCTTGTAAGTAAACTTTGATCTGTGGTAATAAATATATGTGGTTTTCTCTAGTGAAACGTGTTATTGGTGTATACCATCTAACTCCTTAATGCTTAGCTGAAACTGACATGCTGCCACAGTACTGTTGGAGAAGGACCAAGAAGAATGTGAAATCTTCAACAGATGAGGAACACTGTTGTGGCTTTCTATTGGTAACAAGCATTAAACTGACTAACTTATTGTGTAATAATGTAAACTCAATCCACAGGCTTTGGCAGGCTCATTGCTGACCACTATGTCAACTGCTGCCATTGGCCTCACAGAATGAGGTATGGAGGAGCACGGGGTCAGCACATTGGTTGTAACCTGGAGCCACTACTACTTTGTCAAGTAGCTCCTCAGTTAGCATTACAAGGCTTACAGCACCGCATTCCAATCCTCCCACCACTGAAAAATCTCTGGCTGTACCAGCATTCGAACCTGGGTCCTCCACAGGGCAGACAGCCATGCTGACCAATCAGCTACAGAGGTGGAACTTATTGCGTACATTATGCTAAATCATGAGAAAGAGAGAGACAAACAATTAAAAAAATTTGCAATCTTCCAGATATCCCAGTTCAGATACACTATGTGTACTCAGAAAGCTCCAACAGTGGGCTTATGGGAACATCTTATCTTCATACACATCATGTCTCATTCCTATCAGAGTTGTTTTGTCAGGAGAATTTTGTCTCTCAAGGAAGTGTCCTAAGCATCATCATCTTTGCCATTGTTATAACGTTATGCTAATGGCAACATTGGATTCAACTGGCAGCAGCAGTGCACCGATGTAACTCATGTTCTTTTTCATAAGATACTGATCTTACTTTTCCTCAGTTCCTCACTTAATAAACCACTGTTCCAGAATTTTCTCACAACTGTGTCTGCACAACATGTTAGTGAGGTGAGACTGTGCAGACTCTGCTGTGTTTTGGCAAAAGAAGACAATTTTAACAATGCAACAAGATAAACGTGTAGGTTTTACCCAAAATTCATTACTCATTGCATGTCTCTGAAAGTTACAAATGGTTAACAAGCCAAGCAAAAATAAATCGTTGAATTTTCTGCAGAATTCTTTTTAGATACTAACCAAAGCAGAGGTGACAGATCTGTTTGAATGATCATCATGCAAATGTGGGCGTGGAGAGACCCCACTTAATGTTTACAATAAATGTTGGTGTAGACTTTAGTTAAGAACTTCCCCTGCAGTGCTTGGCATTTTCCCGTCAGTGCCTGCCCGCAGCCCCCACCACCACCACTCTCCTCATGCATGCTCTGTCATCTGTGCATCTACCACTCACAGTATTCTGTGCAGACCATACCAACATTTGATAACAGCAGAAGCCTGTTTGCAATTTGTTATCACTTGTCAGGCAGCTTTGCAATAAACACTGCTACTTGCCACTTCAGTAACAGAAAATTTCAGTCCACAAATCTGAATAATCAGATTATTTGTGGAAGGAGTGGCTAAGAAGGTACATTTTTTATATATTTTTTTGTTTGGCAGAGATTCCCAGTTTCTTGCTTTATACTGGATCGTAACTTGTTGAATATCTTTGCAGAAGGTACATAACTCCACTCCTAAGCCTAGACAAAGAGGTAAAGAAAATTATTTTTATTTCTCATATTATGACTGTGAAACCATAGCTCTGATGAAACCGTCTTTTCATGTCGACAACAAAAATCATTAAGTAGAGAGAGCAATAATCCCAAGATCCTTAAAGAGGTAGCTGGAAGATGTGTGGTTGCATAGTTTACACAATGTTCATCCTGCTTGTTTCTGCCAAGTAAATATAAATATTTTACTCACTTTAGGTTCATTGCACCATAAAACATCTCTTGAAGATAAGAGAGAGTGAAAATATGCAAAATACTTGAAAAATCTTGTCTTCAGGTCAAAAAAGTGAGAGATATTTCTACATTCAAAATATGTTGGACTGAGATTCTTGATCACTTCATCTGTATGTTGAAATCATTTTAACTTCTTATCCAGTTGGAATCCAACGAGTTTTACATACAATACTCCACTATAAATTGTGTTTGAATGCAGATTTTGTGACAAACAGAACGTAACGTTTTTGGGATGAATACTGACTTTCAATTAATGTGGAATGAACACACAAAGATACCAGCAAAAAGAATGTCAGCAGCACGTTATTCTCTTAGGGATTTATCATCAGTTTGTAAAAGCCAATGTCTTATGGTGATATATTATTCCTACTAAATCTTAATTCTTGGATTTGGTAGATTTTCCTGGAGATCAAAGGCATAAAATATGGACATCATTTTTAAACTGCAGAAAAGGATCATAAGAATTTAATAACTGGACATAATAGTTAGGCTCATTATAAAGAACTATTTAAAAAGCTAGGTATCCTTACTGCACCATGTGCATCAATCTATTGTGCATATCAAAGAAAGTGTTACCAAGTATTTTAGTGGCAGTTCTATGCATAATCATGGAACAAGAGTGGGTTTGGACTTAATATTTACCAATTAAAAACAAATAGAAATCTCAAAACAGTATTTTATACTAGGGAATAAAGCTGGATAATAAATTGCCCAAGCAGATGAAAAAGGTTACTAAAATACATCTATTAAAAAAAAAAAAACAGCTAAGACATCCTTCATAAGTAATGCTTACTACACAATTAATGATAAATGGGAGGACTTAGAGTAGTGACTAACAATGAAATACCCAGAGTACAATACATTATCACAATGTAATGCTTTTACTTGAAAATCATGTGGCAAGGACTACAGGGCATGACAGTAATGCTTCCTGAGTTCAATTTCTCACTCACTATGGGAGGATGCTGACTGTTTTCCAGGCAGACTGAGGGGAAGCATGAACACAAGCATGAGGTGATACGTACTCATCATTAACACTCCAGTCAACTACATCTGACCACCGCAAGAGAGGATCACAGATTTTGCACCAAGTGCAGTGTACCCCTTCACAACTGTGCCTTCCATTCAAAACGAAGTAACAACCTACTTCCAACCTTCTGTGACAACATCCTGCACCATTGGTTGGAGACTATCAGCAGTCACACTGGGGAACTACCACCCCATATGTAGGCTACCATTAACATCAATATGTAAACAACTGCATTTGGAGTGATGCTGTAGCCAGACAGCATGGACTGCTGATGATTGGTACTGAACTGTGTTCAGCAATGAAACACAATTCTGCACTGCCCAGATAACCACTGTTGGTGAGTAAGGCGGCAATCTGAGTCGAGGTCCCATTCTCCCAATGTTTTGGGCAGGAACAATCGTACTGCTCCTGATGTGGGGAGCCATCAGGTACGACTTCAGGTTACAGCTAATAACGATTGAGGGAACTCTGATGGCAGAATTGTATTTCACAGACATCCTGTGTTCCCATGTGTTATCTCTCATGTGACGATATTGTAGTACCATTTTTCAACAGACAATGCTCACCACCACAGGGTACACGTCTTTATAAACTGTCTGCATGATGTTGAGGTACTCCCATGGCTAGCAAGATCCCCATGTGTGTCCCATTCAGAACATAATGTGTGACAAATTCAGACATTTACTCCATCCCAGTGCCAGTATCCGGGATATTAAGGACAAGTTATAACAGTTGTGGACCAGTGTGACACAGGAGAGAACACAAGAGGGCTCATACTGCCTAGTTCTTTGCCAATTTACCTTGGCTTTGTAATCATTGAAAAAACATCTCATACCCTCTCAACCCGTCATGTTTCATTCCATTTCCTTGCCCCCTTCTGGGTGCTTCACTTTCTTGTCAGGGAATGTAGATTTTATTACAAAAAGTATTTAAGGTATGGTATATTTTAATTGCATAACAAAATTTCTACTAAATAATTGTCATTTTTAAACATTGTTTCAAAAAACCAATTTCAGAAATCACTTAGGTATTCTCTTCAACTGAATGATGGTTTTTAACTGAATGTCTTGACTACCACAATGGAGACATGTGTAAACAGTCACAGACTCATCATAAATCGCAATCAGTGTGAGGAACATCAGTGTTATTTTAATGTTAGAAATTGTAGTACAACCTAGATGAAAATGAGTAGCTCATCTTGAAACTTCAAGCTGATTTTGCAGTGGCACAAAGAGAGTTAGCAGTGTGATGCAGTAGTAATATTATCAGTAGAACAGAGGACTGTATTAAAGTCAAGCCTTTCTAATCACTAAAATGGTTCAGGAGACATTGTCAGTTTGACTGCTTCAGCCTAGTTTCTCCTATAGCATCAATGCCTTGGAGTCTGAGGTTTCATTTCATTTCCACCTCCTCTTTTGGGTGCTTCATTTTTCTGATTAGGTAGCATATTTTCAATGTATAATGATGACAAATTCTGTATCATTGCAACAAGATCCTTGGATTTCTCCTTCAGGGTTCAGAAAATTTAAAGTTGTTTGAAACTCATTATGTGATTCTTTGTTGGGCTGTTTTAAGCTGTTTGCCGTGAACCAACTGAAGGACTGTTAAACTATTATTTAGGCTCTGCCCAGTGAAACTGAGTTTGGTTCTTTGATTAATATGCTTGTGTCATTAGTAAATATTACAGCTTTTGAATTGCCCTTTAACATCACTGGAAGATAATTTATGTAGGATAAGAACAAGAGGAGACACAGTACCAATTCTTGTGTGGCCATAGGTGTTGGTTCCCACGTGTTTAGCTTAGTTTCACTCCTGTGTCTGTATATGTGTGGATGGATATGTGTGTGTGTGCGATTGGAATGACTCCTTACCCTCTCCCTTAAAACCCACATCCTTTCGTCTTTCCCTCTCCTTCCCCTCTTTCCTGATGAGGCAACAGTTTGTTGTGAAAGCTTGAATTTTGTGTGTGTGTTTGTGTTTGTTTGTGTGTCTATCGACCTGCCAGTGCTTTCGTCAAATCAGTGTTTGTTTGATTCATGGATAATAGTATTCAAAATTGTTTTGGTTCACTTTTGGAATGTTTTGGTTCTTGTGCATATTACAAGTTCTGCACTTATTTTTTGTCCTTTGAATTGAATTCCTAGCACAAGACACCTTAATCCCTGGAGTTACCAACACCTTGTCTTTGTTTTTGTTCAATTTTACCTTTGTTTCATTCTGGAAAAACAACACTTGATCGTCACTCTATACTTTTCTTTTATGGTACATATGTAATTAGTGAGTATATTTTTATTGTTAATATTTGGCTATCTAGCCACATAATCTGACCTACACAGTTAACTGAGTGCATTAAAGTGCCCACTACCAGGACATGGGGATGCACACTGGCCCTGGATTGAATCTGGCTCATGGATTAACGAAGGGGGATAATGCATCAGTCACTCTGTATGTGGTTTTTAGGCAGATTTCCACATCCATCTAAGTAAATAGTGGATTGGTTCCCACATCCTGCCTCAGATACATGATGCACAAACACATTGAAAAATGATGTCACATTGGACCATGCAATTAGACTAGACAAAGGCAGAATGGATACATAGATATCTTCCCAGGGTGGTGTTGTTAGTGGCTTTGAAATGCGTTTGTGAGTGGCTGTTTCATTGTGATAATAGCATATATATGGGTATTGTCGATTCTCTATGACAACTAGATTATCCATTGATTGATACTTTTACATCTAAATCACTAAAGTTAGTTGGATACAAAAAACACATTGCTAATGGCTATTGAACTATGTACTTCAGTTATCTTTGAAGGTTTACTACAGTAGTTAATCCGAAGCTGGACAACAGTTTTAGGTATTTTTGATCAGTAGTATCCGACAGAAAATCAACATCCATGTCCCCACAAACAATTATTCTAAAGTTATGTCTGTAGACCTTATTAAAACTGTCACTACTGTTTTATGAAGGGCAAGATACTTCCTGCTGAGGACATGTAAACTAGATTGTGTGCTTTCCTGAAACATTACTGTTGCACAGCAACCAAAAAGATATTCAACACAATATTCATTAAACTGAAGGACCAGAGAGTGACCTCCCTCCATTTCCTCCATAGTGGCTTCATGTTAAAACAAAATTAGCTTGTATCCATCAAGTGCTGTCTACTCAATTTCAATTTCAATGCATCTGTTGGCATTCCCCCTGTTGTTTTATCTTTCTATATGAATATTACAGGTTCATCGTCTTTATTAATGAGGCTCCTGATGTTATCATGGAAGATACAAAATGGATGTTCTTTCATATCCATATTTTTGTCCAAGTTGCAGTATTTAGTTTTACTGATACATGGTTCAACTGTAACTATTTTTATTCTACAGTTCTGTATTTCAGGCAATTTTACCCTAAAGTAAATGTAGCGAACACACCAGATATGATGAACACTATTTCGATCAGACTGGATATATCTGGTAGTCAGCAGTGAAAGTAGCACCTTATCATAAGCATTCCAATGCAAGACAATGTGACATAATGACAATCAATATATCAAATATGAAGTTCATTCAAATAAAACCTGGTCAGTGCGTCTACCTTTGCCTTACACATAAGTTGGCACCACGTAACTGTGGATATGGTGGGACCATCTATTGGTAGAGAGACTGATGTGTGCGCACCATTTGATGTTGTATAACGCCAGTGTGGTTTCACACTGAAGAGAAGGTGGTCACACAAGTTATCGTCCACTATCAAACATGCAGGCAAGTAAGTAGGAACAATGAGAAGTGATTTGTTTTCTGGTGGTGGAGGGAGTTGGAGGTCATGAAATGTATCGACAGATGAAGGCTGTGTACGGTGAGTACAGTCTGAGTTGTTCAAATGTTGTGGAATGGTGCAAACGATTCCTTGAGGGGTGCGAGTCATTGGAAGACAGTGCTCATCAAAGACAGGCTCATCGTGTCATCACACCACAAATGGTTGCGAAAGTGAATGCTTTAGTCTTGGACAACCGCAGAATCACTGTGGATGAAATTCACTAGCTACTGGGTATTGGTGTGAGCCCCTCCCACACCATAATCCATTAACACTTGAACTTTCGAAAAATCTGTGCACAGTGTATTCCCCACCAACTGACCGCCGAACAGTGCAGTACTCGAATGGCGTTGTCTTTGAGTCAACTGCAATGTTATCGTGAGGAGGAATACGGCTTTCTGTTGTGTGTTGTCAAAGGATTGTCAAAGGTGATGAAACATGGAGTCACTATTTTGAACCGGAAAGCTAGCATCACATCAAGCAGTGGAAATATGCGACTTCACCACCTCCAAAGAAATCAAAGGACATACACACCACCAGTTCCCCCACACCAGTTCTGGTAAGGGCATGATGCCCCCCGCCCACACACACACACAAGGGCCCACTGTTTGCCGAGTTCCTGGAATGGGGAACCACCATCAATGCCCAGCATTATCAAGCCACTTTACAGAACCTTAGACAAGCCATCAAGTCAAAACTCCGAGGCATATTGTCCAATGGCATTATCCTCCTGCATCCACTGTACAGTCCTCACCTTTCACCATGTGACTTTCAGGTGTTGGGACCTCTAACACAAGCTATTCACAGACATCGATTCACAACAGACAGTGAAGTGTGTGACTGGGTCCAGGCCTGGATCCGACAGCAGTCTACTAGCTTCTTCAAGAATGGAATCGACCAGCTAGTGTCACAACGAGGTAAATGTGCCAACAGTTTTGGTGACTATTTTTGAGTATGTGTACTGTGAATAACTACATTTTTGAGTTCGTAAAATCATTACCGTTACTTTACATTAGTGACCGGGTTTCATTTAAATGCCCCTTACACATCTGTGTGCAAATGTCTCCTTCTGAGTGATTTTCCAAGCTCTGTATTAGCATGTTTAATAAAATGCTTCATCTGGAGTTTATCATACTAATACTAAACTAAAGTCTGTCCGAACAGGCCAGAAGGCCCAATGGTACCGACCGGATGCCATGTCATCCTCAGCCTACAGGCGTCACTGGATGCAGATATAGAGGGGCACGTGGTCAGCACATTGCTCTCCCAGCCGTAACTCAGTTCACAAGACCGGAGCCGCTACTTCTCAATCAAGTAACCACTCAGTTTGCCTCACAAGGGCTGAGTGCACCCCATTTGCGAACAGCGCTCGGCAGACAGGATGGTCACCCATCCAAGTGCTAGTCCAGCCTCACAGCGCTTAAATTCGGTGATCTGACAGGAACTGGTGTTACCACTGCAGCAAGGCCATTGGCATCATACTAATACTAATACATATAATAACATGATCCTCATATTGTTGTGAGATGTGTTTACAACAATGTGTCTGGATTCCCCACAACCATTACATGATGTTTTATGCCAAAGGGCCATCTCAAAGGGGACATTGACAAGCTCTACAATTTGTTTCAAAATACAAATTACCTTATAATTAATCACCCAAAGATTTGTGCACCAATATGCTATTTCCATCTCATGATCATTATATAGCAGTCAACACCACCTTGATCTTCTCAACATTTCAAAAGCTATTGATCACTGGTTAAGCCTAACACAATATAAATTTGCACACAACAAAATAATAAACACAAACATTAATAATGAAAGGAATATAGATAACATCACACAATATAGTTGAGGTATTGAGCTGTCAAAAGGTACATAAACAAGACAGAATGTTGCTAAGCCTTCTGGTGAAGTCTTCTTCAGAGTAGTCGGAATACATAAACATGTACACACACACACACACACACACACACCTGCACAGGTACATTGTGACAGCTCTGCAGTTGGAATGAAATTTAGAAACAGCTCATGATGTTCAAAAACAGTATGTATTATTTTAATGTTATTACGAAACTAACAAAAAATGTGATGTTGCTAATATTATTTACATTAGGTTCATCTTATGAGCTATGGTTACTAAAGAAATACCAACCCACAATGTCTTCCCATGACTTCCATTATAAACGTCCGCTGATGCGAGTAGGCTGTTGACATAATGGCATCAATAGCTTCAATGATACGATGTAGAGCTGAATCTGTTCCAATTGTCATGTCAGTTCCGCAAAAATCATTATCAATGGATCCAACTAATCCAACAATTCTAAGAGTAGCATATGCCTGCTGTGCATTTTTTGTAATACGCCCTGGAACAAAGTATTTCAATAAGGCTTCTGTTAATGTATCTGACGTGTAAAACAAATATTTTTAAAAGGACATAATATTACAGTTCAGTGTCAGTCTTTATGTAACATTTCATCATCTCTCTGAGCTGTATGATGTTATGACTAAGTAAGACCCACATGCTAAGGTTCAGTTTAGGTATTCACTGAGAGAGATCAGTCTGTCCCCTCACTTTAATAACACAGCATCAGTCTGTTCAGTTCATGATTTTTGAGTTGTTGTGTTGTTGTTGTTGTTGTCTTCAGTCCTGAGACTGGTTTGATCCAGCTCTCCATGCTACTCTATCCTGTGCAAGCTTCTTCATATCCCAGTACTTACTGCAACCTACATCCTTTTGAATCTGCTTAGTGTATTCATCTCTTGGTCTCCCTCTATGATTTTTACCCTCCATGCTGCCCTCCAATGCTAAATTTGTGATCCCTTGATGCCTCAGAACATGTCCTACCAACCGGTCCCTTCTTCTTGTCAAGTTGTGCCACAAACTCCTCTTCTCCCCAATTCTATTCAATACCTCCTCATTAGTTATGTGATCTACCCATCTAATCTTCAGCATTCTTCTGTAGCACCTTTTTTGAAAGCTTCTATTCTCTTCTTGTCCAAACTATTTATCATCCATGTTTCATCTACATCTACATTTACATGACTACTCTGCAATTCACATTTAAGTGCTTGGCAGAGGGTTCATCGAACCACAATCATACTATCTCTCTACCATTCCACTCCCGAACAGCGCGCGGGAAAAACGAACACCTAAACCTTTCTGTTCGAGCCCTGATTTCTCTTATTTTATTTAGATGATCATTCCTACCTATGTAGGTTGGGCTCAACAAAATATTTTCGCATTCGGAAAAGAAAGTTGGTGACTGAAATTTCATAAATAGATCTCGCCACGACGAAAAACGTCTTTGCTGTAATGACTTCCACACCAATTCGCGTATCATATCTGCCACACTCTCTGCCCTACTACGTGATAATACAAAACGAGCTGCCCTTTTTTGCACCCTTTCGATGTCCTCCATCAATCCCACCTGGTAAGGATCCCACACCGCGCAGCAATATTCTAACACAGGACAAACGAGTGTAGTGTAAGCTGTCTCTTTAGTGCATCTTCTAAGTGTCCTGCCAATGAAACGCAACCTTTGGCTCGCCTTCCCCACAATATTATCTATGTGGTCTTTCCAACTGAAGTTGTTCGTAATTTTAACACCCAGGTACTTAGTTGAACTGACAGCCTTGAGAATTGTACTACTTATCGAGTAATCGAATTCCAACGGATTTCTTTTGGAACTCATGTGGATCACCTCACACTTTTCGTTATTTAGCGTCAACTGCCACCTGCCACACCATACAGCAATCTTTTCTAAATCGCTTTGCAACTGATACTGGTCTTTGGATGACCTTACTAGACGGTAAATTACAGCATCATCTGCGAACCACCTAAGAGAACTGCTCAGATTGTCACCCAGGTCATTTATATAGATCAGGAACAGCAGAGGTCCCAGGACGCTTCCCTCGGGAACACCTGATATCACTTCAGTTTTACTCGATGATTTGCCGTCTATTACTACAAACTTCGACCTTCCTGACGGGAAATCACGAATCCAGTCGCACAACTGAGACAATACCGCATAGGCCCGCAGCTTGATTAGAAGTCGCTTGTGAGGAACGGTGTCAAAAGGTTTCCGGAAATCTAGAAATACGGAATCAACTTGAGATCCCCTGTCGATAGCAGCCATTACTTCGTGCTAATAAAGAGCTAGCTGCTTTGCACAAGAACGATGTTTTCTGAAACCATGCTGATTACGTATCAATAGATCGTTCCCTTCGAAATGATTCATAATGTTTGAATACAGTATATGCTCCAAAATCCTACTGCAAACCGACGTCAATGATATAGGTCTGCAGTTAGATGGATTACTCCTACTACCCTTCTTAAACACTTGTGCGACCTGCGCAATTTTCCAGTCTGTAGGTACAGATCTATCGGTGAGCGAGCGGTTGTATATGAGTGCTAAGTAGGGAGCTATCGTATCACCGTAATCTGAAAGAAACCTAATCGGTATACAATCTGGACCTGAAGACTTGCCCGTATCAAACGATTTGAGTTGCTTCGCAACCCCTAAGGTATCTACTTCTAAGAAACCCATGCTAGCAGCTGTTCGTGTTTCAAATTCTGGAATATTCCATTAATCTTCCCTGGTGAAGGAATTTAGGAAAACTGCGTTCAATAACTCCGCTTTAGCGGCACAGTCGTTGGTAACAGTACCATCGGCACTGCGCATCGAAGGTATTGACTGCGTCTTGCCGCTTGTGTACTTTACATACAACCAGAATTTCTTTGGATTTTCTACCAAATTTCGAGACAATGTTTCGTTGTGGAACCTATTAAAGGCATCTCGCATTGAAGTCCATGCCAAATTTCTCGCGCCTGTAAATTTTACCCAATCTTCGGGATTTCGCGTTCTTCTGAACTTCGCATGCTTTTATCGTTGCCTCTGCAACAGAGTTCGGATCTGTTTTGTGTACCACTGGGGATCAGTTCCATCTCTTACCAATTTATGAGGTATGAATCTCTCAATTGCTGTTGCTACTATATCTTTGAATTTGAGCCACATCTCGTCTACATTTGCATAGTCAGTTTGGAAGGAATGGAGATTGTCTCTTAGGAAGGCTTCTAGTGACACTTTACCTGCTTTTTTAAATAAAATTATTTTGCGTTTGTTTCTGGTGGATTTGGAAGAAATGGTATTGAGCCTAGCTACAACGAACTCGTGATCACTAATCCCTGTATCAGTCATGATGCTCTCTATCAGCTCTGGATTGTTTGTGGCTGAGAGGTCAAGTGTGTTTTCGCAACCATTTACAATTCACGTGGGTTCGTGGACTAAGTGCTCAAAATAATTTTCGGAGAAAGCATTTAGGACAATCTCGGAAGATGTTTTCTGCCTACCACCGGTTTTGAACAAGTATTTTTGCCAACATATCGAGGGAAGGTTGAAATCCCCACAAACTATAAGCGTATGAGTGGGGTATTTATTTGTTACGAGACTCAAATTTTCTCTGAACTGTTCAGCAACTATATCATCGGAGTCTGGGGGTCGGTAGAAGGAGCCAATTATTAACTTAGTTCGGCTGTTAAGTATAACCTCCACCCATACCAATTCGCACGGAGTATCTACTTCGACTTCACTACAAGATAAACCACTACCGACAGACACAAACACTCCACCACCAATTCTGCCTAATCTATCTTTCCTGAACACCGTCTGAGACTTCGTAAAAATTTCTGTAGAACTTATTTCAGACTTTAGCCAGCTTTCTGTACCTATAATGATTTCAGATTCTGTGCTTTCTATTAGCGCTTGAAGCTCAGGGACTTTCCCAGCACAACTACAACAATTTACAACTACAATTCCGACTGTTCCTTGATCCAAGCACGTCCTGTATTTGCCGTGCACCCTTTGAGATTGCAGCCCACCCCGTACTTTCCCAAGGCTTTCTAACCTAAAAAACCGCCCAGTCCACACCACACAGCCTCCGCTACCTGTGTAGCCGCCAGCTGACTGTAGTGAACTCCTGACCTATTCAGCGGAACCCGAAATCCCACCGCCCTATGGCACAAGTCAAGGAATCTGCAGCCAACACGGTCGCAAAACCGTCTGAGCCTCTGATTCAGACCCTCCACCCGGCTCTGCACCAAAGGTCCGCAGTCGGTTCTGTCAACGATGCTGCAGATGGTGAGCTCTGCCTTCATCTCGTAAGCAAGACCGGCAGCCTTCACCAAATCCAGAGAGAATTTCCTCAGATCCAAAGCGACACACGTCATTAGTGCTGACATGTGCCACCACCTGCAGCTGGCTGCACCCTGTGCTCTTCATGGCACCCGGATGGACCCTTTCCACATCAGGAATGACTCCACCCGGAATGCACATGAAGTGCACACTGGATTTCTTCCCCTCCTTAGCCGCCATGCCCCTAAGGGGCCCCATTACCCGCCTAACATTGGAGCTCCCAACTACCAATAAGCCCACCCTCTGTGATTGCCCGGACCTTGAAGGCTGAGAATCATCCTCTCAAACAGGGCAGGCAGCTGCATCTGGCTCAGCCAGAGACAGTACCTGAAACCTGTTTGTCAGACGCACTGGGGAGGCTTTCTGATCAGCCTCCGGGCGCGTCTTTCACTGCCTGCCATGCCTTGGAACGACCTCCTAATCAACCACAGGCGAGGGCTCAGCCCCACTGCGGGCAGCAACTGGGGCAACCACAGCGGCAGACCGATCTGGGGACAGACGGGACGAGGTTGACATCCCCGTGATACTCAAGTCCGGCTCCCCACAGTGGTGCCCATTGGCAACAGCATCAAGCTGCACGACCGAAGTCAGTGCCGCTTGCAGCTGTGAGCGAAGGGATGCCAACTCAGCCCTCATCCGAACACAGCAATCACAGTCCCTGTCCATTCTAATCGATGTTGAACAACAGTTACTGAAACACGAGTCCGTGCCTAGATTACGCAAGGGAAACACGCAAAGGATGTATTAACTAACCTGTACAAATGCCTAACGACTGCACTACAATCTGCCAGAATTTACGATTACAGTAACTAAAACACGAAATTACATCTCCTATACAAAACCCACATGCAATTTAAGTAAGAATCTACAAAGTAAAAACTAAAGCGCGATGCTACAACTCTCAAATACTATAATACGCCCGAAATTTATGAATTAAACAATGCAAGTACCCAAAAACACGCAAAGAAATTAAGAATTAAACTATGTAACAAATAAGTAAGCTAGGGGTATATGACTTGCTGCTGCAGCTGCTTATCCAACGGCGGCAGGGAGCACACTGGCTGTGACCAACCGACACTGACCGTTAAAAACAAAAACAGAAGACAAACAACTATGCGAATTTACACTATTCAGGTGCTAAAGCACGATGCTACAACTCTCAGATACTATAATACGCCCGAAATTTATGAATTAAACAATGCAAGTACCCAAAAACACGCAAAGAAATTAAGAATTAAACTATGTAACAAATAAGTAAGCTAGGGGTATACGACTTGCTGCTGCAGCTGCTTATCCAACAGCGGCAGGGAGCACACTTCCATACACTTCCATACATGGCTACACTCCATACTAATACTTTCAGAAACGACCTCCTGACACTTAAATCTATACTCGATGTTAACAAATTTCTCTTCTTCAGAAACGCTTTCCTTGCCATAGCCAGTCTACATTTTATATCCTCTCTACTTTGACCATTATCAGTTATTTTGCTCCCCAAATAGCAAAACTCCTTTGCTGCTTTAAGTGTCTCATTTCCTAAACTAATTCCCTTAGCATCACCCAACTTAATTCGACTACATTCCATTATCCTTGTTTTGCTTTTGTTGTTGTTCATCTTATATCCTCCTTTCAAGACACTGTCCATTCCGTTCAACTGCTTTTCCAAGTCCATTGCTGTCTCTGACAGAATTACAATGTCATCGGCGAACCTCAACGTTTTTATTTCTTCTCCATGGACTTTAATACCTACTCCAAATTTTTCTTTTGTTTCCTTTACTGCTTGCTCAATATACAGATTGAATAACATCGGGGACAGGCTACAACCCTGTCTCACTCCCTTCCCAACCACTGCTTCCCTTTCATGCCCCTCGACTCTTATAACTGCCATCTGGTTTCTGTACAAATTGCAAATAGCCTTTTGCTCCCTGTATTTTACCCCTGCCACCTTTAGAATTTGAAAGAGAGTATTCCAGTCAACATTGTCAAAAGCTTTCTCTAAGCCAAGAAACGTAGGTTTGCCTTTCCTTAATCTATTTTCTAAGATAAGTCATAGCGTCAGTATTGCCTCACGTGTTCCAACATTTCTGCGGAATCCAAACTGATCTTCGCCGAGGTCGGCTTCTACCAGTTTTTCCATTCGTCTGTAAAGAATTTGCGTTAGTATTTTGCAGCTGTGACTTATTAAACTGATAGTTCGGTAATTTTCACATCTGTCAACACCTGCTTTCTTTGGGATTGGAATTATTATATTATTCTTGAAGTCTGAGTTGTATACTTTCAATTTGTCCATTTACATTTTATTGGACCAGTTTTTGGATGTACAAAAAATATGCATGACTCTACCACATCATCTCATTTCATAATTTTATTCAAAAACCTATAAACTTGTTTTCTCACTTTTTTTTTAAGTCGTCAGTCTTCTCACTGGTTTGATGTGGCCCACCACAAATTCGTCTCCTGTGCCAACCTTTTCATATCAGAATTGCAACTGCAAACTATGTCCTCAGCTATTTGCTGGATGTATTCCAATTTCTGTCTTTCCCTACAGTTTTTACCCCGCCGGCCACTGTGGCTGAGCGGTTCTATGCGGTTCAGTCTGGAACCGCACGACCGCTGCGGTCGCAGGTTCAAATCCTGCCTCGGGCATGGACGTGTGTGATGTCATCAGGTTAGTTAGGTTTAAGTAGTTCTAAGTTCTAGGGGACTGATGACCTCAGATGTTAAGTCCCATAGATTTCAGAGCCACTTGAACCATTTGAGGTTTTACCCTGTAAGCTCCCTCAAGTACTATGAAAGTTACTCCCTGATGTCTTAACAGGTGTCCTATCATTCTGCCTTTTCTTCTTGTCACTGTTTTCCATATGTTCCTTTGCTCCCTTAATCTGTGGAGAACCTCTTCATTCCCTACCTTACTGTCCACCTTATTTTTAACATTCTTCTGTAGCACCACATCTCAAATGCTTCTTTTTTTCTTCTGTTCTGGTTTTCCCACAGTCCATGTTCCACTCCAAACATACATCCTCAAAAATTTCATCCACAAATCAATGCCTATGTTTGATACTATAGACTTCTGTTGGTCAGGAATGCCCTTTTTGCCACTGCCAGTCTGCTTTTTATGTCTTCTTTGCTCTGTCTGTCATGAGTTATTTTGCTGCCCATGTAGGAGAATTCCTAACTTTGTCTACTTCGTGATCTCAAAATCTCATGTTAAGTTTCTCATTGTCCTCATTTCTGCTACTCCTCATTACTTTATCCTTTCTTTGATTTACTCTCAAACCATATTCTGAACTCATTACACGTTTGAGTCAACAGATCCCATAATTCTTCTTAACTTTCACTGAGGATAGTAATATCATCAACGAATTTGATCACTGATATCCTTTCACTCTGATTTTTAATCCCCACACTTGAATCTTTTTGTCATTTCCGTCATTGCTTCTGTGATGTATAGATTGAACAGCAGGGACGAAAGACTACATCTCTGTCTTACATCCTTCTCAATCTGAGCACTTTGTTCTTGGTCTCAAACTCTTATTGTACCCTTTTCGTTATTGTACATATTACATACTACCCATCTTTCCCTAAATCTTACGTCTATTTTTCTCCGAATTTCAAACATCTTGTGCCATTTGACATTTTTGAACACCTTTTCCAGGTCCTTCTGCCTTACCAAGGAGCCACTGGCTCTGAAAGCTTGCCTAATTATAACTTTATTTTGGGTGTGTGTTTTGCCACCACTTGGCGAGTACATTTTTTATCCATCCAATTAAATTATTTTTGTCAAATATTGTTTTCAATGTTTTATAATTATTTCTGTAACAGATGAATAGAAGAAAGCTGGAATACCATAGTTCTGCCTCAACTGACAGACCTGTCACATACCAAGTGGTGCTGCAGTGGCAGATTCATGAACTACAGAAACAGTGTGAAATAAATATAGTTATTGCTGCTACCAATCCTTTAGGACAAGATACATGGATATTTGTAGATGTATGTATGAGCTGATTAGCACAGAACCTTTTTGCTTCTGGACCAGTGTTTCCTGCAAAGGGCCATTGGTACCTCTGCTGCCTAGCAATTTGTCAGACTTAGAATCAACAACTGTAAATATAACCAAGGAGTTACACTCTGAATTGTGCAGCTGATGCACATGCTATGGAATTAAATAGGAAGATAACACAAACTCGAGATACTAATGTCAGTTTTTATATTTTAGAACCAAGTAAGATAAAAGTAAGGTAGACATTTCACAGCTTTGCAGGAGAGCAGTAAGAATTCATGTGAAATAAAGATACAGTCAGATTTTGACTTAGCTATAGACATATCTCCTTTGTCGGATGTAGTTAAGTAACCTATATGGGCAAGACTATTGAAAAATTTGACACACAGTTTCAACTTCTGTGGTGGAACATATACATGACAGAGCTTTGCCTACAATTTGAAAATGGTAACTCAGATTTTAGTTGTCCTAGACTTGTAGTATCTATTTCTCAGAAGTGTCTCGTGTTTGCATGAGATTATGTACTGATATCTTCATAGAAATAAGTATAAATGATTTTGAATTAACATTCAGTAAACTAATTACCCACAAGAAAGATGAAAAAGACACTGTCAGGTTTTACTGCACACTGGCATTTAAACTGTATGGTATGCCAAATACTAACTTTAAATATTTATGAAGGATTAAAAGAAGATAAAAAGGTAGATTTGAAATCAAAGGCAGATAGACTCACGCATATATAAAGCAAGCTGAGGTGTTTGGGTCAACTGATGTATCTGGGATAACATTTTTGGTGCTCTTTTCAACACCATGGGGCACATAGAAATGATTGTTAAGTGTCAATGACCTTGGGGGAGATCTTGATCTCTGTGAACTATTAGAGTGACACCTTCAAGGCCTCAGTTGTCCATTATATTATTTCCTATTTAGATTTTTTATAGAATGGTCTCTTCCTCTCCTACTATTCTATCTTCTTTAAATTATATTTCCTTTCATTATCCTATCTACAGCGATCACATAATATGGCACTTGCTAATGTATGGAATATTAGTAATTCATGAATGTTTGACTATAACAGATACTACGAGTTTATTGTGTAATATTTTATGGATGAAATTTTCTGCAAAATTTCTGACAACACCTGCATAACTATAATCTGAGTGTTGTAGCACTTCTAACATATCACAACTGAAACATGCAATGTTCCTTGTTACTACAACATCTGAACAAAGATGTGTCATTTAAATATGAATGTTCTTTTGAAGTTAACTGTATGAATGCTGGATATTAGCATCATGATGTTGACGAGGGGGAAAAAGGAAGGGTAAAAGGTACACTGACACAGTAGCTGGATGATGAGCTACCATGCAGGTGAGTCCCACACAAATTAAAGAGCCACAACAACCTGATACATTTACAATAAGCAAATTAAGTTTTGGTCATTTTGAATGGAACACAGAACAGTATATTTAAGAGAGAGCATACAAGATGGCTCAGTAATCAGGTACGCATTCCAAGCCGAGTAGGTCAGTCATACACAATATTAAACAGGATGCAGTAATCTTATACACATGTGGTTCAATGAATAGAATGGTGTACCAATAGGAGGACTTACACCTAAAGGGAGGACAATGAGTTGAATATATATATAGACACTATTACTGTGATAATTGGATGGTTGTTAGGAGGTGGCCTTCTAAAGAAGGTGATGTAGCTGATAGTTTCTATAGAAGTAGAATACTGTCGGTTTGAAAGCTTACTTCAAATTGCAAAATACAGCAATGTACTTAAACTGTAGTGATGTAGTGGCTGAATAAGTGAATAATAATGACACAGTGTCTGAGCTTTATATGCTTTTCATTATACGCTGAAGTGCCGAAGAAACTGGTATAGGTATGCATATTCAGATACAGAGATATGAAAGCAGGCAGAATACAGTGCTGCAGTCAAAATGCCTATATAAGACAACAAGTGCCTGGCACAGTTGTTAGACCAGTTACTGCTGCTACAATGACAGGTTATCAAGATTTAAGTGAGTCTGAATGTGGTGTTACGGTTGACAAACGAGCAATGGGACACAGCATCTCTGAGGTAGTGCTGAAGTGGGGATTTTTCCGTATGATCATTTCAAGAGTGTACCTTGAATATCAGGAAACTGGTAAAACCTAGATCTCTGATATCATTGCGGCTGAAAAAGGATCCTGCAAGAACAGGACCAACAATGACTGAAGAGAATCATTCAACATGGCAGAAGTGCAACCCTTTTGCAAATTGCTGCAGATTTCAATGATGGGCCATCAAAAAGTGTCAGCATGTGAACCATTCAATGAAACACCATCGATATTGGCTTCAGAGCTGAAGGACGACTCATGTACCCTTGATGACTGCATGATATAAAACTTTACACCTCACCTGGACCCGTCAACACTGAATTGGACTGCTGATTACTGGAAACATGTTGCCTGCTTGGACGAGTCTTGTCTCAAATTGTATGGAGCAGACAGACATGTACGGGTATGAAGACAACCTCATGAATCCATGGACCCTGCATGTCAGCAGGGGACTCTTCAAGCTGTTGGAAGCTCTGTAATGGTAGGGGGCATGTGGAGTTGGAGTGATCTGGGACCCCTGATACGTCTAGATATGACACTGACAGGTGACACGTATGTAAGCATCCTGTCTTATCACCTGCATCCATTGTGCATTCCGATGGTCTATGGCAATTCCAGCAGGACAATGTGACACACCACACGTCCAGAATTGCTACAGAGTGGCTCCAAGAAAACTCTTCTGAGTTTAAACACTTCCGCTGGCCACCAAACTCCCCAGACATGAACATTATTCAGCATTTCCGGGATACATTGCAACATGCTTTTCAGAAGTGATATCCACCCCCTCATACTCTTTACAGATTTATGAACTGTCCTGCAGGATTCATGGTGTCAATTCCCTCCAGCACTACTTCAGACATTAGTCAAGTCCATTCCACATCAAGTTATGGCACTTCTGCATGCTCACTGGGGCCTTACACAATATTAGGCAGGTGTATCAGTTTCTATGGCTCTTCAGTGTATATGTAATAATGAATAATGGAAAGTGTGAGGTAAGGCAATAAAAGGTCTTTAGTTACTCGACAAATGTAACACCTACTGCTTGCTGATGATGAACAAGGAATAACAAAAATTTACCTGGAAAAGTATGTAAGATCTATTGAGTATCTCGTCAACTACATTGATTCATTGACTCAAGATGTATGCATTACCAACATATAGCTTAAAAAAAAAAAAAAATTTACCTAGAGAAGCATGTAAGGTCTATTGAGACATCTGGCCAACTATAAGAGGTATTGGGTATATTCCATGACTCAAGATGTATGTTTTGCAAAGGTTTCGTAAACTTCTCTAAGGGACGGTAGTAATACTGTTTTTGCTATGAGTTTTATACAAAAGGATTTATGCTTTTTACAATCTACTAAGTTTCGTGGCTGGTGCTGTACAAATTTCTTAGCAAAGGTTATCTTTACTCAGTATAAATATGTTAGCTCATTTTTCACACTAATTTAGTGAAAAATTAATAGTCTGAGAAAGAGAATTTAATAATGTGATATAGGTGTAGCTGAGTAAAAGAGGAGCAAGTTTTAATGCATAATGTCCACTGGTGGACATGAGTTTTAATATGAAATCAAACAATGTAAATTCCAGTTTCGAATAATGACAATATAAGGAATAGAATAAATTGCTACTCAGCATAAAGATGACCCACTGAGTTGCAGACAGTCACAACAAAAAGACTGATTCACATGCAGCTATCAGCCAAAGCCTTCTTCAGCAAAGAAAACATACACTAAAGCAAGCACACCTCATGCACACTTGACCGCCGCCACTGGCAGCTCCGACCCGGAACGCATTCCAATTGGAACTGCTGGTGGTGGGGGCTAAGTGTGCATTAGGTGTGCTTGCTTACGTGAATGTGTGTGTATGTTTTCTTTGCTGGAGAAGGCTTTGGCCAATAGCTGCATGTGTACCAGTCTTTTCATTGTGGCTGTCTGCAGCTCAATGAGTCATCTTTAGGGTGAGTAGCAATTACCTTATTTCTTATATTGTTAATATAAAATCATGTCTTTTATGACTCACTCTAGGCCCCCCTATAATCAGATCATGTCAAAACACATTTTAAAACCTTCAAAAAGAGCTTTGATAAGTAGCCTGTAAGCTTATTGGCTGCTTCCTGACAAGTGTACCAACTGCATGTTCACTGTGATCGTATCAGTAGCAACATGTGATTGTGCAAGCACACAACCTAGGATAATTTTCACTAGATTATATGTAAGGGTTGATCATATGCTATTGCCTTTTGCCCCAAATAATTATGCATTGAGATGGTTTAACATATTAATCAGCAGAATTTTACAAAATTAGGAAAATGTTTTCAAATATATTAAATCATTTTTTTGCAAAATAGATGAGGTAATATCATGAAGGATAATAATGTAACAGTGCATTGGTTTAACTTTTAACTTTACTTGCAAGTAATGAATTAAAGCAAACAAGTACAATAAGGTGGCCATAAATTTCTAAGCAAAACTGCAGCAGATAAATTAATCACTGTATACTGCAGAGCAAAGCAAGCAGAGAATCAAATAAAATTTCTGAACATTAACACTGGTCAGAGTTTGTAGCACATGTACAATTTTCAACATTTCACAGTTTTCTGCGTTCCACTGAAACTCATTTAAAAGTACCTCTGCTGTTCCAACACCAAAGATCTGAACCCCATCTTCACTTTTAAATGACAGCTACAAAAGACCAACTATTGTATTCAATTTCATTACTTTTCTTCACCTAACTTGTCAGAATACACTGTTCTTTATACATTATAAATTTTAATATACATATTCTTAGATCTACTTATTTGTACATCTTATTCCATAACTAATGTCAACACTTTGTCCTTTTAATTTATTATTTTTTTCTATTCCTGTTTTAAAAGGAAATCTCTCAAGCTAGTCAAATACATGTCCATATTCCACTTGTTGCTGTGGCACTACTAGATTCAAAGAGGATTGCTAAATATCTTTAGGAACATAACAAACAGTATTTACATAAATTATTACATTTTAATCTCTATTACAATATCAACATGCCGACACTATGGAAATGTGTCTGCTGAATTGTCTTTATCACAGTTTAATCAAAAATATAAATAATTTAACAGTTTGTTTTCATGCATATCACACAACAGGCTAGCCCATCATGTAATTCAGGTCATGAACCATTTCCTGGTGTACTGTACATGTTAAGATGTCTGCTAATGGTTATTATGCTTCATAAATACACAAATATTTAAACAGTAGTGATCACTAATATGACATTGTATAAATACATTAATAATTAATGTTTAGCGATTCTGCTAAGTCCAGAAATGTCCTATATTTGCTGTACCACAACAATAGGCAGTCCTAGCCATTTTAGTATATTTATGATACTGTTAATCCCCCGCACTCAGTTGCCAGGCCACACTGGCTTTCACCTCCTTATAGCACTCAAAAGATCAACCATGCTGCTAGTTTTGTGACATACCCCCACTTTGGGTCAATTTTGCACACATTTGACACAAAGCAGCACCAAGACTGTTCAGTATAATTACAGTTTATTACTTATTTATTGGCCCACAGTTGTGTGTACTCAAACTGACTTTGGTTGACACTTCACTGCTTGAAGGTACCTGTCAATTGCAGTCTTTGTTGTTTTTAGTCAGCATCAGGCACATGATTCACCAAATTCTATCAGCACATCTGCAATCACATGCCCTCATTGCCAGCCAAACCATCTATCAAATACAAACAAATCCATATAAAATATTGCCTAGAAATGCAGACCCATGATTCACAGTAATTAGGCTATCCAAACCCTCTGTGGAGGATCCTATATCCATTGTGATCAACTCTCAAATATGGCTTATACAAGCATCACAAATGCACATTTATCAAATACAAACATGGAATAATCAAATATACCCAATGTCACCCTATCTAATCATAAAATGTTCTCAAGTCAGTAACTCTTTCACAGTATCTGTACAACTATATCTATTCAAGTATGTAAGTATACCCCAAATATTTCTATACATTTACATACAGTTCCTTACATAATACTTCACAATATCTTAGAACACTCTTTTCTACCATTTCTGTGGATAATTTGCCCACTTTTAAGTGATCACATTGTACCATCGAGGCTTCTAATATACCCATACTAAAACATAATACTGTACATCTACTGCACTTGGCAATGTCATACCTCCCATTCATTTATTCTTTCTCATCATATTTTTCAACTCAGTTACATTCCTCAGTCCAAATGGCTTTTGGACACCTATAAACATTACGGTGTGGGCAACCAATAATCTCAAAAAGTCCATCGTAGAGTTCAAATAGTTTTTTAATTTATCCATCAATGTCACTGGATCCTTTTCTTGGTCCTCACCAACACATTATTACCCTGCTTGAATTTAGTAGGTTTATATCTTCCTCCATGTCTCCTCTGTCTCTTGTGTCGTCTCTTTAACATCTAGTCTGCCTGCTTAGTTGAGCAGTAACATGTTTGCCTACCATGCAGCAGGCCCAGGTTCGATTCCCAACTGGATTGGAGATTTTCTCCACTCGTGGACTGGGTGTTATGTTGGCATCATCATATCATCACCATCACGCAAGTCGCTCAATGTGGCATCACCTGAAATAAGACTTGCAACTTGGTGGCCAAACGTTCCCAGTTGTTGCCTCCTGGCCATCAATGTCACATGATCATTTTTGTTCTCTAACATCTACTGCCTGGCCAGCTGTTCCCTTGCTTGGCTCACCAAACTTTGAGGTGGGAAATCTGTATGTTGTGCTATCAAATTGTCTGGTCGGACATCTTACATGAGCTCATACAGTGAGAATCCTGTTGCAAAACTCTTCATTGTATTCTTCAAATCCTCAAATGCAGCTATATGCTCTGCCCATCTGCTAAGCTTCTTACCGCAATATGAGCTACATAGCCTACCCAGCTTCCTCACATACCTCTAAGTAGGATTGCTCACAGGATGATATATGCACATTCTTATATAATTTATCCGAGATCTTTTTGTAAATTTGTCCCACATGCCAGACACTAATTGTGCTCCATTGTCAGACAGAATGTCCTCTCATTTTGCAACATTGACAAAATAATCACTCTCTAGCTTCTTACACTGGCTGGTAGCCCTTTGTAGGGGATGCAGCTTTACAAATATGGAGAACACATAAATAGCTAAAAGAACATATTTCACACCATTTCAATCTGCTCTTAGTTCCCAAACAGATTAGTAGTCAGTAGTTCACCATTCTTTTCAGGAATAATATTCTGTATCTCTCCTTGTACTGTAATAGTACTACACTTACTTTTTGACAGTTTTCACAAGAATCCAATTGGCTTCTTACCCTCATTGCCACGTTGTTAAAATAAATATATGCCTGTAGTATTTCCAGACACTTCTGAGCCCCATAATGCCTACAGCTATGGGTGGATGTAATTTATTAACGTTTCTACATACTCATCTGGAAAACATACTCCCTAATCTTTTCCAAACTTCTGTGTCTAAATAAAACCCCTTATAAATTTTATAATATTGAGTAATTTTCTCATAACCTTTACTTCCAAAGATTACTATGATGAACTTCAACGTTTGGCCCCATTCTGAAGCCTCCTCATGTCCTTACAGATGGAGTTCATCTCTTTTTCTCCACCCATTACTTTCATGTATAGTTATCTGTAGTTCTTCCTCTTCTCCATTCTATTCATTTTCTTCCCCAGCCAAGGGTAACCTTGACCAGGCATCAGTCACATTGGATATAGAAGGCAAATTCTTATAAACAGTTCCAGTAACTGTTACTGGGTGACTTACATTTTTTCGACCCAAGAGTTTTTAGTAATATTGAAAATATTCTAGAGCAGTATGATAGTTCACTACATATGTAACATTCTACACAAGTGTTATTCGTTTTGCTGTGTTGTGTACAGTTATGTGTCACAAATTCCCACTGAATCATAATGGGAAAACCAAGAGGTGGCAGAAGTAAGAGTAGGGCCAGTGACACAGGCAGTGCAGACATCCAGTCGCTGGTAACAGACGACGGGTCCCTCCCAAAGTTGGGGAATGGGTCCTGTCCCTGTGGAACTGCACAGCAATGACATGATAGATGTAGAATCAGTCATCAACTCTGTGAGGGTCACATCACAGTTTGATCTACAAAACTGTGAACTCAGCACAGCAGCATTGTAGTGAAGATGGCAGAAGGGGAAAAGAGTCTGTAACGAAGACATTACGTGAAGTCTCACAATACGCAAAGACTAACACCTTCATTTTTTGTTCACTCTATGTTATCATATAAACTTCCTCAACTATTTTACTTCTTTGTATTTCTGATTATTCTCTAAATTTTTATGTATATTCATATGTCAATCTAGTTGGTATTGACACAGCATATTAACAACAATCCTCTCAATCTGCCTTTTAAAGACCACATTTTTCACTTCCTCACTATTACTATCTATTTCTTTAACTGTGTTTCAAGGCACAACAAAAGTAAATGTTTTCATTTGGGTTACAATTACTCACAGCATCCTAGAATCCCAAAATTACTTCTTTCTGAATCCTATAATCAGTCTTATTCAGACCTCTCCCATTGTCATTTCTTAATTGGAGCTTAAGATAGATATATGCACTTAGTGTGTCATTAAACAGGCCCCTTCTTTTGAAATTTTCTATTAGCTAGTCTGTCATTTTCTGAAGCTGCATACAACCATTACAGCCATAACTTTGGACAGCCTTGCAGAATGTCTACCTCAATGAATACTGGTCTTTGCATCACTTCTACCAGGGAGACAGATGCAGCATAGGTTAGCTTTCTGGCATTCACAATGAAACATACCTGCAAGCTACTTATAACACCAACAAGCAGTCACTGACAGCTCACTTAGAGAGTTTTACATCCATCTACACCAGTCCTATTTCAAAATTATTCTTCTTTCAGAGACATATCTCAGACCGAACATATTCTCCAACTCTGTTCTTTCCACAGGTTGTCTGCTTATAAGGGTAGTGAGAGTGGAGAGGGGCTGTGTGTTCACTCTGATCTAGAAGCAATGATATTTCATCTGTACTTCACTGTTGTAACTATCACTTACATGATGATGATATCCAATTGTAAATAGGTGCCAGTCCGTCAAATATTGCAGGTATGAATGATGTTCCTCATTCAGTCTCATGATGGGCACAAAACTTAGGCCTCAAATGAAACCCTAAGAAGTTGATCGGTTGACATTACCATGAAAAAATCCCTCAGATACTTCTTAATGGTGTGGAAAACAATAAAAGACCATAGCATAATCTTGGATAATCATCTTAAGTGGGAAGAACAAACAGTTTCAATTTGTAAGAAATCTCTCCTGTCTATACACAATCCAGAAATTTAAAAAATATTTACACCTCAAATCAAAAAAAAAAAAAAAAATTATTTCAGACTTCTGTGCTCCCTAATCTTTACTACTGTGATGTAGTTTCACATGGCACAAACTCCTAATGTGCACTGTTCAACTGTTTGATCTTACCAGTCCTCCTACTCAGTAAGGTGGGATGTGACTGGTGTCCATAATACCTCTTCTGACATAACCAATACCTACGTTGATTCCATAACTGCAATAACCAGATTGAACACATCTTATCCATGTCTTTGTACAAGATCAAATCTTTCTCTATCTCATAATGGAACTGATCAATGGCCTATTTTCATTACATTTTGTACTTGGTTCAAAATTGGGTCAAATGGCTCTGAGCACTATGGGACTTAACATCGGAGGTCACCAGTCCCCTAGAACTTATAACTACTTAAACCTAACTAACCTAAGGACATCACACACATCCCTGCCCAAGGCACGATTCAAACCTGCGACCGTAGCAGTCGCGCAGTTCCAGACTGAAGCGCCTAGAACCGCTCGGCCACTGCAGCTGGCTTTGTACTTGATGATACAAACAATTGAAGTACATACAAATACTTAAAGAGTTCCCAATACACTGAGACAACTATATCAAAGGATACACACATATTTCTCTTAAATCACATACATTATTGTTTTATGAGTAAACAAATCATTAAATTTTTTTATATTCAAATTTAAAAATTTATGTTCAGGTGATGAATCTCAGATAAATACTTTCAGTATAATTTAAAACTGTAATTACATATGAAATTATCATCACTACTGTTACTTCTATAATTTATTATCTCCTTCTCCACTTCAGTCATATTGTTATGGATCAAACTGGCCTGTAATGTATGACATATCCAAAACCACTCAACATTCAAGAGTAGATTAAAGTTTTACCTCTTAACCTTCAATGAAGCTTTCCTCTCTCTGCTTTTCTCATTCCTTTCCATTTATGTTTTCTTCTTTCTATCTTATCTGCTAATCTTACCCTATTATTTTGCTTTTTCCTTTGACAGTCAACATCTCTTCCGCAAAGATTCTTCCTACACTCAACTTGACAACTCACATTTTAAAAGAATTTAAAAAAGTAATAAGTAAATTGCTAATGTTGAAAAGACTGACATGTCTTTAACACCACATACTTGTTGCCATACATGTTATCATTATTAATTTATAACAGGTGCTTGAAAGACAGAATTAATGAATTATCATTGGCAAAGAATGAGACTGCAATACATTATGTATTATTATTATTATTATTATTATTATTATTATTATTATTATTATTATTGCCACAGTGGTAACACCAGTTTCTGTCAGATCACCACAGTTCTCAGGATGAGAAAGCACTTGGATGAGCAACCATCTGGTCTGCCGAGCACTGTTGGCAAGCTGTGTGCACTCAACTTTTGTGAGGCAAACTGGGGAGCTAATTGATTGAGAAGTAGTGGCTCCGGTCTTATAAACTGACATTCGGCTGGGAGAGCAGTGTGCTGACCACATGCCCCTCCATATACACATCCAGTGACACCTACGGGCTGACGATGACACAGCAGCTGGTTGGTACCGTTGGGCCTTCATGGTCTGTTCGTGCGGAGTTTAGTTTTAGTTTTAGTATAAGTATTACTGTTATTACTATTATTATTATTATTTTATTATTATTGTATATTGCTCTTGTACCATACAAATTCATATTGCCATATGAAATAAATACATAAGTAAATAACACAAATGTCAATAATAAGTTTGTGCTTCAGGCCACACAGAAGGGTAAAATAGAGGGTGTATCCAGGATTTTCCCTATACCCTATTCATCAAAGGCATACTGTTTCACAGGAACGTAATCAAGCAGAATGTGGAAGCATAACATGTGGATTCCCACTAAGGAATCCGTCCATGTCCTTAACTTACATAAACAGCATTAAAAATCCTGGTAAAAGGCCTCAACTCAGTCATACCAGACACAGCCCATACAACTTTATCAATGGTGTCAGTATGGAGACAGGGATTAGTGATCATAAATGTTATCACAATGACAATGGTTACTGAAGTTAATATTTATTTATTTATTTTTATCCATCTTTCAGCATTAACATGCAATCGATGTCGTCAGAAGAATTACAGCTGTTTGTACATTATGTTTCACATAACACAATATTACAAGGTAAAAATATAGTAGTGTTGTACCCTATTAGCTTATGTCTGCCTCTACATCCATATCTATACATGACAGTAAGCCTTAATTTATCAAAAAATTAGGTCATCTAAGGTATTTTCCTTCATCCATATTTTGGTTTTAGTTTTGAAAACATCCAGTGAAACCAATTGAGGCTGTATGGGAAAAGTATTGAATAATTTTATGCCTATGTATTCATAGCTAGATTGGGTTTTCTTAAGCCTTGTTGTGGGTATATAAATCATATTTGTTTGTCGAGTACTGTGTTGATGAACAGATTTCCTCATAGTGTAGTGGTTTAAGATTTCTTTTATGTTTAATAGGCAACAATTATATGTAAAGAGATGGGGCTGTGAGAATTTTAAAGTCTTTAAAATAAGGTCTACATGAGGTCTTGTTGTCAGTGATTCCATAAAGATGTCTAACTGCTTTTTTCTGCCAAGTGAAAATTTTTTGGCTCCTGGGGAGTTACCACATAAAAGAATGCCATATTTTAGATGACAGTGAAAGAAAGTATAGTATGAATGAAGTAATAAATCTTGTGTAACACATGTGTGTAGTTTGGATAGTAGGTAGGTAACTTGTGATAACTTTCGACATACATAATCTGTATGTGTGTCCCACCTTAATTTCAAGTCAACGTGTATTCCTAGTAGTTTAACAGATGAGAACCCAATGTTACTGTTTGATAGACTGGAGATTATCTTGACAGTCTTTTCATGGTTCATGCTTAACTCATTAGCTTTAAACCAGATATTAGATATTTTCAGACATTCTTCACTTTCCTCCTTCAATTTGTTTATATCCATTCCGGAATTAGCTAATGTCATGTCATCAGCATAGAGGCTAGATTTACAGGGTAAGTTACTCGGAAAGTCATTCACAAATAATACAAATAGTAAAAGGCCAAGCACTGAGCCCTGAGGAACACCTTGTTTTATACTTAAATTCTGAGACTTTTGGCCATTAGGCTTTACAATTTGTTTTCTACTGCTGAGGTATGATTCAATTAGAAAGAGTTCCAAGTGTTTGATTCCATAGCAACACAGTTTACCTAATAATAATTTGTGGTTAACTGAGTCAAAAGCCTTACTCAGACAAATTAAAATGGCTTAAGCATATCATTTTGACTCGAATGACCTTAGTACAAAAGAGATAAGGTTTTCAACTGCTTTGACTGTTGATAAGTTTGACCTAAATCCACACTGAGAATCATTTAATACATTATTGTCTGATAGGTGTATGCATATTTGCTGCAGTATGCAATATTCTATTATTTTTGAGAGAATAGGCACAAGTGAAATTGGTCTATAATTATTGATACAGGACTTGTCACCCTTTTTGTAAAATGGTATGACAACTCTCTTTTTGAGACATTTTGGAAAGTGTCCACTAGAGAGCATTCAGTTTATCAATATGCAAAGTGGATATGATATGAGATCTACAATTTTTTTAATTACAAAACTTGACAAACCATAAACATCTTCAGACCTGGAGTATCCTAATTTAGAGGTTGCTTTAATTATATCAGTTACTTGTACTTCTCTCCATTTACAAGCTGACACTATGTTTGTAATGTTTTGTTGAAAATATCTGCCAGATGTGGGCTGAGAAATAGGTGTATGTTTAGAACTGGAATTCTGGTTGCCCTGAGTTGAGAGGCTAAGTTTGGCAGAGTTGACACAAAAGTGATTGAAATCATCAGCAGTGATGTTAGCAGCATTTGTGTTTTCTTTATAGTTTATATCCACACCTAGCTCTACTTTTATTACTTTCCATGCAGCCTTACATTTACTGTGTGATTTTTTAATGAAATCACCATTTGCCTTACACTTGGCTATTTTAATTTCAGATCGGTATTTTCTTTTCAGCTTTTTTGTAGGTTTCTTTATCTACTGCTCCCTTTTTGACCTTATCATGACAAGTAATTACCAATAGTCTCAGTTTTTTTAATTGAGGTGAAAACCACTTCTGTAAAATTGAGTGGCTAGGTTTCCTGACTTTTTTTTGTTTTTTTGTTTGTTAACCAGTGGACAGCATGTCTGGAAGATTTCAGAAATGATTTTGAGGAATGTGCTGAAGGCTTCATCAACATTTCTGGAAGAATGTATAACACTATTCCAATCTATAGACTTAAGTTCTTCTCTATACTTGCTAATATTTCTATCTGTAAATAGTCTCACACACTGAGTTTGTTCTTGGTCTTCTTTTGGTTTTTCAGTAATTAGTTTCACCCATATACCTCAATGGTCTGACAGGTAATAAGACATTAAATAAGCCTAGCTCAAAATCACATTTGTATACATTTGTTATTAGATTGTCAAGACAGGAGAAATGCCTTGTAGGATTTTCATTAGCACAAAAGAGATTATAGGATCTTAACATATTTACTAAATTAACATTTCTGGCTGTCATTTTCCTAATGTCTATGTTTAGATCCCCAAAAATTAATATTTTGTATTTAGTATACTTTAGTATAAGGATTGCAAGTTTTTCTAAACATTCTATAAACTGTTCTACATTACTTTCAGGAGTGTGATATAAAGATACAGTTTTGAGCTGTATACTAATCAAAGCAGCTGCTTCAAAAACACCTTTAATACATACGTCAATAAGAATAGAAAACTTTAAGTCTAGATCATTGCTAACATACATTGATGAACCCCCATAAGATTCACTGGCTCTGCAGTAGTATGCAGCTAATTTGAAACATGATGGTACATACAGTTTTATATCTCCTTCCTTTAACCAATATCCGTTTATACATAAAATCATTCTTTTGTTACTTTTTAACAGTATACCAAGCTCATCAGCTTTATTTTTCAGTCACCTGATATTTAAGTGCAGAAATAAGATAGACTTTTTGTCGCAGGAGGGGAGGAGTACAGTTTTATGGGGCAATGGAGAACATTTAATTGTTTTTCCAGCTCTGGAATCCATGTTAGGTGGCGGTTGGACTTTCTTGGAATAATCCATAAAAATCTTCATTTCTCTTTGGTAATTTTTTGGGTCTGCTTGAAACATGATTTTAAGTTTGTTTCACTTCACTGTCAACAAGTTTCATAAGAACATGTTTTCCCAAATCATTTGGTACCACTTCATCATGAGACAAAGATGATACTTTACTTGCTGTGTCTGATCTATTCTTTTTTTCTACCCCTGAAGATGATGGAGGAGGAGCTGGTTCTGTTTCTGCTGGTGGAGAAGTTGGTTTAGTTGCTGCTGGTGGAGAAGTAGTTTCTGCTATTACTGGTAAAGGAGTTGGTTCTGCTACTGCTGGTGTGGGAGATGCTGCTGCTGCTGTAGGAACTGGTTCTACTGCTGGAGGAGTTGCTTCTGCTGTTGCTGATGGTGTTTCTTCTGCTACTGCTGGTGAAGGAATTTGTTCTGCTACTGCTGGTGAAGGAGATGGTGTTGCTACTGTAGGAGCTGTTTGTAATGTTGGAGGAATTACTTCTGCTGTCACTGATGGTGATTCTTCTGATACTGCTGTTGATTCTACTGCTGTTAGTATTGCTGCTTTAGGTACTTCTGCTGCATTTTCTGTTACTGTATTTGATTCTGCATTAGTAATTCCTGGAAATACTTTCTGTGGTGATGATACAGGTACCCCTAATGATGTTGGTGGTAACTGTTGCAGTCTCTTAATCATTTCCATTAGCTTTAATGTAACAAGTTGCCTTCCAAGGCCATTTAAGTGCAGTCCATGAGTAGTGTGGAATCTGCATCCAATGGTATTCATACTAACTATAAAAACATTTCTATATTGCTTGCATATACTGGAAAAAAGTTCATTGGCAGCACTAATTTCCTTGTTTACACATGATAAGGGCATCAAGGCGTACCTTTGTGGTATATTTACGAGAATAACATTTGTATGACTTAGTTCAGATAAACACTTCTTTAATTCACAGCAGGCTTTAAATGTATCATTTTGGTAAATGTCATTAGACCCACCAAAGAGGACTACAAAATCTTTTGAAGACGGCTTTTTTATTTCTTTAGAAAAAACTAGTTTTCTTATTTCTGAGAGGGGCCCCCCCAGGCTTTACAAAGCTCATCGATTTCACATCTAAAGTTTTATTTATACGTGAGACAATACCGCGACTGTGGCTATCACCTAAAATGAAAAGTTTTGGAACATGGTTCGGAGTTTTAGACTGATGTTTTGTTTCGCACTTGCTACAGGTAACACCACTGTTTGTGATTTTCCCGCACTTTCTACAAACACAAACAACAGAACTGTTATAAACACAAGTTAAAGTATCTTGAGGAAAATCACTAAGCCTATTTGCTTCTTTACAAAATGTTATTGTTCATCGTGTTTTATAACTGAAAACTCTTCCAGTAGAGCATTGATAACTTCGTCTTTGGTGTTTCTCATATTAGTTTTTTGGAATAACTCACCTTTCAAACAGCTATTGCAAAACCATAGTTTCCTTTTAGGATTGACATGAACACATGAATAATGAAAAACCGTTTTACAATTTAAACACATTACACCTTTTACAAAACGTTTCTTGCAGTGGCATGTTGTATCAGAGTTCACCATTTCCCACGATAAAGTCGAAGTATTTGCTGGATGAGATACTTGATTATAACATTTTCCTGTTCCCAGGTTTTATTTGGCAACTACTTTTGCAATAATATAACAAGGCATACACATACTGTCATAATACACACAGAATTTCTTGCATATCGAACACTTTTCCTCATTATTTTTTGACTTTTGTACAGAACTAACATACTCCCGATCTACACTAGGCACCATGACACACATGTGTGGCCAGGAGAGTATTTTGCAAGAAAGAGCAGATAAGCAGTTGTTAGCATCCCACTAAGACAATGAATGGACATCATTTCTTTCCACTGTGATGAACAAAGATGTATTATGGGCAAAGTTTAAAAAACTGTAATCACACTCTCAAGAAGTATGTGCCAAGTAAATGGATTAATACTGAAGAAAATCTGCTTAGAAGAATACCAGGCCAAGGAAACCAGCCATTTATGGCATTATTTAAAGTGTTACAAACTCATATGTAATTGATAAGAGTAATGCATACAAAAAAGGCCAAGTTTCTAGGTCTATTATTCATATTTACTTTAGTTCCTTGATATATCACAAATTTTAAAATAATTATTGATCCAAAAAAAAGTGTGATGTGAGTTACTGAGCAATTACTTCCTCTTGAACGTCCAAAATTTCTTGCTCAGTCAGCAATCATGATGTATATGTAGTGAAATTACAGAAAACTGTGAAACGTAATGAGTAGATGCACGAAATTATGTCAATGTGATCATATTGGCTTAGCCACTCATGACAGCAGCTGTTACATTCGCTAATGTTTCTTTCAAAATAATTCCAGAAATTAACAACAGAAGGCAGCACCAATCAAGGGACAGGTAGCAAGACATTTGTACTTTGTTCTTGTAAACAGTGACTCCAGTTTTCGAGCAACAGATGGCTTGCACATTGAGAAAGCGGCCTGACCTATACTTGGATGCAATCTTTTTAACTCAAAGCTGTGGCCCAAGCTATGCTCAGCCTTGGCCTTCGAAGCGTTAAGGATGGAGAACACCACCAAATCATATAGATAGTTGTTTTTCCCTTGCTCTATTTACAAATGGAACAAGAAAGGAGATGGCTATTAGTGGTTCAAGGTACCCTCTGCCACACACCATGAGGTGGCTTGCAGAGTTATGAAATAAAATCAGATCAGTATGATAGCTGAACAGCCCACAGCTGCTTCACAGTGAACAGTTTATCAATGAACCACGCAAAAAGTCATATTATATAAATTTCAAACATATAAAATTGACCTGGAGAGTCAGAAGTAGACATTAATGGCCATACACTAAATAAAAACAATATATGTAAAATTCTTTGGGAGTCCAGCTAGATAAAAAAGTAAAATGAACTCAATACCTTCCATTTATAAGTATCTCTCATTATGGTGAATCAAAGATAAGCGTATTGTTATATTTTTCAAACTTTCACTCCCTGTCCCCATTTACGATTATCTTCTCAGACAATGCATCTACAGTAAATACAAATATTAATTCAGCATAACTAAGCAGTTATGAGATTATACTTAATAGGTAATGCCACACATTTCATAGGTCTCTTTAAGAATCTAGGAATTCTTACATCTACAAGTTAGCACATTTATTTCTTAGTGGTTTGTTGCTGATAATAAAAAACAGTTTCAATGGACTGTGATATACACAATTATAATACAAGCCAGAATAATATTTTTCTTGGGAGAGTATGTCTCCTTGTCTAAGGTTCACGGTAGAGTTATGTACTCTGGTGCAAAGGTATTCAATAAGCTCCCATCTAACATATGGGAAGAAATTGGGAATCCAATTCAAAGAAAAATTCAATACCCACCTCATTAGCCATATTTTCTACAAAATTAACTCAATATCTACATTCAAGGACTGAAAATTCATGTTACTAATATGGCAAGTATCAAGTAAAACTGCCTCAGAAGTGTAAATGTACTGTAAACAGGTCTTTGTATTTACAGATAAAGGTAACTATTTTCTTCAAAAAAATTCAATTATAGTTAAGTAAACATTAAAAAGCAGCTATTCAGTACAAATGGAAAACAGCAGATTTTCCCCAGAAGTAGCATCTTCTCTGCTAATTTACTAGGCTGCATTTATCTGGGATAAGCATATGTAGTATCAAGCACTGTAGTGATAGTTAAATGTTAATAAAGTGCATAAATGAAATTTATGATAGCTGCTTGAAAGAAAAAAATACTATTGGCAAAGGATGAGACATGAATCACATTACATGTAAACCATGAAGAGGAGTCTCTGGGATACAGAAAACTGATAAAGAAACACATTTTATTTTAGAGCAACAGAGTGATGATATTTAGCTTGATTAAGACATTATAGTGTAGCCATTACAAGGAACTGACGACAATCACAGCAGAAGCCAAGAAAACAGGTGGCTAACATCTAGTGCTGAAAAAAGAACTTTAATTCATGCAGAGGACTGGTTCTAATCAAGAATTATTGTGCAGTACAAGTAACAGCGGAAAATTCTTCGCAGTGTCAGCAAAATATCAAATGCATTTGTTATGCACAAAAATTTCAAAAGCAAAAAGAAAAAGGAAATCAGAACAATTATTAAGCATGAATAAACTTAGTACGGCAAATAATATCCAGAGGATAGTTGCAATTATTCATGATTTACATCATTGGTGACTAAATTCAACAAATCTTGCTAATAACAGCTAAAAACAAAGGAAGCCACCAAAATTCAGCACAATTTGACATTCAACTCGGTGGCTGGTTGGAGTGACCATAAATGGGAAATATCTTTCCAGTTGCTACCACCAGCCACTGGTCCAAATGTCACCTTGGTTTGCTTGATTTGTGTCTACACTGTGCATGGGTAATGGCAAGGTAGTCCTAGTAGGAAACTTCAGTTGCACACGGGACAGGAATCTCAGTTTAATGCAGATTTTTCTCTCCTGGCAAGCTGCAAAGAAACCCTTAGTGGGCTGCATGTGGCTCATGGGTACTAGCAGTGAAAGGCACCCCGAGTTGCTGACTAGTGGCGTAACAATATCATGTATAACAAAGAGGGAATTATATCGAAATGTTAGAAGTAGTCACAATCGAGCTGCAGTAGCCCATTACTAACAGTATTGTAAAGAGCTTAAAAAAGTTATTAGGAAGGCAGAGTATGTGATACATAAATAGAATAGCTAATTCACAAGAAAAAAATTAAAAACATATGATCAGTCGTGAAGGAGGTGTCTGGTCAGTAGCATAAGGTCAACAATATAAAGTCAGTACATAGTAAAAATATTTCTGTTACTGGTAACTCAGATATACAGGGTGAGTCAGCAGGAAAGGTATATGCTTTGAGGGGTGATACTTGTGGTGACTCTGAACAAACATCTCCTAATAAAAATATGCGCTTTCCTTGACCATTTCCGGGTAAACCAATGAAAACAACTAGAAATGGGAAGCGTGTAGCATCGTCCTTACTAACTGTGTCAGTACGCAGTTCACTTGTGCATGGTGCAGTTGTGTACCTCAAGTCTCAGTCCGACAGTGCTTCTCGTAGTGCATGGCACTACAGTGTTGTTACGTGAACAATGAATACAGTTTTGTGTAGTGAAAATGCCACAGATCTTCACACATGCAGAGTATGCTGACATGGTGTTTGTCCAATGGAAATTCCAGAGCTGCAGTGCAAAAATACCAACAACGATTTCCAAATTTCAGAGTGCCAAATAGTAAAGTGTTTCATGGATTGCGTGAGTGTGGTACACTTCCCAGCATAAGTGTTGTCTCCAAACGTCCCATATAACCAACTCTTAATGTGGTTGAGAACATTCTTCAAGTAATGGAACACAACCCTACTACTAGCTCTAGAAGAATTGCTGCCCAACTTGGTATTCCACAAACATGAATAATATGCACAGTGCAGGAGCACAGTCTGTATCCCTTTCATCGACATAGTGTACAAAATCTGCATGAAGGAGATGCTGCCGCCCGCCAAGAATTCCATCAATGGATCATTGGCAATGATCGATTAATTCCACATATTCTGTTCACTGATGAGTCAACATTTACACGCAATGGAATCAACAACACGTGCAACTCTCACGTATGGACAAATGAAAATGTGCAAGCTACTGTGGAAAAAAATTTTCAATGACGTTTCTCACTCAACTTGTGGTGTGATATTATTGATGACCAACTCATTGGTCCAGTTGTTTTAGATAACCATCTCACTGGGACATGGTATCTTGAGTTTCTTTAAAATACACTACTGGCCATTAAAATTGCTACACCAAGAAGAAATGCAGATGATAAATGGGTATGCATTGGACAAATATATTATACTAGAACTGACATGTGATTACATTTTCAGGCAATTTGGGTGCATAGATCCTGAGAAATTAGTAGCCAGAACAACCACCTCTGGCCACAATAATGGCCTTGATTTGCCTGGGCATTGAGTCAAACAGAGCTTGGATGGCGTGTACAGGTGCAGCTGCCCATGCAGCTTCAACACGATACCACAGTTCATCAAGAGTAGTGACTGGCGTATTGTGACGAGCCAGTTGCTCGGACACCATTGACCAGACGTTTTCAATTGGTGAGAGATCTGGAGAATGTGCTGGCCAGGGCAGCAGTTGAACATTTTCTGTATCCAGAAAGGCCTGCACAGAACCTGCAACATGCAGTAGTGCATTATCCTGCTGAAATGTAGGGTTTCGCAGGGATCGAATGAAGGGTAGAGCCACAGGTCATAACGCATCTGAAATGTTACGTCCACTGTCCAAAAGGCAGTCAGTGGGAACAAGAGGTGACCGAGACATGTAACCAGTGGCACCCCATACCATCACGCCGGGTGATACGCCAGTATGGCGATGATGAATACACGCTTCAAAAGTAAGTTCACCGCGATGTTGCCACACATGAACGTGGCCATCATGATGCTCTAAACAGAACCTGGATTCATCCGAAAAATGGATCTTTTACCATTCGTGCACCAAAGGTTCATCGTTGAGTGCACCATCGCAGGCACTCCTGTCTGTGATGCGGAGTCAAGGGTAACCGCTTCCATGGTCTCCGAGCTGAAAGTCCATGCTGCTGCAAACATCATCGAACTGTTCGTGCAGATTGTTGTTGTCTTGAAAACGTCCCCATCTGTTGACTCAGGGATTGGGACGTGGCTGCACGATCCGTTACAGCCATGCGGATAAGATGCCTGTCATCTCGACTGCTAGTGATACGAGGCCATTGGGATCGAGCACAGCGTTCCATATTACCCTCCTGAACCCACCGATTACATATTCTGCTAACAGTCATTGGATCTCGACCAATGCGAGCAACAATGTCACGATACGATAAACCACAATCGCGATAGGCTACAATCCGACTTTTATCAAAGTTGGAAACATGATGGTACGCATTTCTCCTCCTTACATGAGGCATCACAACAACATTTCAGCAGGCAACGCCAGTCAACTGCTGTTTGTGTATGAGAAATCGGTTGGAAACTTTCCTCATGTCAGCACGTTGTAGGTGTTGCCACCGGCGCCAACCTTGTGCGAATGCTCTGAAAAGCTAATCATTTGCATATCACAGCATCTTCTTCCTGTCAGTTAAATTTCACATCTGTAGCATGTCATCTTCGTGGTGCAGCAATTTTAATGGCCAGTAGTGTATGTTACCAGATTATGTGGAGGATATCCCTTTGGCAACACGAGCTCATACGTACTTTCAGCATGACGGTGCTCCTACACATTCAGTATGGCCAGTGACACAGCATCTCAACACAACATATCCTGGTCGTTGTATGAGTCGCTGCGGATCATTGCTTGGTCACTGAGGTCACCCGATCTTACCCCATTGGATTACTGTTTGTGGGAATGGCTGAAGAGAGATGTCTACAAGTGCAGAGTGGACACAAAAGAGAAACTTCTCGCTTGTGTTTTACATGCTTGTGTCCAGGTAAAGGAACACAAAACTGAGCGATCAGCGACACAACACTCATCTACAAGAGCAGCAACATGCATTGAAGTTGACGGTGGACTGTTTGAACATCTTCTGTGAGGGAACATACACAATTAAACAAACCATAAAATAACAGTATCACCTGCACCTTTCCCATTCCTAGCTGTTTTCGCTGGTTTACCCATAGTTGGTTAAGAAAAGGGCATATGTTTATTAGAAGTTTTTTGTTCAGAATCACCAGTGGTATCACCTGTCAAAGCACGTACCTTTCCTCCTGACTCACCCTGTATGTAGGGTATTTAACAATCACTTTCTGAGCATTGCTTAGTTTCTACAGGGAATCATATAACTCTCTCGGAAAATGCCTTTCCAAGACTGATATCTGAAATACTCCTCTGTGATACTGCCAAGGGAGAGATTGAGTCTATAACTAAATCGCTGAAGACTAAGGACTCTCATGGATATGATGGAGTACCTAGCAGAATATTAAAGTACTGTGCTGCACATGTTAGCCCTGTACTTAGCCATATTTGTAATTTTTCCTTTAAGAATGGTCAGTTTCCTGGACAATTAAAGTATTCATTAGTAAAGACGCTTTATAAAAAGGGATAAAGAGATAATGTAGACAATTTTAGACCTATTTCGATGTACCATCAGTGTTTCTAAAGTTATTGAAAAGGCTGTGTATGTAAGGATAATTGATTATTTAATTTACGTAATTCGCTATCAAATGTATAGTTCGCTTTTAGAAAAGGTTTAACAACTGAAAATGCTATATTCACTTTTCTCTGTGATGTACTGGATGGATTAAACAAAAGGTTTCAGACACTAGACATCTTTTTTGATTTAACTAAGGTGTTTGATTGTGTTGATCATGAAATATTGCTCCAGAAGTTGGATCATTATGACATATGGGGAGCTGCTTACAACTGTTTCATCTCTTACTTTAACAACAGACAGTAAAAGCTCATTATCCAACGTGTTCAGAATGACTATGGAAATGGAAATGAACATTTGGCATCATTGGCTGGGAGGCCCCTTGCGGAGCAGGTCCGGCCGCCTTGGTGCAGGTCTTATTACATTCGACGCCACATTGGGCGACCTGTGCACTGGATGGGGATGAAATGATGATGAAGACAGCACAACACCCAGTCCCTAAGTGGAGAAAATCCCCAACCCAGCCAGAAATTGAACCCAGGCCCATAGGACGGCAATCCGTCACACTGACCACTCAGCTCTCAGCTATTGGGGCGAACAGAATGAGTATGCTGTGGGGTCTGAGTGGGGCATGGTCAAATGGGGGGGGGGGGGGGGGTGCCCCAGGAATCAGTGCTGGGGCCACTCCTGTTCCTTATACACAGGGTGGTCCATTGATCGTCGTGACCATGCCAAATATCTCAAGAAATAAGCATCGAACGAAAAAACTACAAAGGACGAAACTTGTCTTGCTTGAAGGGGGAAACCAGATGGCACTATGGTTGGTTCGCTAGGTGGCACTGCCATGGCTCAAATGAATATCAACTGTGTTTTTTTTTTTTAAATAGGAAGTCCTATTTTTTATTACATATTCGTGTAGTACGTAAAGAAATATGAATGTTTTAGCTGGACCTCTTTTTTTGCAATGTGGTATATGGTGCTGTAATAGTCACAAATATATAGCTCACAATTTTAGACAAACAGTTGGTAACAGGTAGGTTTTTTAAACTAAAATAAAGAACATAGGTACGTTTGAACATTTTATTTCAGTTGTTCCAATGTGATACATGTACCTTTGTGAACTTATAATTACTGCGAACGTATGCTGTTCCAACGTGATTACCTGTAAATACCACATTAATGCAAGAAATGCTCAAAATGGTGTCCGTCAACCTCAATGCATTTGGAAATATGTGTAACGACATTCCTCTCAACAAGTAATTCACCTTCCGTAATGTTCGCACATGCATTGACAATGTGCTGATGCATGTTGTCAGGCATTCTCGGTGGATCATGATAGCAAATATCCTTCAACTTTCCCCACAGAAAGATATCCGGGGACGTCAGATCCGGTTAACGTGTGGACCATGGTATGGTGCTTTGATGACCAATCCACCTGTAATGAAATATGCTATTCAATATCGCTTCAACTGCACACAAGCTATGTGCTGGACATCCATCATGTTGGAAGTACATCGCCATTCTGTCATGCAGTGAAACATCTTGTAGTAACATCGGTAGAACATTACGCAGGAAATCAGCATACATTGCACCATTTAGAATGCCATCAATAAAATTGGGGCCAATTATCCTTCCTCCCATAATGCTGCACCATACATTAACCTGCAAAGTTCATTGATGTTCCATTTGTCGCAGCCATCATGGATTTTCCATTGCCCAATAGTGCATATTATGCCGGTTTACGTTACTGATGTTGGTGAATGACGCTTCGTCGCTAAATAGAATGCGCGCAAAAAATCTGTCATCGTCTCGTAATTTCTCTTGTGCCCAGTGGCAGAGCTGTACACGATGTTCAAAGACCTCGCCATGCGATTCCTGGTGCATAGAAATATGGTACAGGTGCAATCGATGTTGATGTAGCATTCTCAACACCGACGTTTTTGAGATTCCCGATTCTCGCGCAATTTGTCTGCTACTGATGTGCGGATTAGCCGCGACAGCAGCTATAATACCTACTTGGGCATCATCATTTGTTTCCATAAATAACGTAACTATCCGGCAAATGGTCCGGACACTTTGATGATGTCATCCAGATACTGAGCAGCATATATAGCACATGGCCGTTGGGCACTTTGATCACAATAGCTACACATCAACATTATATTGACCTTTTCCACAATTGGTAAATGGTCTATTTTACCACGGGTAATGTATCACAAAGAAAATACCATCCGCATTGGCAGATTGTTGCATGATACCATGCACTTATACGTTTGTGACTATTACAGCGCCATTGATCACAAAGCGGAGAAAGTAATCCAACTAAAGCATTCATATTTCTTTACGCACTACACAAATATGTAATAAAAGATGGGGGTTCCTATTTTTAAAAAACGCAGTTGATATCCGTTTGACCTATGGCAGCGCCATCTAGCGGGCCTGCCATAGCGCCTTCTGGTTTCCCCTTTCAAGCTAGACGAGTTTTGTTCTTTGTAGTTTTTTTGTGAGATATTTGGCCTGGTCAATATCAATGGACCACCCTGTATACTTAGACCCTGAATGCCACAATGCTTTACTCCACCAACGCTATGACTTCCTCAATCCTCCCCCCACCACCCATTCTTATCTCCTGTCACCCTCCTAACCTCTGTAAGAATCTAGTCAAATCTTATGACATTCCCAACCATTATCCCTACCACAAGGTATCGTAAGGTATGTGCTATCATCCCCAATGTAAAATCTGTCCTGCGCATTCACACACCACCATCTGCTCTAGTCCCACCACTGGTAGAATGTGACAATGTTAAAGACAGAGCAAATTGTAAAATAACATATGTTGTTTATCAACTAAGTTATGTCTTTTAGGCATTACCACCACTAAACTGGCTTAGTGCTTGACTGGCCACTGAAGAACTGCTCGTCTTAGTGGATGACCAATACCCAGTTGCATAACTCAAGGGATCTGAGTGTTTGGTACAACACATGGGCTGTTTGGATCCTCCCACCCAATACTTGTTTCACAGAACACTGGAGGAGAGAGCTTGGCAGACCACTAAGGGCCCCAGAAGAGAGAGACCCACATGTAATAAATCCTGGGGCCTGAATGATCTTCCCTTCCTCTCCTATCCCTTCCCTTCCCTTCCCTTCCCTTCCCTTCCCATCCCTTCCCTTCCCTTCCATTCCCTTCCCTTACCTCCCCTTCCCAAGCCCTCCTTTCCATTCCCTTCTTTTTTAAGTTGCCCAAACAATGTCCCTCTTCTCCCCAATGAATGGACTATTAGTTCCAAAAGCTAGATAGTGAGTCGCTTTTACTTTTATGTAAGTCTATTGCCTCTTGAAGACAAGTATTAGCCAACAGTTCTTTCTCCCTATTTTTATGTATATTATGACTCTTTCCTTCTTTTCTCTTAACCTAATTCTTAACTGTGCTGTTCACTTCTCTTCATCTTAATTTATCTTTACTTCTCATTCCATCCTTATCATCTCAGGACTCAAGTGGCACAGTTCTTATTAATGTACCACTCTCCCTGCTGCCTCCCCCTTCATCTTTGTCTATCCTTGTCTCATCCTGGGGTCTGAGTGCCCTACCCTTTCTTTTAATTTTTCCCAATATGTTCTTCTCTCCTACTCAAGGAAGAATCTATTAGGTCTGTGTATTGCTTTTACAGGGTGTATACGTGGACGAGAAAAAAAAATTCTCGGATTTTTCCCAGATTTCCCAGTTAAAAATACACTTTCTCTCAGATGAAAATACACTTTTTCCGTGTTAAGTAACAGTATAATTTTCCTCAGAACTGTAAAACTTATCAATCCTTTCAGTTGTTGTGGTTTTATACACCGGCGTAGAATTTCCAGGCACTTTAGAGAACGAAACTCAGGGGAAAAAACACTTTTTGGAAAGATGTCTGATGTGCAGCAACATGTACACTGCATATTTTCGTATTACGAAAGTATGAATTCCAAACACCACACGTTACTTTCCGAAGGACTGAATAGAGACTGTGATGTGCTTTTGTAAGCCAGTCGTAGCTCATGACAAATGATCTCGCCAGCTGATGACAGAGGATATTCAGAGCATAGGACACATGATGTAGTCAGCCAAGAGCAACATCACTGTCAAGTGCATGTTACACTTTAAAATATATCACACAAAGTGCAAGTAAAATTTTTAACAATGACATAAAAGTCTGATCTTCCTGGGTCGAAAATATTGTAAATGGTCGTCCTCAAATTATGATTTTTGAATTAGAGTCAAACGCCCTGTGATTTAAGAAATTCATCGGACATTCGCCCACAGAGTTCTTCTTGCGTAAAAGAAAATTTACTTTGAAAGTAATGCTTTTCAAAGAACCATTCGGAATATTTTCCCGCGACCTGTTAGAAATAGATTCGTTTCAGCAGTTGCCAAAGAGCGCCAGATAACAGGCGTCACCACACGTGCGCAGCAACAATGATGCAGGAAGCCCGTACGTTCGTACGTGTAAAACATTGAAAGATCTTACATTATGTCATAAAAGAAACAAGACATTAGGGATTACTCCAAGAGCATGGGAATTTTGTGAACCATACTATAATGCATCATTCGGCTTAAAGTGCTCATTCGTATGTCCAGATTCAGATGTAAATTTTCTTGGAGTACCAGTACTGTATTACCTAATGTTTGGTTCTTTATTAAGGCATAATGTCATATGTGCTAGAAGATGAAAACATGAACTTGAAATGCAGCTAACAGTTGAAACTAGCCAATAGTGTGGAATTAAGCACTTCATTTCAAACAAATTGACTGCCTCAGCAGAAAAGATTAACAAAAGCCAAATTTCTTTAACAAACTGACAAAAATAACTTCATTGTTCTGCAAGGCGATCAACGCTTGACTGTCAGAAAGGTGGAAACAAAATAAAATCTGAAACGAACAACGTATTTTAGCCTCCCGTAATTATGTGAATGTATTTTAATTCACTTGATAGCTCCTGGCCAAGACATCCATTTTGTTTTCATTTGACGTGAGAGCAATAAACAAAGAGGAAACAGGAAAATCACTTAACGTAAACAGGGGTCACGTGGAGACTACCACCTCCCCACTACAACGCAGACTGCTCTGTGCATCAGGTCTGGATCTACGATATTTCCAAACCGGTGCAATACTAGATAGTGGCGCTCCCCCTCTCTCAAGCGTTTGAGGTTGGACGCCCAAAATTAAAAAAAATCGACTTTTATAAAATATCTTCATTTTGTAGGGCACATCTTTTTGAAGAGTGTGATACATAAAACATATATGTTTGAGGGAACGTAAGACATGTTATTTGGTCTTAAGTATGCCAAAGTGCAGTGCCACGCTTCTTCACACAGCATTCTTCTATCGCACGTCTCTGCATTTCGCTCTGTGGAATTCAAACATGTAATATTTTGTAATGGGTGTCATCAATAGACCGCGGACTTCAGGTAAAAACCTATTTTGTTCCTGAGTTCCTATTTGCATAAAAACTTGTACTTATGCGTTTCATGACTATTTACACTTAATAGCGTTAATTCTATAGGACCTAAAAAAGCCTATTTCGACGTTAGTGCCTATTTTTGTCTATTTCGGCTTTAATATCCTAAAAAGTGCCTATTTCATCATATAAGACAGTGGCTCCAAGTTTTTCCACACTATACGACAGATGGAAAAAAATATTTTCTGCCCAGCGTGCAGCAAGGTGGCTAGTTGATATGCGCTCATGCTTCGTATTTGCCTAACACTTCGGTCTTCTTTTATTTTTTTATATCACTATCCCTGTTAATATCAAATACTCTTTATAGATGTTTTATTATTCATATATAAAAAATAGATCACAGATCTTTAGGTTAAAACCTATTTTTTTCCTTAAGCTCCAATTTGCATATAAGTTGGCACTTATGCGTTTCATGACTAACTAAACTGAATACTGTTAGTTCTATAGGACCTAAAATTGCGTATTTCGATGTTGATGCCTAATTTTGCCTATTTCAGCATCAACATCCTAAAAAGTACCTATTTCGTTAATCTGACATAGAGTTCTTGTGTTTTCAAAGATTAGAAAAAGGAAGTAAACTTAGGGCTTTTCGTCTCGTCGAAGGCGAAGGTCGTTAGAGACTGTTTACAATTCCTTTGCTTGCCTTACTACCAACAGCACTCGGCACGGTTGAATGGTTATCCAACCAAGTACGCACCGAGCGCGACAGTGCTTAACTTCGGTGAGCGAATGGGAACCAGTCAAAGATTTGAATTACACATTAGAATCGAACGTGGGAGTACTAAATGCTATATTTGAAAATATTTCGTTCGTAGGATTCTAGCCAGCTGTGTATTTTCGCAAAGAAACGGTTTCATAGGCCTTAAGCTGAGCACGGATTAAAAAATCACAATGTTAATCATAGACGCCCTATATAGCTAAATTACTGCCCTTCGGGCATTTTCTCGCTGCTGTCTACAGGCAGTCCTATCAAACTACTCTGTTTCGTGAAAGGTATTATACGTGAATTTTCCGGTTCGAAAAATAATTTGCCAGTAGTGAGATGTTTTCATCTGAACCACCAGTAGATTCCATTCGCTTGTTCAGAAGGGGCGGCCATCTGTCAGGTGCCATATGTCCAGCAACGAGTACGGTACTTCCCCTACCGCTCCCATGCACTAGTTTCTGTGTGAGAACAGCTAGTTCAAAGTCTACTAATACAAGACAGTGGCTGCAAGATTTTCCACATTATACAACAGATGGGAAAATTATTTTCTGCCAAGCATGCAACAAGGAGGTTAGTTGATGCTTTTCTTAGACTTCTTATTTTCCTGTCACTTAGGATTCTTTTTTATCGCTATCCTTTAGTAATACGAAATATTCTTTATATGTGACTCTAAGCTGCGTTTCCTTTTCTCTCGTATTAGGTTTCGAGTGTTAAGAAATCTCACTTAACTCAGCATGCAGATGGAATCGCACATAAAGCTAATGTTGAACGGAAGTAAAAATTGAAGCAAACTCTTTTAACCAATAAATCTGGTGAATCCTCCGAAAAAAACAAGTTCTGCAGTGATTTGTGTCATGCATTTGTGGCAGCAAACATCCCCTTTCGGAAACTAGAAAAGCCTATTTTCAAAGGTTTTCTTGAGAAGTACTGCCATCAGTCTATTTCTGCAGGGTCAACTTTACGTAAGAATTATGTGGATTCAGCTTACAATACTGCATTGCACAGAATCCGAGAAGATGTTGGAGAATCTTGTATATGGATTTCTGTGGATGAAACTACTGACAGTCTTGGCCGTTACATTGCAAACCTGATTATTGGCAACCTGGATCCAGATGCTCCATCCAGGGCTCATTTGATTTACTCAAAATAGCTTGCAAAAACTAACCAACAAACAATAGCACAGTTTGTGAACAATGGGCTTAAGGTGCTATACCCAAACGGAGTGGATGAGAATAAGGTGCTTCTGGCCGTCACTGACGTTGCTGCATATATGATAGCAGCGTTTCAACTATTAAAAGTATTCTACCCATTGATGCTGCACGTAACTTGTGTAGTGCATGGGATCAACCGCATAGCAGAGCAAGTAAGGCTACAATTTCCTAAAGTAAATAAAGTAATATCTATGGTGAAGAAAATTTTTGTTAAGGCACCATCAAGAATACAGGCATTCAAAGAACAGCTTCCAGATGTCCCATTGCCGCCAGAGCCTGTTGTCACCCGCTGGGGCACGTGGCTGATAGCAGCAGAAAACTATAGTACGCATCTCTCAGTTGTCCAGAAGGTGGTTGAAAATATACCAGAGGATGCTGCATCCGTAACTGCAGCAATGGAGTTACTCAAAGATTATTCTTTAAAACGGGTCTTATCTTACATTAGGGCCCACTACACATTTATGGCAAGAATAATTTCAAAATTAAAAGGCTCAAGGAGACCTATTTATGACAATATTTCTTTGCTTGAAGAAGTCAAAATGAAAATTAATGAAGCGCCAGGTGAAGTAGGGGAAAAAGTACGGGCAAAAATGCAAACGGTTTTGCAGAAGAACACTGGTCTGAAGGAGTTGTGTGCAGCTGCCGACATACTTAGTGGAAAATCCAGCACTCCTGACTGCAGCATTCCTGTCCAACATGTGCCGAAAATGAAGTACGCCCCTGTCACATCTGTTGATGTAGAAAGTTCTTTTTCAGCGTATGAATTGATTCTGACTGACAAGCACCACAGTTTTTCACTGGAAAACCAAGAAAAGATTTTGGTTATTTATCGTGAAGCCAACTATGGTCAGAATATGTGGAACTATGAATGTATTAATTAAACCACTGCCACATCTTTTTTACGGAGATCTTTATCTTGCAGGAAGTCAAAAATATTTGGAGTTATGTTCAACATTAATGTTGTAGATTGCTGTGCTCTGTAACTATGTAAATATTCATTCTCCTTGTTTTAATGACTAATAAGATGTTCATACTGTCAACACTTTGTATTTTAATTTATTTTTATTTTCTCTGCATCATTTTTATTAGACTCTATTTTAGGTTTTATATAGCCTAAATGAACTACTGAAGGAGCCTATTTTAGGTGCCTAAAACACACTTTTTTACGACCTAAAAATCCGTGGTCTAGTCATCAAACTATATTCAAATTAAAATGTCCTGTGGTGCCTCTCCTGTTCCCAGTCAGCTGGTTTGACATCCAGCCCCTTTTTAAAAAAATCTCGCAATTAATACTGGATGGGATTATTTGTAACTGGCAGAACAAGAACTCGTTAGCAAATTTGCAGTCTTTACTGCCTATTAGCTAATAACTTGCTGTTTTGTGAGACATAAAATTAAATATAGGATACATAAAAGGAGTAAAGACAAGTGACAAGCAAGACAGTACACATTTCTTCAATCGTTAAGTCCCAGCTTTTTTTCTCTCTAACCTTGCTGCAGCTTTACATGGTGTCCTTTCCTTTCTGTGAAAGGATCTATTATCTCATCAAACTTCATCAAATGTTTTGCCACTTGAAAAAACGAAATGATGTTTTGTAATACTAAAAAAGCTGTTAATACAAATTGTACCCAAGGCTGGTGTGGTTTCTCGATCTGATTATGTGTATTTTGTCAATGCTAAATAAAATGAAATAGGCCTGCCTAATATTGCTTGTCACACACACCAAATAGACGAATCTGTTTTAGAACAAATGGTCATTTTTCTAACACGACGGAATATATTTCACGAAGTACCTATATCAAATGCCTAGGCCTACTACAAGCAAAAAGTTTTATGTTAGGAAATAGTTTCACATTTCATTCATACTCTAGCTTCTGAAGCATTAGATCGAAAAGTAGTAGTATGAAACTTTTATATAAATTTGGAATCGTCATATTCTTCCGTAATTTGTGAGGATCCCTGTTTCTTCTCCTTCCTCGTTCTAACAAACAATCTTGTCATCACTAATACTGTAACTATTCCTGCCAGTGTCAAAACTTATTCTCTGGTTAACTTCAGTAACCCTGCCACAATCATCGGTTTAGTTATCCCGCATTTATTCTCCGGTTAGGCATTATTACATATTCGTATGATGCGTTTTCCGCACTACTCCCAGAATAGAACTTTAGCGGCTGCTAGCCAGGGACTGTACAACTGGCCCTTAGTAGTGTAGTGGTCTAGCCAAATATTTTCTGTCAAAATTTCCTTTTCTTGGATACACGGAAGAGACAATACGCAATATTTGTTGCCTGTTATTTGTTTTAGTTATTTATTTCCACTCTGGTAGTCTAAATCTATGGAATTCGCTAGTATTTATAACAACGCTGATCATTTGCAAACCCAATGAACCACATAAATGGCGGTTGGTATTCACCCGTTCGGCTTTATTCCACTCAGCTCGTATAGACCCATCCCCTTTGGTCTGCAGGAAAGTTTATTTCTAGATGAGACAGGGATTCCCCTGGCAGAGACATCAGATACACCATGCACGCATTCAGTATGAATTTGGCCCCCTTTCCCCACTCTGAAACTACCACCCGGGGCAGATACCCCTGTTTGCCCCCGCCACCTAGTTCCGGGCCTGTTGCGTATACATGAATCTGGCAGCTTAGGCGCACCAGTAAAATTTTTCCGGATAGCATCTGGCTGCTTGCTGCTGTTGCTTATACTGCTCACTGCCACACTTCTGTAGCCAGAAATGGGAGAAGGTACTCCTCAAACGTGACTTAAGTGTGCATGCGCATAAGCTCGCTGACAACCTCTCAAACGAATCTAATGTAAACAGTTGTGATGTCACGTTCATCAGAGGCAATTTGTTGTTATGAAACATTGCATAGTCTTCCTAAAGCCTTTGACACATTTTGCTGTCAGCAAACACTTGTATGAGCACTGTGTTTTGTTGTTGTATATGGTGTATTTCCTTTGCAACTTAAGTTTTATTTTCTTTTTTTTCTCTCGTTCGTTTTTTATTGCTGCAGTATTATTCTGCAGTAGCGAGATACAGTAATATTCTTGGCTAGAGTATTGGTTCTTGCCAGTCAAAGTTACAATTTTACTGAAAACTAAAACAATGAAAAATTCCTGGAATTCTAAAAAGTTCCCAGGTTTTTCCCGCTTTTCTCCCAGATTAAAAAATTCCCAGGTTTTTCCCGGATCTCCCAATTGTCCCGGGTCGTATACGCCCTGTTTTACTCTTATATGTGTCTATCATCACTACCACAAATTTGTATCTGGAAGGTAACAGAAGAGGGATACCTAAATGTAAAAAAAAAAAAAAAAAAAAAAAAAAACTCATTTTTATTATTGTATGTGGATGTTCTACCAATATCTTGTACAATATAGTTGTTACTTTATAGAGTAAACAACTCATAGTAAATAGATGCATTCCAAAGGGTGAGTGCTACTTGAACTTTCAGACAAAATCTTACATGTGAGTGAAAACAAAATCCTTATGTACACATACACACAAACCCCACATACACACAGCCACATGTACACAGCCACTTACACACAGTCACCCACTCCCCAATCACTGCAGTATAATTTGGGCAATTTTTGAACTTAGCTATGGGACAGAAGGGAGATGAATGAGGAATGGGGTGAGAAGAGGCACAGCCAGCAGCAGAAGGGTATTGATTTCTAATATGTAATTGTGCGTAGGGGGCGGGGGGTGGCTGGTACACACACAGAATAGGAGGTTGGTATGAAAAAGTCTAAGAAAATAGCATGATGGTGGAAGACAGGAAAGATGGAGAATGCAGAATTGCAGGATGACAAAAGCAGATAAGAAAGCTGCAGGTGAGCTGGGGTGGACTAAAAAACCAGCAGTGGTGGTGTTACGAGGGCACAAGATGGAACAAAGTGAAAATAGAGAGATGTTTAAGGTATGTGGAGGACGGAACAAGCAGAGACTGAGGCCAGGGGGATCACAGGAATGAAGAATGCATTAGAGAGAGAGAGTCTCATCTGTATGTTTACAAAAACAGATATGAGAGAGGTGGGGGTGGGGGTGGGGGGTGGAGGGGGGTGGGGGTGGCAGCCCATCACATTCTTGCACAATCCCCTGCCCTCTTCTCCCCAATGCACGTCTCTTCTATGAGCCCATCACCCATTCCACTATTCACCACCCATTCTGCCACTCATCCCGTACTGAGCCCATCAGGAGAGTGAGAGAGAAAGAGAGAATCTATCATCTCTCTCTGTCTCTCTCTCTCTCTCTCTCTCTCTCTCTCTCTCTCTCTCTCTGTGTGTGTGTGTGTGTGTGTGTGTGTGTGTGTGTGTGTGTGGTTATGCGAGCGCATGTGTGTGCATGTTTTTGAAGATAAAGAGTGGATCCTTAGTTCTCAAAGAATCTTAGGGAAAAGAGATGGACTAATAAAAAAAACAATAACACATGTATAGTAAACTCCATGTGTCTCTGATAAGCATTAAATCAAATATTCTATTGAGTTTTGAAGACTTTTGATAATATCAATAAATAACACCAAAATAAATTTTACTATTAAATAGTATTCAGTTGATTTCACCTGTACTGCTAAGTTCTTCCAGAAGAGAAGGCCACTCTGTCTTGAAATGATTAGCACCTGTCAATGATCCATCACCACCAATCACCACCAGATTGGTAATTCCTCTGTCCACCAAGTTAGCAGCAGCTTTTAAGCGTCCTTCTCGTTCTTTAAAATCCATGCATCTGGCTGAACCAATAATGGTCCCACCCTGTAAATAATTTATCATGTAACTGTATTATTTTAACTAAAAAAGTGAGTATTTGGACTATCTTAACTAAAAAACTTTGTGGTGCTACAGTAACGTCAGAGTGGATTGAACATACAAGTGCAGCGTGTATGAAGGTGTCAGTGTCACTTCATTCACTATAGAAATACAAGAAGTATTTCCTTTCAAGCCTAATACTTCTCACACTTGACTATGGCAATGCAATTCTCCAAGGACTTTTATACACAAGCTCACACAGGCTACTAGAACTTGTGATGAATACTTGTGTATGATACATTTGTGATGTATACTATTTTGTCCATATCATTCCTGCCTACAAACAATTATCATGGCTATGTGCTGATAAGCATAGAGACTATCATATTCTAGTTTGCTCTGTTGTCTTCTCAATCACTGCACTTCTTCTTATTTATCTTCAACACTTACACTGTTTCCTGAACAACACAGCACAACTGTTCTCAATGAAGATAAATCCTCTCTGTACCAATGCATAACGCAGCCACATTCTCAGAATTACTGTCTGTATCAGGAACCACACTTTGGAATAATTTTCCTCAAAATATCACAGAAATTAAATTCCTTCCAAACTGCAAAACACTGCTAATGGCCCACCTTCTACCACAATAGCCATCTCTTCCATTTACTAGCCTACAGCTCACTCCCATCACCGGTCTCCCCTACAACTTGTCCGGCCCCCCTTGTCAGAAGAGCTCTTGATTTAAATTCTGTTCTTTTCTAACACCCAGTGTCATTGTCATTTCAATCTTCTCCTCTTTCTTTATCCCTTCCACTTCTGATTTATTCCACCGTAAATTTGTCTCAACATTTGGGAGTTGCTTTCCAGAAATGTTATCCAAAAAAGCCATTACAAATTCAAGTAAGACATAGATTACTAAGTGATTTAAGATATTGTGTAAGAGGAAGAGGGTAATATATGGACAGGCCAGAATAAGTCAGGATCCGACGTTACTTGCTTACAAAGTTATTAAGAAGTCAAGTAGCTTGTGTGTTCTGACAGAAATTAATAATGCGGATAATAAAATTAAAACTATAGGGAATATTTATATACAAAGACAGTAACTTGTTCTCGAAAGAACAGTTATTGTTGATGACTGTGCAGCTTTTCCCTGAAATAAATGATGACTAACTGACAACCTCAGCTGCTGACAGGTGTTGTTGTTATACCTCGATGTGGACAGCTGAAAATATGTGCCCCGACCGGGACTCGAACCCGGGATCTCCTGCTTACATGGCAGACGCTCTATCCATCTGAGCCACCGAGGACACAGATGAATAGCACGACTGCAGGGACTTATCCCTTGCACGCTTCCCGTGAGACTCCCGGTCGGGGCACACATTTTCAGCTGTCCACATCGAGGTATAACAACAACACCTGTCAGCAGCTGAGGTTGTCAGTTAGTCATCATAGGGAATATTGTCAAACGGGAGACGGGGCAGCCTGATTTTGCACAGCATACCAATGCAATAAAGCTAAATGATGATGTTGTGAGTAATAATTCACAAGTTGCAAGTATTTTTTACAATCACTTTCTGAATATAGCAGCAAAAATAGGGTTAAAGGGTTCAGTTTAAAAAGCAAAAAAAAAAATGTTAAAAATGTCATTCCCCAAGACTTTAGGCCTTTAGAAATAGCACCAACATCCACGACTGAAATTAAGGGAATTATAAATATACTGAAAAACAAGAGCTCATGTGGTGTTGATGAACAAATTATCGCCAGTTGGTATTTTTTGTGATCTCTCCAAGGCATTTGACTGTGTGGATCATGTCACACTCCTAGAAAAACTCAGGTTTTATGGAATTGAAGGCTATATACACAGCTGGTTTTAATCATACTTAATGAACAGAAAGCAAAACGATGTGTTGAATAGCACAAACAATGTTGGGAGGGTGGTAAATTCTAGTGAATGGGGAGTTACCACAAAGGGAGTTCCACAGGGTTCAATTTTAGGTCCCTTGCTGTACCTTATTCATGTGAATAATCTCCCACTTTACGTTCAGCAAGCAGAACTAGTACTTTTTTCATTCCAGAAAAAGCAGCTGAAGATAACAAAGGATGTCTTTCAAAGAATTATTAAGTGGTCTCAGATAATGGGTTCTCCCTTAATTTTGAAAAAACTCGCTATATCCGGTTCTGTACACCAAATAGTATCATACTGACAATTGATACAGCATACAAACATGGCTCAGTTAACAGGGTAGATTTCTCCAAATTTTTGGATGTTCACATTGATGACAACTTGAATTGGAAAAAACATATTACTGTGCTTCTCAAACAACTAGCTTCTTTCGCTCTTCGTATAATCGCTAGTCTTGGATTAGATTCGATTTAGATTAGATTTACTTTCATTCAAATAATTGGGAATAAACGGATCAGCCTCCTAACGTACTTTGCATATTTCCACTCAATAATGTCTTGTGGAATAGTTTTCTAGGGTATCTCACCACTTAGACATATAGTATTGATTGCACAAAAGAGAGCAGTGAGAATAATTAGTGGTGTTCACCCAAGGACGTCATGTAGGCACCTTTTCAAGGAGTTAGGTATTTTAACTGCACCATCAGAGTACATATATTAGCTAATGAAATTCGTTACAAATAATCCATCTCAATTCACAAAGAACAGTGATGTTCATACGTACAACACTAGAGGGAATAATGACCTTTCCTATCCATTATTGAAGCTGTCAGTTGCTCAAAAAGAAGTACATTATTCAGCAACAAAAGTTTTGAACATTTGCACAACAACATAAAGTGTCTGGCAGGTAGCAGACCAAGTTTCAAACCTAGCTTAAAATCATTTCTTTTGGACAACTCCTTCTACTCTATGGAAGAGTTTCTGTTTCAGAAATGGTTAAAAAATTGTACCTCTAAATATAGTTGCATGTGTAGAACTACAAATTTCATTAATATTAATATTAGCAATATTTATGTGTAGAAATAAAAATTTTAGTAATAATGATATTAACACTATTCATGTGTGTATATATATCTTGTAATCTGACTTGTTCCACATCATATCGATAAAATAATCAAGAAAATGGTCTATGGAACATGATATAACTAAAACTAAACTAAAAGTAAATAAAACAAAACATGGCATCAAACATACTAAACTAATATTCATCATTCTTAATGTCCTTTGCTATAATAATAATAATAATTATTATTATTATTATTGGTCTCAATGAAGCAAAATCCTCTCTGTACCAATACATAACTCAGCTGCATTCTCAAAATGATTATCTGTATAGTAAAGAACATTATTATTATTATTATTATTATTATTATTACTGTCAGTTATTATTATTGTTGTTGTTGTGAATGTTTTTGTGGTATCTTTGTATGTGTTATTCCTGGCCACATGTAAGAGAGAGGCTTAAGGCCGAAATCTGGTCAGGCTAAGTAAGCAATAAATAAACATAAAACTTTTAAACTATCTGGATGAAACTTCAAAATAATAAAGTTGTTAGTTATACAAAAGGACACATGGTGTCAAGCTTTTCACAGAAAAGTACATTGCAACACTACAGTTCAAATAAAAAAGGAAGACATAGCTATATGGAAACTTTATGATTCAAAATAAAATTAAAAAATAGATATAACAACTTCAGAAATAGAAAAAACTTATAGCAGGAAAATTCTGGGTGGAACAATACATAAAATAAGGAAAAGTCACTCACCTACAGCAGACTGATGTGTGGCAGATAGATAGGCATAATACAGGGTGGCATATGAAAAAATGGCACTGAGTACAGACTGCTTGCCAATTATGCCAAAACATTGCCCACCACAGGCAGATACAACGACAAATACATAAATATCTAATAATTAGATAGTAAAGAAATAATGAATAAGCTTATGCAAAGGTCTGTATTTACTGAATTGATCTTGTCATTTACATTACATTAGGTGCCGAAAATGGCCTCCTTGTGCTTCAAAGCACTTTTGCACTTGTCGTAACATGTTAAAGTACACTTTGCACAATTCTGTCAGATCAGTTCTCAGAGTTTCATTATGAATATTTTTATTCTAGTCTTATAACATTATTGGGTTATTTGTGTACAGATTTCCCTTTAGACAGCCCACAGATAAACATCACAAGTGGTTACTTTCAGCAAATATGGCAGCCACAATTCTTTGTCAACAAACTTTTCTTCTGTGGATATTTCATTAATTCGTGAGACTTGACTCACATGATTATATATATTTTTCCCGCGTGGAATGTTTGCCTATATATATATATATATATATATATATATATATATATATATATATATATATATATATATATATATACAAGCAGACATATTTCAAATATGTCTGCTTGTGTCTGTATGTGTGGATGGATATGTGTGTGTGTGCGAGTGTATACCTGTCCTTTTTTCCCCCTAAGGTAAGTCTTTCCGCTCCCGGGATTGGAATGACTCCTTACCCTCTCCCTTAAAACCCACATCCTTTCGTCTTTCCCTCTCCTTCCCTCTTTCCTGATGAGGCAACAGTTTGTTGCGAAAGCTTGAATTTTGTGTGTATATTTGTGTTTGTTTGTGTGTCTATCGACCTGCCAGCGCTTTTGTTTGGTAAGTCTCATCATCTTTCTTTATATATATATATATATATATATATATATATATATATATATATATATATATATATATATATATGAATATAACAGAGGGAAACATTCCACGTGGAAAAAATATATCTAAAAAGAAAGATGATGAGACTTACCAAACAAAAGCGCTGGCAGGTCGATAGACACACAAACAAACACAAATATACACACAAAATTCAAGCTTTCGCAACAAACTGTTGGCTCATCAGGAAAGAGGGAAGGAGAGGGAAAGACGAAAGGATGTGGGTTTTAAGGGAGAGGGTAAGGAGTCATTCCAATCCCGGGAGCGGAAAGACTTACCTTAGGGGGAAAAAAGGACAGGTATACACTCGCACACACACACACATATCCATCCACACATACAGACACAAGCAGACAATATATATATATATATATATATATATATATATATATATATATATATATATATATATATATATATATAGTATTAATTGCACAAAACTCTTTGTCTTTAAATATGTCTGCTTGTGTCTGTATATGTGTGGATGGATATGTGTGTGTGTGTGCGACTGTATACCTGTCCTTTTTTCCCCCTAAGGTAAGTCTTTCCGCTCCCGGGATTGGAATGACTCCTTACCCTCTCCCTTAAAACCCACATCCTTTCGTCTTTCCCTCTCCTTCCCCTCTTTCCTGATGAGGCAACATTTTGTTGCGAAAGCTTGAATTTTGTGTGTGTGTTTGTGTTTGTTTGTGTGTCTATCGACCTGCCAGCGCTTTCGTTCGGTAAGTCACATCATCTTTGTTTTTAGATATATATAGATATATTTTTCCCATGTGGAATGTTTCCCTCTATTATTAAGAGACTAATGATTATGCTACCTTTGCACGGTCAAAATACCGCGGCTCTTTAAAAATCCGCTCAGTGAGCAGGCCAGACCTCAAAGTATTTTCAAGAGGACATGTTTTTGATAAACAGGCGGAAATCAATTTTGCCTAGTTCCTTATAATAAATTCACAAGGTAAAAATTATATACAAATAAATATACTAATTCTATCATTATTACAAAAATTTTAAAATTAAATAAATAATCTTAATAAAAAACCTAAAATAACTATAAAATCAAAATAAAAAATAATGAACTAAAACGTAATCTTAAAGATAGCTGGTTTAAAGCTTACTATTATATTTTATAAAACAAATTACAGGTTATTAACTTCAAAGCTTACCCCTTAAAGAATAAATAAGTTAATATTTATACTTAAAAAATTAAATAAAAACAATTAACTTTAAAAAATTAAATTTTTTCTTAAGAAACTAGATATCTTAGGAAACGATTAACATCTCATTTCTATAAATAATTTAATAATAATTATGATACATTAACTATAAATTATTTATAAATCTACCCAAATCGAGAAAAGTAAAGTAAATACTAAAATTTTGATAAACCCTGATACAAAAGGTACAATAAATAAAATCTACTTTAAAAAATTCAAAATAATATTTCATAAAACAATTACATTACCAATAAACTATAATCTAAAAAATCAATTCTACAAAATATACTAAGACAAAATTCGACAAAATTATTTTTATTAAATAATTAAATAAACAAAAAAAATAAATGTAATAAAATAAATAATCAAGATATCCTGATTTGCACAGAAAAATTTTCAGTGTAAATGAAACACTTTACTAATAAGTTATATCTTGAAACTCTTCCTAGATACACTTTCCAGTACATCTACTATGTTACGACTTATCTCATCTAAATTGAAGCTACATTTAATTAATAAATAGAATAATCAATAATGAGAGCGACGGGCGATGTGTACACACCTCAGAGCCAATATCAGTTAAATTAAATAAATTAAATTACTATCAAATCCACCTTCATTAATAGTATTTCACCATCAAATCCGTTATAAACAAAAATCTATTGTAACCCACCTCCTCTTAACTATAAGCTGCACCTTGACCTGAAATACTTTATAATTATAAATCTTGAGAATTATAACTCTAAAAAGATCCTCTGATAACGGAGATATACAAACAAATAAATAAAGTAGAGTAAATCGTGTATTATCAATCACGGGGTAGGTTCCTCTGAATGGAATGAGATACCGCCAAATTCTTTGGGTTTAAAGACATTAACTAATAGTACCCTGGTAAATATAATTAAAATTTAAAATAATAGGGTATCTAATCCTAGTTTATTATTTAAATTTCACAGATTCATAAAAAGAGCAATAAATAAATTTTAACATTTCACCTTACAAATTTATATTTTAACCCTAAAAATATAAACAACTGTTTTAACCAATAATATTCACTTGTATCAATCGTATAACCGCGGCTGCTGGCACGAATTATGCCGATACTAAATCAATTGCTAAATCCAAAATCACTTGATAATTAAATCAAATTACCGCAAAAAGAACATTTAGTTTAACAAAACTTACATATAATGCAAAGAAAAAGTGAATAAACAAGCAAGAATAAAACTTTTGGAAACAAAATAAGAAATATGAAAATTTATAAAATTAAGAAAAAATAAAAGATTCAAATATTTAAAGAAAAAAAAAGAAAAGAAAACAAAAAATGACAAAAAAAAAGAAACGCACCTCCGAATGACCACAACAACTTCTCTATTATGTATAAATAAAGATTAATATGGAACATGTATACCAATAAATGTATTATATTCTTTCTTTTCACTATTAATAAAGAAAGATTAAATAATATAATAAATATATTTTATACAATTATGTAAATTAATGTAATATGTTATTAATATAAAATTAACTTTATATTAAGTTAACTTAAATATTAATTAGTTAAATAATCTAATTATAGTTAATTATATAATTATATTATCATAATTAATATAATTATTTATATTAATATAATATTTAATATTAAATATTATTAATTATATTTATTATATCCAATTATAATAATATTTAATATTAAATTACATATTATTATATAATTTATAATATAATAACCTATTTTAAGCTAAAAACATAAGTAGCTATAATCCTAGGTAAATAAATGTATTAAAATAATCATTTAATAATAATAAAATAACATTATAGGTATTTAAATTTAATTAAATGTAATATATATATATATATATTCAAATTATCCGAAACGAGATAAATTAATTAGAAATAACCAAAATAATACAAAAACAAATTTTTAAAAAAAAATTTTAATTTGTATATTAAATATAAACGAAGTGCCTGACTAAAGGGTTACCTTGATAGGGTAAATCAAGTAAATAAAAATTACCTTCATTAAGAATTACATAAGACAGAATTAAACTACCTCCTTTAGTATCAAAAACTAACGTGCATCATACACCTTAATGTAAAAAGGTAAGCTAAACAAGCTAATGGGTTCATAACCCATTTATAGAGGTATCAATCCCCTCCTTTTTAATGACCAACAACTCTACAAAACTTCTCTTCCTATCAACATTAATGATGGGAACGATCCTGTCCATTTCATCAAACTCCTGATTTGGAGTTTGAATAGGACTTGAGATCAACTTACTTTCATTTATTCCGCTCCTAACAAGAAATAAAAATATAATAATAAATGAGTCATCAATTAAATATTTTATTGTCCAAGCAATAGCATCGACAATACTATTATTTTCAATTTTGTTGATTCAAATAAAGTATCCAATAAGATGAGAAACAGAATTTATTCCATCAATAATAATCAGATCTAGATTATTATTAAATATTGGGGCTGCACCCTTTCATTTCTGATTTCCAGAAGTAATAGGAGCTTCGAGATGAAATAACTGTTTAACACTAATAACATGACAAAAAATTGCCCCAATAATGGCATTATCTTATTGTATTCAACTAAGAACTTTCATTTGAACAATTATCATTCTAAGAGTTATTATTGGGGCAATAGGTGGTTTAAATCAAACATCTCTACGACAACTTCTAGCATATTCCTCAATTAGACATTTAGGGTGAATAATCAGATCCCTAACAGTTAGAGAAAACATCTGAGAACTATACTTTTTTATTTATTCACTATTAAGATTAATTATGGTCTTATTATTTAAGCAAATAAATCTATTTTTTATGAACCAAATTTATTCAGCCAGAAATATAAAAACTGAAATTAAATTCATAATATTCTTATCTCTACTATCCCTAGGTGGTTTACCGCCATTCCTTGGATTTCTACCAAAATGAATTGTAATACAATCATTAATAGAAAATAACATAACAACTATTATAACCATAATGGTTGTATTAACTACAATTACACTTTATCATTATATACATATTAGATTCTCAGCCCTAATTATATCATACACAGAAAATTCATGATCTATAAAAATAAAGTCTCAAAAATCATAACTATATATATATATATATATATATATATATATATATATATATATATATATATATATATATATATAATGAGGGAAACATTCCACGTAGGAAAAATATATCTAAAAACAAAGATGATGTGACTTACCAAATGAAAGTGCTGGCAGGTCGTGTGTATGTTTGTGTTTGTTTGTGTGTCTGTCGACCTGCCAGCACTTTCATTTGGTAAGTCACATCATCTTTGTTTTTATATATATTTTTCCTACGTGGAATGTTTCCCTCATTATATATATATATATATATATATATATATATATATATATATATATATATATATATATAGAGAGAGAGAGAGAGAGAGAGAGAGAGAGAGAGAGAGAGAGAGAGAGAGAGGGGGGGGGGGGGGGGGGGAACATTCCACGTGGGAAAAAAATATATCTAAAAACAAGGATGATGTGACTTACCAAACGAAAGTGCTGGCACGTCGATAGACACACAAACATACACACAAAATTCAAGCTTTCGCAACAAACTGTTGCCTCATCAGGAAAGAGGGAAGTCATTTGTGTGGCAGTGTGCAGGATGTTTGGCAACTGGATGGTCAAGTTCGCAGTTCACCACAGTTTGGACAGTACCCACCCATGTGAGTTACCTGTCATGCCCCCATAGAATGCTGTGCAGTAATTGCAACATAGATGACATGTAAGACGGCTACTTTTACACACATTCTTGCCTTTTACAAGGTATGAAATGTCTGTAACAGAACTGTGATAGGAGGTGGTGAACGGGTGTATGGGAGAAGTCTTGTGGCTGGGTCATCCACAAGGGAGTGACTCGTGTGTATGACACGAAGCACAACTGAAACAGGGATGGACAAGGATATTCTGTAGGTTGGATGGATGGCTGATCACTACTTTTGGTGATGTGGGCAAGATTTTGCATAGGGTATCCCTCACCTAAGGGAATGACATTGCCCTGGAGAAGGATGTTGTTGGACGTTTTAAGGAGGTGATATTGTGTAATTGGAAGAGTGCTGTTGGGCATTGGTTACCAGGTTTACTGGCACTTGAGGACAATGTGGCATAGGAGATCTGTTTATGAATGAGCTGGATAGGATATTATCTGTCAATAAAGGTTCTGGAAGGTTATCGTTACATTTCGACAACTCCTGCCTTCCATTGCAGATGCAGCATTCATGGGGCGAAGCTGTATGGAAGAGACTTTTTGATGTGGAACTGATGATGGCTGGAAGTGCTGCTGGTGGTTGAACACTTTATATGAACAGAAATATTTATGAAGTCACCTGAAATGTGGAGATTGACATCTAGTAGGAGGGTGGCTCATTGATTTGAGAAGGACCAGATGAAATGGATTTTGGTGTAAGTGTTGAGATTATGGAGGAAGAAAGGACAGGGGAGGGAGGTGGGGAGGAGTGAATATGACACTCTGGCTTGAATATTGCACATCTGCCCGTCACCACAAGTTCCAGACATAACACATATTGCTGTCACAGTTAACTTATGTTATCATTCTTCCAAGCTCAATATTTAACATTATCTTCTTCATCTTCATTTTCATTGTTATTTATACGAAGAACAACATTTCCACTTGAAATTAACAGTTATCTACTCATTTATGGACATTGCGAATGAAATGCAGCTTTCAGCATTATTCAAATTTGCATAGCAACAAGAAATTAATAATAACATAATAAATAATATCATAAACTACATTTATTTGCCTCCATTTTAACAACACAACACTTTGGATAATAAATACTGATTATTTACAATGTATGATTATATCTGCAGCCTAAGATTTCCTTGTAATTAAAAAACTCAAACTTTTCAAGTATGGTGTAGCAGAGCAGGAAATCTGTGACCATGTGAGTGTTATGGCAACAATGACTGTAGGTATTAAAAAGAATGGTAAGTTGTGAACATATGTTTGCTTAAGAAGTGAACACAGGGGACAGACTGCAGATCATGCAGGTGATCAATATTAAACATTCATCTCTGGGGACAAAAATGTAGAGTATCAACTGACAAAATTAAAAAGTATTGTTCAATATATTTCAGATATGTATATGCCAAGTAAGAGTGTAATGGATGAGAGAAACTCATATTGGCTCAACAGCCATGATATAAAATTGCTAGAAAAGGAAAGAAATCTCCTTCACAGATTTAAGCAATGTCAAAGTCTCCTACACAAAAAAAGTTGAACAAAGCCAAGAATGAACATAAGAGAAGCCATGTGATAAGTGTTCAATGAATTTGAAAGTATAATTTTGCTGACTAATCTGGCAAAAATCCTAACATGTCTTGGTTTTTGTAAAGCCAGTAAACAGATTAAAACTATCTACAGTATTTAGTTGCTCAGACTACATGTCCCTGACTAGCATTCAGTATGACCATAATGTAGTGCAAAATTTAAGTTACCAGAAAGCATTTTGAATATTTTCCACAAAGATTAAAATGACAGTCAATGTTTATAGAAATTTTAATATCAAGTTATGTTCTCCAAACAGTTAGCAGACTTAAGGCTGCAACTTAAAATGCAACAGATGTTTGGGGGCATGGCACTTCAAAGCACTGTTCTATATGGGTTTTCTGAAGGCTCAAAAAGCTAAGCCTCAGGAACTTGTACCAACTTCCACATGATTTTCAAGTTCTGTTTCTTATGATGAGGAGAACCAATAGCTTGGCTGAATCTTCACTCTTGAATCCTGTCTCCATATCTCACAATTAGGCTTCGATGCATCATTAATCAACGATTAATATTCAAGTTTTGAGAGTGTTAAAGACACTTATTTGTTTCTGGCATTGTGATTTCTCTCTCTGCAGTAAGTCTCTAAACGTCTCTCTCTAGAATGCACTACAATACAGTAACTTCAGTTCGCCACCTAGCTAGAGTTTTCCAGATGATTAGGCGAAATAAAGGTGTGAAACAGATATCATTACTTTCAGTTGCTGACAAGCTCCTTGCTTGCTAAAGGTACTTGCTTGATAAAATAGAAGAGCATGGTGTCAACATATCACTCATCCTGTCATTCTAAGCTACCCAGACCCTGAAACTGCTACTTCTAACTCAAATACCTCCTCAGGTAGCCTCATAAGGCTTAGTACACACTGTTCCAGTCCTCCCACAAAGAAAAAATACCTGTCAGTACTGGGTACTGAACCCAGGAACTCTGCATGGCAGTCCAACATGTTGATGCTGAATGCTCAGCTACAGATACGGACATAACATAATAAAACAGGAACAAATACAAAGAGAAAAATCGCTCAGTTGGCCTGCAGTTTTAATCAGTCTAAGTTTCAAAAATTACTCTGATGAACCAAGCATTCCACCTAACGTAAATTATAAAGAACAGTTACATTTGGCAGCTTACCTTATGTATAATGGATGAAACTGTCGCCCAGCCTGCTTCCTCAATATTGTCTCCGCCATCTACCATTCCTTGATAACCTTCTTTTATGAAATAAACTTTACATCCAAGATATATACCAAAACGTACTACTGCACGTACTGCAGCATTCATCCCTAGAGAGCACAATGAAAAAGTATTCATAAAAAGTGGTTCCCAATATCTTAATGTTAATGTACAAACTTGCTGTGTTACATATAAGTTATTATATTTTTAGAACATATATCATACAGTATAATTCTGAAATACATTTCCTAAATCATACACACAGATATCAATATTTCCATCAGGAACAAGTTATTTATTAACGACTAACATTTACAGTCTGGTTCATGGTATTCAGTGATTTTGTCAGATACCTAAGGCATCCTAGAAAGTTTATCATGATTTAAAGTGATCACAGCTCTATAATTAAAATTGATACAAAGTATTTCACACATGCATACACACAGTAATAAACTTTTTAGTCTTATGCAATATCATTTAATACACTCGATGTGAACATCGTTGATAACTTGCAAAGCTTCCAAATGGTACTCTATCTCATGTCAAAACTTTGTACATTTGAGGGATGACACTTTCAACAGTTTGAATGATGTGACCAAGCAATGTGAGCATATCCAGTACAGGTGTGACACCCATCTTGGTATCAATATATCCCCAATAGCAAAATTGCAATGTGTAATGTCTCACAATCTTGGTGGTCATGAGATTGGATCATCCCTTCCAATCCACTAACATGGAAATTTTTCAGCCAAAGACTCCTGGACACATGGTGATCATGTAAACATTGTCCAGATGTTGTCGATAGTCTCTGCAGGTCAGTTGCTGCTTTTCTTCTTTTCAACTGTATCCACATTTCAAAATACTTGCTCCATTTCCTGTAAGTATACTGAACCACTGTCACACTGTGATTGGAAATTTTTGTCTTATCCAGCCATACAACACATTGTACTTTCTCCTAAACTGATGCTGCCATTTTATTCTTTAATCAACAGTGGTACTCTCAGAGAGAGATTCGTAAATTGAAGCACACCATCATGGAAACTTAATAAGTTTGTCAAAACAATAAAAGGAGGATATCATGGATATATGGCATAAATAAATAGTAATGCCTGTTTTATGATCAGGTTAAACATTCTGGGACATCCTATATATAAGCTCAATGAGGAAAATGGAAAGAAGTCTGAGTTATGTATAATGAAAATTAATTCCAACACTTATTCATCTTCTTTTGATTCATTCAACTTCTTTGGATTGAACTAAATTGAGCCTGACACATTTTTTTCGGTCAAGAATATTTTAGTGAGCATCTTTTATTCTGCTTGTAATAGGAGCAACTACTGATAACAGATTTGCAAAATTATGGGCATATTTTATAGGCATTGTATGGTACAGATCCTAATGAAGAGAATATTTGTTGCTTGGAAGAGATTAGTTTAACTTAACAAAAGCACATATCTCGTTTACATTTGAAATGGATGGTGAAAAGTGTAGGGCATTGGTTGGACTTGACTCTTACATGCATGAAGCAAAGCATTTCGCATACAACTGCGACGCAGTATACCTCTGAGAAGTGCTAAAGTTCTTACACTTGTAACGCTATGAGTGTGGGATAGAGAGAAGATAATAAAATGTCTGACAGAACAGGTAAAGCATCCAGAAGGGCAGAAGGAAACAAAATGAAACTTTGAAAGTTGAGATGGTAGGTGATGTTATTTCAGTGATTACAAAGAACTTTGCAGTACGAGCCCATTTATCAGCATCATGTTGCACCATGTCTGGCCATGATGCATACACTGATTCAGTTGGGGAGGCACCATAAAGCTGCTATATCCTCTCTTGAGTTGAGCTGGCTCAAACCTGTTGTAACTAGTCTTGGCTCTCATGGATAATGGCACTGGGATGGAGTTGATATCTGAGATGATCCTAGACATATTCTGTCAGGGCAGATCTGGGGATCTTGCTGGCCACAGGAGTGTCTCAACATCACGCAGAGACAGGTCACAGAGGTACATGCCATGTGTGGACAATCAATTTCCTGTTGAAAAATGGAACAATGATATTGCTGTATTAGAGGCAGCAAATGAGGAAGCAGGATGCAGGAAGTCCGTGACATACGGTTGTGCCATCAGAGTCCTCTCAGTCACAACCAGCCATGAGCTAAAGGCATAACTGATAGCTGCCTACACCATGACCATGACACCAGAAATAACACTGTTATGCCTCTCCAAAACATTGGAAGAATGGGACCACCTCACAGGGTGTTAATATACTCGCTGAAGATGGTTGTATGGGATAGTGAAGAACTGTGATTCATTGATGAACACAAAGTAATGCCACTCATTGGCAGTCCATGGTTCCTAGCCACAGCACCACTTCAAACGCGGCCATATGTGTTGTAGTGTTAACGGCAGCCTCCACATGAGATGCTAATTCCATAGTCTGGCTGATGTCAGTCTCCAGTAAATGGTATCGGATGACATAGAATGTTGCACAGAATCCATTACCTGTTCTTCAATGACAAGCACTGATGTGAACATGATTATTATGTGTTTGGTGCACAATACCATGATCCACCTTTGTGGTAGTCAGATGAGGTCGACTGAAAATGACAAATGTGCCTCCCCTCACCTTTCCATACAGTCCAGCATCAGGCAGCTACCACATCTGAATGCCCCATAAATCTTGATATTACATGATTTGACCAGCCAGTTAAATGGCAAACCCAATGAGGCCCCTTTCAATCTAGGTCAGATGTTGATAATGCTGTCTCACATGCGTATGTGGCATCTTTGTGACCATCAGAGTGATCACTTAATATCTGACATTGTTCATGCCCTTTACATACCCTACTAGACTTGGTGACAACACTACACATGAGTAACACTAATGCACTTGGTGACCATTCTGTCACAGATAATTGCAAGTCTAATAATTTACATACCCATCAGTAGTGTGTACATGTCTGAAATGCTTCTTGTTTACTTTCTTTCTTTCTTTTTTCTTCTTCTTCTTTTCAGGCAATGTATAAACGGTGTTCTCAAGTTGCCTTATTCATAAGGAATGACTAAAAATGGGTTGGCAGATTCGTACTCTACCAGCAGTGGAAGGGGAAGGAAGAAAGAAAAAATAGAAATAGTTGGCCAGCACTGAAGAAAGAAAGATGACACACCTGAAGAAATGAAACCCATTTCCCCCAACAATGAAGTATCTTTCCTGCAGTTGGGCATGACTGGTAGCTGGAGAACTCAGATGTTATTTGTCCTACAGGATGGTGACTACTGGAATTCCTCACCACACTGCCCATATAAAGGAATTTTGCCACTATAAACAACATCACTTTCCACTGTGCTCATGTTACTGCCATTCACAAATATTTTTCTCAGAGAGGGGTAATCTAAAAATTTGACTGGCAGTAAACTATCTGATTAGCAACATTTTGTTATCAATAACCTGTACTTCATGGAAAACACAAATCTACAAATGTTATAGTTGGTATTGAATCAATCTATTAAACATTCCTGGTCCTTTTTCACCATGCAGGTCCTAGTATTAATGGTGGAATTTACCATGAATAAACAGAACCCTTCATCAATTCATAGCTCCATCACTGGTCTCTTTCATTTTTGACACGAAGTTGTCTATCTCAGAATGATCACTCCAGACTTCACTCACATAATCACATACACTTTCCAGTGCAGTTAATCATTTCTGTTTCTCAAATCTCTGTCTCTGGGAAACAAACCTCTGTCACTGGGAACCTTAACTGAAATTTCAAGTTATTCTCCTCATTTTGTTAGTTTTCATGTTACAGCCATCAACTCTCTCAATCAAAATATCTTCCAGTGATACCAAGAAGTATATCCTTTAATCCATAAATTTAAAATAACTGTGATTATGAATACTTTATTAGCAAATATAACATTCCATCACACTCTACCTGATTTCTCAATCCAATCTCTGATTGGTATATCCTGGCACAATGCTATTTACCCAAAATTTTGAAATTCTGTCATAATATAACATCTTTGTAGCTCATGAACATTTTAAAATCCTGAGTGCTTTATAATCCTCCAAGTTTACCTTTACCATAGGGGCTGCAAATATGGCTGGTCCATAAAGCTGTCTTTGCCATCTGGATCTATTCATAAACAGTTGTTGAGATGATGTGTAAAGTAGTTGTTATTGCATATAAATCATACAGAACTGCATCAGACACACTCTGTCTGCTTTACATTATCAGCAGCTGATTGCTATAATAGGTATTTCTTGTGGCCTTTTACTTTCAAATGACCCAATTTGATAATCTTGTTAGCTTTTCATCAAAATTTCGGTCCAAACACCTCATTGTCAGACTAAATAAGCAATAAATCATATATTTTGTTAAGTTGAGAGTAACATGCATTACAGCATATGACACATCACCCAGCAAAAAATGGATGGCAAGCTGTAAGCATCCTATGACGAGAGTTTTCTCTGCCACATGCCTCTTTGTCACAGCCCCTTGGTTTTTACTGAAAAGCATGGTACAGGAAGCACTCACAACTCCCGACAATTCCTGCGCCAATGTCCAGCTGTTCATGTGAGAAACACAGTGATTAAATGTTTCTTGCATGTTCATGTTATTAATTCAGCAAAACTTAATGGCTTGCTGTAGTGTTACAAGATAGACACATTACCTGTGAGCACGCCAAAGGTGAGTTTGTTTCGTGTGCCTAATAAGCTAACAACATTGCAGGATTCCCCTGACACCTATATAGAACTAACTGTCACAGGACTGACACGATATTTTGGGGCATGAATGATTCAGTACCACCTCACCATGGCCTTTCCGACTGTGGAGTATCCACTTCATGTAGTCTGTTACAACATATTCAGTGTAATGTGATCTGACCCCTTTGTGAACTAGGTAACCAGCTTGCAGCCATTTGAGATGAAATCCGAACATTGTTAGATTAGCGCTGCTACGGATCAAAAGTTCACTATCGTTTGGTGAAGTTGCTTTGGTTATTGTACTAGTTTAGTCACTACATTCTCAATTCAGTAATTGTATAAATTTTTGCCTTGTTCAGTTTTGTTTGATTATCGATACTCATGTTACCCATTTCAAACCAGTTATTGGTGTACTGTATAGTTCTTGGATCCATGTATTAAATTAATCGTCTTTGCTGTACCACACGAATATCTAAAGACACTGTTAACTGATCCTTCTGGCAGACAGTAGGTACTTCAGGCATGTACTGGTATCCAGGCCCAAAGTTCACTCATTCATAGACATTTTTGGAAATTTATGCAACTGATACTGCCTTGTTAATGTTTCAGTACTGGAAATGTTCAAATATGGGCATTCTTTCATGACATGTTTCCATGATTTAGCATTCCTTTTACCCTAAATGCCTAGCAATACTACTGTACCTGCATCTTGTGTTCAGCAAGAAACAAATTCCCACACTGGTGCCCTGTCTGAATACCCCTCCCCAACCAAGCTCCACATGGGGCAGCGTGTATGCGCACCAAATGACCACATAAGTCAAATTTCCCCACCATCTGGTTGGTGATCACCACACCCAGTCTGTGAATGTTCAGCAGCACAGTACACCACCATTACAACACCAGCATAGCAAATGAAGTGGCACGCAGCAGAGCAAGTCCAATCCCTGTTTACCACTACTATCAAGTTCAGCCCTGGCTGGTAACCTAAACCCTCCCAGTCCCGAAATCTACAAGCATATATGGCCAGTGCCCACACCTTCCTCAACCACTGTGTACGGCTTGCTAACACCGCCACCATCCTTGCACACACCGCTCCTCCCTAACTGACCCACACCACCATCCACCTGTTACTGTTCAACTGTTCCAACCTCCAGTTATGGTTTGCTTCTGTGGAGGCAATATCTGCAGGCTCCTTTATTACCTGTGACTCCATGCAATTCGCCCTAACAGTCATGCAGCACAAGCATTTGGTCACTACAGAGGCCTGTAATATCATCACTGATCTGTCACAGCCAGGCAGATTTGGTAGCCTAAGGGATTTGTTGATAATACTGCTGCTCGCATTGAAAATGTAGTGCACATGTGTACTATTTTCATCAGAGGAATGCACCAACATGTAGCCCTCACAGTTCTTCCAGCATCTCCGCTCACTATAACCTACATGATTGGCAAGATGTGCAAGCTCACCTCCATCCTGGATCACGCACAAAACCCAAGCCCGCACTGTGCCCATCCCTGCCTCACAATGCATATGACTACCAGTGTGAATGCCTGCGAAAGCACTCTTCCCCCTCCCACCCCCTAACCAGCCAGCCAGTGGCACAGTGGTGGCTGGGATGTTTCGGTTGCCAGAGATCTTTGCTGGTACCATGAGCATTTTGGTTGTGATGCCACAGACTGTCAGACACCATATGCATGGTCCCGAAACACTGGTGGCAGCCAACAAAAAAATGAAATGAGCATATGGCAATGCTGGCCTTACACATTGCAAGCTGCTCTGCTATTTCTCAGTGCTTGTTCGCCCATGATTATCAGAACTCCTCTTGTCTGACAATCTTCCTTCTTGACAATGGCTCCAATCTTTCCATCCATCTCCATTATCTGTTACCCCCTCCCACCACCCATGTCTCCTCCTCCTCGCCGCAGCAAATGGTTCTGTGGCCACAACCTACTGGTCCCACACCCAGTCCGTTGACCTCAGCCTCGACTGAGATTTCACATGGACCTTTATAGTAGCTGACATTATGGATCCTATCCATGGTGTTAACTTCACACTCATTACAGCATCCTCCTCGACCTGGTGAATTGCTGTGTCGTCAGTGATATCACCATCAAGCAATCATCTTCTGGCCCTTTTGTTGACCACCTCTCGGACTTTCCTCAACTGTCCTTTCAGCACCACCTAGGAGCTGCATCTTGATACATTGACTACATTGAAACAGCAGCATGCTCTACAGTTTTCTGTCACCTCCACTGCCTTCAAAAATGGTTCAAATGGCTCTGAACATTATGGGACTTAACATTTGAGGTCATCAGTCCTCTAGAACTTAGAACTACATAATGGGACTTAACATATGAGGTCATCAGTCCTCTAGAACTTAGAACTACATATACCTAACTAACCTAAGGACATCACACACAGCCATGCCCAAGACAGGATTCGAACCTGCGACCATAGTGGTGACACGGTTCCACCACTGCCTTCTACCAGTTAAACAAAGTGCCATGCAGATCCAAATCATGGCAGCAATTGCCGCCAGTGTGCTCCACCCCTCAAAAAGCCTATGGACCTCCACCCCACAGCTAGTAAAAAAAAGAAAGGATGGCACACGGCTTCCATGCAGCATCTTTCATTCTCGCAAGGCAAGGATAGGCCTTTACCACTCTCCAGTTATCCTCTTTCGCAGCTACAGAGATAATCTGTCTAGCACAACTGTTTTCAGCAAAGCAGACTGCACACAAGCATTTGCGCAGTCTCTGGTCGCCCCAGAGGACATGGAGAAGACAACACTAATCACCACCTTCAGGCTCTGGAAAGTGCGTTTATGCCCTTCCGACTCCACAACATTAACCACATCAGGAAACGCTTTCTCGCCTATGTCCTACATGGTGTTTTGTGTTGTTTCACCTACTTGGATGGTATTTATGCCCACAATCTTGCAGAGCACTATCAGTGCCTCCAGGAGTTATTTTCCTGCCTCCAAAAGCCAGGAGCTGTCATCAATCTGGAGAAGTACTTTTTTGGTGTTCCAGAGACTAACTTTTTTGGACACTGGATATCATCTGCTGATCCCGCTCAATGGACAAGAATACCCAGGCTGCTACCAAATTTTCACTTCTGCAAACTTCAAAAAATGCTGCAGGTTCCTTGGAATGACAAACTTTTTTTCTGGTGCCACCTCAAAAATTCTGCAAGTGTGCAAGCAACAATCACTGCCGCACTTCATGGTGACACATCTGAAGGCAGTAGGCCCTTAACCTGGATGGTGTAAAAGATGGAGGGTTTCAAACAAACAAAACATGACCTCTCACATGCTGCCCTCCTTGAACGCCCCCACCTGAACACCCTGGTGGCACTTGTAACGGACACCAGTCAGTCTGCCCCAGGCCCCATACTTTAACAATGCATTTAACATTCCTGGCAGCCATTGACATTCTTTTCCATGAATCTCTCTGTGCCACAGCAAAGTTGGGCCATATATGACCGCAAGTTCCTCACCATATATATGAGGCGGTCAAGTATTTCCACCCCTTGGTGGGAGGATGCCCCTTCATGGTCTACACCAATGACAACCCCTTACAATAGGTTACTGTCAAAAGGGAAGCACACAGATTTCCCCTAAGCAGTTTCATCAGCGGGAGCATATGGCACAGTTCACAACCAACAGAAGGCACAGAATATCACTGACAAAAGCTTCAGTGGCTCCTGCGCCCTCACCACTCACATTGACAATACTTTTGCAGCTGCTGCTCAGGCAGCCAATCCTGATCTGTTAAGACTGCATAGTGACACATATATTGGCCCTAACCACAAATGACATGCAGTTCCCGATAGGGACTTAGCCTGCTGTCTGTGCATCTGAGGCCCTTGTATAGGAGCATTCTGTCCAGCCTGGTATCCAGTGGGAATGCACCAAAATGGGTCCAAACCTTCCTCCAGTGTCAGCACACTGAATCAGGCCATCATATACAAGCACCTATCACTTCTTTCCCCCAAGTATACCACCATTTTTCCCCTGTTCACATGGATACTGCAGGCCCCCTTCCATCATCAAACAGCAATCTTTACAATCCTTGCCATCACTGACAGATTCACTCATTGGCCAGAAGCCTTCCCACTGGCCGACATCATGGCAGATACAGTAGCCAAGGCTTTTATAGGCATTTGCGTCTAGCATTTTGGGTGCCATCACCATGTGATGACAGACCACAGATGACAGATCACATCTTGCCTGTTTAAGAGTTTAAGACACTCACCAAAACTTGCAGTACACTTATCCATTTTACAACCACTTACCAACCTGCTGCTAAAGGCATCGTGTAGAGCTTCCATAAGACCCTAAAAGCTGCCCTTACCTGTCAACCTGCAAATTGGTCCTCCATTCTGCTGCTAGCTATCCTTGGCTTACAGGTGGCCCACAGACTGACTTGGGTGTGTCCATCCCTGAGGTCATGTACAGGATGCTGCTCACCATTTCAAGTGACTTCATCAAGCTGCAGCCTCTGCCACCCAGCACCTGCACCCTGGCCTTCGTACCCAGCTGTGTGACTGCATGGCACCCGTGCACCTAGCACCCCTCAATGCCAAGATGACTGTAGATCCTTTGCGCAATGGGACCTTAACAAGCGCAAGCATGTCATGCTCAAGGTGAATGCCAGCCCCCTGCCACTCCAACCACAGTATTCAGTCCCACACATTGTGCTCAAGCTTGAGAAAAAAACCTTTTCTCTATGTCAATGTGGCACTACCACCACAGTCACCACTGAACAACTGACGCCAATGTAGATGCTCAATTTTCCCAGCCCTTGTGTATTGCCAACCTTCAAAATTGAGGTGGCACCGAGTGGTGGAAACACTAACCCAGGTGACACTACTGACCTGATGGGCAGTGCTTTGGATCCGAGGACAGATTCTGCTCTGCTGTTTACACGACCACCTGTTCCTGCAGAGCTGCCATGACACCCACCACTTCATCCGTGCTGCTGGACCTGCCCTATGGCCCTCCCCAACTCAATCACAAGGCACCAGCTCCACGCCTTTGACACCAAGACACCTGCGACCATGCCTCTGGCACCAAGACACCTGTCACTACCCATGCGAGATTGGCACATGCCCTCACCACAACATGTGACCAGTATACAAGCAAGATGCAGCAGTGATGGGAATGTGCAGCACCTGTGCAGGACAGCGTGTGTTATGCCACACATGTAGGGCACACTGTGCATTTCCCTCCATGTGCCACCTGCCTGAGCAGCAGCACATCACCGCATCTGTCACCAGGCCCCACCCCCAAACTGCAGCATACCTGACTATGCTCGCTGACTGCAGTGTACCACAGTCCCCTGCCCCGCTGGCATTATGACAGGGTGTCGCCATTGGGCTCGGCTTGTAACGTGGCATCCCAGAGGCCACTGCATACCACACTGCTGCCTATGCCACTGGCAGTGGGCCTGGCCCTACTGACACAACTGTTGCCCCAGGAACATCCACTGTGTCCAACACCCAGCTCTCACCTTCTTGCTTGAAGATTACTGTGTGGTGATGCACTACTACACACTCATGCCCGCCATTCATCTGCCCTGGCAGACAATCAAGCATTACAACAGAGGTCCATCGCACAGCAAAAACCACATCATGAGTTGTAAGCTTACTATGACAAGAGTTTTCTCTGTCCTGTGTCTCTTTGCCGCAGTGCTGAGTTTTGCCTGAAAAGCATGCTACAAGAAGCAGTCCCAATCCCTGGAACTTCCTGCACCAGCACCGAGCTGTTCATATGACAAGCACAGTGATTAAATGTTTCTTACATGTTCAAGTTATTAATTCAAATGGCTTTCCGTGGTGCTAAGAGATAGATGCACAACCTGTGAAGGTGTTAAGATAAGTTGGTTTTGTGTGCCTATTAATATAACAGTACTACAGACTTCCCTTGATGACTATCGAGAACTAATTGTGAATTATCTGAGAATTTGTTACTATATCGGGAGTGGAATGTGATCCAACCCCTTTTGCAAACTACGTAACCTGTTACAGTGCCATGTATGAAGCCATCAGAGATGAAAACAAATGTTGGCAGATTAGTTCACATACAGACTAGAGATGGGCAAAACTGTTCTTTTCAGAGATTGGATCAGAACTGTTCACTCCCTGAAATGAATTAGCTGTTTTTCATGACTCACCACTCATTTACAAAAGAAAATAAATGAAAGGCACATTGCCCTTTAAACTTGGTTTATTCCAGTACTATACCTGTATTTTGATCTTATTTGATCCTATTTTGAAGTAACATAGATAATGAGTAAGAATTTTGTATTGTTTATTGAAATTTCCACGATATGACAAAGTTTTTGATTATTGATTTATTTTGCACTAGCGTGGTTTTTTGGGTGATCGGAAAATGTTGTAACTTGAGATTTACATTAACAATATATTTGGCTATAATGTATTAAAATGTCATTAACCTCATACAAATACATCGCAAGCCATATATTTTTCCTTTCGAAGACGCCTAAAATCGCAAAATCCGTACCAGAATAAGAAAAAAAAATATAAATTTGACTGTAAAACGAAAGTGCTGCATATAGCCTTACGCAGAATAAAACAAGGAAAATATTGGTGTATCACATTTTGCGATACGTTTATCGGTTCGCTCGTAATTAAAGCGTAAATTCGAGTGTCCATAATAAAAATCCTATAGTAAGAGTAGTCATCAGGAACCTAATCTAATCAGTTTAAACAAATAAAAATAAAATAAAAACAATTGATGTACACATAACATAATAATGTAATATACATAGCGGTATTACTATGAAGAACAATATCCAGTGGGGACAAACTCCGATGCAGAGGCGCTGAGTCGAGCAGGTCGAGCCGCGAGCTGTATTACTGCGTGAGCTGAGACCGCAGAGACCAGAGTGACACCAGAGTCGCTTTGCTCGACGCTCTGGCTAGAGTCGAGACGGTGGGGTGAGCGTTGAGCGGGCGAGTTCCGAGGGTGGGGGGAGCTCACCCGCTCCGAGACAAATCGTCCGCTCCCTTGCGAGCAGGTTTTTGCAAGTAGTTCCTATGTTATCCGCTAGGTGGCTCTCTGTCCTGTTGCTGGCATCAACTGCCCAGAGGGCAGGACGTGCGACTGAAACGATCGCCGACAGAGTGCGATGCGAAGTTAAGCTGCGCCAGACACTGCACAGTGCACACGGCAGACGACGCACAGAGACGGCCCGGCATATGTGAAACACAAAATCCAATGGGGCACTGCACAATGCAGGCAGCCAAGGTAGAAGCAGGGCAGAGGCCGGCGCTGGCTGTGTTGTGTGGCGTGCACTGTGCTCTGACCAGCAGAGGCGCTGCTGATATGCTCCGTCTCTCTCTCTCTCTCTCTCTCTCTCTCTCTCTCTCTCTGCCTGGGAAACGTTTGGAGCTACCGTTCTTTTTTTCTGAATCACTGATTGTTCACTCCTTTGAAAGATTGAACTCTATGAATTAGTTCAAGAGCGGATCCCCCATCTCTAATACAGACCACAAGTTCATTACTGTGTCATGCAGTTGCTTTGGTTATTGTACTAGATTAGTAACTACATTCTCTATCCATAAATTACGTTGTTCATTTTTGTTTGATTAGATACATGTCATCTAAAGAGACTACATTAACTGATCTTTCCGTCAGACATTTGACACTTACGGTGTGTACTGGTATCCAATTGGTCTGTTGTTCATTCATTCATAGACATTTTTGTAAGTTTATGCAACTGATTGTGCCTTGTTAATGCCCCAGTACAGGAAATCTTCAAATCAAGACGTTATTTCATGAATCTTTCCATGATTTACCATTCCCTTTTAATCTTCTTGCCTAGTGATACTACTATATCTACCTGTCACGTTCAGGGAGAAACAAATTCCCATAATTAACCATCAGCTAGAGGTAGTGTCATTCCATATCAAGTCATTCAGGCAATCGCACCCACCTTCCCGGATTTGGATTAAGCTCGGCTTATTTTTTCTCCCTGAGGAGATATGTAACCACACCAAATTCAAATTTTAGCATTTTATCTCTCTCTGTTTTCATATTACAGTATTTCAAAATTTGAAAATATTGTTGTTATTAAGACTGTGATGATACAATCAGTCCCAGATCTACGATATTCCCGAACCAGGGCAAAAACTTGATAGTACCCCCCACCCCCGAACATTTGAGATAGGCCTACGACATATACAATTTTTTTTTTTAAATCGATTTTTCAAAAATATGTTCGTTTTATACCGCAAATCTTTCTGAAGGGTGTGAACACAAACTTTCGAAGAAATGCCTTACATGTTATTTGCATGCGCAAAGTGGAGTGGTACATCTCTTCACACAGCATTCTTAAATCGCCGGCCATGTGGCCAAGCGGTTCTTGGCGCTTCAGTCCGGAACCGCGCTGCTGCTAAGGTCGCAGGTGCGAATCCTGCATCGGAAATGGCTGTGTGTGATATCCTTCGGTTAGTTAGGTTTAAATAGTTCTAAGTCTAGGGGACTGATGACCTCAGATGTTAAGTCCCATAGTGCTCAGAGCCATTTGAACCATTCTTCAATCGCACGTCACTGTACTTCACTCTGTGGAAGTTCAAATGTGTATATTCCGTAATGGAAGCCGTCAAACCTATATTCAGGTCAGTGTAAATTAAAATGTGCTGTGGTGCCTCTCCCGCTCCCAGTCGGCCTGTGGCAGGGAGAATAACTCCAGAAAATTTGCACTCTTTATTGCCTATTAGCTAATAACTTTGTGTTTTGTGTGGCATAAAATTAAATATAGAAAACACAAAACTAGTGTGACAAAAGACAAGCAATACAGTACTCATTTCTTCAATCCTTAGGTCCCAGCATATTTTTCACTCTAATCTCGCTGCAGCTTTACACGGTGTGTTTCCTTTCTGCGAAGGAATCTATTACCTCATCAAACTTCGTCAAAGGTTTTGCTACATGAAAAATCAAAAACTGAAAAAGCTGTTAACACGATTTGTACCCAGAACTGGTGTGGTTTCTCCATTTGATTACGTCTATTTTGTCACTGTCGGCTAGATAAAACGAAATAGGCCTTTCTAATATTCCAGCAATTGTAGCACACGCCAAATAAGCGAGACTGTTTTGATACAATTGGTCACTTTTACGTACCTCATTACAAAAATCGCACGACAGAATATAATTCATTAAGTACCAATATCAAATGTCTACTAGGGCTCAGGTTTCACAACCATGCGATCGAAAAGTGGTATAACGAAATTTTTGACGTATTCTTCCATAAAATTTGTGTTTCTTCTCCTTAGTCGTTCTAACATACGATCCTGTCATCACTAATTATGTCATTATTCCTGCCATTGTCAAAACTTAATTCTCCGGTTAACTTCACTAACCCTGCCAGAATCACAGGTACAGTTATCCCGCGTTTATTCTTCGGTTAGGCATTATTACGTGTTCGCACAATGCGTTTTCCACGCTATTGCGAGAACAGAACTTAATGCGGCTGCTAACCGAGGACTGTACAACTTCTTGTGTAGCGATCTGGCAAAAAATTTTCTGTGAAAATTTCATTTCCTCGGATACACCAAGAAGATAATATGTAATCTTTCTTACCTGATAGTCGTTTATTGCCATTCTGGTAATCTGAATCTATAGATTTCACTAATAATTATAACAACGCTTACCATTTGCACACCCAGTCAACCATATAAACTAACAGCGACTGTCGTTCACCCATTCGTGTTTATTTCGGCCAGCTCTTTTAGCCTCATCTCCTTCTGTCAGCGGGTAGGCTTTTTATTTCCTGTTGAGACAGTGATTCCCCTGGCAGACACACCATGTACACTAAGCATGCGCTCAAAAATCAACTTTTGATTCGTTCTATTCAAAAACGAACTGGGATGCATTTCGAAATCACATGACTAATCAATAGGCCAACTTGCGCTGGATGCTAGGCGCTTTGTGAAATAAGGTTTCCCCCCCCCCCCTTCATCTTCAAGAATATGAATTTGGTGCCCCTGAAATTGCTCCCGTCACACACACACACACACACACACGCGCGCACACACACGCTAACCTACCTGGATACGATACCACATTTTCTAAGATTTGAAAAATAAATTATCATTTGTTAATTTATGATCCGAACAATATGATCTCAGGTGCTTATATATTGTAGAAACCGACGTACAGTAAAACTTGCTCAAATCGGCACGTGTATAATTCGGAAATCTGCCCAAACCGTACAAATATTAACAGTTGACTAGTAGCACTTTAATAGATACAGTAACATGATGTCAAACAAACGGTATGTGTCGTTAACACTCAACGAAGAGAGTAATGTAATCGAGGCGAGTGAGGAAGACAAACTCTCTGTGCGCGAAATTATGTTGCGTTTCAAATGCAGTAAAACACAAATTTATGAGACTTTATGAAACAGGGGTAAGATTCGGGACGAATGGATGAAAGGGAATAGGCAGATGAAAAGAAAGGCGAAGAACAAATCTTTAACATAATGGAGCGCTTCAGCAACCGTGAACTGTTCAGACAATAAGAAATTCAGTCTTCAGTTGCAAGGTAAAATTTTTTTAATGTACCTAGGTTTCGAAGCCAATAATTGTATCTTCTTCAGAACCTATAAATTAACCCAAAAACGTAGACGGAGCTACGCCGGGCCAGGAATAAGGGCCACACGTAAGCAACAAGGAAACTAGGTGTCGCGAGCGCATGCGCAAGCGCTAGAAACAAGCTGTCTCAAAATTACTTAGCGCAATGTACATTGTAAACAAAATGTGATAGGAAACAACCCTGCAAATGGACAAATGCCTACTTATGGAACAGTACATTAAACAATTTTCCTAAGGACTAGTTACTAAGTCAAGGCAAGAATATTTATTTACATTAAAATAATATAATAAGAGGGCGAAACCCCACTACAGTAACTAATAAATTAGTATGGGAGACACAGGTGTTCGAAGCATGAAATATCTTGAACATAAAACAGGCAAATTAAGAAACACCTTTACAACTGGTGTCATTACCAGTTTAATACAAAATATATGGAGACACAATGTACAGACGCACTATAATAAAGGGGCAAAGCAGATAGGATAGAGCACCGTACATTCGAAGTGGACCCTGGGTCAAATCATCCCTATCAGGTGTATATAAAATCACTTGTGCTGAATGTCTCTGTTATTACACTGACCAGATCGGAATGGCCCTGTCTGTTAGGTTTAAAGAGCATCTGCCGAATAAAAGCGGTGATGGAACACGAGGATCTATATTTGCTGAACATCTTGTCGAAATGGCCCATGCTCCCAAGCCTCTAAAAGATGCAGAACTTTTGCATAATGAAGTCGAAAATGTAAGTTAGACACCCTTGAAGAATTGCAGATGTTTAAACATCTTATTATTGATAGAGAAAATTTACTTAATGATCAGCTGTAACTAAAAAATAGAAATTATTTCGAAGGATTTCAACCTTTACTCCAGTGGAGTTGACCCACGGTCTGCTTCGAATGGCCGATGCTGTTTCCTATCTGCTTTGCCCCTTTATTATAGTGCGTTCGTACATTGTGTCTCCGTATATTTTGTATTATACTGGTAATGACACCAGTTGCAAAGGTGTTTCTTAATTTGCCTGTTTTATGTTCAAGATATTTCATGCTTTGCACACCTGTGTCTCCCATACTAATTTAATAGTTAGTGGGGTTTTGCCCCCTCATCATAATATTTGAATGTAAATATTCTTGCCCTGACTTAGTAGCTTGTTCTTAGGAAAATTGTTTAATGTATTGTACCATAAGTAGGCATTTGTCCATTTGCAGGATTGTTTCCTATCACATTTTGTTTACAATGTACATTGCGCTAACAAGGGAACCTCCCCATCGCACCCCCCCTCAGATTTAGTTATAAGTTGGCACAGTGGATAGGCCTTGAAAAACTGAACACAGATTAATCAAGAAAACAGGAAGAAGTTGTGTGGAACTATGAAAAAAATAAGCAAAACATACAAACTGAGTAGTCCATGTGAAAGATAGGCAACATCAAGGATAGTGTGTGCTCAGGAGGGCCGTGGTCCCGTGGTTAGCGTGAGCACCTGCAGAACGAGAGATCCGTGGTTCAAGTCTTCCATCGAGTGAAAATTTTAATTTCTTTATTTTCGCGAAGTTATGATCTGTCCGTTCATTCACTGACGTCTCTATTCACTGTAATAAGTTTAGTGTCTCTGTTTTGTGACCGCACCGCAAAACCGTGCGATTAGTAGACGAAAGAACGTGCCTCTCCAATGGGAACCGAAAACATTTGTTCGCAAGGTCATAGGTCAACCGATTCCTCCACAGGAAAACACGTCTGATATATTCTATACGACACTGGTGACGGCATGTGCTTCACATGACAGGAATATGTTGTCGACGCACCTTTTTTTGTACACTTGGCGAATGAGTAAAAAGATTCTTCTACCTTGCCCGATTTAGGTTTTCTTGTGGATGTGATAATCACTCCCAAAAAAGTGATGAAAACATAAGAGTTTGTCACATAAACTGCAACAAATGAATGCAACAGTTTCACAGTCGCACAGTTTTACCTGTGCTCTATCAAAACATATGTTTTTAACGTTTTCAAATTTTTCCGTGTGTAGACCGTCAAATCCTGCATATGTTCAAGCAAATCTGAACATGTCCTGGAATTTTGGAGAGCGAAGTTGATTATGTGTGAGTGCCTGAACTTTGATAATTGTCTGAAAACAAAAATTAAACTTTTCAGTCGAGGGTAGACTTGAACCAAGAACCTCTCGTTCCGCAGGTGCTCACGCTAACCACGGGACCACAGCGCTCCTGAGCTCAGATTATCCTTCATGTTGCTTATCCTGCGCATGGACTACTCAGTTTGTATATTTTGCTTATTTTTTTCATAGTTCCACACAACTTCTTCCTGTTTTCTTGATTGATCTGTGTTCAGTTTTTCAAGGCCTATCCACTGTGCCAGCGTATAACTAAATCTGAGGGGGGTGCGATGGGTAGGTTCCCTTGTAAGTAATTTTGAGGCAACTTGTCTCTAGCGCTTGCGCATGCGCATATGCTTGGCCGCTGGTCAAGCCTCGCTGCGGAACTGCTCGCGACGCCTAGTTTCCTTGTTGCTTACATGTGACCCTTATTCCTGGCCCGTTTTGCTTAATGTTTTTAGTATTGACAAACATAATCTTATGATTATGCGTCTTTATTCTATATTAGTTTTATTCTGTGGCATGGCCAACGTTTTGCCCTCAAAATAATTTAATTTCTGTAAGTATCACGATTTTCCTTATTATGAAATCATTAGATTGATGATGTAGTTCAATGTTTAATATATGTCTGTATGGGTTAATTTATAGGTTCTGAAAAACCTTGGTAAAATAAAAAAAGTTTGCATTGCAACTGAAGGCTGAATTTCTTATTGTCTGAAAGGCAGAGAAGACCAGAAATGGAGGAATTAACGAAATAGTATGGGAATTGTTCGTAAGTGCGCGAGCAAAATACTTACCCATGTTGCAGAGTGAGGCTCTGAAAGTCGCTAAAGAGCTTCGACTTACGGAGTTTAAAGCATCCACAGGATGGCTGGACACTTTTAAAGCTAGGCACAACATCGTGTGGAATGAAGTGTGTGGGGAAGCTTAGGACGCGCTGGAAATTGTAGCAACAGAATGGAAGACAATACTGTCCAACCTAATTGTGAATTATGACCCGAATGACGTGTTCAGTGCCGATGAAACGGGACTGTTTTATCGCGCGCTGCTTTCAAAATCGCTAGCAATTCGAGGTGAAAAGTGTACCGGCGGAAAAATGTCCAAGGAAAGACTCACTGTACTGCTGTGTGGAAACATGTTAGGAGCAATGGAGAAGCCACTGGTGATTGGTAAGGTGGCAAAACCACGTTGTTTCGAAAACATAGACGTCAGTAAGCTTCCAGTCACATGGCGAAGCAATAAAAAGGCGTGGATGGTGAGTGGTCTTATGGAAGAATGACTGGACTCTTTCAATGAGAAAGTGAAAAAAATAAATCGACAAGTTCTTTTCCTAGACACCGCAACCTGCCACCCGAAAATAACGTTATCAAACGTGAAATTGGCTTGGTTCTCTCCAGGTTCAACCAGCCTCACACAACCTATGGACCAGGTCGTTATTTACATATTCAAGTGCCATTATAGGCGAATACTGATGCAAACTCAACAAAACACTCCTGTGGCCAGCGAATTTCAAGAAAAACAGCAGCAGCAACTGTGGAATTAATGAAAATGGAAACACTTCATGTAGTGCAGATGATTACATTCGAAATGATGACCTTCTATCAACTCACTCCACTTTCACTTCAAAAACAGATTTAATAGAAATCCGCAACGCAGAGGATCATGAAGAAGAAACAAAGGAAGAAGAAGAGGGGCAAAATGATGCCCCTAGAAAAATGAATACCCCTGAAGAAGCCATTGCATGCATAAACGATGTTATGCAATTTGCAGCACACACAAATTCTCCCAACTTGTTGTAACTATTGTATGGTGTAAAAAAAAATTGCATAGAAAAAATTATTTTGAACAGGAAATTAAAACGAGAATCCCTCCTTGATATGCGGTGAAAACAGTGAAATGCAAAGCAACTAAACATGGGAATAATCGTCGTTGACGCTTTTAGCAAATTTTCCTTCACGATTCCTATGTACTCTTCTACGGCTTGTTCCACAATCCCAGCCTAGTCTTCGATCTTCTGCCTCTAGGGATTGCTTGAAGTGTTTGTGACTGACAACAGGCCATAATTTGTTGCCACCGAGTTTGAACAGTTTTGCATTGCCTCTGGCATCAACCACATTACTAGTGCACCATTCCACCCACACTCCAACGGCGAATCTTAACGTTTTGTACACACATTTAAGTAAAAGATCGGCAAACTTTGTACCTCCCACAGAGTATCAGACTAACGATACTAGACTTTTATAGGCCGTATGGCGGATGGAGGCACTGGGAGTAAGGCACCATTGTATGTTTCCTTGGAATGTTCTATGTTTCTCCTGCAGGGATCAAGAGGATTGCTAATGGGCCACCAGCATCAAATTCGCCCATGTGAATTGCGTGACCGTCCTCTTAGTGTGCCCCGGCCATTGGCCCGGTCCTGGACCTCATGGAAGTCGACGTCCAGTCGACGTCCTTTCACGGTTGTTGCCGTCTCCTTCCAGCGGCCGTCCCACATGCTTCGGGTCCCTCTGCAGTCATCGAAGTGCCACCATCTTCATTTGCTACTCCGCCTCTAGATGTGGATGCACACCCTCTGCCTGGCTCGTTGGCTGGTGTTCCCAGGCAGGCTCAGGACTTAATGCCAGGCACAGGTCGGAACTTGGCACCTTCCTCAGTTTTGGCTCCCATCCCCTCATTGCCACCTGCATCGTGAGGAGGGTTGGAGGAGGCGGGGGGGGGGGGGAGAAATGTGGTATCACTTATCGATACCAGCCCATGAGTGTTATACCAGTGGAATGGCAAGCTTCAGTTAGGTTATGCGGGATCTGCTGGACGCAATGACGCGTGCCCGCTGTCCCACGAACACACTCTGCCGCTGCGATATTGGGCGGCTGACGGCAGCCATTCAGCCTGATTCGTACTTGGAGCCCTTCCTTGTTACATTGATAGCTGGACTCTATGTCTTGCTGCAGCATTGTAATGTGTCTTCGTACACTTGGTAAAATACAAGTTAAGTAAATTTTCTGTTTATGCGTTTGCTTTTTCACTAACCATTTCTGCTCCCGTCCAGCTTTCCTATGACAACAGTTGCCACACCACTCTGTATCCCACCTCTCATTACCACTGTGTACGAAATCGTACACAACACCACCAGCTTGCACAGTGTCTTGATAACTTGGGTCTATGGCTTCGTGGGGTCTGCACCGCACTCGAACCCTACCATCAGATATTACGAACTGAAATCAGGACTCATCTGACCACGCCACGATTTTCCAGTCGTCTAGGTTCCAGACAATATAGTCAAGTGCCCACGAGAGGCGCTGCAGGTGATGTGCTGTTAGTAAGTCGCGCCAGATTTGGCTGCACTGTTCTAACAGATACGTTCGTCGTACGTCCCACATTGATTTCTGCGGCTATTTCACGCACTGTTGCTGCTCTATTAGCAATGCCGACTCTACCTGCGCAAATGTCGCTGCTCTCGGTCGTTACGTGGAGGCCGCTGTCCGCTGTGAGAGATAATGCCTGGAATGTGGTATTTGCGGCACACTCAAGACACTGTGGATCTTACATTCGTAATTCCCTGGCGGTTTCCGGACTGGAATGCCCCATGCATCTAGCTCAAACTATCATTCCGCGTTCAAAGTCTGTTAATTCCTGTCTTTTAAAGCTTGTGTGTCATCTGTATATGTGCATATCGCTGCCCATGACTTTTGTCACCTCGGTGTATTTCCGAGTTGTCATGACGCTAAGTTCTGTTTAGACCCACTTGTAAATAATGCTTATCGAACGCTTCACGAATTTCGAGCAAACGAAATAAAGCACAATAAGCTACTGGACTTTTGAAGGTCACTATGAGTGACGTATCCTACTGTAGGCGTAGACTCAATATACACTCCTGGAAACGGAAAAAAGAACACATTGACACCGGTGTGTCAGACCCACCATACTTGCTCCGGACACTGCGAGAGGGCTGTACAAGCAATGATCACACGCACGGCACAGCGGACACACCAGGAACCGCGGTGTTGGCCGTCGAATGGCGCTAGCTGCGCAGCATTTATGCACCGCCGCCGTCAGTGTCAGCCAGTTTGCCGTGGCATACGGAGCTCCATCGCAGTCTTTAACACTGGTAGCATGCCGCGACAGCGTGGACGTGAACCGTATGTGCAGTTGACGGACTTTGAGCGAGGGCGTATAGTGGGCATGCGGGAGGCCGGGTGGACGTACCGCCGAATTGCTCAACACGTGGGGCGTGAGGTCTCCACAGTACATCGATGTTGTCGCCAGTGGTCGGCGGAAGGTGCACGTGCCCGTCGACCTGGGACCGGACCGCAGCGACGCAGTGCCGTAGGGGACCGCACCGCCACTTCCCAGCAAATTAGGGACACTGTTGCTCCTGGGGTATCGGCGAGGACCATTCGCAACCGTCTCCATGAAGCTGGGCTACGGTCCCGCACACAGTTAGGCCGTCTTCCGCTCACGCCCCAACATCGTGCAGCCCGCCTCCAGTGGTGTCGCGACAGGCGTGAATGGAGGGACGAATGGAGACGTGTCGTCTTCAGCGATGAGAGTCGCTTCTGCCTTGGTGCCAATGATGGTCGTATGCGTGTTTGGCGCCGTGCAGGTGAGCGCCACAATCAGGACTGCATACGACCGAGGCACACAGGGCCACAGGGCCAACACCCGGCATCATGGGGTGGGGAGCGATCTCCTACACTGGCCGTACACCACTGGTGATCGTCGAGGGGACACTGAATAGTGCACGGTACATCCAAACCGTCATCGAACCCATCGTTCTACCATTCCTAGACCGGCAAGAGAACTTGCTGTTCCAACAGGACAATGCACGTCCGCATGTATCCCGTGCCACCCAACGTGCTCTAGAAGGTGTAAGTCAACCACCCTGGCCAGCAAGATCTCCGGATCTGTCCCCCATTGAGCATGTTTGGGACTGGATGAAGCGTCGTCTCACGCGGTCTGCACGTCCAGCACGAACGCTGGTCCAACTGAGGCGCCAGGTGGAAATGGCATGGCAAGCCGTTCCACAGGACTACATCCAGCATCTCTACGATCGTCTCCATGGGAGAATAGCAGCCTGCATTGCTGCGAAAGGTGGATATACACTGTACTAGTGCCGACATTGTGCGTGCTCTGTTGCCTGTGTCTATGTGCCTGTGGTTCTGTCGGTGTGATCATGTGATGTATCTGACCCCAGGAATGTGTCAATAAAGTTTCCCCTTCCTGGGACAATGAATTCACGGTGTTCTTATTTCAATTTCCAGGAGTGTAGTTCATGTCGGGTTATGTCAGCGCAACAACGGTAACTCTAGCATCGCGCGAAAAACTCACCATTTGTTTCACCATTCGAGTATCTGTCTTAGTGTAGCTATGTTACAGTATATTAAGTAAGCAAGGTCAACAACGAATTGCACCTGGTACCCAGGCAAATTGAGCTAATCGATTAATTCCTCTTGCAAAAGATTTTAATTGGGCTAAAATTGATGCTCAGCTAATGGCACCATTTGCATACGCACCGTTCGAAATTTACGTGCGAAAAGAGTTCATCACCGTCCGGATTCTTCGTGGAAAAACAGACAGTATTAAATAACTCCGGATAGGAGCGAGACGGATGGTTCAAATATGGTCCACGGTGGATCGGATCTAGGTTTAACGTAAGATATATTCTAACCGAAAACATCTTCCTTTGTTTGAATTTTACATGCAAAAGAACCCTTTTTTGGGAAGTTTTTGAAGCGCGTCATTTCTAAACTTTGAAATTAAACCAATCGTTTCAAACTTTGCACGAACGTAGATAGATGGATAAAGTCAAAATGAAATTATTATCCACTTATCTTTATGCGTTCTCGAGATACGATGGTTTAAAGTCGAGCTAAAAAGTTCGTTCTTCCGTGAATTGAATGCACGGAAACGATTTAAAGTGAGTCAGGCAAGTAAAAATGCATTCTTACGATAAAATTGAAAATTCGATTTCAAATATGTAGCATCATTCAGATTTTACAAGCAAAAACAGTATAGTTCAGACTTGTGCGATCGGTTCAGAGTTTGTAAGAAGTTTGGCAAATACATGTAATTAATGGTCGTACCGTTGTTTTGTGAAAGATTTATCCGTCGCCACGACGTAGGCAACATGGTTCCAAAGACAACAAAAAAACCTACACAGGATCGGTCGTCGGCCGAATCAACATGGACCTGCATTGGTTGTCGAGCTATCGCGGACTAATATCAGAATTATGATAGATTAAAAATTGAGAACTAGAATGAAAAATGCTCCTATCATAGCACAAAAAAGGCGATTATTTCCTGGTCAGACTTAGGAATGTAAAATATAAGTAGCTTTTCGACTTGTCTGCCAGCTTCAAAGACATTTAAATCAAAACATCTTCACATATTCGCGCTTATTTTGCGAGTTAACCCTACTTATGCAATCTTTTGATTTAACGGTCTCTGAAGCTGCCTGATAAGTTGAAAAGCTAGTTTCCTTCTTTTGCATCCGTAGCCCTGCTCAGGACATATTCGCCTTTTTGTGCTATGATAAGAGAATTTTTCATTCTGGTGTCATTATGTTTGAGCTCAAAATATGCTCTAAGATTCTGCAGCAAATCGACATCAAGGATAAGAGAGATCTGCTGTAGATTTTGGTTAAAAGAGAGTCTCACTCAGTCGCAAATTCGGTATAGAATCGGGCCCTGGAACTTTGCTCAGTTTTAGCGATTTCTACCCTTTCTTACCATCACTGATACGAATATTTATATCACTCATCCTTGTAGTGATGTGAGAATTAAATTGTTGCAATATCTCTGACTTGTTCTGTGTAAAGAAATTTTTATAATGGAATTCAGCATTTTTGCTTTTGCTTTTTTTTAGATATGTCACTACCGTCACTTTATTTAGTTTGCTGAACATACAAATATTTTTACATGCTTCAGTTGCCTGTTGTACTTTGATAATCATTTTCACAATTGCTTCACGGTCACTGATAACGATTTCATTGCGGACATCTTCAAAGTTGTCAGATCTGTTTGTTGCTCTGAATGGTTTGAACATTAAAGCATGAACGAATACAGAAATGTCTAGAAACGTCATAGACAAACATATCAGCTAACTAGTGAAAGTAGGCCGTATACGTAACGTATTGTCTGTTACATTCTTGCATTGTGGCACGGGATATTATGTAACACATTAGGTGCTGTTCACAATGAGGCAACACAATATGCGATACCATTCCTTGTAATAAAAATCGCGCAACGCGATCTTTGTTGGTGCGACACTCGCGTTACCGCTGGGGCGATACGATATACTATACAATTACGCGATGCGACCTGGGTTACGACAAACAAGACAGTACGAATCACTGTTCACTTTTCTGGCTCAGCTGCAATCATGAGCTCTTCTGAAGAGGGCGTTATCAATATTTCAAGCTGAAACAACTGAGAAAGAAAATTGCGTAATCCCTCACATATCGGCTTTTCTCAATAAACTGGTCAAAAGACATCAACTTCAAACAGTCCTCTAGCGTGAACGACGTGTTGACTAAACGCAGCATAGATATGCACAAGTCAAGACATCTTTCCAGCTTGAAAGCACAAGTGGGACTGAATGCCTCAGCATGTATCGGCAGCCGACAGCTCCGCATTGCGCAGAGCGCGGTCCTATCGAGGGTGGTGTGTCGTAGCTCATCGCATCCAAACGCCCAAACGTATCTCGTATTTACTTGAGACTGGGAACATCAACGGATTTCTTTCCAGCATTAAACACAATTTAAATATGTTAGCTACATTTCTTACGAAGGAATATACGCCTTAAAATGCACCAAACGTAAAATGGACAGCGACTACAATCTTCCTGTAAAATTCTTTATAATATGCGCTTAGTTGTGCTTCACTTTGAAGCACCACAATAATAACTACGATGACAAAAAAGAAAACCAGTTCAGTGTCAAGCTGTGACGAGTGGCTATAAGATAAAGAATTCTTTTTTAATCAATAGTTTCCTCAAAATCATATGAGACAGACTGCGTAGCAGGGAACACACGCGATTCCCATAACAGTCGTTTTTATGTTTTTACACGAAAAGTAAAAGCTTTACTGAGAAACTAACTACAGTAACTACAGAGACGGATGAAGCTTTGCTTCATATAAATAAATCAATTTTTTTAAGCAAAGCAGCTGATTTGAAATTTCACTCCCTGCTTATCGTACAATGCGAGTTGCATGGAATGACCAGCACTCCTTGTTTTGCTGAACTATACGAAAAAAGTAAATTAGTTACAAACTACGGCGTGCACATACTTTATTCAACATGTAAACGTCACTACAGATATTCGGATTTAGGTTATGACATGTTCAATATGCCTGCCATCATTGGCGGTGATGCGGCGCAGACGAATAGCGAAATTCTGCGTGACCCGCTGAAGTGTCGGAACGTCGATGCTGTCGATGACCTCCCGAATGGTTGTTTCTTGCTCAGCAATGGTTTGGGGGTTATTGCTGTACACCTTGTCTTTAATACAGCCCCACAAAAAGGAGTCGCTTGTGTTCAGGTCCGGAGAATATGGCGGCCAATCGAGGCCCATGCCAATGGTCTCTGGGTACATCAGAGCCACAGTGCGGTCCCCAAAGTGTTCCTCTAGGACATCAAACACTTTTCTGATTCGATGTGGTTGAGCTCCGGCACGAATGAACCACATCTTGTCGAAATCAGGGTCACTTTGGATAATGAGGATGATCTTCTAAAACCTTCACGTACCTTTCGGTAGTCACGTAGTCACCGTGTCATCAAGAAATACTGGCGATTATCTCGTGACTCGACAGTGCACACCACACAATCACCCGTTGAGGGTGAAGAAAAATCCACATGTCACACTCTCATAGAATAACGTAGCACAATCTCCGCACTGAGTGTAGGAGAAACTCAGTGAACCACGAAATGTCTCTGTCTTGCGATAGCATCGGTGGTTTTATTCGAATGGCGCTGACACTTCAACAAAATATAATAATAATAAAATGATAGCTTCAGGCAGCAACCACTGGTCCTCAGTTATGACAGTGAGCCAGTAGGGTGTTTCCATATGCCAGTTGATTAGCCGTTGCGGTAGTGAGTGATTTATGTGCAATATTTCGTCGCCTATGGTAAAGGGGCTATATTTAAACATGTCGCAGAAACATGTTGTATACAGTGAAATTAGAAGTGGATTTAAACCAGAAATAACAGAGAATAATCAATAAGAGTAATTAAAACCATAAAAAGTTAACTCCTCAGATTAGAAACTCGTTTAAACTGAAGGGAATATAGAAAAAAGATAAGCAGATACAGCCTTCAGATGTCAATTCATTAACCACGCAAACGAAAATTACAGAACGTATGAAGAATCAACTTGTCATGCCAATGTTGAAGGATAGTGGAGGATCGGCCATGGTGTCAGGATGTTTTGCGGATGATAAAGTCGATGATCTAGTGAGAATTAACGGAACACTGAAGGAGGAACAATGTCACAGGATATTGATCAACAATGCAGTTCCATCTGGCAAAGGACTTGTTGGTCGTGGGTTTATTTTGCGGCAGGGTAATGATCCCAGACATGCTCCTGCCTTGGCTGAAGGGTATGGTAATAGGAAAGAGAAATGTGACGATCTGAAGAACATGTTTTGGCCAAGTGCATCATCTGACTTAAATTCAATAGAACTCCTGTGGGATGAACTTGACTGGCAGGTCAGAACACTGAGGTCTTCTAATGTTGAAGATCCATAGAATACTTTACAGACTTGCTGGACAGTAATACCTGCAAAAACACTACAAAATCTTACCTCCAGAATGCAAAGCTCTTGAATAGCTATTCCTCGGGCAAATGGTGGATACTTTGAAGAGACTAAAATCTAAATAATAACGTATTGTAGTTAATGATAGAGAGAGAAAATATTTATTTTGTCAGTCTATTTAGTTAGTACAATGCGTTTCTGCATTGAAATAATGTATGTAGTTTTTATCATGGTGATCGAAAACTTTTGTCGGTAGTGTACACAGTCAAGTGCATATAATAAACCTCAACCAACAAATATACAATACAGTACAATTAGACTGCAGCTGACTGTGGAAATTTCAGGAATGAAATTAAGGTCAACAACTAATGGAGGAAATGACCTAACAGAGTAAGTCTAGAAATAAATTACAGTAATGCTAAAATAATTTATAATCAGCATATCGGAAGTTGACACCACAAATTAATCATCAAGTCAAAGAAACAATGCCTGAACTTTCGGAATTAGAGCATCAGAAGACGACTGGGTGAACAACAAAGGAAATGAAAAAGATTGGAATAGCATAAAATTGTGTTATTTACTACATAGGAGTTTCAAAGCAAAGCTTCTGGTATGTCTGAAAATGGAAAATTACAGTCAGCGTATATTTCCAACTCTGAGTAATAGCAGTGAGATATCAACTTTCGCTACAATTTTATATATCAGTATCGCACTTTCACGCGCAGTAGAACAAAAACGCCAGAAAAACAAGACGCCTCTTGGATAGGTCTTTAATGCGCTGTGGCATTGAAACTGCCTATTTGCGGAATAAGCAAGTATAAATACGAAATCCGCCAAATATGGCTCTATAGCTTCGGAAGCTGTGAAATCGAAACTGCACCGTACGATGCACAGGACACGTGATCTCCTCAGCCAATCAAAACACAGAATGAGAGCATGTAATCAGACAATCGTATCAACACATTTACAGTGCGCCAACACATAAACAACGAGAAATTTTTGGAATGAAACGCGAACAAAGATATTCCAAAGTAATGTACAAAATTTCCACTACCAAGCAAATATGTAACATATCTGTAATGTTGAGGAAACTGAAGGCGCCGGTTTCCCGAAAAGCACTGAATTATAGTCGCCAAGCTTGTTTGAACATTCTTCGAAAGAATTATTGCATTACAATTCCTCTGGGCGCGTAAAGATTACCCGCTTCAACAAAAAAGTGACGTAATTTTTCTGTCTGTGCTCGACGGTGCATACAGTCAGCTAGGTAGCACACGAAATGTTTGGTCTTTCTCCCATATCGTGGGATGGCACTTCTGACGTCCCGTCACATTCTGTCCATGTTCTGTGTGTGAACAGAACCATCTTTCGTAACTACAAAGTTCGGACCATAGTTAATCGTAGGTAAAAACCTTCAGTATTTTGAATGTTGTATGAAATGAAGCAGCCATTAACGATCTTCGCCTCAGGGGGCATTTTTTCTTTCAGTGTTCTGAACAACACTTCCTTAGTGCAAAATTCAATGGACTCAAGGAAGCACTTTTTCGACACTCGTTGAATTCCATCGAACATCAGTTTCCAACTATTTCACGGCCTTTCTTGTTTTTCTTGTTCCCAAATTTCGCTTCGCCAACTCACAACAAATCTAGTGTATTCCCGTCTTACCTAGACGTCTGGCTACGCTCAGATCAGTCTGTCACCACAACCAGATTTCTTCTGCCAATGCAAGACGTGCCCTTACGTCCCAGCATAAAAACACCTTTGTAAATCGCGAGGTATTCGAAAATGCAGTCGAAACAGCTTAACCACTTTCCTGGAAACCGCGACCTATTCGTAGAATAACAGCCAAGTATTTGTGACAGTAAAGAATATAAAATTAATTGCTTCACTACCAGTTATTTAACCCTAGATAACTAAACCCTCCTAGAAATTACCATTGCAATTACTACCAATTCGTGGTTCCCGCCAACATTTTGAGCTGTATAATTGCCAGTATCGGATGTAAAACAGTACATATCGTACTTATTTTGTATGCAACCTACCACTGGAGACCTTATAATTGTAATTAACTAGTACATAAACTATAAATTATGACCTCCGTTGAATGAAATATGTGGTAGTAAAATTTATAATGCTTAGTAAGCATCTCATAATGTCTCCCACTTTAATGTTGTAGGGTTAAGTTCTGTTGTTACTTCCAAGCCACATATTTCTCTCAAACAATAGTAGCAATGTCATAGCATCATTTGCATGAATTTAAGATGTCGTCTTGCATTCCAGCCTAACCACATCTCTCATGAAAAAAAGCAGAACTAAAATTATATATGTAGCCATAGCACTACTTATTCCTATACTGTACGTATTTTCATTTATGTATGCGCGCTACGAAAAAGTCACGTGTTTGGCTGAGTAGACCACACGTCTGCTATGCTTGCTGTAACTGGGTAACTACTGTAGATCACATGTCCTGTGCTCAGATTCCGTAACAAAAGCACATCGTACAGCGCAATCTCGATTTTACAGTTTCCGAATTTATCGTGCCGTATTTGGAGGATTTCGTATTTATATTTGCTTATTCCTCAAATATGCAGTTTCAGTGCTACAGTGCATTGAAGATCTATCCAAGAGACGTCCTTTTCTCCTCGGTTTGTTGTGCTACAGTGCCTGAAAGTGAGGAACCGATATATAAAAATTTAACTGAACTTTTAATGGGCAAGCCATTCAAAAACCGAGTATTGCTCACACAGCTGTGGAAAGATGCCAATTAGCGAGTACTAAAAATAGAAAGGAAAACAAATAAATTGATCGGGGAACGGACTGAAACAAGATTTATTAATGGCCATAACGAAAATGAAATGAAGATAGACGGCACAAGAAATTCTTTACTAGATTCCAAGAGATAAGAAAACTATGACACGACTTCCTAATGGAATGTGGACACATGACACTAGAAACATGTACGCATATAACTGAGGGCTCTAGTAAATGCTTAATGAAGCAGTGAAGATGCTGCTGGTAATGAGGATCATTATATTTGTAATAAACCATCATTTATATTGTATTTGTTTCAGTCCCTCCTAGAAGGCAGGCAGTGTAAGGTAATTTTAGATTTACATCATCACATTCATATTTCTAAATCTCAAAAAGGAGAAAATATACTCTAATAGGGTATTGTTCCTATTATGCAAAGATTTTACTAGAAACAGCACAAATTTATGAAAGTTATTTGATGGCTAAATGCCGAAGAAACGAGATGGCATACAAATAAAATGCTGTCAAATTAGCTAGAAGGCCGTTTGCACGGTCGTAGACAGTACTATAGTTTTAAATTCCTACCTTGAGAATCGCCGCCACTCGTGAGTACTGCTAACCCTTTTCCAACATGTGAACCTCTCTGCAAGAAGCGTACAGGAATTTCTCCCGAAAACTGGCCGGCTACGTCACTTCCTTCTCTAAACGTAGGGACATCTCCCTTCATCGTTACACTTTTTTTACGAGTTTCTGTAGATTTCAATTCTTCCTGGTCTGTAGTTTCCTCTACGGGTTCGTTATCTACCTCTTCCTCCTCAGTTTCTGGAGGGAGGTCGCCGTCCTGCTCTTCTTCCAGTTCGTCTTCTTCCATGTCCTCCTGTGGCGTGTCTTCCTTCTCGTCGTCCATTTCTCGTTGTCACACAAGTAAAAGCGCCCGAAACAAAAAGGAAAGAAATGATAATGACATCAAGAGTATTGTAAAAATGAAAGGTAATCTTCCAGAATCGGGGGAGAACTTTGGCAGTTGCCGTCTACCCCCCCTAGTTACAAAGATGTTTTAACTGACAGCAAAGAATAACTGCTCCGACATTTAATTCAGCCTCTTCGACGTAAAGAGAACACTGACTTTTAAATGAACCATTTAATGTTGATTTTCTTCGGAATCAATGAGGAACGATACACTTTGGTTGAAATAAAGGCAAAGCAGGGTTTTTGAGAGAAGAATGGTAACAGTACGAATTTGTTTTCACATTTTACACACAAGTTACGTTGCCAAGAATGGGTACTAATGATATTCTTTAGGCTACGTCACGAGACTGAGGCAAATGTGTAAATGCATAAATGCTTGTCATCACACTTATTCCTCAACGTATCAAACACGTACAAATCTGATGTGGCAGTTGATAGAGATCTCGTACCATAATGCAAAGACAATGTCTGCACTTACACCTCATGATTTTGCTTCACTGACGTGTCCCATATGAAATTGTACGTGTTGCAGAAGGATGTAGAATATAATGTAAATTAACAGATAAGTTATAATACCACACCAACAGGGCTGAATTTAGGTGGGGGAGAGGGGAGAAACGCGGGGAGGAGGGTAAGCTCGACACAAGGACCCTGGGCTAGGGTAGACCTGAGTGCCTAACTAAACAGAAATCAAATGTAAGTTTTAAAATCTGCACCGATGATTTTGACTGACAGGCCTCAGCACTGGAGGCCTTGATTGAACCTTTGTGCCTCTTTTTTTTTTTTCAAAAAAAAAAAAGACCATGTACTGCACATTTATAACTAGTGGTTAAACTAATTCAAGGTACTACAGTTTTGCAGGGAAGGCACAACCAGTACATCAGACAATGTAGAACTCATATACACTAGTAAGAGAATTGAGTATCTTAAAATGATTTTTTATGTTGGTAGCTTTTAGGTTAGTGTCCAAATAAATGTATTAAATAAATTAAAAGTTTAATTAATTGACATCATCAACATCTATATTTGTTGTTCCATTAAGTTTCGGGTGTGCTGCCGCAAGAATTCTCCTTCTAATATTTCGGCTGTATAACGTTCAACCATCTTCAGAGTGAGCCGCAAGACTACCGCTCCAGTGCTCGCTTCGTCCCTTTAGACTCGTGTACCGCACGACTGAGCATACGGCCCAAAGACCTTGTAAAAAATAACTAGACTCACTTATGGCGCTGCAGTCGCGGGATAATTTGAACCTTCGGCTGGACGCCATTATAGTGGTTGTAGTCTGATGTGTTGTGTAGCATTGTTGTTTATGAAGACCCTGATTCAACATTGTATATTTGTTGGGGCGTACATACAGTATTTGTTACTCGTAATTCTACTGTCTGTACGTTCCAATCAAAAGAAGTACAATGGTGAAGAGTTGTGCAGCGATTAATTGTACAAATAAATTCGAGAAAAGAACGAATATTACATTTCACAGGTATGTGGATATTTTAAGTTGTTTTGTATGTCAGTGTACTTGCTTAATAAATGTTTTTGTAACACGGTATTAGCATAATGTCTGTGCATCTATTTGCAGGTTTCCTTTCTCAAAACCATACCTGTTACAAAAATGGTTACACGCTGTCAGGAGGCAAGATTTCCGACCGACAGAATAACTTTTTATATGTTCTGATCATTTTGAAGAAAGTTGGCTGATCGGTAGTGTTTTCATGGTCTAGGTTACGTTGAAACTTGATAATTTGGTCGTGAGTTGCCAAAGCAATATGCCATATATAACGCACTTCTCGTCATAAAATCTAAAGCAAGGTAGAGTCAGAAAATATCTATTAATATAAAATCTATTAATATAGTCGGCAAATCTTCGAGTATTTTGATGCATTTTGCGTACATCTATCGTAAATGAACTACGAAAAATGCTAGGGGTCCAGTACATAACTTTTATCTACGGCAGATTCCATGCAGTACGTAAGATAAATTCATAAACAGTTACTAGTTGCTGTTTGTTCATAAATTAAAAAGTATATTGTAGTAACGTATTTAAATGGGGCATTATGTTTGTGGCCTAACTCAAGGGAAGGCTTTTTAGAACCAAAAGCGATGTATAAACATTCGAACTCCGCGCGTCAGTTTACCACTCTAATGGCCGCCGCCCAGCTATTCAATTTGTCCGCTCTTCACAGTCGACCACTCGTGCGGTTGTGGGGGCCTGATACGGCCACAGACGCAAATGCGCCACTGCGCCACAAACGTTGGTCGGCGGCAGAGACGTGCACAATGCTCGAGTTACATCTATGACTCCGCAGTCGATCTGAGTTGGCATGTCGATACATCATTGTGAGCTGCACTGTGACGTCGACTTTGTGAGTTTATTACACCAAGTGCCGTATTCCATGATTTATCAAGGTTGAAACCACTATCTCTGTTAATTAGATTCGACGTCAAGCGAATCTCAATTGCCCCCTTCACTATCGAGTCCCAAAAAGACGACGTAGTTGCCATAATTTCGACGTTGTCATACAACATTTTGTGACCAGTGTCAATACGATGCTCTGCCACTGCCGACTTGTTAGGTTGTAAAATTCGTGTGTACCTCCGGTGTCCTGTACATCTTTCTTGGACAGTACGAATTGTTTGCCCAATGTAAGAAAGGCCACATTCACATGGAATTTTGTAAACTCAAGATTTTAGGAGCAGCAAATCATCTTTGGCGGAGCCCACGAGTTAAGCTATCTTGGGTGGAGGACGAAAAATCACTTTTACTTTTTGTCTGCTGAGAAGCCGTCCTATTTTTGATGAGAGGTTACCCATATATGGCAGGTCTGTTTCATTTTCAGTGCCTTCTGTATTTGCTGTGGGGAGTACCCATTGTCTCAAAACACTCTTTGTTACTTCCATCTTTTCGCCATTTCAAAAAGATTTTTGCCTGTTAGAGAATTAGGATGACATTGTAGATAAAACTGTTTACGTTTCGGTCATTTTAAAACAGTTTACACTTCCACTTGAGAAGGCAGTCAGTAGGGTGAGCTACTGCGTCAACCTCTATTACGAGTATCAGCTATTGTAGAGCTCCAGCTTTCGAACGGAAGAGTTTTAACAAGCCCAGTTTACCGCACCGAATTCAACGAATTCGTGCGAGTGTGAACATGCAAAGTTTTGTTTTGTATTTTGACTGGTAAGTAGTCCTCACAAGGGAACCTCCCCATCGCACCCCCCCCTCAGATTTAGTTATAAGCTGGCACAGTGGACAGGCCTTGAAAAACTGAACACAGGTCAATCGAGAAAACAGGAAGAAGTTGTGTGGAACTATGGAAAAAATAAGTAAAATATACAAACTGAGTAGTCCATGTGCAAGATAAGCAACATTAAGCATAGTGTCAATTCAGGAGCGCCGTGGTCCCGTGGTTAGCGTGAACTACTGAGGAACGAAAGGTCCTTGGTTCAAGTCTTCCCTCGGGTAAAATCTTTACTTCCTTTATTTTCGCAAAGTTATGATCTGTCAGTTCGTTCATTGACGTCTCTGTTCACTGTAATAAGTTTAGTGTCTATATTTTGCGACCGCACCGCAAAACCGTGCGATTAGTAGACGAAAGTACGTGCCTCTCCAATGGGAACCGAAAACATTTGATCGCAAGATCATAGGTCAACCGATTCCTCCACAGGAAAACACGTCTGATATATTCTATACGACACTGGTGACGGCATGTGCGTCACATGACAGGAATATGTTGTCGACCCACCTAACTTGTACACTTGGCGAATGGGTAAAAAGATTCTTCTACCTTGCCCGATTTAGGTTTTCTTGTGGATGTGATAATAACTCCCAAAAAAGTGATGAAAACATAAGAGTTTGTCACATAAACTGCAACAAATGAATGCAACAGTTTCACAGTCACACAGCTTTCCCTGTGCTCTGTCAAAACATACGTTTTTAACGTTTTCAATTTTTTCCCAGTTGCTTACGCTAACCACAAGACCACGGCGCTCCTCAGATCATCGTGTCCATGATGTTGCTTATGTTACACATCGACTACTCAATTTGTATATTTTGCTTATTTTTTTCATAGTTCGACAAAACTTCTTCCTGTTTTCTCGATTGATCTGTGTTCAGTTTTTCAAGGCCTATCCACTGTGCCAACTTATAACTAAATCTGAGGGGGGTGCGATGGGGAGGTTCCCTTGTCAGAAGTCAGTCGAGCTGAATAGCTGCTGCACGCTCTCCATTACTTCGTGATTCTGCAGGAAGTTACGTCTTTGTATCGTTGCATCACACAGTTTTAAGAGTATTGTTATCATGGAAACGAAAGACCTGTTAGGAAAAAAAAATGTTAGAGAACTTCATCAGGTTATCAAGAACGAAGCCGCGCGAAGTGGCTGCGCGGTTAGAGGCGCTATGTCGCGAACTGCGCGGCCCCTCCCGCCTGAGGTATGCATCCTCTCTCGGGCATGGGTGTGTGTGTTGTTCTTAGCATAAGTTAGTTTAAGTAATGTGTAAGTCTAGGGGCTGGTGACCTCAGCAGTTTGGTCCCTTAGGAATTCACACACATTTGAAAATTAAAAAACGAAAGCATACGTCCGAAAAAGACATTGTTGCCTAATAGGGACAGGCATTTGTGCCACTCGCTAATCCAGCCATGTTGGACACAGATACGACGATGAGGTTTCCTTAATTAATAATGAGCAGGATCAGAATTCTCAGAGGCAAGGTACGTCATTTGTTAGATGGACTTGTAACTGGTTAAAGGTGCTATCGTGTTGGTACTTAAAAACGACCTGCCGGCCGCGGTGGTCTCGCGGTTCTAGGCGCGCAGTCCGGAACCGTGCGACTGCTACGGTCGCAGGTTCGAATCCTGCCTCGGGCATGGATGTGTGTGATGTCCTTAGGTTAGTTAGGTTTAAGTAGTTCTAAGTTCTAGGGGACTTATGACCACAGCAGTTGAATCCCATAGTGCTCAGAGCCATTTGAACCATTTTTTTTAAAAACGACCGTCTCGTTCAAAAATTAATTTGCAGGTGTTGATATGCAAGAAAGATGCTTAAAGTATTTGTAGCATCGTCAGTGCAGAGATAGGACCATATCTATCAAATGAGAGATGACTGTCCGGGCAGCATTTGCAAAAATGGTTCAAATGGCTCTGAGCACTATGGGACTTAACTTCTGAGGTCATCAGTCGCCTAGAACTTAGAACTAATTAAACCTAACTAACCTAAGGACATCACACACATCCATGCCCGAGGCAGGATTCGAACCTGCGACCGTAGCGGTCGCTCGGCTCCAGACTGTAACGCCCAGATTCGCACGGCCCCTCCGGCATTGAGGACGAAGGCACACAAAATAGTGGAAGCGATAGTATTAGAGCAAGCGTTGCTGACAATGATAAAATCGTTCCAGAAACTGAAATGGCTAGTTTGACAGGGAATGAGAAGCTTTTAGATTTCGATATCGGGCTGTTGAGTGGAAAAAGCGTTTTAACAGTTTAAATAAGAAAAAAACTGGTGACGAGGGCCCTCTATACCTTCTCAATGCCCTTCACAAACGCAGTGTTGGTAACATATTCCCAAATATAATGGTAGCTTTACAGATTGTCTGCACTTTACCTGTTACTGTTGCCCAAACAGAGAGGTCATTCAGCGTCTTGCAAGAGTGAAGAAACGTTTGGGAACTACAATGGGGCATAAGAGATTTGTTGAATTAACTATGAGCGTAATAGACTCAGAGCCCATTCGTTAAATTATACCAGGATTATGGACGAGCTTGAATCTAAAAAAGACTATGACAAAAGACAATTCTGTAATATACCGAATTTATGTAAACTACAAGCATTAAAAAGGGTCTTCAAAAAGCCTTGTTTAAGTGTTTTTGCATCTTTTTCTTAGAACAGCAAATAATTTTTTTTCCTTGAAATTGTTCAAGGACGACAGGAAAAATGTCGATAAAGTAATACATCCTTAATTCTAAAAAAAAAAAAAAAAAGGCATTGCATTTATGCAACACAGTATGAAACTTTTCATATACACTTAACACACGATGCTTTGCTCTTACGCAAAGCGATGTGAAATTTATATCATCAATAAACATTAACTGAGTGCAAAACAGTTTTAAACACCTAATGCAAAACATTTATGAAAGAATTAATGGCACTATAAGAAGCTGATGGACGTCTTTAGATGCTATGGAATGCAAAGCGGCAGTTTTTGTGTTTATTTAATCATAAGTTTACTTTGCACTTCTCACACATGACTGAGGTATAGCTTTTGCAGTTATGGCGTTTGAACGTTGTTCTCATCCCGCAATGGCCAGTGACAGAGGGATTTAAGCTTACATCCTTTGGAGGCAAAGACGATGCATTATACTTAAGCCTGTTGCTCTCTGTGCTAGTTCCCCGTTTTTTGCACCAGGACCAATCTGGCAGAGAGTCTGAGCCAATTCAGATCTTAACTTCTTCTGGATTATTGTCATATCTGCCGTTCCTTTTTCAGTGGGTACCCTGCTGTATACAGTCCACGAATTTATTACATTATCAGTCACATGGAAAAAAACGTAAATAATATCGTTTGGCTCTAATTTTTGATCTAATTTTTATATTACACCTGCCAATTCCACTATCTAATATATCCACATTTCCCATATGTCAGTTGTAAACAGAAACAACAGCAGCACATGGTACCATTCCCTCAAACCTTTTCCCTTCAGATTTTAGTAGCTCGCCATCAAAAGTAGACAGAACTCAGACAATATTATTATCTTTATACAAAATAGATGAAATGTCCAACACTTTAATACTCCTCAGAATACTAGCGTACTTGTTTTTTCAGCTCCTTTTCATTTTGAAATTTGGAGTTTGGCAATCTATTCCTTTGGATCGTTCCCAAAGACTGTATCCCGAGCTTAGACAGGTATACAGCTATATCTGCAGATGTACAATATATTGTTGTTGTGGTCTTCAGTCCTGAGACTGGTTTGATGCAGCTCTCCATCCTACTCTATCCTGTGCAAGCTTCTTCATCTCCCAGTACCTACTGCAGCCTACATCCTTCTGAATCTGCTTAGTGTATTCATCTCTTGGGCTCCCTCTACGATTTTTACTCTCCACGCTGCCCTCCAATACTAAATTGGTGATCCCTCAATGTCTCAGAACATGTCCTACCAACCGATCCCTTCTTCTATTCAAGTTGTGCCACAAATTCCTCTTCTCCCCAATTCTATTCAATACCTCCTCATTAGTTATGTGATCTACACATCTAATCTTCAGCATTCTTCTGTAGCACCACATTTCGAAAACTTCTATTCTCTTCTTGTCCAAACTATTTATTGTCCATGTTTCACTTCCATACATGGCTACACTCCATACAAATACTTTCAGAAAAGACTTCCTGACACTTAAATCTATACTCGATGTTAACAAATTTCTCTCCTTCAGAAACGCTTTCCTTGCCATTGCCAGTCTATATTTTATATCCTCTCTACTTTGACCATCATCAGTTATTTTGCTCCCCAAATAGCAAAACTCCTTTACTACTCTAAGTGTCTCATTTCCTAACTTAATTCCCTCAGCATCACCTGACGTAATTCGACTACATTCCATTGTCATCGTTTTGCTTCTGTTGATGTTCATCTTATATCCTCCTTTCAAGACACTATCCATTCCGTTCAACTGCTCTTCCAAGACCGGCAAACCTCAAAGTTTGTATTACTTCTCCATGGATTTTAATACCTACTCCGAATTTTTTTTTATTTCCTTCACTGCTTGCCCAATATAAAGGTTGAATAACATCGAGGAGAGTCTACAACCCTGTCTCACTCCCTTCCCAACCACTGCTTCCCCTTCATGTCCCTCGACTCTTATAACTGCCATCTGGTTTCTGTACAAATTGTAAATAGCCTTTCGCTCCCTGTATTTTACCCCTGCCACCTTCGGAATTTAATAGAGAGTATTCCAGTCAACATTGTCAAACTCTTTCTCTAAGTCTACAAATACTAGAAACGTAGGTTTGCCTTTCCTTAATCTAGCTTCAAAGATAAGTCGTAGGGTCAGTATTGCCTCACGTGTTGCAATATTTCTACGGAATCCAAACTGATCTTCCCTGAGGTCAGCTCTACTATTTTTTCCATTCGACTGTAAGGAATTCTCGTTAGTATTTTGCACCTGTGGCTTATTAAACTGACAGTTCGGTAATTTTCACATCTGTCAACACCTGCTTTCTTTGGGATTGGACTTATTATGTTCTTCTCGAAGTATGAGGGTATTTCGCCTGTTTCATACATCTTGCTCAACAGATAGTAGAGTTCCGTCGGGACTGGCTCTCCCAAGGCCGTCAGTAGTTCTAATGGAATGTTGTCTACTCCCGGGGCCTAGTTTCGACTCAGGTGTTTCAGTGCTCTGTCAAACTCTTCACGCAGTATCGTCTCTCCAATTTCATCTTCATCTACATCCTCTTCCATTTCCGTAATATTGTCCTCAAGTACACCGCCGTTGTATAGACCCTCTATATACTCCTTCCACCTTTCTGCTTTCTCTTGTTTGCTTAGAACTGGGTTTCCATCTGAGCTCTTGATATTCAAACAAGTGTTTCTCTTTTCTCCAAAGTCTCTTTAATTTTGCTGTAGGCAGTATCTATCTTACCCCTAGTGAGATAAGCCTCTACATCCTTACATTAGTCCTCTAGCCATCCCTTGTTAGCCATTTTGCACTTCCTGTCAATCTCATTTTTGAGACGTTTGTATTCCCTTTTGCCTGCTTCATTTACTGAATTTTTATATTTTCTCCTTTCATCAATTAAATTCAATATTTCTTCTGTTACCCAAGGATTTCTACTAGCCCTTGTCTTTTTACCTACTTGCGCCTCTGCTGCCTTCACTACTTCATCCCTCAAAGCTACCCATTCTTCTTCTACTGTATTTCTTTCCCCCATTCCTGTCAATTGTTCACTTATGCTCTCCCTGAAACTCTGTAGAACCTCTGGTTTAGTCAGTTTATCCAGGTCCCATCTCCTTAAAATCCCACCTTTTTGCGGTTTCTTCAGTTTTAATCTACAGTTCATAACCAATAGATTGTGGTCAGAGTCCACATCTGCCCCTGAAAATGTCTTACAATTTAAAACCTGGTTCCTAAATCTCTGTCTTACCATTACATAATCTGTCTGATACCTTTTAGTATCTCCAGGATAGCTGTCAGTATCTCCAGGCTTCTTCCATGTATACAGCCTTCTTTTATGATTCTTGAACCAAGTGTTAGCTATGATTAAGTTATGCTCTGTGCAAAATTCTACCAGGCGGCTTCCTCTTTCATTTCTTAGCCCCAATCCATATTCGCCTACTATGTTTCCTTCTCTCCCTTTTCCTACTACCGAATTCCAGTCACCCATCACTATTACATTTTCTTCTCCCTTCACTACCTGAATAATTTCTTTGATTTCATCATACATTTCTTCAATTTCTTCGTCATCTGCAGAGCTAGTTGGCATATAAACTTGTACTACTGTAGTAGGTGTGGGCTTCGTGTCTATCTTGGCCACAATAATGCGTTCACTATGCTGTTTGTAGTAGCTTACCTGCACTCCTATTTTTTTATTCATTATTAAACCTACTCCTGCACTACCCCTACTTGATTTTGTATTTATAACCCTGACCAGAAGCCTTGTTCCTCCTGCCACCGAACATCACTAATTCCCACTACATCTAACTTTAACATATCCGTTTCCCTATTTGAATTTTCTAACCTACCTGCCCGATTAAGGGAGCTGACCTTCCAAACTCCGATTCGTAGAATGCCAGTTTTCTTTCTCCTGATAACGACGTCCTCTTGAGTAGTCCCCGCCCGGAGTTCCGAATGGGGGACTATTTTACCTCTGGAATATTTTACCCAAGAGGACGCCATCATCATTTAACCATACAGTAAAGCAGCATGCCCTCGGGAAAAATTACGGCTGTAGTTTCCCCTTGCTTTCAGCCATTTGCAGTACCAGCACAGCAAGGCCGTTTTGGTTAGTGTTACAAGGCCAGATCAGTCAATCATCCAGACTGTTGCCCCTGCAACTACTCAAAAGGCTGCTGCCCCTGTCCAGGAACCACGGGTTTGTCTGGCCTCTCAACAGATACCCCTCCGTTTTGGTTGCACCTATGGTACGGCTATCTGTATCGCTGAGGCACGCAAGCCTCCCCACCAACGGCAAGGTTCATGGTTCATTATTGACAATATATGTCAAAATATATGTGTAGTTCTTTTCTGTTGTAATTTCCAATGCAAGGCGAATCACAGAGTTCCCAGATGCTTTTGGCGAAGGTTAGTTGTGAAATGATTTTTCTTTCCAAATGATTCTATTTTTCTGTATCCTTGGTTGTATTTCAGAACCTTGTAATACCGGTATATCAGCAACAAATTCATTATTATCATCCTCCAAAAAATTATTTGAATTATGGGTAATCCCTCTAGTATTCTATGGCTCGCTATCATGCAGATTCCAGCGCATTTACAGATATTGTAAGACCTTCATCTGAATCATCAAATATAAACCATCTTCACTGTCAGATGGACATTTTAGGGACATAAATTCTTCATAAGTCATAACTTTAACTGTCCATTTTCAAAATATGCTGTTAACTCCATTATAACATTCGAAGTAGCACGAGAAACTAGAATTTCTATTGCTATTTGGTGAGAGAATTACTATGCTCTGTTGCACATATGCAACCAAAATTGATTCATGTAGTACTCACGTATTTATTAGCAAAGATACAATCTGAACTGTAAACTGTATTCGCCAGAGGTTATAGAAGCACTGTATATCTTTTATGTTCACGTGTTCTTGCTTGAAAATATCACAATCACCATAGACAGAAAGAAATGTGTGCCTGACTAACAGCGCTACATGGAGGAATACACTCAGTAGCGCATTCTAGCGGCAGATTCTTTTCAATTGCCTTCATAAAGCAACATTGCCCATCTGCAAGGCAGTTTCCAGTGTTAAACTTCAAGGACAAAGATGAAAAGAGAGTTGAAACTTTGCATTGCACATCTGCAAAGCAGCGTTGTGGAGGGTTAATTATTTTCCATTAAAATTTTTCGACTTTATAAAAAAGGTGAAAATAAAAATATGGAGAAGGAGCTTAAGAACGTTTACCTAGAGGACGAAAATCATAGCACCATCCCTGTGTACCAGTATAACAGACCAGAATTAACGACAAATTGAGCAGATCGCCACCCCAACTCTTATTTTATTGAGGGCCAGCCACTGACCAAATTCCAATACTGTTACAACAGTATAATGGATCTATTTCGTATATTACCCTAGTGAGTTAATTATTTAATAAGCAACTATTCCAAATTAGGCAAAGAGCAAGATAACCACAATGTAAGAAACGTAAACGAAGTGGTAATCTCTACCTAACGGCTAATGTAATACATAAATGATTATGAAGTACTAACACAAAAGGACCATAAAAGTCAATCAGTTGGTAGAAATATCTGAAATTATCCTATTCTGTTTTAATTAAGATATTATAATAAAAACGTGTTATATCATGTCACTCATTTTTGTTTGTCGACCAATATACATAAAGTAATGCTCATAATAACGTAAGTATAAGCACGGTATCTATCAATGTTAATTGATATTTGAAGTACTAATATGTGTTTAACGAAGTAACGAAACCCAAAACCTGTAAACAAATCGTCAAAAGATACTTTCTGTTTAAAATACCAAATTATTCTAAATGTCAACTGAAAGATCTGTTAAAACATCTGTTGTAAACACGGTAGGAACACAGTATTTAATTGTATTATTGTGTAATTAATGAATTTGCCAAACTCACTGTTTATTCCCCTGTCTGACATAAAATCCACTGTTATCGTTATTTTCTCGCTAATTTGTATGTGTTAAACAAATAGTAATGTTTATACTATTTTTATGTATGTCAAATTGACTTGATGAGATACTTTTCAATTGTAATTACTGAAAACTGTAAAATGAACAATGGAGTAATTGTTTGAAAGTGTATATGAAAATATGAGTTGGGGAGTACGAGGTTCACTGTTGAACTGTTATTTGCAACCAGCCTCCTGTATCACTCTGAGTAATAAAATGTCTTAAAAATGTAGAAAGGTATACCCATAATTTCAAGTTACATTGCACTCTGATGGTAATTCTACCTATCCTGTTCTGGTCAAGTTCACCAGGACATCGAATAAGAAGAAGTTAAGTATCTGTTTTACACCACCCAACTGAAATGAATAATTTCGATGAGACTTATTAGCACCAAGTTTACATTACCTCACCTTTAATAATTTTTAAGAAGCTACACCTCAGACAGAAATGTTTCTGTGAAACCCAAAGAATGTGAACAAAGGTTGCATCTACTGAAAATTCTGATACAAGTGAATGGAAATGAAAGCACTGTAGTAGAAAAATGTGTCATATGTTGATGATTATATGGAGTACTGGCCACATCCACAGTAAGTATACTGTTCTATAGATGAATTTGTAAGTCTGGGATATCTTCCCAAACCCTTGGAATGATTTCAACAAAATTTGGCACACAAACAGTTAACTTCCTGAGCATCAGTAATGTGAGATTTATAGCCTATTAGCCCTATTATGAGAGAAGACAGGGGTAAAAACGTGTTTTTTCAAAGCATGCCTCATAGGCTGCCCTGTACAACAGGTGAGATGTGTGCAAATAGTATCAGTCTGCCTTATCAATCTACTTTGCATGGCAGCCTACACGTTAAAAGCAGGGAACAATTCTCCAGCCCCCAATCTATAGGCTGAAGTAGTATCAGCATCCATTATCAGCTTGCTTTGCATGGCAGCCTACATGTTAGGGGCAAAATTCAGTTTTTTAAATTCCTGATATGTAGGTTGTCCTGCATGATGGGTGTGATGTGGAAGTAGTAATAGCCTGCTTTATCGACCTGTTTTTCAGGGGCTACATATGTAGATCGGAATGGCTGGGAGAAGGTTGAGACTGACAGAGGAAGGAATAGGCAGAGATTGGGATCAGGAGTGGATGAATAGGGAGACAGGGAGCAGGTGGGGATGGACAGTGAGATGGGGGGTAGGAGGAGATGAACAAAGAGAGGGGCAGTATGGGGAGAGACAGAGGTAGCGGCAAAGGAGGGAAGGGTCATATAGAGGAGATGAGGAGAAGGATAGAGAAAGAATGAGGAGGAAATGGATAGAGAGAGATAGAGGAGAAGATGGACAGAAAGAGTGTGGAGGAGGAGGAGGAGGTGGACACATGGATAATGAGGGAATGGACAAACAGATGAGGATGAGAAGGAGATGGTCAGAGAGAGGGAAGAGGAGGGAAAGATGCAGGAGGCAGGTGAAAGGTTCAGTGGAGTCATGGGCAGGTGGAATGATTGCCTCAATGCTCAGGGCGATCCTGCGTGACTGGTACATCGATCTGGACTGTACGGCCTTCATACAGAAACTTTTTGATCATCCCTTGTAAAATTTTGTGATCACCCCTTATAATTAAGTAAGTAATCAAACTTTTTCCATTCGTTTGCGAACATTGTTCTGTACTTTACAGTACATATGAAATCACATTTGCATTCTTAAAGTGTTTTTACACTGAAGCACTACCCTTATTTTCTAAATCGTTTAAAACGCCTCTAGAAACAAGCTATTTCCGAATATGGTTTATTTAAATGGCAACCCCATAACCCTAATACTGAATAGATGATACGAAAGCTATATTTACTGCCATGTAATGCTAGCATGGTCAAGTTAGTACATGGCAGTGCGCGGTATCAATATATTACAAAAAGGTGGGCGAGAACATATGATTTTTCATGTGATCATATCTCGGGTATCAGTATCGAACTATGGAGATGGTCACCTCTATAATTTCTATTCAGGATGTATCATCGCAATTCTTAAAATGAAATTCTCGGGGAACTTCGAAACTTTTGTCGATATCATGATCTGTTACCGTGGCCCAGAAATTCAAATTTACCAAAATTATGCACGTAATATCAGGTATGAGGCGTAAACGTAGTTTTAACTGATGTAGTGAACAGATGGCTAGGACTATAGGGTCATGGTAAGAATTCTGATGTAACCAAACGTTATATCATGCGTACTTATTTCTTATTTGTATGTGTCGAAGTATATAAATGTGTCGATGTATATACCAGGTGTAGAAGTATGAAACCGGAATTTCCCTATACATGGTGCTAGCCGTCAGTGTTGGGCCCGTGAGACCGCTTCTACAGCGCCATTACTTTCTGTAACGGCTGACGACGAATGTCAACACACAATAAGCCAAGTTATATACATTGGTATCTGTTTCAAACCCATAAACATGTCGAGTTTTGTACCTACGAACTACGATTTGCGGGCAGCATTGGTTCTGTTTTATTATTTGAAGAAAACTGCTGCAGAATCGTGTCGAATGCTTGTCGACGCGAGTAGTTCAAAAAATTCAAAAGTGTTGATTTTGAGGTGAGAAACGACGAGGGCGGGAAACCACCGAAAAAGTTCAAAAACAACGGTTTGCAGCCCTTACTGGATGAAGATGACGCTCAAACTCAACATGAACTCGTGGAACAATTGAAACATGGGTGGCCTACGTCACACCAGACTCAAAGCAACAGTCCATGGAATGGCGGCATTGTGATTCACCCAGAAAAGTGAAGTTTAAGCAAACAATTTCTGCCGGGAAAATCATGTGCACAGTTTTTTGGGACAGAAAAGGAGTATTGCTTGTGGAATTTCTGCCTCGTAATGAAACAATCAATGCAGCAGCTTACTGTAAGACATTGCACAATCTGCGCCGTTCAATTCAGAACAAAAGACGTAGCAAGTTAAGCAAGGGCATCGTTTTGCTGCAAGACAATGCCCGTCCGCATGTGGCGAATCAAACCAAAGATCTCATCACATCTTTTCGATGGGAAACTCTAGATCATTCTCCGTACAGCCCCGATCTTGCGCCCAGCATTTGGAGAAACACCTGGCCGGTCAGCGTCTTCAAGACGATGACGAAGTCAAATTAGTGGTGATGCAGTGGTTAACAAGTCAGGCGGCAGACTTCTGTGAGGAGGGTATTCAAAAACTGGTACAACGTTATGACAAGTGCCTCAATATTGACGGAAATTATGTAGAAAAGTAGATTAAGGTACAGGCTTTCATGTAAAAATAAAATTATTGAGACATCGTAGCATGTCTTTTTTTAATTTCAAAACAGTACTTACTTAAAAAAACATGCCTCGTAAGAGCGTGGCGTTGTTGACTGGCTTTCACTTTCTAAAACGCTAGAATCTCTATGCTCGGAGATCATTGTAGCATTTTTTTTTTTTAATTGTAACTGTTCAAGAACGCACCAAGAGCTTGTGGCAAAGTTATCAGCTCCGTCTCGACTTCGTTCTTTGCGGACTTCTCTCAGTTCTTTACGAAAGCGGGACTGCTAGCTTTTCCACCTCCCTTTTAAACGTTGTTCAGAAAAGAAACTATAAGTTTGTTTTATACGGACTAGAAACTGACTCCACAATTGGTTCAGAAGTGAAATAATAATGTTTTCACTATTTTTAATATCGAATACTTAGCGATGGGAGAGTGTTACAGGTCTCTTGCGTTCCATTTTCGCCTGGGCCACTCAACAGTGGCTTGCATAGTAAAGGAGACATCTCAAATACTCTGGTACTCAAGAAGGATAAATACCTGCTAGTTCCTACTACTAAGAAAAGTTGGAACACTGCCGACGACTTTTTTGTGAAATGTATTTTCCGAACTGCATCGGTGCTATGGACGGGAAATACGTAGAGATTAAAAGACCGCATCACAGTGGATCATTGTATTACAGCTACAAACAAGAATTTACCATTTTACTGCAAGCTGTAGTAGACGCGAATTGTAAATCTGTTGCCGGCCAGAGTGGCCGATCGGTTCTAGGCGCTACAGTCTGGAACCGCGCGACCGCTATGGTCGCAGGTTCGAATCCTGCCTCGGGCATGGATGTGTGTGATATCCTTAGCTTAGTTAGGTTCAAGTAGTTCTAAGTGCTAGGGGACTGATGACCTCAGGAGTTTAAGTCCAATAGTGCTCAGAACCAGTTGAACCAGTTGCAGTTGTAAATTTGTTGCGCTGACATTAGCACGCGGTGGCGACAATATGACTCGGACAACTCCCAAACTGCAACATTGTTTCAAAATCTAGACTCAGGTCACCTCAAAATTCCCTCAGAGAGGTCTGCTCATTTTAATAAGCTTGTTTTAATAAGAAATGGTGATTATCCTCTATTGGACTACTTGATGAAATCCTTTCCTGGGAGAAATTCCAATGACAGAAAAAGAGCGTACAATTACTATCTTTAGAGAGCTTGCCGAAGCGTTGAGTGTGCATTCGATATAAGGGTATCAAAGTGGAGACTATTGCGAAAAGCTACTGAAACTGATGTAAGTAACTACAAAAGCGGTATGCATTCTCCATAATTTTGTGATGGAGCATGACAAACTCTCCACAAATCACGAAGACATTCACGTATATTTTTGTCCTGCATTCAGCCGACAAGGACCTCAGCACAAATGTATGAACACTGCAGTGAACCAGCAGAAAAATGGTCCTATCAGAGGACAAAAATGCAAATACGTTCTTACTTATTTAAAAGAACCTTCCCTAAAAATTTTCACAAAAATTTTGGCATGCCAACATGCAACTGATCTCAAACTCCCACAACCTTCTCTAACTATAGCTAAATCACACCCGTTAGTCCATCACTGTAAGTCTCTCATACCCGTCCATTCCCACTCATTATCTCTTTGTCTCTCACTGTCTGTCTCCTGTGTCACAGCCACAGTCACCTTCGTTGTGTCCTACTAGTATGGTCTCATTTCACTGTCACTGTCTCCCTGTTGCTCCCTCTTTCTGCTAATATCTCATTCCTTCCTTCCTACTACTTCTGTCTCATCTCACTGTCATTACGTCTCTTTTCCTTGTTGTCATTGTCATATACTCAGTCTCTCATGATCACTGGCTCTCTCCCACTTCCACTTTCTCTTTCTCTTTATTCCCCGTCCCCACCCCACCCCCTCTGGTACTGTCTTCTTCACTCTTTCCCTAGGTCTCTTCTGTCACTGTAAACTATGTTCCACTGCCACTGTGTCCCCCTCTTTCTCTCACACTGCCATTGTCTCCCTCGCTCTTTCTACGAGGGTTGGAACTTTAATAGTGGCAACTATTTATTTACAGCTCGTACAAAACAGATATGTGTTACAAAGTTTTACTGACCTTCAAAGTAGTCACCAGCATTGGTATAACCCGTTGCCAGCGATGTGGATGTCGTAGGATACTCTTAGCAGTGACATTTGTGTTGACAGTTCGAGCGGCGCGGTCTATTGCTCGACGAATTTGTAGCAGTTCTGAAGCGAATGCCGTGAAGTTTAGAAAACGAGTTGAACTCACGAGAGCTTAAGTCATGGGAGTGCAGTAGGTGGTATAGCACTTAGCAGCCCCATCAATCAAACAAATCAGTAACAGCTTGCACTGTACGTGCTGGATCACTGTCCTGCAAAATGATGGTCAGGTCCTGCAGAAAGTGTCATCCTTCTGTCTCTATGCTGTTCATTTTTCGAACACAACCTATGTACGACCTGCTTAGAGACAGAAGTAATGACACTTTCTGCAGGACCTGACCATCATTTTGCAGGACAGTGCTCAAGCACGTACAGTGCAAGCTGTCACTTATTTGTTTGACTGATGGGGCTGCTAAGTGCTATAACACCTACTGCACTCCCCTGACTTAAGCCCTCGTAAGTTCTACTCGATTTCTAAATTGAAGGAAACACTTCACGGCATTCTCTTCAGAACTGCTGCAAATTCGTCGGGCAATAGACCGCGCCGCTCGAACTGTTAACACAATTGGCACTGCTAAGAGTATCCTACAACTTCCTAGGTGCCAAGCGCGGCGCATTCGGTGTGCCCATTGTCTAAGGAGCAGTCAAATAAAAGCGAGAGAGATGGGAAAAAAGTAAGTGAACTATTTATTATTTCAGAAGTAATCGCCCATAACTGGTAATACACTACTGGCCATTAAAATTGCTACATTACGAAGATGACGTGCAACAGACGCGAAACTTAACCGACAGGAAGCAGATGCTGTGACATGCAAATGATAAGCTTTTCAGAGCATTCACACAAGGTTGGCGTCGGTGGCGACACCTACAACGTGCTGACATGAGGAAAGTTGCCAACCGATTTCTCATACACAAACAGCAGTTGACCGGCGTTGCCTGGTGAAACGTTGTTGTGATGCCTCGTGTAAGGAGGAGAAATGCGTACCATCACGTTTTCGACTTTGATAAAGGTCGGATTGTAGCCTATCGCGATTACGGTTTATCGTATCGCGACATTGCTGTTCGCGTTGATCGAGATCCAATGACTGTTTGCAGAATATGGAATCGGTGTGTTCAGGAGGGTAATACGGAACGCCGTGCCGGATCCCAACGGCCTCGTATCACTAGCAGTCGAGATGACAGGCATCTTATCCGCAGGGCTGTTACGGATCGTGCAGCCACGTCTCGATCCCTGAGTCAACAGATGGGGACGTTTGCAAGACAACAACCATCTGCACGAACAGTTCGGCGACGTTTGCAGCAGCATGGACTATCAGCTCGGAGACCATGGCTGCGGTTACCCTCGACGCTGCATCACAGACAGGAGCACCTGTGATGGTGTACTCAACGACAAACCTGGGTGCACGAATGGCAAAACGTCATTTTTTCGGATGAATCCAGGTTCTGTTTACAGCATCATGATGGTCGCATCCGTGTTTGGCGACATAGCGGTAAACGCACGTTGGAAGCGTGTATTCGTCATCGCCATACTGGCCTATCACCCGGCGTGATGGTACGGGGTGCCACTGGTTACACGTCTCGATCACCTCTTGTTCGCATTGATGGCACTTTGGACAGTGGACGTTACATTTCAGATGTGTTGCGACCCGTGGCTCTACCCTTCATTCGTGCCTGCGAAACCCTACATTTCAGCAGGATAATGCACGACCACATGTTGCATGTCCTGTACGGTCCTTTCTGGATACAGTAAATGTGCGACTTATGTCTTGGCCAGCACATTCTCCAGCTCTCTCACCAATAGAAAACGTCTAGTCAATGGTGGCCGAGCAACTGGCTCGTCACAATATGCCATTCACTACTCTTGATGAACTGTGGTATCTTGTTGAAGCTGCATGGGCAGCTGCACCTGTACACGCCATCCAAGCTCTGTTTGACTCAAAGCCCAGGCGAATCAAGGCCATTATTACGGCCGGAGGTGGTTGTTCTGGGTACTGATTTCTCAGGATCTATGCACCCAAATTGCCTGAAAATGTAATCACATGTCAGTTCTAGTATAATATATTTGTCCAATGAATACCCGTTTATCATCTACATTTCTTCTTGGTGTAGCAATTTTAATGGCCAGTAGTGTAGTTTCTTAGTCATCCTGTACGGCAGCTGCAATGTTCCACTGGGAAAGGTGACTTCCTCCACCACGAGCGCTGCTCGGTTTTCAGTTTACAGACTACACCTCCCCGACATTTGCTGCCCAGTTTATGTGAATCGACAAAACAATTTCACTGAACATGTGTTTATGTAGTGGAATTATTTCCAGTTTATTAAATGAGTATTTCTTGCGTTAATGGTATTAGTCATCTGCATCCCACGTAGCGCTCACTGATGTGCAAAACACAAACTCCCCGTGCACAAAATAGAAAGTATACAGAATGGAAACTCAGCTGAAATCCATACGTGAAATTTAATGTGCATACACGAAGTCTGCCACATTGAAACCGTGTAAACAGCTGTGTTTAAAGCTAACATAAGGGAGGACCGATAGGTTTTGTTTACGTTATTAATTGTGCATTTTAGCTGTTGGGTGTAACTAAAAGTAAACAGTTGTTTGACATGCTGTAAAAGTCAGAAACATGTAATGAGCAGTAGTAAGAGAAAACACCACACAGGAAAGTAACGAGCGATTCCCACGAAGTAGCAGTACATGGGAAAAATGAGTTTTCGACTTTCCTTGATGTAAAAAATAAAAGCTCATTAAACTGTAAACAGATACTGTATGTAAATGAAGCAAGGCTACATCAACTCCTTGAGTTAGCTTTTCGGTAGAGATTCTGCTTTTCCTTTAAAAAATGGAAAACGATTGTTTCACGTTTCCACGTCTTCTTCGCTATTGTGTTAGCATCTCTCATACGATTCTGAGGAAGATAACTGGTATATAAAATTGATTTCTTTCGTATCTTACAGTATCATATCACATCTTGATGATGAAGTGTCTGTTTTTAGTTATGGGTTGTAGTTACTCTGGTATCTAATTTCTGATTACGCTGTAGAATAAAATTTGAAGGGTTTGCAGTGAAAAATGAGGCCGCTGGCTATTTTGTTTGGTTCATTTTTGGTGATACGTCGTTGTATACTAAATGCAGCTAACATATGGTAATTGTTTTTAAAGGTGGAAGGAAAGCTACACCTCACTAAAGTATGGAGAAAATAGAGGTTAAAATACAGGGTGCATCAAAAAGAATCATCTTGTTTGGCACATCTACATTTTTGAGATTAATAATCATATACAGTGAATGTAGTTTTTTGATGAACGAAAAAATCAAAAAGCTTTTTTTAAATACCTTTTCATAGGTGTTCAATATGAACCCCCCCCCCCCCCTTGAGATGCACATCTTATGTCAATGCAGTATGCAAATTGTTCCCATACTGCAGCGAGCATGTCTAGTTACAGCTTCCACAGCTGCTGTTTATGCGATGTCTCAGTTCATTCATTGTTGTTGGTAATGGAGGCACGTAAACAGAATTTTTTATAAACCCCCCACAAGAAATATCATATACATTCAGTTCCTGTGACCTTGGAGGGCAGTAATGTAAGGCTGAATCATTTAGCCCTGTGCGACCGGGCCATCATTCAGTAATCCTTTGATTTCAAAATTTCTGTACTTCCAGATACGGTGCCCTATCCTGTTGGTAAATGAAGTCGTTCGAATCAGTCTCCAACTGTGGGAAAAGAAAGTTCTCAAACATATCGAGATATGTTCTTCCTGTAACAGAAAAATGGACCATGCACCATTTCACACAGAACTGCACAAAACACATTAAATTTTGAAAAGTCCCTCTCATGTTGTACAACTTCATGTGCTTGTTCCATACCCCAAATTCTCACATTATGACAGTTCACGTTTCCACTTAAATGGAATATTGCCTCATCACTAAACACTAATTGTGTAAAAAAAAATGTCGTCCTCCATCTTGCCAAGAAAGGAATTACAGACCTCCACACGTTGTAGTTTGTCACCTTCACAAAGAGATTGCAGTCACTGAATTTTGTCTTATTTCATGAGTAGACGTCAACGCAACACACGCCAGATGGACATTGGGTTCAAATGGCTCTAAGCACTATGGGATTTAACATCTGAGGTCATCAGTCCCCTAGGCTTGGAACTACTTCAACCTAACTAACCCAAGGACATCATAGACATCCATGCCTGAAGCAGCATTCGAACCTGCGACCATAGGAGCCTTGTGGTACCGGACTGAAGCGCCTAGAACTGCTCGACCACAGTGGCCGGCTGGACATCGGGAGCACGTTGAGCTGTCGAGCTGTAGGGTGAACAGATTTCTCCAGACTCCTTGTGAAACTACGGCGGATGCGTTCGATGTCTGTGTCAGACACTCGGAGATGGCCCGGCGATTTGCTTTTACACAAGCAACCTGTTTCTCAGAATTGTTCATGCCATCGTCTAATGCTCTGTGCTGTAGGAGGATTCACACTGTACCTAGCATGGAAGTCATGCTGAACTATTATAACTGACCTGCACTGCGAAAAACAAAAAACACAAAACGCTTTCTGTTGTCCCGACACCATTTTTACTAGAACTGAAGTGGGCACACACTGCTGCTACCTCACGGTAACAAGGTAAAACTCGAGAGGTTGCTCTTTCCAACATTATGCTGTTCAGACACATGTGTCAAATAACACAATAGTTGTAATTTTTTAAAATTGGATGATTCTTTTTGGTACACCTGTATTTTACCTGAGATTATTGGCTGAGCACACCACGTCCAAGTAGCCTGCAGCTTCAAGGGGATGGTGCCTACTCATCATCACCGATTTCGTCTAAATTTGTGGCATATGCAAGGCTTGCTTGGAAATGAAAGTGACAGAAGGGAGAGCTCTTATCCCCTTATCCCTCCCTCCCACTGTCCATTTCCTGGCCTCCCTCTCCCCCCCCCCTTCCATCCTGTTTTTTCTCCACCTATCCACTCCTTGACTCCATTCTCTCCCCCCCCCCAGTCCTTTTAGTTCCCCCCCCCCCCACTGTCTTCCCCACTCATTTTCTCGTGTCCACTCTGCTCCCTCCTTTTTCTGTGTCCTCACCGTCCATCGGCTCGCCTCCCTTTTTGCTTTCCGCACCCCTTTTTCCTCTCATCTGTCCGCGTTCTTCCCTCCCCCACCCCCACCCCATCTGCTTTAGGCAGTGGTGTATTATCTCCGTCTCTAATCTCTGGTGCAGTGTTTGAGAGTTCAGTGTTGTGTGGCCCCTTTTTAAAGTGTTGTGAACAGAAACCATACTGTCGCCATGTTTTTTTAATTGTGCCTGTGTACTTTTTGTGTGTCTTCATCAGCATTGTCAACCCCAAGTTTTTTCTATTTTAACTTCCGCAGCTATCCGCCATTTTACTGCTTTTAACAAAGTCACCATTTTATCGCCTTTACATATTGCTTATCATCTTCCCATTATGTTTTTTAACTCTTCTATCAGCTGCAGAGCACCGTATTAAGCTACTGTCAGTCCGCTCCCCCCCCCCCTCGGGGGGGGGGGAATCGAAATTCAATAAAGGATAACAAAAAGAGTGGGGAAGCTCGCTCCACATCCTTCAAAGTCTTCGTATTATATTGCCTGGAATACCCTCAAGGTCCGTCTGCATGTTAGCCGCCGTGCGGAGCTCGCCAGCGCCATCTGGAGCTCGCTGCTAACGCCGCCACCGCCACCGCATCCCGCCAAGGATCCTGGGCCACGCCATTTGTCCGTCAAAGCCGCTGCCAAAAGGGATTTGCCAGACCACCCCGACCGTCTGCCGGAGGGGCTGCCATCCCCCTCTCGCTGAAGGGTTCCTCGTCACTGCCGCCGTTGTCTCCGCAGCTGCCATTGACACCAATGCCATCCTACGCCGCCGTCACTGTCCTCACTACTGCCGCCGTTTCTCGTCCTTGCCGCTGTCACTGTCACCACCATCACCATCTTCATCCCCCACTTGCACATCACCACCATGTCCCACCCCACCACCTCCATCATTTTCACCTCCCCTTCAGCTGCTCCAACCACCATCACATGGAGCTCATCTGCCGCCCCATCCCCGTCCTCCCTTCCCTCTCTGTCCACCCCACTCCTACGCCATTTTCGGCTGACTCTTCCCCTGACTCTCCCTCAACCTTAGTTGTCGCCTTATCGCCATCTTCAGACTTGCCACCACTTACTGCACCTCCTACAACAGGCTCCCAGCCGGCACGGATTTCCACCCGCCGTGCCACAGTCTCTGCAACACCCACACCCCCACATCCTGCATCACCCGCCCCTCAGGGAGAACTTGATCCCCACCACCTCCCCCTGCAACCCCTCTCTCAGCCCCCTTCCTATTCTGCCCTGTCCAATAAACCTGCTAAATGCTCTAATGTTGACTCTGCCCCCACCATCTCCACAAAGAAAACTCCTGATTCCTGACACCCACCAGCCGCCATGGACATGACCCTGGCCCCCACCCCTACAACCCCTTCTACCCACACCTTCATCCTCTCCAATCCCAGCCCACAATTCCTCAACGCCCACACCCTCACCCTGGCCATCTGTAAATACTTCCCCAGTGCCCCCATCTCGATTCTCATTCCTCGAAAGGACTCGGTCCTCCTTAAATCCCCCAATGGTTCCTTCCACATCGATCTTCTCTCTAAAATCCCAAGTATCAAATTTGGTCCACAAGCCACTCATACCCCCTACCAAACCCCATCCTCTCCCTGACAGCCTCAACCTCCCCAATGTCCACTGGCCTTCACTGCCGTGATCACGAAGCTTAGCCCCATGGTCACAGAGGTCGAGGTGTTGGTGGAACTAAATCCCCATCCTGACATTGAAATCTGCTCGGCCCATTGCATCTTTAATGATGCCAGGCTGACTTACCTAATGTGTCTCTTAAACGAATCCTCCTCCTCCATCGACTGCCTCCTTACAGAAGGAGCCCTAATCTACAATAGACATCATAAAGTGGACCCCTCCCGTTCCCCCCTCCAATCCTACCACTGCCAATGCTGCCTAAAGTACAACGACCATGTCACTGCCACCTGCAAGAGCCCCCTACCTGCCCCACTGCAAAACTGTCCCCCCTCTGTAATACCAGTAACAAACCCCCTCCTACCTCCTCCTCGAAATATAAAGCAATACCTCCTCCCGTCATCCTGAGCTTACTGTCCCTGTCCGCCCTCTCAATGACCCCATCCACCCCAACAATTCACTCCGCCCTCCTCCTACTGCAGAGGACATCATCTGCTTTGTCACCATAGTCCTCCAAAACATCCACTCCTTCCAATACCCCCACAACCTTTCCCAAATCGCCCTTTCTGCCTGTTCCATCTTCCACCTCACCACCTATGCCACCTACTCCCACAACCAGGCCCACTTGACGTTCACCCACCTCACAACCCTTGTCTATGTCACCGATAACCCACCCCCCTGGCTTGTGACAGGGTTGCTATTGGCCACCTCAAGCACCCCCCTGTTCAGCCCCACCCTCTCCTCAACAATCCTGTTGAGCATCTCACCCTCAGCCTCTTCTTCCCCACCCTTAGCGTCACATGTGTCACCATCTACAACCGCCCTTGCACCCATATCCCATACGATTTCCTGGCCACAATGACTGCACCTTCTCCACCTACATGGTTCAAATGGCTCTGAGCACTATGGGACTCAACTGCTGTGGCCATAAGTCCCCTAGAACTTAGAACTACTTAAACCTAACTAACCTAAGGACATCACACACATCCATGCCCGAGGCAGGATTCGAACCTGCGACCGTAGCAGTCGCACGGTTCCGGACTGCACGCCTAGAACCACGAGACCACCGCGGCCGGCACCTACATGGTTGCCGCAAACCTCAATATCCACAGCTGTGATCCTGCCGAACTCCAGCAGTGGCATTTGCTTATCACCACCCTCCAGGGAGACTTGGTTCCCCTCCCCCAACACACCCGACCCGAATCCAAGCCAGCCGAAGTGGCCGTGCGGTTCTAGGCGCTGCAGTCTGGAACCGCGAGACCGCTACGGTTGCAGGTTCGAATCCTGCCTCGGGCATGGATATGTGTGATGTCCTTAGGTTAGTTAGGTTTAACTAGTTCTAAGTTCTAGGGGACTAATGACCTCAGAAGTTGAGTCCCATAGTGCTCATAACCATTTGAACCCGAATCCAACACCACTCCTGACATGATCCTAGCCTCTCCCAACCTCCTTGGGTGCATCACCACGGATGTCCTTGACCTAATTGGCAGTGACCATGCCCTCTTCCTCCTCACTATTTCTGGTGGTCACCATCCCCACCCTGTTCCTCACACTGACATTCCTCCTAAACTTGTCCATGACTACTCCTGCACCAACTGGGATGCCTACCACGACTCCATACACACCCAGGTCGAACGCCAAGACCCTACCCTCCAATCTGCCGATGACATCTCCTGAACCACTACCTTCCTCCAACAGACCTTATCTGACGCCTTCGCCACCCATATCCCTACCAAAGCCATCCACCCTCACCGCCCGGCCCTGTCCCCACAGGCCGTCCTTCTCCTTCATGAATCCCACCCATTGCCTCTACCAATCCTTCTTCTGCACTCGTGATGGGGTCACACTCACCCACCACCGGCAATTACAACGACACAGCCGCAACATGCTTACTGTGAAGAAACGCCATGCCTGGCGACAGACATGCAAACAACTCAATGCCACACTCCCGATAAACTGTTCCAAGTATTGGTCTGCTTTCCACCACCTTACTGGGAGTTGCCCTACCCCGCAGTACCCTCTCCTCCTTGATGACCATCCCTTTCCTGACAACCTCAGTAAGGCCAACCACTTTGCCTCCCAACTATCCAATGTCTTTTCCATTCCAGATGATCCCTAATTTGATTATTCCCTCTTCCCCAACATCATCAAACGTATGGATACCTCCACTCCTCCCCTTACTCCTAGCTTCCAGGATGACGGTTCAATCCCGTGTCCGGCCATCCTGATTTAGGTTTTCCGTGATTTCCCTAAATCGCTTCAGGCAAATGCCGGGATGGATCCTTAGAAAGGGCACGGCCGATTTCCTTCCCCATCCTTCCCTAATCCGAGCTTGTGCTCCGTCTCTAATGACCTCGTTGTTGACGGGACGTTAAACAGTAATCTCCTCATCCTCCTCCTAGCTTCCAGTACTTGGGCGACACGCCACCATCAGGACTTAACACTCCCATAACTACACAGGACATCAGCCTCACAGTCTGCACTAAACGCAACACCGCTCCCAGCCACGACAGCGTTACCATCTCAAACACATCCTTCCCTGTAGTCCTTGCTGCCCTCTACAACATAATCGTTGCCACTGGTTTCTACCCAAAACTGTGGAAAACTTCCTGTATCCTGATGTTCTCCAAACCCAACAAGCCTCCATCTGATGCCTCTTGCTATCGCCCTACATGTCTCACCTCAGTAATCAGCAAGCTCCTGTAATCCATCCTTACCCAGTGCATCCATCGCCACCTTCACCGACACCACCTCCTCCTAAACACCCAGTGAGGCTTTTGACCTTCCTTCACTGCTGATGACCAACTCCTACACCTCACTCATCACCTCTCTCTCCAGCTTAACTCCCGTTGCTCCACCATTTTTGTCTCCCTAGACCTTGAAAAGGCCTACGAACATGTATGACATCCCAGTCTCCTGTGTAAACTCTAGACCTATGCCCTTCCTATCAACTATGTCCATCTGATTGCCTCCCTCTCCCACTGCTTTTCCTACATTATCATTCATAACACCAATTCGCGCACCTTCTACCCCTCTGCAGGTGTGCCCCAGGGCTCTGTCCCCTCCCCTCGCTTCTATTTCTTGTACATGCAGATATGCCCCAACCCCCCCCCCCCCCGCCTCCGGTCCACCTTCTGCAGTATGCCATTAGCACCGCCTTCCTTGCCCTCGCTCCTACCCTTCAATGGTCCTAACTCCTTATCCAGACTCACCTTGACCTTTTTGCCACATGTTGTAACCAGTGGTGACTCCCAAAAATCAATCCTTCCAAGACCCAGGCAATCATCGTAGGTTGTACCACTCACTCCTTCCTTGATTTTCCCCTTACCATCTGCACTCATCCTGTCCACCTCTCCCCCACCCTCACCTACCTAGGACTCACCATTGACCGTCATCTCACCTGGATCCCTCATCTCTCCTCTGTCCAATCCAAAGCCCACAACTACCTCTGTCTCCTTAAACTCCTCTCTGGCCGGACATGAGGGTTGAACTCCTCTACCATCCTCCACACCTAAAAATCCTTAATCTGTCCAATCCTCTGTTATGCCACTCCTGCCTGGATATTCGCCCCCCAAATTATATAAGTCCCTCCAGATCCTCGAGTGCCATGCACTCCGCATCGCCCTCTGTATATGCCTTCCATCCAACACGCGGATCCTCTATGACCTGATTCCTTTCCCCCAACTGCTCCTTTTCCTTGACCATGTCCGCGTCATCTACACCTCCTGCCGACTTGATGCCCCCATCCCCAGGTTGCTCCTCTCCTCTCTAACTCCCACCCACGGCTGCACCTTCACTATTGTGTCCCCCCTACCCTCCGCCTCTACACCCTTCATCTCCTTTCCTGAGGTGGCTTCCATCAACTCACCCTCCTGGATGATGCCCTCTCTCCCTCCATTTATTCCTCCTATCAACAATGATCCTAACCTCCCCCTCTCTCCCTCAGTACTTTTCCTGGGCTCCTTCTTCCCCCTTACATCCTCTTTTCTCTCCACCATACCCACTCCTTGACTCCATTCTCTTTCCCCCCCGAGCCGAGTCCTTTTTCTTTCCCCTCCATTGTCTTCCCCACTCCTTTCTCACATCCACCCCACTTCCCCCCTTTTTCTGTGCCCTCTCACTCTATCAGCTCCCCCCTTCCCCACCCTCATCCGTCCGGGTCCCCCCCCCCCTCATACCCATATGCTGTCATACTCTATAGTACAGTGTTTTCTGTGAGTGTTCAGTGTTGTGCATCCCCTTTTTAAGGGGAGCCGGAATGATGAAAATGACAAAATTAACGTTTTTTGTTTTTTTTTCATTATAAAATTATTTGGAGTTTTCCGAATAAAACAAATCACGTTTCACCTTTCTAAGTGAATTCTAAGTGTGTTTTTTATCGCTGCAGAGTTGACGTGCCATGTAAACAGTTGTAGCGACTTGGTGTGTCACCTCTGATGGCGGCGCTCGCTGGCTGCAAACAGGGTATCTTTGCAGAATTAGACAGTGTTTTGTTTTCCAACGTTGTATGGCTTTATCTCGGTGACAAGTGACTGTTCATGTCGGTAAACATAAACGCTATACCATGTGTGTTGCCTTGTTGAGTTTGCTTTGTGTTGTTTAGCTGTTCAATTTTGCATATTTGACGAATTTTGCTTGTACCTGTTTTATGTATTTGGTTTGTGGATATCAGTATGCCCAATTTCACCAATCGAGTATTCAAGAAAGGGCACCATGAGTGGAAGAAGAAATCTTTTGTTGTTTCGAAGGGAGATGCTGCTCAGACTGCTATGCTGACTACTCCAAATGAATGTAATAGAACTTCTTCCAGCAAGATACTTTGTGACAGCAAAGAAAATTTGGAAACTATGAAAGTGACAGTAATGATGTGAATGAAATAATTAACATTTCCTTGCTCTCTAATATTTTGAAACATAACATATTATGCCAAGTTTGCAAAGAGAGAGGACTGGAAATGAAAATAACTTCACACATTGGTTTGGCATGTAAAATGTTATTGAAGTGTAACAAATGTGCTGCAAAAGATTCGTTTTCTAATTCTAACAGTAGTGGTAATAGTGGAAAGAAAGTGTATGATATAAATGTTAGGCTAGTGTATAGCTTGCGTTGCATTGGCAAGGGCAGTGCTGCAGGGACAGTGTTATGTGGAATTATGAACTTGCCAAAATCACAAACCAAGTTTGGATTTTATAATGAATTGGTGGGATCTTCTGCTGAAGATATTGCTCAAGCAACAATGAAGAAAGTAGCTGAAGAAGCTGTGACAGATAATGGGAATTGTAGAGATTTAACTGTTACTTTAGATGGATCATGGTAATGTAGAGGTCATAAATCTTTAAATGGAGTTGTGACAGTTACCAGTGGAGACAGTTGCGAAGTAATTGATGTTGTTATTCTCTCAAAACATTGTAGATGTAAGGGCAGTACCAAGGACGAACATAGTGAAAGTTGTGAAGCAAATTTTCACGGCATGAGTGGAGCGATGGAAGTAGAGGGCGTGAAAGCAATTCTTGCCCGATCACAGGAGTGGTATAATGTACAATACACTAACTATCTAGAAGATGGTGATTCTAAGGGATATAAAGCTGTAGAACTCAACCTTGATGATGATGAGGTCCCATACTCTGAGGAGTGTAGGTGACAATGCGAGAGACCTGCACTGCCGAAAAGGCAAGGTCCTAACGGAGGTGGTTTGCCATTGCCTTCCTCCGACCGTAATGGAGATGAATGATGATGATGATGAAGACGACACAACAACACCCAGTCATCTCAAGGCAGGGAAAATCCCTGACCCTGCCGGGAATCGAAACCGGGACCCCATGCGCTGGAAGTGAGAACGCTACCGCAAAACCACGAGTTGCGTACTTTATGGCAATGAAATTCACATTACATAACAGGAGTGCATTGGACATGTGTGGAAGTGCATGGGCACTCGCTTGCACAAACTAAAGCAGACATTAGGATCCCAGAACCTTAGTGATGGTAAGAGCCTTGGAGGAAGAGGAAGATTGACAGATGAAGCAATTGAGAGATTGCAGACCTATTATGGGTGTGCAATTAGGCAAAATACAAGAAGCATTGAGCATATGAGGAGAGCAGTATCGGCATTATTTTTTCTTACTGCATCAAAAAATGAGCACCCACAACATACACTGTGCACCACAGGTGATGACTCATGGTGTAAGTACCAATCAGGAAAAGAATATGCCCATAAAAACAGTTTGCCAAATGCTGTAATTGATGTAAATAAGCCCATATTTAGAGATTTATCACATCAAAGTTTATTGGAAAAGTGTTTACATGGGAAAACACAAAATCCAAATGAAAGTGTAAATAATTTAATTTGGATTAGGATTCCCAAAAGAGTTTTTGTACACATAAAAACATTGCATTTTGCAGTGGCAACATACAATGAAGGAAACATTATCAAATGTGATGTGCTGAAACGTTTAGGTTTCCAACCAGGGCACAACACCATTTCCACAATGTGCCTAATTGATGAAGAAAGACTAAGAGGTGTAGGAAGAGGAGACAAAAGCCTACAACATGCAGCAAAAGGGAAGAAAAGACCAGTGAAAAGGAAACTAACACTGGAGAAAGAAGAGGATGCTGATAATCCATCATATTTGGCAGGAATGTATTAAAAAACTTTGGAAGCCCTTTCCCGTAACTTTAAAATTTTCATCTTTGAGGAAATTTATACACAATATTTTTTACTTCTTTTCCTTCATTTTTTACAACAAATTGTAAAAAACATTGTATAATTCAAGAGTTATAGAAGAAAAAGTGCAAAATTTTAGAGAAAATATAAGCATCTGTTTTAAAAAAACGTGAAACAAAAACCAATAAATATTTCTTAACATGGCATTATAACTTTGTAGAGAAATATTCACTGGACCTGTAGTCCAAGTTACAGAGCAATATGTTTAATGGTTTTAGAAAAAATGTTCCTTCTATTTGCTAAAATTAACATGGAGAAGATGGATCCTTCCAGCCCCCCTTAAAGTGTTGCAAACAGAAACCAGACTGTCACCATATTTTTTAATTGTGCCTATTTCCTAAGTGTTTTTAATCAGCATCACTGACCCCTTTGTTTTTCATGTTTTCTTCAGAACTTTTCGCCATGTACCAGTTTTAAACAGTCACCGTTTTATCACCTGTTTTTATTGTTATATCTTCTCATTATGTATTTTTTAACTTTATCTGTAGGTTGCAGAGCGGCGTATTACGCTGCTGGCAGAAAAAAAAAAACGTGGGAACACCAGGTGGCAAAAGTTTAAAAGAAAATAAAATTTTTGGCGTTGCTTGTTCGAGGCATGAGACGTTAATGATAACACAGTCTGTAATTAGGGAATGGCTCAGTAGAAAGAAAACGGAAGGATAAATCAAGAATCGTAATTACGAGTCCGTCTGTACAAACTATTTCATCTTTCATATTTTAAATTTTTACGTCGCTTACACTACAAAATAAACAGAAGTAATGTTTAATATGTTGTATTTATTAATACTTTCATAAAAGGCATGTAAATGGAAAGGCAAAAAAATTTGTGATTGCATACAATTTCTCAGTAAGCGATTTTAAACTGTATATGAGAGCTTTGTATGTAAAATTAGATACTTTCATTATTTTGCAATGGTTGATTAACAACTGTTGGGGCGATATTTACTGTAAAAACTGGAAAAGTAGTCATTTTCTCGGCTTGTTGCACGCTAAAACGTCGTTTTTATACAATTACATGGTTGTTTTAAAATTTCTATAAATACACAAACTTCGATTACATTCGTAAAAGTCCCTCTCTCATCGTATTGCCACAATCTAATATATACTGTGGTATTGCTTAGCAGCAAACCACACAGGGTCGATTCTAGAAGTCGGTCATGGGTAACGGCTGAGGGCGGGGGAGGGGTGTGGTTTGGGGGAATGGAATATCCCTTACAAAAGGAGAGCTGGGTTCCTTCACCGACAAATTTGGTGTTGCTTAAAGTTGTTTTTGCTAACTGTTTTGGAGTTAAGGGTAAAAGCGTGTCTACAGAACATGTGTGCCCGGGAAAATAATACAATTTGGCCCAAATGTCCGGCGATTTCGAAGTTTTTGTCTGGGGTCAGCAATTTAAGTGTTGGTAGGCATCCCCGGCATATTTAGGTTTCTTAATTATTGTAAGTGGTACTCGCACATTAACATACATCCAATGTATATTAATAAATAATATGACGCCCATTTTAAGTTAAATGATATTTAATGGTTTAGGTAGTAAGCTTTTTGCCGCTCATATCCTTTTGTTAAAATGTATTTGAAATACATTGATACCTATATTGCTACATAATTATTTTAAAAAATGATTGAATCTGTTGAAGTAATATATTCGCTGATTTCTGAAGTCATTTTATCCAGTGTAATATGATACTCCATTTGAGGGGGGGGGGGGCTATAGCCCCCCCTCCCCCCATTGCCACCGCCCCTGAAACCGCATGAATGCATCACGTCACCAAACATTGGCGGTGATGTACAGCAGAGAGTATTGTGCTGTAGTGTACTCGGGATGGGATTTCCCATTTTTTATCGATGACATAAGAGCAGTTTTCGAGGTTCCAAATCAACTCATACACCTGGCGATAAAAAAGGAACTCGCACATTTGCACTAGCGTAGTGCCTTTGGTAGAATCACTTTAACACTGCACGATCTTGAAAAATTTCGTTGTATAAGTGTAGATTTGTTTGTCCTTCCCACATATATAGGACTTCGATACATCAGTCAAAATTTTTATATGTGGGGCTGATATGAGAGTCTCTGAATTTTGCTTTCACCTTTCCTTTTCACGCCTTTTATGAAAATATTAATGTATTCAACATATTGAGCATTATTTTGGTTTATTTTCAATGTAAGTAATGTATAAATTGAAAAGAAAAAAAGTAAAATAGTTTCCCCATGGCGTTTCGACGCCGCCACCGTCGGAATTCCGTTCCGCACTCTTTCTGTTGCGCCAACCGCTGCCTAGAAACTGCCTCACCCGACCCGCGCCAAAAATGCTATTTTTTCTAAACGCTAGGCCATCTGGACTCCTCCTTCTGTTATTTTCATTTGTACGCAAGCCCTGCGTATACCATAAATTTGGAAGAAATTGGTAGAGACGGTCCACTTGTCAGTTATGAACAGTTCGCTGAAGTAAATGCACGTTTCTCAAACTAGTGCTGGCGATTTATTGTAGCACTTAACGCTAGAAGAAAATTATGAAGAAGACGACATTCTTTGCTAACTGTTACATAATGGAAAACGTGAACACATCTCATGTTTAGGCCAACACTAGACAAAGTTTCTAAGGGACACTTACAAATTGTCATTTATTTAACGAATATGATTCATATTACGTAATATATTAGAGTGAACTTTTTAAAGCTGGGACTAATTCAATAGATTTGTGTAAATTAAATTTGTGTAAATTCATTTAAAGTAATACTCTACTGGCCTTAAAATTTACTACACCACGAAGATGACGTGCTACAGAAGCGAAATTTAACCGGCAGGAAGAAGATGCTGTGATATGCAAATGATTAGCTTTTCAGAGCATTCACACAAGGTTGGCGCCGGTGGCGACACCTACAACGTGGTGACATGAGGAAAGTTTCCAACCGATTTCTCATACACAAACAGCAGTTGACCGGTGTTGCCTGATGAAACGTTGTTGCGATGTCTCGTGTAAAGGAGGAGAAATGAGTACCATCACGTTTCCGACTTTGATAAAGGTCGGATTGTAGACTATCGCGATTGCGGTTTGTAGTATCGCGACATTGCTGCTCGCGTTGATCGAGATCCAATGACTGTTAGCAGAATATGGAATTGGTGTGTTCAGGAGGGTAATACGGAACGCCGTGCCGGGTCCCAACGGCCTCGTATCACTAGCAGTTGAGATGACAGGCATCTTATCCGCATGACTGTAACGGATCGTGCAGACACGTCTCGATCCCTTAGTCAACAGATGGGGACGTTTACAAGACAACAACCACCTGCACGAACAGTTCTACGACGTTTGCAGCGGCATGGACTATCGGCTCAGAGACCATGGCTGCGGTTACCATCGACGCTGTATCACAGACAGGAGCGCCTGCGATGGTGTACTCAACGACGAACCTGGGTGCACGAATGGCAAAACATCATTTTTTCGGGAAAATCCAGGTTCTGTTTACAGCATCATGATGGTCGCATCCGTGTTTGGCGACATCGCGGTGAATGCACATTGGAGCCGGTCGAGGTGGCCGAGCGGTTCTAGGCACTACAGTCTGGAACCGCGCGACCGCTACGGTCGCAGGTTCGAATCCTGCCTCGGGCATGGATGTGTGTGATGTCCTTAGGATAGTTAGGTTTAAGTAGTTCTAAGTTCTAGGGGACTGATGACCTTAGAAGTTAAGTCCCATAGTGCTCAGAGCCATTTGAACCATTTGATCCATTGCACATTGGAAGCTTGTATTCGTCATCGCCATACTGGCGTATCACCTGACGTGATGGTATGGGGTGCCACCTCTTGCTCACAATGATGGCACTTTGAACAGTGGACGTTACATTTCAGATGTGTTGCGGCCCGTGGCTCTACCCTTCATTTGTCCCTGCGAAACCCTACATTTCAGCAGGATAATGCACGACCGCATGTTGCAGGTCCTATACGGGCCTTTCTGGATACTGAAAATGTTCGACTGCTGTCCTGGCCAGCACATTCTCCAGATCTCTCACCAATTGAAAACGTCTGGTCAATGGTGGCCGAGCAACTGACTCGTCCCAATAAGCCAGTCACTACTCTTGATGAACTGTGGTTTCGTGTTGAAGCTGCATGGGCAGCTGTACCTCTACACGCCATCCAAGCTCTGATTGATTCAATGCCCAGGCATATCAAGGCCGTTATTACGACCAGAGGTGGTTGTTCTGGGTACTGATTTCTCAGGATCTGTGAACCCAAACTGCGTGAAAATGTTATCACATGTCAGTTCTAGTATAATATATTTGTCCAACGAATACCCGTTTATCGTCTTTATTTCTTCTTGGTGCAGCAATTTTAATGGTCAGTAGTGTGACTTACTTTTAGATTGAAAACATGAATGAAAAATTAAGCAATGATGCAAACACTGATACGCCAGCGGAGTGTTCAATAACAACGATTTCTGTTGGAAGTGAAGTTGATTTATCGGTTCACAGTCTCAGAAAAGAAAAATTAAGGTGTAAAATAAAACTGCTGCAGATAAAGAAAAAACGATATTTACAAAACGAAGTAGCTCCATTGTCATCTGAAGCTACGAGGGTTGCCCACAAAGTAGCACCGCATTTTTTCTTCGACAGTTTTGTATTGAACATAATGATAATTACGCACACGAAAGAATGGTGTTTTAGATACACACCCTATTTTTCCACGTAATCTACATCTCGTTCTATGGCCTTCCTCCAGCGCGAAACAAGGGCGTGTATGCCATATCGGCACCAATCATTGTCCTAGTGGCGAAGCCAGTGCTTCACCGCGTGAATCTCCTCCTCATCGTCCTCAAACTGTCTTCCACGAATGGCATATGTCCTCGGGAATGACATCATCAGCTCGCTGCAACATGTCAGGTGATACAGCCGTGAATGGTCTCCCCGACCGCTGCAAATCGTGGAGCTTTGCCGAACCACCTTCTGGTGACCTCAGCCACCGTGCCCAGCGACTAAATGTTCTTCTGTCGCCATCATTTGCTTCATAGACTTTGCACAAGCGTTTGTGAATATTTCCCACAGTTTCTTTCTCTTCAGTGAGAAATTCAATGACGGCACTTTGCTTGTAACCTACATCACCTACAGACGCCGTTTTGAAATGTACTGCAGCTATGCTATCTGTCGAAAGTGATGCAAATTTGGCGCGCTCACTCAGAAGACTTCAAATAATAGACACGTAACGTTTGGCACTCATAGCATTGTTTATGGCTGAGAAAAAAAAAATTGGTGCATTACTCTCTGGGCAACCCTCGTAAAGGCAGTGGCCGTTCGCAGATTGCACACGTGAACAGAAATCAATTTAAAGCTCATGTGATAAGCTTTTAACTAAAAATTTATCACACCTTGTTTCATTACCGTTTCCTTTCGTAAAAGTATTCATTTAGTCGGTTACATTAGTTCTGCTTCGTTAGAAAGTCCATTTCGAGCCGTAGTAGTAAGCAGCTACCGTTTCGCGTTTACTCAGTTTCAGTATGACGATGAGCACAGCGCTTGGCTTCATACAAATCAAAGGAGCCACCCTCTACTTTCCTTTCTGTATACTGTCTGCTCTTTGACCCGGGAATGTATGCGCACTGCGTCTGCAGTAAGGCGCGCTGTGGAGGCTCGGTATAAGTCGATGAAACAGCCTGAAGTTGGCTTCTTGTGACTAGAGATGGACAAATTCGTTCATCCTTGGTAACTAGTCCACCGGTGATCGCTCTTTTTTGGGAACCGTTCATTTTCACTCGTTCACAGTTCATTTGTGCATGGTATATGGTTCTTATGAAAAATTGAAAGTTAGTAGCATAGATGACTGAAGATGGAAGGCGCCAAAAGCGAGGGGGCACTTGCCTCCCCCCTGGAGTTTTTATTAATTACAGAATTCTCACACACTTGTAGAAGTAATTTTCGTGAACCTGAAAAACCTCTCGTTTAGCCAATTGTAGCGATATGTGGCTGATCGCAGTGAAGTAAAATTCGGCTCACAAAAAACCGGCCCCGAGTACAGATTGCTCGCCAATTACGCACGATTTGTTGAGCGCTAGGAGCAGAGTAGATAAACATGTAATAATTAGCCAGTAAAGAAATAACAAATAGCCTAATGCAAACAACAACTTCGAAACAATAGATGACGATTGGTGGGCGGCAATGGGCAATATAGTACTCGGGCCGATTTTTCGTGCGCCACGCTGTACCACTGAAATTATATTGTAGAAGTTATCATATTAATGGCTCTGAGCACTATGGGACTCAACTTCTGAGGTCATTAGTCCCCTAGAACTTAGAACTACTTAAACCTAACTAACCTAAGGACATCACAAACATCCATGCCCGAGGCAGGATTCGAACCTGCGACCGTAGCGGTCTTGCGGTTCCAGACTGCAGCGCCTTTAACCGCACGGCCACTTCGGCCGACGTTATCATATTCTCATTACAAAATGTGACACCTGACACTCGAATCCGGAGCGCAGGCTTCATTCGGTTGTAAGTCGGTCTGCCTTCCACAACAATGAACATGCTGTTTTACCTTGGATAAAAAAAAGACGGAAAATGACCACTCGTGTGTGCCGTGCCGACTTCTTTTGTATGTGTAATAACAAAAAAAAAACTTGCCTATTTTATAAGTATGTCTTCTGCTTTTGATCGAAATAATGAAGTAAGCTGATGTGCCCTTTTGTTACCTGAAAAGATGTACGTATTACATACCACGTAATTTTATGTAATTTACAGAATACATTTTAATTACCGGTCGTGGACGCTGATTAGAATACGAAAAGAACCAGAAGTCCAGAGTTCAAGAAAGGTTTAAAATAGATTTAGAATGGGCGTGCGCAGCGAACGAAACGAACAACTCGGTACTGAACTAACAAGGAGCAGTCGGCAGTGAAAATGCGACGAATGGCCACGCGAAGGAGGACGAGTCCGGCCGAGGAAGACCGAAACAGAGACGGGAACGCGACCGAGGCTGGAACGAGACCGGGCGACGTGCCGTTGGGGAAACGAGACCGACCGTTTCCCGTTCCCGGGAACTGTAAGTAGAAAGCCGCGACCGAAGTGAACTGTGAAAGACCTTTCCTTAGAATTCGTTCTTTGCTCCTCCCGTTCATTTTGGTGAACCGTTCCTTTGGATCCGTTAGTTCGCTCTACTTGTGACGTATATAGAGTGGGAAATCACCTGCTCGATTGTCGGTTTGCAGGCGCATGAAAGTTGAAAGTAGATGCACACAGTCCGGCGACCTACCTTCCCTTGCGCTTCTACCCCAAGCATCTCTCCCCCCCCCCCCCCCCCACACCCCTGTTACATCACCGGATCGTAACTTACCTCTTAATACGACTCTACTGTACTTTGACGTGGTACATACATTTAATATTTGTTTTTTACATACTTCATTTAAAGATAAATATTAATTTTATACCGTTAAAACAATATTTTTAATAATTTGCGATTTTTTCATCACTTTCAACGCTTGAACTATTAGCCTAGAGAAAAAAGTTAATAGGACCATTTTTGTAGCAAACTGAATGTAATTTAATTTTGTACTGACACACATTTCCGCCATAATCCGCGGTTTCGTGTTATTCAAGAAAAACCTAAAAAGTGACCTTTAACCCCCCCCCCCCTCCCGCCCCCCAGGGACAATGCTCATATCCCATCGGTCAGGATTTTTAGTATGTTGCTCATGACACTCCGTCCTACCATAGTACAAAAGCTTGCGACTCGAAGAATTTTTTCCGCCTGTCATTTTTTTGTTGTTCGTTGACAATAGGCTAGTACACTCTCGCCGGTAGAACGGCATTTGCGATAACGTCTTACGCGTTAACCAATAGCAACGTGACACCCTGCCCCCCCTTTCCAACGGAATGACTTACCCAATTGTTTATAGTTGTCATGGTAGACACCTTTGATTAAAAAGTTCTTACTGTCGGGTCACTCATACCGCCTAATGACGGAGTCCTTGGTATAATAGAAAAGACTGTTAATATGAAAGAATTTATTTTCACACCGCAAGAAATTTTTCAGGTAATAAGGAACAGTGACAAAAAAATAGAAATTCTTATGTACGGAAATGAAGCATTCTGATTTCTTAGCACCGAATGAGTGGCAAAATAAGACAAATGTAGGCAATAGTGAATGTGAATGCCTCAGAATCAACAGGATGAGACGCGAGAGACAGACGGCGCACAAAATGCTGTACAGATAAACACTGAATGCGGATATTAAATCCCAAGTGCTAAACTTTACCCCAAAACCATATGGTACGATTGTTCCTCCTCGGTACCCTATTCTATGGCTGTATCCGCAAACAAGAAGTGCAAACGAAGAAGAATGATAGTATGTTTGGTTTGCTCGCTTTCAATTCTGCTGTCAATAATAGTTATTTCTATGGCCTACAAACAGTAATGATTGATGGGCATTAGTTAAGTGTTGTACAGATTGATACCATAACGTCTTCTAAATAAACTACTCTACCAGTAACGTGTATTCCACAGATTTAATAATTTAAAAGAATAATCAGGTTTATCTCCAATGTTAAATTTATTTTATTTGATTGACGGTACACCTCCTTTGCATCACTTTTGGACCTACAGCCCGTGAAATTAAATGAACTAAACACATTGAGAGAAACGGTAATTCATTGCAAGATGCGATGGATTGTAATATTTCAGTTATTATTAATACAGAATTGACGTCATTCAATTACGTTTCAGCCTCAGTACCTCGAAATGAACGAAACTGGAAGTGTACCACTGTTGAAATACGACCTACAACAAAAGCAAACTACCAGGAATACGCCCCCAAAAGCGAACCTACATAAGGTTGGCAGCGCTGCAGTGATTTCAAACACTGCTTAACCGCGTTCATTTAAGATTTGTAAACAAATGTTCGGTCATCCTGTATGGACATGGAAAATATGTGCTCTGCAGTAAAATACTTTTCAAGACTTTCAGGTAAACTCTGTTACTGCTTGCAGTGATTTTTTACGTTGGAGTAGTAAGCTCAGCAGTTGCGTTGTGTTTTTGCCTTTTGTCTATCAAGTCGCACAGCCAAATGGGAACGCCTGTCTGATAGTGACATTGGATCTGCTGTGTTCATGGGTGCCTGCAGAAATTTATCCGGTGCCATTTGAGATAGACAAAGAGTTGTTCAAATTATTTGCGTCCGGTGTGCCAGTTTGTTGCTATACCTACATTCTTTAACAACATTGGTGAAACTGGGACTTGCAGGGAATCACTTACGTATCTTGCGTTTAAGAACAACCAATGTCACTGATTATAAGTCAATTTTCATCGACGTTTAGAGATCGATGATGGTAATTCATATTAAATTTGGATTAAATCGAAGTTAATGTTCTACGCTCTCTCGATTGTCATCATGTTTACTCAATGTTTACACTAATTCCAAACTTTTACAACCATTCGTTTTGGTATACCGTGCACGATTTTGTTACCGATTCATGTTAAAAAGAATGACACTCATTAGGGCTTATGTGGAATATTTAAAACGTTCAAAGTATACGCTAATGATACTTGCTTCAAACAAAACTATCGAAAGAAGCTTTGTTTTGTGTTGAAGTTAATGATTTTTATTTGGGTATTACAAAAGTGGAATGTGTACTGAGTATAGCGAAAGTTCCGAGGGTAGCAAGGCCTACATCGTGTAAATAGCAGCAATAGTTTCATTTGTTATAAAGTATTTTCATACGGAACCCCCCTCCCTCAAGCACATAAATTATCAACATGGAAAAGCAATGTGTACATAAGCATTTTTTTTTTTTTTAACAGGTGCATTAAATCACAGCACCAAATACAAGACCCTTCTTTTCTCAAACTATATGTTGTTAAACAAAATTAAATCACAGCACCAAATACAAGACCCTTCTTTTCTCAAACTATATGTTGTTAAAGAAATTGACTCTTATGAGAGGTTTTCTATCTGTTCTGAATTGGTTCACAATATTAGGACTTACAGCTGGAAAAAAGAGAACCAGAAGAAATATCCTTAGATAGAAACACTGTATGAAGCGTAACTTTTATTTGTGAACTGAACTTTTGCAACCTCGTATTGTGAAGGTATTTGTTAATAGTAATCAGACAAAATGTACAGAAATTACATTTCAAATTATTTCAGCATAGTGAAGTCTTTTCTATAGTTTTTATGCTGCATAAAGGTCTTGTGTGAAATCCAACTAGCATTTATATAGAGATCTGATCAGTTAAAGGAAGCTATTTTCTGTGTACATGAGAAACTTTCTTAGAGCTTGCTTTATATTTATGTTGGCTATGTTCCTGTTCAGCTAAGCAGCACCATTAATTTGTACATGCGAGATTATTTCATACAGGTATAGTGAGGAAACTAGTTCTGTGTTTCAACTTCTGAGGGTTGAGATAGTCATATGTTGCATAAATGGTGTCAAGTTGTTTTGGTGTGTACATTTGTGTTTTAGACCTCTGTTTGTTGCAATTATGATACATTGTGTATTTCTCATGGGCAGTGGCTTATATCAAATTGTTTACTAGACATATGTAGGTCTAGTGGAGATGCTGCTGGAGTACTGGTTGTTCTTTGTTTTACTGTTACTGTTAATACATATTGATAAAATGATTTTCGCACTATTTGGGGGTGCTGTATGGAATGGGCATGAGAAATTCTGCTTTAAAATAATATTCTTTGCAGTGTGGAAATAAATTGACTCTTTCCATCAGCACTGGTTGTTGTATGAGAGACTTGATGAGCTGTATTTTTTTTTTTTTGGGCTAACTCCAGCTACACATTGGAGGAGGAGGAGGGGGGGGGGGTCAGAATTGCAGATATCTACTGAAACATCAGAGAAAAAGCACCTGCTGAGTCTTGGGAGGGACACCCAGTGTAGTTTAATTTCCTGAAGTTGGGTCAAGGCCCCACTTATGGCCACTATGATGTAATTTATGTACTTTTAACCTTCCTTTGAGTACCTGCCAATCTTTTTATTTATTTGTTTATTTTTTATTTGTTTTGATCCTCTGAATCATACATTGCACAGAAATGCACATCATGATATAGGACATGTCATTTGATACATATTAGGCATTTATAAGAAGAGGTACATGTCTATGAATCTATAAAATGATTACATACTTATAAAAATGGTTCAAATGGCTCTGAGCACTATGGGACTTAACATCTGTGGTCATCAATCCCCTAGAACGTAGAACTACTTAAACCTAACTAACCTAAGGACATCACACACACCCATGCCCAAGGCAGGATTCGAACCTGCGACCGTAGCAGTCGCGTGGTTCCGGACTGAGCGCCTAGAACCGCTAGACCACCGCGGCTGGCTTACATACTTATATCACATGTGTAATGTACTTAGGTCTTATATTTATTCTGTACTGGTATTTAGCATTTACAACAATAAAACTTACTTTCAGTTATGTTACATAATGTCAATAGTTTAGGATCAATTAGGCCTATGTCTATGAATCTATAAAATTATTACATATTTATATTACATGTGTAATGTACTTAGGTCTTATATTTATTCTGTAGCAGAATTTAGCATTTATACCAATAAAACTTACATTCAGGTATGTTACATAAGGTCAATAGTTTGTGATCCATTATCTGATGTTTTTGTTGAGCAGCTCCTCATAGTAGTTCCTTGTAGCAGGCTGTTTTCAAGGAATTCCTGTATGCTGTAGAGGCAGTGTTTAATTAGGAGTGACAGTAGTTTTACTTTAAAATCATTCACTTGTGTAATGTTCTTCACTGCTATTGGGAGATTATTGTAGAGTTTTATTTCCATATATTTGACACCTTTACAGTATAGTTTTGTTGAATCGGGAATTATTCGTATAGTGTTCTTTGACCTTGTATCATGTTTGTGCTAGTTTGAGTTTATATCTAAGTTGTTATTATTTTTCTTGGTGAAACATAGTAGGTCCAGTATGTGCGGAGGGGTATATGTTCAGATTCTGGAACAGTGGTTTACAAGATTCTTTCTGCTGTTTGAATAATATTATTCTAACTACTTTTTTTGAACAGCCTCACTGCCTCTGCACTGTGGCCCCAAAAGATAATTCCGTAGCTTAATATAGAGTGGAAAAGAGCATAGTACATTGATGTGAGGGTGCTGGTATTAACAATATTTCTTATTTGTCTAATCATGAAACATACTTTACTCAATTTGGTGCAGGTTATATCAATATGACTTTGAAGAGTCCTCTTTTTCTTTTTTGCCGGAGCGATAATACCTGAGGATATCCACTTGGGGGATTTACTGTTACTGGAAATATTTTTTGTTTTTAAGGGTAGGTGGTACTTGAAATAATAACTAAAAGTATTTAGAAAAGTCTCAAATTTGTCATCTACATTTTGAGACTGATATATATCCTGCCAGTTTTCTGTTTGCATTTGGGACAGAAAGGTGTGGATATTGCTTTGACAGAAATTTCTAGCTTGTTGAAAACAACTTAAAATGTGCTGCTCAATTAAATATAGAAACATTTCTTTGTTTGTTCTTGTTTGGAGTCGTAGTTTTGTGAAAGGATCGGTGCTGAAAAGCTGAGTTTTGTAGAGTTTTTCTTTAAGCAGTCGTGAAGCCTTCAGTGGTCACCATAATAGAATATTGTCAAATGATCTTTCACAAAACCCAAAGAAATTCTGGTTGTATGTGAAGGCTGTTAGTGACACCAGGGTTAGTGTCCATTCCCCAGCGAATGAAACAAGAGCTGAAGCCGAGGGTAGCACAGTAAAAAATGAAATGCTTAACTCTGTTTTCAAATGTTCCTTTACAAAGGAAAATCCAGGAGAAGTGCCCCAATTCAATCTTTGTTCCATTGAAATGATAAGTGAAATAACTTTTACTGTCAGTAGTGTTGAGAAACAGCTGAAATAGTTGAAACTGAACAAAGCTCCAGGGTCTAACTATAATCTATCGTAGATCCTTTGAATAAAAAAAAAACTATGCCCAGTAGTTGGAGGAAAGGACAGATCACTCCCAACTTCAAGAAGAGCAGTAGAAGTGATCCACAAAAAGTCATGTAGTATCTTTGACTTAGATTTGTTTTATAATCTTAGAATGTATTCTGAACTCAAATATAATTAGGTATATTGAACATGTGACCCAACTCACACTTTTGTCATATGACATACCTAAAGCTTTATATCAAGGCAGTCAGGTAGATGCAGTATTTCTTGAATTCCGAAAAGCATTTGTTTCAGTACCACACCTATGCTTATTGTCAAAAGTATGTTCACATGGGGTATCAAGTGAAATTTGTGATTTGATTGAGGACTTTTAGCAGGAAGGACGCAGCTTTTTATCTTGGATGGAGAGTCATTGCCAGATGTAATAGTATTCTCGAATGTGTTCCTGGGAAATGTGTTGGGACCCTTACTGTTCATGTTGTATATTAGTGACCTTGCAAACAATATTAATCACAACATCACACTTTTTGCAGATGGTGCAGTTATCCATAATGAAGCACTGTCTTAAAGAAGCTGCCTAAATATTCAGTCAAATCTTGATAAGATTTCAAAGATTGGCAACTTGCTTTAAACATTCTGAAATTTAAAATCACTTCACAAAGTTAAAAAACGTAATATCCTACGGCTGTAATATCAGTGAGTCACAGTTGAAATCACCCAACTCAAAAAAATACCTGGGTGTGAAATTTTGTAGGGATATGAAATTGAATGACCACATAGGCTCAGTTGTGGATGAAGCAGGTGGTAGGCTTTATTTTATTGTTACTGGGGAAGCGCAAACAGTATATGAAGGTGATTTCTTACAAGTCACCTGTGTGGCCAGTTCTAGAGCGTTGCTCAAGTGTGGGATATTGAATGAATACAGAGAAGGGCAGCACAAATGGTCACAGGTTTGTTTGACCCGTGGGAGAGTGTCACAGAGATGCTGAAGAATCTGAACTGGCAGACTCTTGATGATAAAGGTAAACTATCCTGAGAAAATCTACTAAGTGTTTCAAGAACTGGCATTAAATGATGACTAGGAATATACTAAAACCCCCTATGTACTGCTCATATAGGCACCATGGAATAATTACAGCACACACAGAGGCATTAAAACAGACGTTCTTCGTGTGCTCCATATGTGAATTAATGGAACGGAAAGGGACTCCGATAACTGGTATTATCTGCCATGCACTTGACAGTGATTTGCACAGTGCAGATGTAGATGAAGATAACTGGTTTTCATAGTCTATCCATTTAAATAGAATATTGGAAGAAACTTAATCTGTTAGGAGGTAAAGTAAGTATTATTGTTTCATTTATTAGAAGTTTAAAGTAGTACCCCCTAAAAATGTATCATTAAACTTCTGTGGCCATTAACAGATCCATACTTAGCTTTAATTCCCTGTTGTGGCCTTGCTTGGGGCTATAAGTAGAGACATAAATGTGTCTGTTTTGGCCACTTTTAAAAACTTATATAAAACCTCTCTAATATACAATTGGTCTGCATTCTAACCACACTAATTTTGTTTAAGTCAATTTATTTAGTCTTGCCTGAACATCACACCTTAATTTATCTATCATTGTAACATACTAAAATATTTTTGAGGGAATGAAGGTTGCTAGTGCAAGCAAGTTGTACAATGGTCCAAGAACATTAAGAAATAAAATTTCTGATCTATCTCTAAAAGAATCTACTGGGCACTGTGGTCCAAGTTCAATCTACATCTACATACATACTCCGCAATCCACCATATGGTACGTGGTGGAGGGTACCTCGTACCACAACTAGCATCTGCTCTCCCTGTTCCACTCCCAAACAGAACGAGGGAAAAATGACTGCCTATATGCCTCTGTACGAGCCTGATCTCTCTTATCTTATCTTTTTTGTCTTTCCAAGAAATGTAAGTTGGCGGCAGTAAAATTGTATTGCAGTCAGCCTCAAATGCTGGTTCTCTAAATTTCCTCAGTAGTGATTCACGAAGAGAACACCTCCTTTCCTCTAGAGACTCCCACCCGAGTTCCTGAAACGTTCCCGTAACACTCGTGTGATGATCAAACCTACCAGTAACAAATCTAGCAGCCCACCTCTGAATTGCTTCTATGTCCTCCTTCAATCTGACCTGATAGGGATCCCAAATGCTCGAGCAGTACTCAAGAATAGGTCGTATTAGTGTTTTATAAGCGGTCTCCTTTACAGATGAACCAAATCTTCCCAAAATTCTACCAATGAACCGAAGAAGACTATCCGCCTTCCCCACAACTGCCATTACATGCTTGTCCCACTTCATATCACTCTGCAATGTTACGCCCAAATATTTAATCGACGTGGCTGTGTCAAGCACTACACTACTAATGGAGTATTCAAACATTACGGGATTCTTTTTCCTATTCATCTGCATTAATTTCCATTTATCTATATTTAGAGTTAGCTGCCATTCTTTACACCAATCAAAAAACCTGTCCAAGTCATCTTGTATCCTCCTACAGTCACTCAACGACGACACCTTCCCTTACACCACAGCATCATCAGCAAACAGCCGCACATTGCTATCCACCCTGTCCAAAAGATCATTTATGTAGATAGAAAACAACACTGGACCTACCACACTTCCCTGGGGCACTCCAGATGATACCCTCACCTCCAATGAACACTCACCATCGAGGACAACGTACTGGGTTCTATTACTTAAGAAGTCTTCGAGCCACTCACATACTTGGGAACCAATTCCATATGCTCGTACCTTAGTTAGGAGTCTGCAGTGGGGCACAGAGTCAAATGCTTTCCGGAAGTCAAGGAATATGGCATCCGTCTGATACCCTTCATCCATGGTTCACAAGATATCATGTGAACAAAGGGCGAGTTGTGTTTCGCAGGAGCGATGCTTTCTAAAGTCGTGCTGATGCATGGACAGCAACTTCTCTGTCTCAAGGAAATTCATTATATTCGAACTGAGAATATGTTTGAGAATCCTGCAACAAACCGATGTTAAGGATATTGGTCTGTAATTTTGAGGATCCGTCCTTCTACCCTACTTATATACAGTCGTCACCTGCACTTTTTTCCAGTCACTCGGGACTTTGTGTTGGGCAAGAGATTCGCGATAAATGCAAGCTAAGTAAGGAGCCAAGGCAGTAGAGTACTCTCTGTAAAACCGAATCAGAATTCCATCAGGACCTGGCGATTTATTTATTTTCAACCCATTCAGCTGCTTCACAACCCAAGGAATGTCTATCACTATGTCCTCCATACGGGAATCTGTACGAGACCCAAACGGTGGTATGTTTGTACGATCCTCCTGCGTGAAAGATTTCTCAAATGCTAAATTTAAAATTTCAGCTTTCGTTTTGCTGTCTTCCGTTGCCAGGCCAGACTGATCTACATCTACATTTATACTCCGCAAGCCACCCAACGGTGTGTGGTGGAGGGCACTTTACAGTTCTCGCGGCTGTCTAGACACTGTAATCGGTACCTCCATTCAAGTCGCTCCCAACAGGCATCAGGAGGCCGAGTGAACACGGTTACAATGCTTCCACCAAGCAGAAAATCACTGGTAGTACCGGAAATTCAAAATTGGTCCTCGGCATGGTAGTCAGACGCAGTGACCATTCAGCTACGGAGGCGGTCCTATGGCGCCACACACATCCTCACTTTGACTCCACTCCTGGTGTCCATCAGCATCTGCTAACATCCTTGAAAACAAGTTCGTTATCCGATTAGAAGGTACCACAGACCGTTCCAGTTCTCAACTTTGACCCACACTTTCCAGCATGAAACACATAGCAATAGTTCTGTGAAGATGTTCCAAAACAGTAACTATGCCATCCACAATGCCTGAAAAAGGTACAATCACATCGGAAGCAAGCAGATGCCTTAATACTGCTTCCTTCCTATAGCAAATCTTGATCACAGATATATCTATTCGTCCCATCTACATCTACATTTATACTCCGCAAGCCACCCAACGGTGTGTGGCGGAGGGCACTTTACGTGCGACTGTCATTACCTCCCTTTCCTGTTCCAGTCGCGTATGGTTCGCGGGAAGAACGACTGTCTGAAAGCCTCCGTGCACGCTCTAATCTCACTAATTTTACATTCGTGATCTCCTCGGGAGGTATAAGTAGGGGGAAGCAATATATTCGATACCTCATCCAGAAACGCACCCTCTCGAAACCTGGCGAGCAAGCTACACCGCGATGCAGAGCGCCTCTCTTGCAGAATATGCCACTTGAGTTTGCTAAACATCTCCGTAACACTATCACGGTTACCAAATAACCCTGTGACGAAACGCGTCGCTCTTCTTTGGATCTTCTCTGTCTCCTCCGTCAACCCGATCTGGTACGGATCCCACACTGTTGAGCAATATTCAAGTATAGGTCGAACGAGTGTTTTGTAAGCCATCTCCTTTGTTGATGGACTACATTTTCTAAGGACTCTCCCAATGAATCTCAGCCTGGTACCCGCCTTACCAACAATTAATTTTATATGATCATTCCACTTCAAATCGTTCCGCACGCATACTCCCAGATATTTTACAGAAGTAACTGATACCAATGTTTGTTCCGCTATCATATAATCATACAATAAAGGATCCTTCTTTCTATGTATTCGCAATACATTACATTTTTCTATGTTAAGGGTCAGTTGCCACTCCCTGCACCAAGTGCCTATCCGCTGCAGATCTTCCTGCATTTTGCTACAATTTTCTAATGCTGTAACTTCTCTGTATACTACAGCATCATCCGCGAAAAGCCGCATGGAACTTCCGACACTATCTACTAGGTCATTTATATATATTGTGAAAAGCAATGGTCCCATAACACTACCCTGCGGCACGCCAGAGGTTACTTTAACGTCTGTAGACGTCTCTCCATTGAGAACAACATGCTGTGTTCTGTTTGCTAAAAACTCTTCAATCCAGCCACACAGCTGGTCTGATATTCCATAGGCTGTTACTTTGTTTATCAGGCGACAGTGCGGAACTGTATCGAACGCCTTCCGGAAGTCAAGGAAAATAGCATCTACCTGGGAGCCTGTATCTAATATTTTCTGGGTCTCATGAACAAATAACGCGAGTTGGGTCTCACACGATCGCTGTTTACGGAATCCATGTTGATTCCTACATAGTAGATTCTGGGTTTCCAAAAACGACATGATACTCGAGCAAAAAACATGTTCAAAAATTCTACAACAGATCGACGTCAGAGATATAGGTCTGTAGTTTTGCGCATCTGCTCGACGACCCTTCTTGAAGACTGGGACTACCTGTGCTCTTTTCCAATCATTTGGAACCTTCCGTTCCTCTAGAGACTTGCGGTACACGGCTGTCAGAAGGGGGGCAAGTTCTTTCGCATACTCTGTGTAGAAATGAATTGGTATCCTGTCAGGTCCAGTGGACTTTCCTCTGTTGAGTGATTCCAGTTGCTTTTCTATTCCTTGGACACTTATTTCGATGTCAGCCATTTTTTCGTTTGTGCGAGGATTTAGAGAAGGAACTGCAGTGCGGTCTTCCTCTGTGAAACAGCTTTGGAAAAAGGTGTTTAGTATTTCAGCTTTACGCGTGTCATCCTCTGTTTCAATGCCATCTTCATCCCGGAGTGTCTGGATATGCTGTTTCGAGCCACTTACTGATTTAACGTAAGACCAGAACTTCCTAGGATTTTCTGTTAAGTCGGTACATAGAATTTTACTTTCGAATTCACTGAACGCTTCACGCATAGCCCTCCTTAACCTAACTTTGACATCGTTTAGGTTCTGTTTGTCTGAGAGGTTTTGGCTGCGTTTAAACTTGGAATGAAGCTCTCTTTGCTTTCGCAGTAGCTTCCTAACTTTGTTGTTGAACCACAGTGGGTTTTTCCCGTCCCTCACAGTTTTACTCGGCACGTACCTGTCTAAAATGCATTTTACAATTGCCTTAAACTTTTTCCATAAACACTCAATATTGTCAGTGTTGGAACAGAAATTTTCGTTGTGATCTGTTAGGTAGTCTGAAATCTGCCTTCTATTACTCTTGCTAAACAGATAAACCTTCCTCCCTTTTTTAATATTACTATTAACTTCCATATTCAGGGATGCTGCAATGGCCTTATGATCACTGATTCCCTGTTCTGCACTTACAGAGCCGAAAAGTTCGGGTCTGTTTGTTATCAGTAGGTCCAAGATGTTATCTCTACGAGTCGGTTCTCTGTTTAATTGCTCGAGGTAATTTTCAGATAGTGCACTCAGTATAATGTCACTCGATGCTCTGTCCCTACCACCCGTCCTAAACATCTGAGTGTCCCAGTCTATATCTGGTAAATTGAAATCTCCACCTAAGACTATAATATGCTGAGAAAATTTATGTGCAATGTATTCCAAATTTTCTCTCAGTTGTTCTGCAACTAATGCTGCTGAGTCGGGAGGTCGGTAAAAGGAGCCAATTATGAACCTAGCTCGGTTGTTGAGTGTAACCTCCACCCATAATATTTCACAGGAACTATCCACTTCTACTACACTACAGGATAAACTACTACTAACAGCGACAAACACGCCACCACTGGTTGCATGCAATCTATCCTTTCTAAACACCGTCTGTGCCTTTGTAAAAATTTCGGCAGAATTTATCTCTGGCTTCAGCCAGCTTTCTGTACCTATAACGATTTCAGCTTCGGTGCTTTCTATCAGTGCTTGAAGTTCCGGTACTTTACCAATGCAGCTTCGACAGTTTACAATTACAATACCGATTGCTGCTTGGTCCCCGCACGTCCTGACTTTGCCCCGCACCCTTTGAGGCTGTTGCCCTTTGTGTACTTGCCCGAGGCCATCTAACCTAAAAAACTGCCCAGTCCACGCCACACAACCCCTGCTACCTGTGTAGCCGCTTGCTGCGTGTAGTGGACTCCTGACCTATCCAGCGGAACCCGAAACCCGACCACCCTATGGCGCAAGTCGAGGAATCTGCAGCCCACACGGTCGCAGAACCGTCTCAGCCTCTGATTCAGACCCTCCACTCAGCTCTGTACCAAAGGTCCGCAGTCAGTCCTGTCGACGATGCTGCAGATTGTGAGCTCTGCTTTCATCCCGCTAGCGAGACTGCCAGTCTTCACCAAATCAGATAGCCGTCGGAAGCCAGAGAGGATTTCCTCCGATCCATAGCGACACATATCGTTGGTGCCGACATGAGTGACCACCTGCAGATGGGTGCCCCTGTACCCTTCATGGCATTCGGAAGGACCCTTTCCACATCTGGAATGACTCCCCTCGGTTTGCACACGAAGTGCACATTGGTTTTCTTCCCCTCTCTTGCTGCCATATCCCTAAGGGGCCCCATTACGCACCTGACGTTGGAGCTCCCAACTACCAGTAAGCCCACCCTCTGCGACTGCCCGGATCTTGCAGACTGAGGGGCAACCTCTGGAACAGGAGAAGCAGCCATCTCCGGCCGAAGATCAGTATCAGCCGGAGACAGATCCTGAAACCGGTTCATCAGACAAACTGGAGAGGCCTTCCGTTCAGCCCTCCGGAATGTCTTTCGCCCCCTGCCACACCTCGAGATGACCTCCCACTCTACCACAGGTGAGGGATCAGCCTCAATGTGGGCAGTATCCCGGGCAGCCACAGTCGTAGTCCGATCGGGGGATGCGTGGGACGAGCTGGCCGTCCCCGACAAACCCCCATCCAGACCCCCACAGTGATGCCCATTGGCAAGAGCCTCAAGCTGTGTGACCGAAGCCAACACTGCCTGAAGCTGGGAGCGAAGGGATGCCAACTCAGTCTGCATCCAAACACAGCAGTTGCAGTCCCTATCCATGCTAAAAACTGTTGTGCAAAGAACGTCTGAACTAATCTACAGAGAGCACAAACAAATCGACACAAAATTTAAACGGTTATTAAAATACAAGATTGCCTAGTAAATGCAGTAATGCTGCTACTTGCGCACTGCTGACACACTGCTTGGCGGCGGAAGGAGACTACGCGATTTTACACTATTCAGGTACTAAAACGTGATGCTACAACTCTCAAATACTATAATACGCCCGAAATTTATGAATTTAAACAATGCAAGTACCAAAAACGCGCAAATAAATTAAGAATTAAACTATGTAACAAATGAGTGAGCTAGGAGTATACGACTTTTTGTTGGCAGCTGCTTATCCAACGGCGGCAGGGAGCACACTGGCTGTGGGGAACAAAAAGAATGTTGATGGACTTGGTTGTGGACTGTTCCAACATGGGGTTTCCAGTGACTAAGGAAAGCCTCTGCGTGTCTCTGCATAATAAACTTATTGATAAGATAAATTAGTGAAGTCTTAAGGCAGCATTGCAAATTATCAACATGGAAAGAAAGTGATATTATTTCTTTAAGAGAGACAATGTTTTGTTGCAAAAAGATGCTGAATGTTAATTGGGCTAGAGGTCTGTTACAGAGGAGAAAAATAAGAAATTGGTTCCAGGAAGTATCAGAAACTTTGAGTGATAAGGATATGTGAAATGACCTAACAGTTTTTAATATGGGTGAAATCTATTTTCTTGGCTGCTAAAGAGAAATTGTCGTAGATAATTCCTACATCGATCATTATAATAGTTTTTGTTAATTGTTTCTCTGTTCCACTGAATTGCTGTAGGCTTAACTTTTCTTTAGTTTATGCATGTTTGTTTTCTTATAAGCTTGTATAAAGAACAAATTACTTTTTAGTGAATTGATTGTATAATTATTTAAAGCCTCCGTTTTATTATATAGTACAGTGAACAAACTAGGGCAATGACTGGCTATAGGTAGAGTTAATATGGCCAAAACTGGGGAAATACGCCATTTCATATATATATATATATATATATATATATATATATATATATATATATATATATATTGCTTCTATTATAAAAATTAGATCATTTGTTTCTACATATTGTAATGTACAGACTTTGAAACAATAGATACAAAGTATTGAAGTAATTAGTAAACTTTTATCCTATTGTAAACATACGAGGTGCATTCAAGTTCTAAGGCCTCCGATTTTTTTTCTAATTAACTACTCACCCGAAATCGATGAAACTGGCGTTACTTCTCGACGTAATCGCCCTGCAGACGTACACATTTTTCACAACGCTGACGCCATGATTCCATGGCAGCGGCGAAGGCTTCTTTAGGAGTCTGTTTTGACCACTGGAAAATCGCTGAGGCAATAGCAGCACGGCTGGTGAATGTGCGGCCACGGAGAGTGTCTTTCATTGTTGGAAAAAGCCAAAAGTCACTAGGAGGCAGGTCCGGTGAGTAGGGAGCATGAGGAATCACTTCACTGTTGCGTAACGTTAGCTCGATGTGCGGGTGCGTTGTCTTGGTGAAACAGCACACGCATAGCCCTTCCCAGACGTTTTTGTTGCAGTGCAGGAAGGAATTTGTTCTTCAAAACATTTTCGTAAGCTGCACCTGTTACTGTAGTGCCCTTTTGAACGCAATGGGTAAGGATTATGCCCTCGCTGTCCCAGAACATGGACACCATCATTTTTTCAGCACTGGCAGTTACCCGAAATTTTTTTGGTGGGGATGAATCTGTGTGCTTCCATTGAGCTGACTGGCGCTTTGTTTCTGGATTGAAAAATGGCATCCACGTCTCATCTATTGTCACAACCGACGAAAAGAAAGCCCCATTCATGCTGTCGTTGCGCGTCAACATTGCTTGGCAACATGCCACACGGGCAGCCATGTGGTCGTCCGTCAGCATTCGTGGCACCCACCTGGATGACACTTTTCGCATTTTCAGGTCGTCATGCAGGATTGTGTGCACAGAACCCACAGAAATGCCAACTCTGGAGGCGATCTGTTCAACAGTCATTCGGCGATCCCCCAAAACAATTCTCTCCACTTTCTCAATCATGTCGTCAGACCGGCTTGTGCGAGCCCGAGGTTGTTTCGGTTTGTTGTCACACGATGTTCTGCCTTCATTAAACTGTCGCACCCACGAACGCACTTTCGACACATCCATAACTCCATCACCACATGTCTCCTTCAACTGTCGATGAATTTCAATTGGTTTCACACCACGCAAATTCAGAAAACGAATGATTGCACGCTGTTCAAGTAAGGAAAACGTCGCCATTTTAAGTATTTAAAACAGTTCTCATTCTCGCCGCTGGCGGTAAAATTCCATCTGCCGTACGGTGCTGCCATCTCTGGGACGTATTGACAATGAACGCGGCCTCATTTTAAAACAATGCACATGTTTCTATCTCTTTCCAGTCCGGAGAAAAAAAATCGGAGGCCTTAGAACTTGAATGCACCTCGTATAACTGATCCTGAATTGTCCTAAAGAAGCCATAAGTGGTGTCTCAACCCTAGCACTGGCAGACTGAACGGTAGCACAGACTGAGGCCTAAGTTTGTGATGAGTCGGCAAAGGCATAAAATGTGTTATGGTCTTTTTTTAAATACACATTGTGCACTCTGTAGTTACATTTTAGTCCCTGATGAAACCCCCATTTTGCCACTTTGATCTGGTGTTGTCAAGCTCATAATAGGTTTCATTGCATTAATGACAAGAACATCCCCATCCAAAACCCCCTCGTCTCGTTAATTAGCCATTTTTTATTTTCTTGATATTTTCCTATTTTTGTTGATGTTGTCCATAGCTTGTTTTGTGAAGTCTTTATATCTGCCACATTAATGACTTCATTGGTCTGTGTATGTGGTATCATGTTGTTAACTAATCCTATTGTCTCAGTCATTGTGTATTTGGGTTTGCAACGTTTTCGCATGTTAGGTACTGTGTGATAATGATGGGTAGTTATGTAGTTACTGATCTTGGTTTACTCAAGTTTGAGTTATAGTAACATTGGAATGTTTCCAAAAGTCTGCAGCTGAATGATGCTGGATTGTTTAACGTCCAATAAGCATAATGCTCTTTTTATAGAAACATTGGTAAATGAAAAGAATCCCACACACAGAGAGCCGAACCTCTGACTGGGCCGGATTAAGGGGAATTAATAGCTGCCTTTCCACATGAGTGAGTAGAAGGGACTGCATACCACCATGTGCTTGTCTTAATTGAACTACTGCAGAGGACAGAACAGGAAGTCGTTCCTATTGTGCATTCATAATAGTCTCTGCCAACAAAGAGACAGAGATTAACATATCTGAGTAGAAGGATACGAATTGTAATATGCTTGTATCAGAGAGTAGTGTGTGTCCAGGAATCCAATATTCTGTTACAGAGAGACTATGAACAGAAAACTGTCTTTAACACAGAATTGTTCAGGCCACAGCAGGTAAAATGGGATCTACATTCGTTCACAGCTTTTGGTAGATCTTTAAGACAAACCTATCAGTTTCAGCTTGGACAGATCAAAACGCATGGTTTTGTCAATGCTTACATGAGATGACAGAAGTACGACTCTTGGCTGGAATCAAGCAGCCGAATTTTTACTAGGCTAGGTCCACGTAGATGATAAATGTTGCAGAACATTGTAGACTAAGAAAAAATCTGGAATATGTTTATATTTCAAATTTAACACCTCCCCATTCACATAACAGAAGAGTGGGTGGGTGGAAGGTATTGGTAAAACTTAAACCTAAAAAGGACCAGACCCTGAAGGTATTCACCCTGAAGTTTTGCTTGAAGCAATACCACAGATAGTTTTCTCTCTTAAGGAACTATTCAATGATTGTTTAATACTGGAAAGGGTTCTGTAGTGTTGAAAGCTTGTGGGGATGATTAAGAAATCTGAAGACATGGATGTAGTGAATTGTAGGTCTCATAGGCCTATTTACATCATCAAATGCTGGCTAAAGTTCAAGAGTACCTCCTATGTGATTGATTGGAAGGATGCAGAGAGCTTTAGGGCCTTAACTGATTCCAGTTTAGTTTTAGGAATGGATATTTCATTGTTGACTAGCAGTCGAACACCTCATTTAGTTTGTAATTTATTCTGGAATTATACGGTTGCATTAGTGATCGACATTTTGAGCTTCTTTGACAACCTGTGGTGACCTGCAATGGTTACATGCTTGAGAGACCTCCAGTTTCCTGACACATTATACATTAGTCTCCGAGATTATTTTGTGGGAGGGTAGTACAATTCAATACTAGACAATATAAGGCTATCAAATGCATTACCAAGAGTTGACATATGGCTTGATTATCCATTGAAACCCTCCTTAAGATTATAATGGGGCTGAATTAACTAAGCCATGGTGGCATATGCAGGCAACTTGTTAGTAGTTGATTCAGATGAATCCAGGACAGCTTTGGAGGAGAGTGCAGGTACAGTCTTAGGTCAAATGCATCAATGGTGCAGAGGTAATAAATTGTCATCTTCTCTCTGTTTCATGCTGAGCTGTCAAGATGGAAACATAGTAGCACTTTTAACCAGGGTTAAACATCACATCGACTCCAGAGTGGTGAGCAAGATAAAACGTTGGGCGAGCATGGCCCTTGTGAGAGAGAGGATTCAGATA